>NC_136852.1:56886332-57606332 GCF_951799975.1 Gobius niger
ACAAGATGAGGTGACACTGAGCCCTGCCCTTTTTTCCTGGTGTGGTTTAGACGGGACATTATAAGGACATTCACTGGTCCAGAGCTGCGTCCACAGGGTAAAGGGGCAGACCTAGTGAGAGGTGCATATGGAAAATTTGTTTTGTTTTTTTGTTTGAGAGTGTTTTGTTGAGCGTTTTGCCACATTTTGTATCTGTCCATGTCATGTTTTTGCATGCAGACTAAAAACTTAACCAAAGCTATGCAAAAAGTAAACAATTTGTCAATATAGATATAGACCAAATTGAAACAAGATCCAAGCCTCTGATAAAACAATTAGAATTTATTTTGTCCCTTTAAAAAAACAAAAAACAAAAGGTCAACTCAAACTAAAATAATAATTTGACAAAAAACTAGACACGGCAGGTTATTTTTTTATTTTTTTATTTAAAGATATCAATTTAAAACTTCTGCCATAAATGTGAAGTTTTCTGTCATTTTATGTGTTCATATAAAATAAGGTGTTTTATGTCTAAAAATGCCCACATTTTTTTTCTGGCAACGAAAACTGAATAATGGATTGAGCCAGATTCAAATTTATGGTTTTATTTTGTTAATTAGTTACAGACTTTGTCAGAGGGGATTTTGTTTATCTCTCGCCTTGTTTTTTAACATTCAAAACTCAATAAATCGGGCTACAAATTAGATATTAAAATATCCCTCTGAAAAAATCTTCCAAATATTGCTTAGTGTTTTTCCTAGATAATCTGAAGTCTGTTGGAGCTACTGACGTCGAGATGTTTTTGCTCCAATGAGAGAAAAATGCCTTTTGAGGAAAAATAGCCCTTGAAATTACGATTTCCCAAATAAATATATGGAAAAACATTCAATCAGTGCAATATTTAAACATGTTTTTGTGAAGATTTATTTCCAGGTGAAAGTTGATATGTTCAGAGACCAATTTGGCCCAAAACCTGAAAACTGAAAAAAAAAATATATATATAGTTTTGCCTGTAGTGTCTCCCTTTAAAAACTGAAAACAAAAAATACTTGAAAATGCACAAACTTAAATTCCAAGTTAGAGTCTTGTGACAGAATTTGTCAAAGGTGGGTGTGTCTACTTTTTACCACTGAGCAAAAGAAAATATACTTAAGTGTAGATTATTTTTGAGTGAACTCCATTTAGAAAAGGCTTGCAGTTCATTCCACTAATCAGTCAATGTTTATGTTATCAAATACATTTACAAAGAAATATATTTTTATTTACTTATATATTACTATTTACTTAATTTTATGGTAATTATTTACTATGCCCTAACTTGAATCAAAACTTTAGACCACAAGCATAACGAGATCAGACAACTCCCCAAAGCAAGCACCACACTGCCATCTAGTGGAAATGAGTGGACGCTCTATGGACGCCACAGTGAATTAGTTCAGGTAACTTGACACAGAGAGTTGAGCTGTCAAAAACTTGGCTGTTTCATAGTGACATAGTGTTGTTTGTATTTCCTCATTATTAATCATTCAATTATCGATGCTCTTTTCTCGGACTCTGGCTCTTGTTTTTGTATTGTTTTGGACTCATCACATCAGAGAGGATTTCTGCGCGTCATCATCATCACTCTCATCATTTTTAATTTGCCGCAAAGCTTTGCACTGAGGTGAACAACAACCTGGCAGGCCCGGCGTACGTCTAATGGGATTAAGACGTAGCTAACACTCTGCATGTGCCCGTGCAAATCCGTGACGATGAGCACGTCTGTAAAGTGACAAAGTAATCTGTCACCCACGGCAACAGCCCATCAGCAGCTAAAGTGAAAAAGTGAGACCTGTTGGACAATTTCACAGGACATGGAGGGACAAATCTGAGAAAATTAGGCTTTGAATCGCCTCTTACTGAGTCTGAAAGATAAAGGCAGTCATAGATCCTGTACACAAGTAGAAAATGTATATTATAATAGCATTTTTACAGGACAACACTAAAAAAAAGTGGGTCTAAAGGGTGGAACAGTGGTCTGCAGGATGTGAATGTGTGATCCTCATTAGCTGTCACACACACACTGTTTTTGTGCTCTTGGACAAAACACCTTGTAGCTTTGCCTGTATTTGTTAGTGTGGTTGTGATAGTCCTTCAGTCAGTTTGTCCCATGGCAGCTATGACTACTGAGGAGTGAATAACTAAGTGTTGAGCTTTGAGAAGATGGTAAAGAACATTTCCAATTCAACCCATTATTGTGATCTCTAATGTAACCTGATGAATAGTCATTTTAAAAAGTAATAAATAGACGTTGCAAATGGCACAACGTAATGAAAAATGTAGTAATGATTATGATAATACTATGAGTGTTCTCTGTTCCCACAGGGGAGCTCCCTCTGTCCCTGGCGGCCTGTACAAACCAGCCCGACATAGTGCACTATCTGACGGAGAACCCGCACAAAAAGGCCGATCTGCGGCGCCAGGACTCGCGGGGGAACACGGTGCTCCACGCTCTGGTGCACATCGCAGACAACACTAAGGACAACACGCGCTTTCTCACCAAGATGTACGACCTGCTGCTGATTAAGAGCGCCAAACTGTATCCGGAGTGCAGCCTGGAGACAGTGCTCAACAACGACTGCATGTCCCCGCTCATGATGGCTGCCAAGCTGGGCAAGATAGGGGTGAGTGAAGTTAAAATAGAAATACAGACATTTGAAGTGGAAAGGACACCATCATTTTTACTTATATTTAAAGCACTTTAAAGCATAATATATATATAATGTGGTAATATAGGATTAACATAAGTGTAATAACGTGATAATTACATGGAAACAGGACACACAACGTTTATTTATGGTACAGTTATATAAAAACTCATACTCTAAACCAGTATGAAGACTAGATGAAGCAAGCTTTGTGTTTATAATATGGAAACAGTGCTTGTTATCCTTATTGTTACCATGTTATTTCCATCATATTTATTGCGGTGCTATTCTACCTAAAAACAAACAAATCCTAAACGGCATAAAACTCAAAACTTGGGCTAAACCGATTATAGGTTTAGGCCCTAAATGATGAGTAGGTCTAAGCAAAGAGTTAGGGCTGGGCGATATATCGATATATTTTAAAAAGAGATTTGGAATTAGACCGTATATATATATAAATATAAAAAGAAACAGGTACTCTCAAGCTGATTTAAAAAAAGAAATCTTATTCTTAAACTGAGCACTTTATTTTGTTATCTCTTTATATATAAATGCTGCCCTGTTTTATTTTCTGGGCTATTTTTATTCAAGATATATATTTTTATTTATTTAAATGTGCACCTTATGGAGCTTTGTTATCCAGTGTTTACATTTTATTGTGAGTTTTCAATAAAACTACTCGTATTTGGCTTTGACTTTGACTTAACATTTCATTTCACAGCTCTCACTTTGCGGAAACAATATCGGGATATATATCGTATATCGATATTCAACCAAAATATATCGAGGTGTGACTTTTGGTGCATATCGCCCAGCCCTACAAAGAGTAACCCCAAAACACAAAAGAACCCACCTTAACCGAGTGCATTTTCTCCAGTTCAGCTTTACCCAAATCTTAAAAGCTTGCATGGTTGCCGTGTTGTTGGGGGAGTTTTTTCAACGCTTTTTCATTGCATTTTTGCCATTTTTTTATTGCATTTTCAGCGGCGTTTACATCTCATTTTCGCTGCTATTTAGAAGCTTTTTTTTTTATTTGGGTAAAGCCAAACTGGAGAAAACTCGGTTCAGGCTTGGGTTAAGAGGTTAATAAAATAAAAGTATCAAAAACTAGAACTACCGAGGAGCCTGAATACCACATGAAGTGCAACCCTGAAAAGCCGTGTCACGTGACCAAAAAGGCTTACATTACATCACATCGTTTTCAATTCTCACATCCAACATTTGCATCAACCGTTTCAGACAGAGAGCCAGACCAAAGGCCTTTGATATCAACTACTATGTAAATCATTTATTTGAATCATAAAACCCAAATTGTATTCAACAGAAATTAATATAGTTTGTAAATAAAGAAGTCATTGCTTGTGTTTCGTAGGTATTTCAGCATATTATCCGACGTGAGATCAAAGACGAGGAAGCCAGGCATTTGTCCCGAAAGTTTAAGGACTGGGCTTACGGACCTGTGTACTCGTCCCTGTACGATCTATCTTCACTGGACACATGTGGAGAGGAGCCATCTGTGCTGGAAATCCTGGTCTACAACAGCCGCAATGAGGTGACTATCACAAGGGCAATTCATCAAAGAGACATATATAGCAACACTGCCAACTTAATCATCCCGGGGAGTGCGAGTAAATACAGACGACATCCTTCTTTACTGTAAATGAACCAATGTGCAAGACGACATTTACATTCCTGGCACAACATTAATTCAGATTTTACTGTTGTTAGAATCGTCATGAGATGCTGGCGGTGGAGCCCATCAATGAGCTGCTCAGAGCCAAATGGCAGAAGTTTGGAGCCGTGACTTTTTACATCAGTGTTGTCTCCTACCTCATAACCATGATCAGCTTTACTCTAGTGGCGTATTATCATCCAACGCAACTGACGGTGAGTGGGAAAACCTGAAAGCACGGATCGAGCTTAACATTGTGACCTTTGATCTATAATTCAGCCTCTTACACAACATACATTTCAGAGCAAGAAAAAGCTACGATAAGTCAGTTGTTGGAATAATGGACCGAACAGATCATTGTTTCTCTGACACTAGTTGCTGCTACATTGGTGGAGCAATGTAAATAAGTGGTCACGTTTAAATAGTGCTTGTCTGCCTCTGTTTTGGTCAAAGTACGAGGAACCCCTCACCCATTCACATAATCTAGACCAGTGTTTCCCAACAAGGGGCACATGAGCGTTTGGCAGGGTGAAGTGAATTATATTTCAGTAGGATTTTCAAAGAAAAGTTCACTTAAGTGATATTTTGCTGTAAAAAAGTTTAACCTCCACCTGAGCCGAGCACATTTTCTGCAGTTTTCCATTACACAAGTGTAAAAGCTTCTTGAAAAAGCGTAAGAAAAGTGAGACAATAACGAGGACGAACATTTTTAAAAACCCATCAAAAAGTGACAAAGAAGCGACAAAAACTTTACAAAAAAAACAATGATAAGATGATGATAAAGCTATAGAAAAAGTGGAGAAAATGTGACAAAATCGCAATAGAAAAGCCACATAAGAGCATTAAAAAAATGATGAAAAAGTGGCGAAAATGTGAGAAAATGCAACGAAAAAATGACAAAAAAGTGATTGAAAAAGTTAAAAAAAAACGTAATAAAAAAGCCACAAAAGAGCAACAATGGAACAATGGAAAAAGTGGCTACATGGATAACATGGCAACAACGTGAGGGAAAAGATCAGTTTATACCAGTTTTGTAGGTCTTAGCTTTCAAATGAGGCGTTATACTGGCCTATCTAGATTGTAAGCTCCAGTCGTGAAGCTTTTACATTTGGGTAAAGACAAACTGGAGAAAATGTGCTTGGTTCAGGTGGGGGTGAAGAGGGTTTTAGTCTTATTTTGAACCCAACACAATACTACATTTGATTATTTCATTTTATTTAACCAGGAAAGTCCCACTGAGTTTAGGAAGTCCTGGCTCCACCTATTGTACATATTTTCAGTGGCAGGGGAAACCTATGTGTCCCGTCCCGTCCACATAAGAGGTACTTTGAGTAGAAATTAAAGGCTCATGGCAAGAAAAGGTTGGGAACCCCTGATCTAGTGTACAAATGTCTTGCCTAAGGACACAGCAATAAAACGGCTTTGGATGAAAAGATGAACACTGTACCAACAACTCATACATCCATGAGACTTATATAATAATCTTCATTAAACTAGTCTGTAGGGTCATTTCCATCAGGTGTCCAAGGTGACAAAAGCGTGGCTGCCATTGTTCCAACAATGCCACTAGCTGTACCACAGAGCCACTGTTATCACCACCCAGTGTTTAGCCTGATCAGTGTCTTAAAATAATTGCAGTTTCAAATGATGTTTCTTCAACACCTCAACATCTGTCCTCTGCTCAGCCTCCTTACCCGTACAATGCCTCCACGGACTACCTGCGCATGGCCGGGGAGATCTTGACTCTTGCATCCGGGATCTTCTTCTTCCTCACTAATGTACGTGCCTGCCTCCTTAATAGGATTTGATAATGGTGTGTTGACTCCCATTGCGCTCCCTTTAATCAAGTCCAAACTGTTGTTGCAGATAAAAGACCTGTTCCTGAAGAAGTGCCCCGGAGTGAAGTCTTTATTTATTGATGGATCTTTTCAGCTGCTGTAGTACGCCTCCGTCTTTTTTCCCTTTTCACCTTTGATGTTGCTCTTTAGTGACTTTTGCCCAAGGCCGATTTAGCGCTCGCTCAATTGAGGCATCTAATTAGCTCTATGAAAACCTGCATTGATGTGTTGTTGTTTTTTTTAGTTTACATCGCTAATTAAAGTGGTGTTGCAAACAAAGAGCACAGAATGTCAAATGCTAGTTTAGGTAATTAGTCCTGTCACATCACGTGTTATTTTTATGTTGTCGTTTTATTTGTAGCTTCATCTACTCGGTCCTCATCGTTGTCTCCGCTGCTCTGTACCTGTCTGGAATCAAGGCGTACATTTCTGTCATGGTGTTTGCGCTCGTCCTAGGTTGGATGAACACGCTTTATTTCACCAGAGGACTGAAGCTCACGGGCACTTACAGCATCATGATACAGAAGGTTAGACACAAAATGTAATGAGAATTTCTCAAAATCAATTTTTCATGCGCTGCTCACCACTCTGCGTTGTGTTATGTTTGCTTTGTAGATCCTTTTCAAAGATTTGTTCAGGTTTCTGTTGGTGTACGTGCTCTTCATGATTGGATACGCATCAGGTGGATATGCTTGTTTTTTTTTTTGTGGGGGCTCTACAAAGGTTTTCAATGTTATTACAATTATCCGGATAAACAGTATGAATGCACAAACTCTGATAAATCGTGACAGCTGGACATTTTTTTATACAGATGGCCAACATTTCAATTAAGCAACGATTAACCACATCTAATTTCCAATGCCAAAGTTGGTAATTGTGTTCCCATAAGATTTCAAAGAGGTTGGTGATGACACATAACAGTGCACAGGTGTTAAAGATGACTCACAGTCACCAGGCAAACTCAGCAATCTAAAGTGACAACCTCAAATTTTATTCGATACACACAGCGGGAGGAAAAAGTGTGTACAGCCTAAAATGGTCATAAAATGTGGTCTGATCTTTATTAAAATCAAAACAATGATTAAACAGGGTCTGCTTAAACTAATACCACCCAAACATTTACATTTTATCATAGTTTTATCGGCCATAACATGTAAACATTCACAGGACAGCGTGGAATAAGTGAGTACATCTCCTAGCTGAGGATCCTCCAAAAGCTACTAATAAGTCAAGTTTATGTTGACATTTAGAGTCTGGTGTGAGCCAGAATGAAGTCAAATCACTGAGGTGTGGCTTAAAGCTGCCCTGGGCACTGAGAATTAAAAATGGTCTCTTATTGAGAAGCATTGTCTGATGTGCCTCACTCAAAAGAGCTCTCTGAAGACCTATGATCAAGAATTATTGATTTGTATAAAGCTAGAAAAGGCTACAAAAGCATCTCTAAAAGTCTTGATGTTCATAAATCCACGGTTTGAAAATTTGTCTATAAATGGAGACACTGCTGCTTCACTTCCAAACATCTGTAAAGATGACTCCAAGACCACAGCGCGGGATATTTAATGAGGTAAAAAAATAAACCTAGACCCAGTCAAAGTCCTGACTTAAACCTGACTGAGATGCTTTGGCATAACCTCAAGAAAGCGATTCACACCAGACATCCAAGAAATCTCACTGAACTGCAAAAGTTTTATAAACAGGAATGGTCCAAAATTCATCCTGATTCTTGTGCACGTCTAATCTGCAACAACAGGAAACGTCTGGATGAAATTATCGCCAATGGAGGGTCAACCAGCTATTGAATACAAGGGTGTACTCACTTATTCATCCATGTCCTATGAATGTTTACATGTTATGGTCAATGAAAATATGATAAAATGTAAATGTTTGGGTGTTTTTTGTTTAAGCAGACACTGTTTTCTCATTCTTGTGATTTTAATAAAGATCAGACCACATCGTGCGACCAATTTAGGCAGAAATGTAAGAGATTCCAAACGGTGTACTCTCTTTTTCCTCCCACTGTATCATGTTTGTTACTGGGCCAAAACATTGACTTGTCACTTACCTGTTGTTGCCCAGCTCTGGTGTCCCTGCTGACCGTGTGTCCGTCCGTGGGCTCGGACTGTGGAGACGAGGGCTGCCCCACGTACCCGACTTGCAGGGACTCGGACACGTTCAGCGTCTTCTTACTGGACCTGTTCAAACTCACTATCGGGATGGGGGAGCTGGACATGATCCACAGTGCGCAGTACCCGGCAGTGTTCCTCATATTGTTGGTCACCTACATCATCCTGACGTTCGTGCTTCTGCTAAACATGTTGATCGCTCTGATGGGAGAGACTGTGGGGCAGGTGTCCAAGGAGAGCAAGAAGATCTGGAAGCTTCAGGTAAGAGCAGTGGAGTTCACTCGTGTGGAAAACCTCTGAGTAGAAATAGTGCAAATAGTTTATTATTATTATTATTATATTTTACTTTAATTTATTGAATTTATTGAATTTATTGAATTTATTGAATGTATTTAATTTATTTATTTATTTATTTGAGAGGGACAGTAAACACCTGAATGTGCACTTAGAATGAGGATAAACATGTACTGTTATTTTACACAGTACAAATAAATCACGACACATTACTCTAAAGAGCACACTGTTGATTTGATTTTAACCATTTTTTTTTTCTTAAGGTATTAAACGTGGGACACATGTTTTTATTTATTTTACAATATTTACATCCATTGTCTCAACTAAATAAAAAAATAATGATTGGTCTAAATCTTGAGTAAGGCCCAAAAGCTACACTGCTAAAGTCCTGGATGACTGAGAGCCTACCTAAACATCAAAAGATTAACTCTGACAAACGTACATGACACTGCAGTCATTTAGTGTAATTTTGTAGTATTTCTTTGAATTGCAAGAGCCAAAAACAGACAACATGTGTTTATATTGATAGTGGGCCACCACCATCCTGGACATTGAGCGTTCGTTCCCAGTGTGTCTCCGTAAGTCGTTTCGAGTCGGAGAGATGGTGACAGTGGGTAAAAACTGGGATGACACTCCCGACCGCCGCTGGTGCTTCAGGTACTTGTATTACAATGACACACGATCTCAGATAAATATGAAATATCGGGGAATCAGGCTGATTTACGTCGTCTGCTTTAGGGTGGACGAAGTGAACTGGACTCATTGGAACCAGAACCTGGCCATCATCAATGAAGACCCGGGGAAAAACGAGACCCACCAGGTCCATGGGCTCCATCAGAGCATGAAAGGCTTAAGGAGAGGTGAGACGATTTCCAAATGTCATGTTTACGGTGACTTTACACAGATAGGCTACTCTGTATAAAGATGTATCGACCATTTAAAACAAGGCACAGTTATTGCCTCAAAATAGACAGTGTGTTCATTAATTCATTCAAATTCTGACATGGTACAGTTCAGGATTGCCTTCTCTCTCCTCCAGTAGACCGCTGGTCCACTGTGGTTCCTCGAGCGGTGGAGCTGAGCAGGGGGCCGCGCTCCCGGGACCTGGTTGTAGAGATGGAGCCACTTACGCCCAGACACTGACAGCAGCAGGTACTGTCCATCTTACGAGGAGACGCCAGCATTAAAGAGGCTGCTCTGCCGAGGGCCATCGGGGCTTAAGTGCACTCATTTGCACAGATCACATGGGACCTTTAGGAGGATGGTAGAGCTGCAGTTAGGACAAGGACAGCGAGTATCAGGCACTGGATGGACTCATTCCTCATTCCATTATAAAGTTTAACTCAAAAATGTTTCAGAACTTCCAAAGGCCTTTATTTCATTTTGATGTTTTTTTTATTAAATAAGGGTTTCCAGATCTTTTGCCTCACGAAGAGTGCCTTGCTTTTTCCTCATTTTTTCTACACAACAACCATTTGACCTAAACTTCCAGAGCACTTTGGATTTTCACTTTTTTTTTAGCAACAACACTTCATAAAGAAAGATTAGAGTAGAAGCAAGCTATTTGTTTTATTCCAGCTAAACCCAAAATTTGCAAATCACTGCCTACATAAGAGTCTACATTGTTGCATAAATTAAATTGCTTTTCTTGGATGAGGCAATCTCTCCACTCAGGGATTTCAAAAGAGACTCGCTAATCACATTAACTAGTTGTACGTTTTCTGATAGGCGACTGAGGCATATTTACAGGTTTTGTAATTACATTAGCGATATAAATAAGGTGCAGATCAACAGGTGTGATTGCACTGAAGTCTTGACATTATACTGTACATATTGATTCCCTAATATATACAGAAGGCAGATGTAGGATTGTATATTCTTAGATGTGGGATTGTAAATTTCTGTTTCTAAATGACATCCTCCTATTATGTATTTAGTTCATAAACTGCTTATTTCAGCCCATTGTCAACAGAAGCACGGCTTTCGTTTAACTAGAACAATGCGCTGTGCTATTATTATGAGCGCACAAAGACATTGTTCGGGACGAGATGGGCATGATGAGTAGGTTACGATTGCCGAGCATATATGCAAATGCCAGACAATAGCCCTTTTCTCTTATGGTTTGTCTTTGAATTTTCCGTGTTATTGTTTCTGTGCAGCTGGGGTATTTGCATAATCAACTCATTGCACTTGGCTGTTGGCCCTGTGTAGTGTTCAGATTAAATGTGCATCTACTGTTGTACATATGCATTTGCGACCGTCACTGTAAAACACGTGTACAAAGCCACATTTTTACAATTTTACCCCTGGGTTTTTATTGTAAGTATTTTTAACTGGAAAACATTGTAATTAATTTAAATAAACTGAACAAGAAACAAAAAAGCGGCTGTCTGTAATGTCATATATGCACTTCAGAAACGTACAGTCTTTTTCAGGGCCATTTGCAGTATCTGTTTTGTCCAGCAGGTGACTCTACAACCTAAAATTCCTGCAGCACATACCTCACAGTCTCCACATAAGTAGAGCTATTTGTGTTTGTCCTTCTGCAAACAGCTCTATTCTGTGTATACATATGGAGTGGTGAATGAATAGTTTCTGAAAGTTTGGTTATGAATTATTATTTGATTAAAATCTGGTGCGCTACATATTTTGCCAATATTTCTAAAATATGTAGAGCACACAAACACATGAAGAAGATGTCAATAAAAGATTTCAATACAGACATCTTCAAAAGAAAAACTTAATCTGTGTAAATATTCAGTTGCTGAATGCAGGGAGGGATATCTGCTTATGGTGAAATCCGTTTTATCATTTCAGTTCTAACCATGTTTAACCATTACAGTAACAAAAGAAAATAATGTGTTTAAGACCAGAAACCAAACTGAACCTGGCTTTAAAATCAAAAAGCACTTTGGAGTTGCTTTTGTCCAAAGTAAAGCAAAAACAAATCAAACATAATGTAAACCTAATCATCAGAAAAGTCTATTTCAGTGCAAGAACCGCTGTTTTTGAAAAACATACTGATCAACACCCCCTCCTCGTCCTGGCACTCTCCTTGTGGCCAGCAGCGTTTGAAGGACACAGAGAATCTCTCACCACCTCAGAGGCTAATCTTCTTTGCCCCAACTTTAACTGGGCCACTAATCCTGCAGGTTTATCTGAGCAGCGAGCACCTCGCGGGCTCCTCGACCTGCCCTCCTCATCACGGCCCTTTAAGTAGGCCAGGCCTTGCAAGTGTCAGCAACTTTGTATGGTGATTCTCGGTATAGCCTGTACTGGAACTTAATCAAGGCTGAACAAAATGGCTTGCATATTGTGTGCGTGCGACTCAACAAACAAAAATGACAGCCAAACTGGATTATGTTGAAAGGCCCCAATTTAGTAAGCACACATAAGGGAGAGCTCCATTTTTAGCCAAAAGGTCTTAAGCGAACCAACTAGCAGAGTTATTGGCAGTACAAATTGTACGGCTTCTGTCCACTCAGTTCAGCTTGAAGGTGTTTAGGCTCAGGCGGATCCTGGACTGGACTATGGCCAAGGCATTCTTTATTCACTTTATTCACTACTGCTCACATTCAGCCAAAGCTCAGATGTGGCATCACTTTTACTAATATTTACTTAAGTTTTGAACAAATTGTATTCATGTTTTCTTTGTTTTTTCCTGCCCCCTTTTATATTTAACATAGTTAAATATCCACCTAAGCCTCATTTTCCAACTCTCTTTAACATATTCAGATTTTCTAACATGTACTACCTTTCATCTAATGTATATTTTTAGTCGACCTGTAGGCTATGCACAATCTAACCCTACAACCATTGGTCTCTTTAAGCCAGCAGGGTCGATTTCTTCTCCTGAAATGAATTCTTGCTCAACAGTGCGGCCCGTCACTTATGTGTGGTATTTCTGAGTGAAATGAGTAATTACTGGGAGCACGGGGAGATGTGGAGACAGATATATTGGTCAGGTGGTGCGTGAGATGACTTCTGAGTTGATAAGATACAAGGCAAGTCTGAAACGCCTAAAGCCACAATGCCCTCCAGCCGCCCGCCTGGCCCTGCGCAGGCATCTCTCATGATTTACAGTGAAATTGCAGGGACTCAATGTGGCGTGCAGGTGAATGAGTTTCACTAATAAGAGGAGCGTTTCTGCTCCACCGAGCCCTTTTTCCGTCTGGCCAGGTGCAAATAGATGCAGTGTGCACTTTCACAGTGGCACATGCACCGGTGGAGTTTATTCTTTGAGTGATATTTCAGGAGGGGAAACAGACCCAACTATATTACAAGATCAAGGTCCTAGAAATGGCACAAAGACATGGGTTAAAAGGTTGTTTAGGTTATAGATTTCATGTTGATTCACTCACTGCAACCACAGGTGATGGCAATAGTATTGGAGATGTCATGTATGACTTAACAGCAAATTGTATTCATTACTAGAACTATAGCATTTATTTTTAATGAATCTGAGCCCCTATAGAGAAGAGGTGACCGCAGAAAACACACAAGAAGAGCAGTTTCTTTAGATGCTCAAAAACCCAATTGTTGAAACATTACAATATGTGGAGAAACCCTTTTTCCTGGATCTATCACAATCAACAGCGCAATGTTTGCTTGTTGTCTATACAGGTGTCAAGATAGAAATACTCTAAGGCGTGAGTATGAAGGTTTTCTAAAGACTTTTCCTCATCGTTGATCAAAATACCAGTGTGTGCTTGTTTTAATGACAGGAACGCTGAAGAAGACGGTCTGCCTCAGAGGTGGAAAACAGATGCAGATGTGTGAAGACTAAATACTGCTTATACCGCAGTTTTCAAGTATTATCTGTCTAGAAGAAAAATCTATGGGACAGTGATGGAAGTACTTTGCCTTTAATTACTTATGTGAAACAATAGTACAACAGAGGGGAGTAAAATCAAACCATGTACATTGAAATCAAGAGTATTTCAGTCCTGAGATTGACAAAAGCAAGAACCATGTCTTTTGTTTTTTTGTGTGAAGGTGGCAGGGGGGGGGGGGGTAGTGACACTTGGGGCAAATTGAAGATGATGGTGCAGGGGAGATTAGGGGAGATTGCAGAACTGCAGAGGGCTAAGGTAAGCAATCTCCTGGTCGCTCGGCTGTAGGCACATTCAAAAGTTGAAAAACCCCCCAAAAGACAAAAGGATTTTACAGCTTTTTGTTTCAAGAATCACACGTCTTATATTGAAATCCGTCTCCAAGATCACCACACCCTAAACACAGGGGATAAAAAATCTTTTACATTTTTTTCATCCTGAGAAGACAGAAGCATTTGGAACGTAAATATAACACTGCAGGGAGAACAATAAGCGAGATGCTTTATGGATTTCCAATTTCCATACATATTATTTTCTCAAGGTTGCAGCACCCTCAGACTTTGGCAGCACCGGTGCGTTTGAGATCATTCAGTGGGGGGGTGGTAAAAAAAAGCCAAAACAAAACAAATGAAAACTGCTCTGAAACATTCGGAGAGCCACACAAACATTTACTGAAATTAAGGGAGGAAAAAAAAAAAATCCCCAGACTTTTGTGTCTTCTGTGATTGGATGCAACAACCCTTAACTGATTTCAATATTTGGAGGCCCATCTGCATCTGCTAAAACTCAGCCCTTAACACAAGCATCCTGACCTGTGCTGTGGTGTATTCATGAAGCCATGTGCTCTTATTACATAGCAAATCAGTGAATTGGTTTGTGCGAAAGGGAACATACATGTAAATATAATGCTGGACTCAATATTCAAGTGTTAGTTGGGGCCTTTTTAATCATTGGATTTCTGCAAAGGTCTCCTGGTGGCAGCTGTGGACATGATTGAGACTGAGCCCTTACTGCACATCCACTTAGGTGACCCAGCGTCTCCTAAAGGTGCCTCACTGGCTAAGGGGCTTCAGTGGGATTTAGTCGGGGGATTTGAGCCAATGGTACAGATGATTCCCTTCTGCTTCGCCCCCTAGTCGTCCTTCTGTGTCTCCAGTTGCCCTTGAATATGTCTCGTAACAGTCAATACTCCGCTCAGATAACTTATAGATCTGTGTGGCCTTATTTCATTAGCAATTTCAATAGTGTCATCTATCATTTCCAGCCCGGTGCGACGCAGAAATCCCAGGTTACTGTGAGCACGGGTGAAACGCTCAACAAGGTTTTGTGAGGCACAGAAGGTTGGAATATTTTGAAATGGATATGAAACACAAAGCAGCCCGACAAGGAACACTTATCCTGATTTGAGATGCTGCGAAGCTTCTCTGACCCCAAAATCCCATCCCCATATCACTCTCCTCTTTTCAAGTCAAATCTGTTATATTGAACGGGGACCTCAGCAAGCACAATGTATAATCCAAGAGACAACAAAAAATCCTCCATCAAACACAGAAGCAGCCTTTTCAAAGCGCGAGTGGAGGTGCCAGGCAGCAGAATCAGGGCTCTGTGAGACCTGCCCCCCCTCCCCAATAAGCCCTCTGTCCTCCCCTCCAGCACCGCTCTGTTCTAACCTCCAGTTTGTTTAAGCACCGCTGAACCCTGCTGGCCCCAGACAGGGGGAGGCTCGGCTCACATAATGACATGCCATATGCCATTCTGCCTCCACAGCTGAGTGAGCCGCGCGCGGATCAGTTCAGGCACAAATCTATTTGAAATGTAATTCTATTATCTTAATATGGGCTAAGCGTCCATTGTCCAAATCAGGGGCTGCAGAGTGCATGGGGGTTTTCCGGGATAAGTTGCATCCCATATCCAAGACAAGTAACAAATGTGTTTAGAATCATGCGGTTTGGGCGGTCACATGTTTAAAGGCAGACAGTCCTTTCTCACGTATAACAAGTTTTGACTCGAATATCTGAGCAGAAGACAAAACGAGAGAGGCCAGTAGCAAGGGATCACTCAATATAGCCGTTAGAAGGGGACAGACTTTGATCCCTCCACTGGCAGGCAAGACCGCATCAAGTGTGTCTTCTTCCCTTCAACATCATGTGACAGGGTTTAAAGCTCGGATACAGAAGCCAAGCACAGGGGATTTAGAGATGGGCCATATCTGAAAATCTGTCAAAATATTTCTACAAGACAGAAATATGCTGGAATCAAACTGTGGCTGGGTATTAAGACTCTGAAACAACATGAAGACTTTACTGGAATGTTAAGGCGGCTTACTGTGCAGATTTCAGCCAAAGGAATTGATACTCTTTGCAGACCTTGACATGAGCATGCACCATCAAGATCAGCTTTACGCTCGGAAAAAGTTGGCTATTGTTTTAGAATTGTGAGCTTTTTATCGACATAAATGTGTCCTCATTTGCTGAAAATGTTTTACTAATAAGCAGAAGAGTTTCTTGTGAATCTTTTTTGGATGACCAAAGTGTAAACAGAGGAAAGCTTATCATTGAGTGAGCTAAATTCCTCAGTAACAAGAAAAAAATGTAACAAATAATGACAGACTTCAAAGCCAGGCTGTGGCTCCTGAATAAATTCTTAAAAGAAATTTATTTTACACCTCAAACAAAAAGGATTAGGATTGTGGTACATTGGGAATGTATTGACAACTGTAATTTACATTTTTTGGTGTAAGCTCAGACAAAAATGTTAATACAGTCATAATAATTGCACTTTATAAATCTAGACTGATGCCAGTTTCCCCAGAACAAAGCTTCAGTACTCCCTTCAGTTAAATAAATTAAATTTTCCATTGAAATTTTACTGACAAAAGAAATGCTAATTTAAGACCAGACGACTGCTGCACTGATTCCATTTTCACTTTCTCTTGAGTCCCACAAGGCAACAGTCTATTGCAGTAATTTAAGTGCAGTACATTCAAGGGAATCTCACAGTCATAATAAATAGTTCACTGCTGTGAATCATCAAGTTAAGACCAGCACAGGCAAAATGCATCTTAACTATGGACTGTTCCTCCAGAGGACACTACGTGATTGTTTCTATTTGTTTGTGTAGTACCCCTGCAGTAAATCTGAAAACATCGCTCACACGCGGGGATGTCATCAGAGTGCTTAGTTGTAAAGTAGAAAGACTCCACTGAGCAAGGGTGTCCTCTCTGTTCCACAAATTTGAAGCTGTTGGAACATATCGCTTATTCAGTCTTTGTATAAAATAAAACAAAAATAAAGAGACTTATGATGATACCAAATAAAAAATAAAAAGTCTGAGGATTTTGAAAAAGAAAAACTACAAGCACACATGCACTCGGCATCACACACAGTAACACACAGCGGTTATGACAATAACCCTCAATCACATTCCTCAATGTAACATTACTTTTTCTTCTTTTTGCTGAATTTCTTCTTAAATAGTTTGTCAAGATTTTAGTAGATTCCAGTGTTTGTAAAAGAGATCTCTGACCGGTTCTTACAGAACCAAAGCAGCACTTATTCCTCACAAAGAGACATAAGGGACTGCACATCAGCTTGAGGAGAATTATAAATCAAACTAAATGATAAACGCGTTGAAACACTCCCTCATAGCAGCCAATGCATAAAACATACCTAGAAATATATAAAACAACAAAAATAGGTTCAAGTTTTTCCAAGTGTCTTAAATATACAATATCATTTCAAACTACCCAATTCTAAACAACAAAGTTAACAAGATTGAAGCAGTGCAAGTTTGTATCAATTATAACAGTATAATAACTGATATTGTACCATCTTTCTCTGGATCCTTGAACAAAAAGATCCAAGAATTATTTCATGTATCACTATATGGTTTCATCAATAAAAGCAGAAGCACTGTTACAGAGTTTTGGATTTTAAAAGCAGCCCTAAACAGTGGCCATTTTAAGACCTTTTCAGTGACAACCTACCCAGTAGCTTCATTCTTGGGCATTTGGAAAGGGGTAAGAGTGCCCTTTGCACTTCATGTTAAGCTTGATCCAAATGTTTAGGCAATTAAAACACAGTAAAATAACGCTTAAAAAACAAAAGAAATCAATCTAACTTTCCTATTGGCATACCACACGATGAAACATCCCTTTAATATTTAGTGTCTCCCAGTTTGTCTTAAATCCATCAAACCTAGGACTGTACTGCACAACAACTTTTGTTTACTCATATACACTGTTGATGCAGTGCACAAACACCACAATGCGTTGATTTTTTTCCTTATTCAGTCACTTGTCTGTCCTCCCTATCTGTAAACAGGGAGGCGGATGTGTGCGTGCTGGTGGTCCAACAGCCGTGGCACTGACACAGTCTCGTAGCCTTTCCCCAGCATCTGCTCCTTGATGCAGGGCGGGTGGATGTCGTTGATTAGGTACTCCAGAGACTGCAGGCTGCTGCTCAGCACTGACGTGTTGCAAAGGCTCTTGCTGGGCAGGCTGCAGCACAGAGCGCCCCCGCTGTCCATGGCGGGGTGGTGCTGATGATGATGATGGTAGTGGTGGGGATGGGGGTAACCCAGCTCTCTGTGGCCTGTAGTAGGAGCCCCTGTAGAGGTGCCCATAAACTCCTGGGGGTTGTAGCAGTCACTGTCTGGAGTAACCAGCACACTGTTCCACGGCGGGGCAAAGTACTGCCCCACTGAGAAGTTCCCATGCATTCCAACACAGTTCAAAGGGGATGAAGTAACTTTGTCCATCCCGCCTCCTCCACTTGCGGTCAGATGATAAGGCCTGGAGGAAGAGGAGGACATCTGGGTGGCTAACATGCCTCCAGGAACACTTGATTCAGGGGACTTGCTTACAGCGCCCCCTCCCCCGCTGCCCCCACTGTACATGCGGAGTACAGCCTGCTGCTGCTGCTTCTGCCAAAGGATGTAGTCCATGCTGTCAGGGTAGACCCCATTTTTTATTGCCTCTGTGTTCTGGCCTTGCACAGGCCCAGTGTATACCATGTTACCCTGGGGGCCCATAGCCACCCCATACCCTCCCCCTGATGAGCCAGAGGAGCCCATCACTGTGGAGCCTTGTTTTGAGGGGCTGGCGTTTGACGATGCGGTTGCAGCTCCTTGACACACCTGCTGCATGGCCTGTGCCTGGCATTGCTGGTTGATCTGATAGATGATGCTCTGTATAGAAGGGAGGTTGGACTGTGGGGGCAGGGATAGGCCACGCCCTCCTGTTATAGGAATCACAGATCCCGCTACAGTGACATTAGGGGGAACTGACAGTCCAGATCCTTCTTGAGGCTTTGTGGGCCCAAGAGGGTAGACCATTTGGCCATGGCCCGTGGCTAAAGTGCTATTATTTGGAGGTGGGTATGGGGCAACTGCTATGTGAGCTGGCGAGAGCTTAGTCCGTCTTCCTTCAGAGTTCTTAAGAACTCCTTTTGAAGGAATAAATGTGGGGGCAGATGATGAGGAAGAGGAGGTCTTGATGATGGCCAGCAAGCCCTGGTATCCGCCTGTGTGGAGATGTGGGTAGGGGGCGTACCGCTGCCCTGTGGTGTCAAATCCGTTCACAGTCCGATTAAGGTGCTTGTGCTGGGGCACTCTGATGTTCGTGGGGAAGATTTTGATGGAGAGAGGGTTGTTGGCTGTCTTCTGGGCATAAGCATCAAGTTCTGCTGCCGTGGGGTAGCGGGGGGAATGTGCCGGCATCAGCTCACCTGCAAGACAAACAGAATTTTAGAGGCTTCAACATAACATAGAGATTCAAAATTTCAACAGAAAACGCCAAATGAGGTGATTATTTTAACTGTAGTAAAGAATATTTCAAATGAGAATAGTTTCCTTCAGTTGCACTCAAGTCTCCATCTCATCTTTATACTCTCCTGTGATGCTCCTCCCGAGACAAATGAATCTGTTTAAAACTCATTCTGTCAAAGTCTGGTACCTTAGGCACTGTTAAATCAGTACGTGGTGAAATTAATTTGGGCTCTCTTTAGCAGGGAATTAGGTTGTCCCTGACTATTGGCCAAAGACGGGTAGGGGAGAACTAAAGGAGAGCACAGCGAAGACAAAAAATATTTAGAATGAAATAAAATATTGCATAAAATCTTTTAGAAATACGTCGACAAAAGTTTGCAAGAGACTAACTCACGAAACGACCCACACGGCTCGAGTTCAATGAGGCAGGAATTGAAGTGGCAAAATAGCAGTTAAAATAAAAACACATGTGTCATTGTCTGGGGCTTGGCAGAGGTGAAGGGCTGCGGTGAGATTGGATTTAAATTACATTATTCAGGCAATTTCATGGCTACTTTGCTCAGTGTAACGCAAAGGGTGGGGGTGGCTAAAGGAACTCAATTCAGTAGAAATGTATCATCTGCCACAACAACAAGAAAACTCTCAAAACTTGAATCTTATGCAAAAGCTCATACGGCCATCTGCTGAGTCCAGACTGTGGCCAGGACAACATAAAAAAACAAAATTCATACCAGCAGTATTTCATTAATTGTAGCTTATACAATGGCACACCAAATAATGTTCCAACAATGTGAAATAAGATGCACTCTAAGCTGCATTCTAAAAAATAAAAAACAGCTGTGGTCCGCGCCTCGGATGATGTTGTGTGCCGTTTGCCCTCCACCTCAGTTTGGCTCAGTGCCATCCCTCATGGCAGCTCAACCATTTTCTTTGATGTTTCGACAGAGGAAAATGACAGAGGACTTATTTCCTTTGCTTGTAAGAAAAAACATGCTTATTTCAAAGCACATTGCGGGTCCACATGCAAATGGAACTGCAGTATTTTTTTGATCTTTTTTACATGAGGGTAAAAACATCTTTGATCATCACATGGTCTAAATGAAGGAAGATGCTTGGCTTTCAGGCATATCAAGGGCCTTGGTCCTGCTGCCTCTCCAAGCCCCAGCTGCAATATGCCTATCATTCTCCCTAATTACTGCCACATGAAAAGAAGAAATATCAAAACAGTCAGGAAATTCATTAAGGGTGGCTAATTCTATTCCTTCTCTGTCACTGAGTCCATATTTTCCATGCCTGAGCTTGCATTTCTTCAGCAAGAGCAGAAAACTTCCATCTTTTGCAGCCTGACCCTTGTTTGTCAATAGGCAGAGCCTTTGGCACACCAACCTGGCATCAAAGAGTTTCACACTTCACAGGCCACAGGGATTAGAGGCCTTTCAGTCCCACAAAACCCATCTCAGCTACACAAAGGTTTCCGGTTATTAGAACCCACAGGCATAAAAGGAGAAGACCAAGAGGACGAGGCAAATGAGCATCTGGATGTCTCTGATTCCAGCTCCCCCTTTAAAAAGTTCCACGGTGTCCGGTTTAAAGTAAAGTTGATTACATTAGGTATGGCCACAATGTGTGCGTCTCCACATCACTGTGCTTCAGTAAGTCTTTAAGAGCTGACATGTGGGTTAAAGGAGGAACTGGCGCTGGAACGGCTGGTGTGGCCAGCAGCAGAGGAGTGTTATGAGGCAGCATACAGATGGTGCTGCTGATAAATCTTCAGTTGAAAGTCTGCTTCTTTCCTGTGAACTTTCATCTGATCAAGAGTCAGTTTGGAGGTGCACCCGGCACGCTGCATGGGGATATAAAAACCTCTGTGTAAACAGACTCCCTCACACAGGCTGAGTCTGCAGCTGGATGTGTCATTTGCCATCAGTGAAGCATGTTGTTATCCTCTGCTCAGCTCCTCTGCTGAAATGTAGGGCAGGGACAACAACAGGTGCCTGTGCGGGCGACAGCCTGCTATGCCTCCTGGGCTAAATGCTTCACACTCACTACATTTCGACATGCGACAGCCTTGTAAGGATTAATTATTTCCCCCGGGGAAGAAACACTATGTTGCTTTCCCATCTCAGAAACGAGGCTATATGACCACTCACAGGCATATGAAAACAATATAAGGAAAATTAACAGAGAAACTGCAATTCAACTATTTGAAGAAAATAAAAAACTTTACAATTAAATTGAAGTCATCTAATGCAACTACAGAGGAGACGAGAGCTGAGGCAAACACATGCACTGGCCCTGAGATCACGAGCCAGGCAGACGAGATGGCAGGGAGGCAATTAATGGGCTGACCTTCGTCCTTAATCACCCAGTGCCTGGCACACAATGCCCATGTGTCAGAGGAGCACATCTCTAAATGCCACCCCTCATTAGCAGGAGGCGTAGCACAGAGAGCAGCCTCTCTCTGCACTGTTCACTCCAGCGCTCCGACCTGATAGCGAGGCTGGAGAGGATAACATGGCACCACAGTGATGGACTGAGCCACACGAGGCTATGATATGATCTAGAAATCCCATTTCACTGGGAGGATGGGCACTCTTCTTTCTCACCATTTTTGATTGGCATGAAACTCCCCAAGCGCAACGTCCTTGGTGCACCCGCCACTGTCACTGTGATTGCATGTGTGCTAGTGCAGCTCCACCTCTGTGTGTATTTTTGTGTGAAGGGGGTGCCCAATTCTGAACACTCAATTAACACTCCTTTAATTAGCCAGCAGTACATTTTGAATTCTGATGAACTAATTTTCTTGGTGTGAGGTGGAGGGAATGGGTAGGAGGGGATGTGGGGGATGTAAAGATGAAATCCACTGGGAACAAAACAGCCATAAAGAGAGAACTGGATAGATTAGACTGTAAAAAATCCATTAAATCCTGCACACTTCTTTCAAGTGAGGGGTCAAATTGTGTTGATCACAAGAAGCAGTGGGAGTGAACTGAGGTGGAAAACAAGGCGGAGGGGAGATAGGCAGTCAGAGAGTGCAGCACCAAACCCACAAGGCCATGAGAATACTTTGCATTTTAATTAGAGTTTTAAATGAATAACCAGAGCATAACACCCAGAATACCCCAAAATACCCTGGTTCTAATTTATTAGTCTTCCAAGTGTTCTGAAATTATGATCAGGTTGGAGTTTCTTCTTATTAGCAGCATATAAAACGCTCTACCACATCAAAACCTTAAAGATGGCTTTGATCCTCTTTGACCATGAACACTGGCAGGCTGAAATGAAAACCCCTATTTCGGTTGAACTCCAATTAGATTTTTATAGCACAATGATTGCATAATACACAATATGCTGGCCAAACAAACAAGCAATGTCTTTCGGTGGCAGGGCAAACAACAGGAACCGTTTTTACCAGAAACATGAGCGAAAACATGGGGTCAGCTGCAGTCCAACATGAGCCGTTCCCCTGGGAAACACAGGCTGTTCAACCTGTGTGAGGCATCAGCGCACTGCAGACACTATCCACTGTGCACTCTCTGTCCCTGTACAGGCCTTTATAAAACATGGGGTCTATTTCTGAAGATGGTTCAAATTTTATGACCTGAGGCACATCTATTTGAAAGAATGTATTAAAGCCGAGGACACTTCACCTTCACCTCTTCTTAAGTGGAGTTTTGAATAATTTACATTATGATTCATTGAGTTCAGAAAGCTCTGAGAGAATTCTTAACTTTGGAAAGAGTTTGACCTCTGGGTGTGCCTCAGCTTCACTGGAGCAGATTTGAAAGTGTTTTTCAAAGCAGACCCTTGACCACAGGCTATTGTTAAGCTCTTTGCAGATAGGATCAGAGTCTATGACATCCTCTCCTTTCAGCACAGTAAAAAGGATGGGCAGGCATGGCTAAGCCAGAGGCAGCTCCCTGCCTGAACAATACCTGCCTTGTCCTAATGGAGGTGTCATCTGGCAAAGGCCTGATTAGTCAGCGATTACAGCCAGGCCGCTATTGCCGTGACAACTGCTGCAAACACAATGGGCCCTGATAAAGCCAGCTGTTTGGTCCTCTGCAATTAACCCTGCATCCACTTGTCTCCGGCAGCGCACTGCCTCTAATTGACTATGGGGCACACAAAGCAGGGGCTGCCGGCAGGACCCCCCCGGCTGTGCCCCACCACTCTGAGGTGCAGATGATAATAATAGAGGTGTCCCGCCGACTCGGCTGCCAGTCAATCAAAGCCTGTGTGCCCCTCAGGAGCTTCCTGAGGAGCATGAGCCACTGATCAACAGGGTAGAGCGGCCTGGCAGGGGGCAGACATGTTGAATATGCCCTCAGCCAGAGCACTAATCAATTCAAGTGCATGTGAGGGAAAAGGAACCCTGCTGCTAGCTTGATATCCGAAAAGCCATTTATGAAGCACTTATCTACCCCTGTTCTTCACAAGGTTGATTTTCTACCCAACAATAAAGCAAAAAAACAACAGCACAATAAAATTATTTGTCAAGGCACTATAATTACAAAAAGGAAAATGATATTGGAGAGTAAAGGCAGTAAAAAATGTAAACAAAGGCATAATGTGTCTGACTACTTTCATTAATAATGGTTTTGCAAACTTAAATGTTGTGCTGCTAAGTAACAAATCATCATATTACGAGGTTTGCAATTAAAAATGAAAACAAATTTTAACATCGCGCAAAAAAACATAAAACGCTCTAATTTGTTTAGGTTTTAACCTGCCAACAAGATTCACAGAGAGCAAAGAGGATAATGAGATTGTTAAAGCAGATCCTTAACAGCAAAACAGGCACAGCATGCTGTCAAAATGAGTCTAATAGTTAAGGGAGATCTTGTAGATGAAACTCTCATTTCTAAGGTCTTGCTTCACTAAAATCTAATTTAGAACTAATCTCTAAATAGACACATTTCAAATATAAGTCACCTGAACCTCATCGTCAGGCAGATTGTTGCTGTAAACTTCACTGACATATAGCATCAATGGCAGCGATAAAAGCTTAAAAGAAGAATATGTTCCTTTAACATTTAAATTTGATCCATAAGATGAAATAGTATTGCAAAGCTTTTCTCTTATAAAATGTGAAATATTGCTTATGAAAATGGTCATGTTTTTATTTGCGTGTTATCGTTAGACTTTATCTCTAATGCCAGATGTTACTGGATCAGCAGTGAAAATTAATTAGCCGGTTTGATGTGGCAGCGCTGTGCTCCTTCTAGACAGACCTGCCTTTTATGAGCTGGGAGCAAATTACTGAGGATTGATTGATCCTGAAGGACTCTGCGCACATGGCACGCTGACACTGGCACAGACCCCGTTTTTACTTAGTCCTTGCACCACATTAACACAGAGCTGTGAACCAATCAGCCAACGTCATTATGAGCCAACATCTCCTCCTCGTCTTTTATGTCGTCCGACCACCTCTCTGTGCTCGTCCTTCCCCTCTTCCTCTGTTCTGTCTCCCTCTCGGAGTAAGTGAGTTTCATCTGAGGTGCTTGCTGGGCGAATTCACCTCAGGGCGAACACTTTATTATCTGTAGTCAAAGCGTCACCACAAATACCATTCTACACACACAAGTGTCACTTTCCATTTGTCTGCGCTCCGGCTGCATTAGCAAAGCCCGGCCAGCACAGAGCCTTGTCTGAAACGCCACTGGCAGAGGAAAACGGCGTGGGAAAGCATTTGCCCTGCATTCCTGCCCTAAAAAACACCACATTCAGGGGGACTATTAGCTGGAATCACCAAAGAATCAACACTCATTTACATACTGACAATAAAAAAAAAGAGTTATCCTTCCATTTCTAGTTCAGAGCCTATAATCTCTGTGAACTTTATACATTTTAGCAGGGGCTACAAGGTTATTTCACTGAAGAATGCAGGCCAGCCATGTCAGGTCTTTTGTGAGACAACCACGCACAACAAAACCTAAACTGGGGCAACCTCACTCTAAACACGGAAATCATAATGCCACAATTGAACAAAAGAGCCGAGTCGATGCTTGTTTCTATTGAAAAAAACAAAAAATGAGTTGAAATAAAAATAAAAAGATTAAACTGGGGTGGGAAACGTGTCAACACATAATCGTAGAGTGATCTAACCCCAGTTTGGAGAGGTTGTTATTCTGTGGTTCCTGTTTAGCTCTACATTAAAACACAGACATTCACTTTTCAATAACAACTACTTCTCCTATCGGTTAGCCCCAACATACAGCATGCGTGACAGCCAGAAGTAACCAAACACAGGGCAGCAGTAGCAGCCACATAATCTATAAAAGGCAAAGCTAGTGAGTGCACATGAATTGAGAAAACAATTTGATTTGTGATGATGATGTTTCAGATGCTTTTAACCAGATAATTTATCCATAGATCAATCTATTCTAGATTTTCAAATCCAGTCACACCAATTAACATACTTTGTTTATGGAGAGCCGGCCAGAGCCACTGGTATTGTGCGTACAGCAGGGAAGCAGTAAATAACCACTGTCAGCAAAAGCAGCGGGGACTGGCACACCGGCCGATATTGTCATGTACAATTAGGGCTCATGAGACTGTGAACTCAGCGCAATTGTATGTCAGAGACACAGTCACTGCTCCTTCCATGTCTGTAACTTTATTATTTATATATTTAATATTAATATGTTTTTAAAATATGGGTATCGCTTTGGATTAAGGTGTGCTCATTAAGTATTACTAAGCATTAGTAATCATTTTACGGTTAGGGTAAAGGGTTAAGGTCAGGGTTAGGTTAAGAGTTGGCTATGAATAAGAGTATTATTAATGGCCTATTAGTATGTTAACAGATAAAAGTATAATAAGCAGTGTGTTAAAACTTTACAAGCATATTGAATCCTTATACTTAATGACGACACCTTAATATAAAGCATAACCAAAATATGGCCTTATTGATCTCCCAGTGGAGAAATTCCACACAGTGCTACTACAGCTGTCACAATGACACCATGATATTGCAATATCAAAAGTCTCACAATAATATCACGCAGCTCTGAGTTCTAAATGCATTGTTTTGTCTCTGAAAAGCAAATTGAACATTGAACATGCTCCATTGCACTATTTGAATGCATCCAACATGAAATCATGATTCTTAAACACTTTATCTCAAGTGAAAGGACAGTAATGATTCAAATGGTCAAAGCATTTCGAGAGACATTTTACAATAGTCTTCTCACAATACATGCATTTTGTGCTTGGAGATTTGGATATCTTAACACATTACAATATACAATATAAGACACTTTGACAGAAACATACAATTAAAAGGTCCTTATGAGCTTTGATTTTCTTAGACTATAACTGCGTTGTGATTCACCATCTATTTTAGATGAGACGAGTGATAAGGAACAGTACAGGACTCACAGACGAGCAAAAACTGATACAACAGCTCAAATCCTGACCTGAAAGATTCATGTCGAGCCTTTTGTGCCCTGGCTTTTAGAGAAAATGCGACGCTGTGACACATTTTTCCTCAAAGGGCTATGTGTTCAGCCAAGAGCTTGCGGCAACTGCTGGCAAGCACAAGCTCAAATGGACACAGAAATGACACAAGCACATGAAGAGATGAAGCCGTGGAGATGGAGATTAGTGGGTTCTGAGATGAGAGCGGGAAAACAGGGAAGAGCACAGGACACACGGGGGTACACTGTGGAGGACTGTCAGACTGAGGAAGAGCTGGAGCGCAGGCCTGCAGGTAAATGGAGGAAGAGAGGCGCCCGCAGGCAGCCTCAGGCAAGCCCCAGCCCTTCTGTTCTATCATTTAGGAGACAAGTCCTCCACTGATTCTCAATTAATATTTAACACTGCACAGACAACAAGGCACTCCGCTTCTGAACACATTTGAATGAGAGGCGAGCGGAGAGAAGGGGAGAGAGGAGACGCATGATTAAAGATGGAATCTACAAGTCATAATTAATATTTGGACATCTGATGCAGGCAGAGGAGACAACAAGGTTCTAATCAGTTTTATTTCGTTTAGCGTTGAGCAGTTACAATTCATTGGGTCATTTTAATGATTAGTCAGTGTAAGATCAACAGCCTGGCACCAGAAGCATCAGCAAAAGCACGTGCAGATACAAACGTTGTTGTTGTTAGAAAATACCAACAGAGTAAACATGAGTAATGAACAAATAGCCACACTGAAAGCAGGTCCTGAACAACCCCCTGATTATTCTGCATTGGACACAGCACTGAGATGGCACGGGCCGCATGTAATTTCCTGTGGGACAGCAAGAGACTTCAGTGGCCTCACTTACACCTCCATCCCTGGCAGGACAGACGGAGGGTGTCAAAGCCTCACACCTGTGATGCCCAAATGCCAGCTCGGAGCCTTTGGAACCAGGAACCTGTTTTTCAACCCAAGTCTTGCTGTGACCAAAACTAAAGCAAAGGCCTCTTCCTCAAGCTCACCTCCCAAGGCAATAACATTTTTTCGCCCCCTGTGTGCACAGCAGAAGGCAGAGGGCAGAGGGAAGGCAAGCCACTGCGGGACGCCACCATCCGGAAATGATCCTCTGTGCACCAGTGCACTAGAGCCAACATAACAGAAAAGGCTGAGACACATACTGTAAGATAATAAACAGCACTGTTCTCCTCTCTGCATAGAATAAATAACACCATATTATACTGTATTATGCATGTGTGTCATTGATACAAAGAAATAAATGATATTCCAAAAGCCAGCGCTGGCTCAGATACATGAAACTTCATAAATAAGCGCGCAGGAGGAGGAAGTCCACAGACAGCTGTCAATCACCTTACACCATGAAAAGTACCTCTGACCTCTGCTGTGCGACTGCACACTGAGGATAATGACAGTCTCTTTGCGCTCTCTGTGGAATTTCAAATGAAGCTGGAAAACCAAGTAGTTCAATCAGTGGGAAAAGGTCAAGTGCATGCAGATCGCTCCCTCGGTCTGCAGCCGCACTTGGAGCCCCACCTCAAGAGCACAGAGACAATCAGGGGGAGGCTATTTTTCTCCCTTTTCAAAACCACATTGAAATATTCCACTCGATTCAACAGTGTACCAACTATTGTATAAATGAGCTGCAAAGGCATATTGATGAGCCCATTGTCTCCTGGGGCTGTAGACAATAGACAAGGGGTCATTACCTGACCATATTCTGTCTCAGTGGTGGAGCACTTTGGCAGGTAAAACCAAAGCCACTAATGGCCAGGGCAGCTGAGCCAGCAGCGTCACAGAGCTATTAGGAAAACTACAATCCCCAGATGAACCTCCATGTCATGCCCTGAGGCAGTATGTGACAAGGCCAGGTTGTCTCTGTCCATCAACCTGGGATAGGGCTGAATAGGCTCCCACTCCTCCTGGGAGCTCCTCATCTGATTGGCACCTCATGCCCCTGGGGTGATGTCATAGAGAAGTGGTTCCCAACCATTTTGTCTTAGGGACCCCTTGGACCCTGCAGTGCTTTGCGTACCTTCAGGGTGTGGCTGTTAGAGCCCTTAGGAATCACTTAAATCTACAACCTATAAGTAAAAGCCAATGTTAAGCGTTCAAAATAAAGCCATAATACTCTCAAAACCACTTTACTGCAATAGCAGATTTTGTTTTCATAATAATCATCTATGGTATTCATTTTATTCTTCTTTTTCAATCTGAAACAGTTTCAAGTACCCCGTACCCCGTACCCCTGGTTGGGAAACACTGTCATAGAGGGTTATGGATGAGGCCCCAACAATATACTATGTCACTGAATGTTACTGAATGTCACTGCTGAGAATAACTTGCTTGACCAGTCTGGTGCTGCAAACATTACTGTCAGAAAATCTAAGCTTTTGGGATTAGAAAAGTAATTGCAGTCAATCAGCAAGTGATTTGTGTGTTTGCCAAACAGCCAGACAGGAAGGGTTAAGTGAGGAAACACCCTAGTTTAACCTAATGTCTAATCCAGTCAAAAACAACTCGAGGCGTGGTAGTAAATTGTGTGGTAAAGCAAAAAAAAAAAAAAAATCCACAACAGGAGAGGATTAAAACACACACAATCTGACATTCATTTATAGGTTTCACAATGTCTAACATGAACATAACAGATTAGAAAATAATTTCAAAATCTGCTGAAATTTGAATTTGGAAAAGAGCCAGGCTGAACTGCCCCCATCAGCCAGTCATTTGTGGGATTCGGGACCTGTTATTCTTTAGCTGACATGTGGCAGAGTAATTGCTGTCTGGTCCAGGAAGGAGGGGGGGTGATGATGAGCTGCGCTGTGCCTCCTGTCCAGCCATCAGTGTTACTCATCAGTGGTGCATGCCCCTCCCCTGTAGCTTTACTCTGTGCCACTTCAGAGCCACATGCAGGACAGTGATGAAGGAGGGCGCTGTGCAGCGAGGGAGGGCGCCTGTGGCCAAAGGTGTCCCGGGTCAGTGACGTCCATTCACCCCTCTCCCCCAGGCCCTTTCTCTCTCATCTGTCTGGATAGGTGCCCTCTCTCCGGGGCACAACACGATGAGAGGCTCTGGCTCCAGTGCCGCCTCTGCCTTTCATGTCTCCATCTAGGCCAGTGCAGGAGCACTGTGGAGGAGAGGACGAAGGTGGGGGCAGGCTACAAATGTCACCCATAAGGAGGGGGGTTAATTAAAAATGACAGCGGCTGGTGCTGGAGAGTGCAGCCATATACATGAGGAATTTGGTCACACTGAAAGTGAGCGCCTATGATTTATAATTCAAGCAATGCGCTGCACTCCTTTTAATTCTACAGCCAAGAAAAAATATCAAAAGGCCGCCCTGTGAGGCTAATCCAATATGATATTTTTAAGGGCAGGCGGTCAATGGCTTTTTGAAAAGCCTGCTTCTCTGTCTCCTGTTTAGCATCTCTTGCTTTTCTTCACTTGTCTGTTTTTTGCCATCTTCACTCTGCCATTCCTTCCTTCCTCCTCCTGTGCTTCCCTCTCGACAGTGGCTCACCCCACCCCCCTGAGCCCAGACACAGAGCGGGCTGTGATAATGGAAACATCTCGCTCCCCGCCTCCCGTTTCTCCCGCTAAGCTCTGCGCGCTCGGGGGAAATTGATTGTCTGGTGAGCCGATCTGAATGCTTCCAGCTGATGGTACAGCCAGTTAAGTCCTTTTTTATTGAGGGTATGAGGGATTTTTAATGGGAGTCGCATCAATGAACTGTACAGCCACTCGGCATCTGCATGCACAGGCTTTTTCTAAACCCTCCTTAGCCTCATCTCAACTGTTCTGCAGCTCTGCCATTTCTCATTCTGAACAGGACAGCAGATGCAAATGGGACAGTTCACCTCTAGCTCATTGCAGCCAGGACCTCCCTCTCTGCCCATGCGAAGAGTTGGAGCAATAAGGCCACCTGCCGAGGGCCCAGGTCACCTTAAGCACCACCGTTTCACACAAACATAATCAGTCATGGCGACCTGCTCTGCCTAGTGACCAGAGTATGGCCACAGGCCGCCTCTCTGCACCCTCTCTGGGCACAACATACAATCGGCTTATTGAGGCCAAGAGCTGCGCAGTGGTGGAAATCCAACACTTGAGCCCCCTCCACTCCCCCAGTGATAGAAAGAAGGCCATTATGTTCAAACATCCTCATTATGAGCCTGAAGTCAGTCTCTGTGGTGGCCCTTCAATCAACGAGTCTAACAGGTGGGGAAGCGGAGTGAGAGTTTGACAGGTAGGGTCATCTAAAGAGACCCACACCAAGGCTGCAGTCTTTCTCTCTTATTGATCAAAATCCAGAACCTCCTCCATTAAGGAAGGAATTGGGGCAATCCTCAAATTTTACAAAGATTGAATCAATTACAATTAGTGAGCCCTGTTGAACGAACAATAGCTACATAACCTGTGGAAGTCAATGAAAAAGACGAGAGATGGGAGAGCGTCCAGATTACTTAGTTTAGACTTTCTCTCCCTGAGGCAGGTTGGTGCAGTGTGATGTGGGACTGGAAGGTAGTTAATTGGTACAGAGAGTCAGTAGCAGTCCTGTCTGTGAACTGGCTTAATATAATGTCTCACTACAGCAGAAACATAAAACACCGCTGTTACAAGGTGGCCTCTGTAAAGACGTTTTGATCCCTCCTCTCAGTTTGTTTAATCACCTTGTGTTAATATCATGGCATCTAAACAAGAGTCATCAAACTGATTAATAAAGGAAAATAAATAATTTGAAAATAGATTTGCTCCTATCGGTTTATCAGTTACTGCCAACCGCCTCTATCCCTTTAAACTCAAACTGGTTTGAGCGAGTTTTGCCAGCCCTCAACCTGTTTTCAGGTCTGGTTCATCCCTGTCCCTTTGCACCATTTTGTGAGTGGACAGTGTGGGGCTGGGAGCAAACAGAGCAGCTGTCATGCTTTACAGGCAGTGTGCACCGCCAGGGCCAGACACTGTAAATGTTTACAGACCCTCAGGGTCACCCCCGGCCAGTGAGGCACGTTAAACACTGTCTGTTCAGCCCTGTTGCCACGACTGCACAATCAGCACAGCTAAACAGCCCCACACAATGAGCAGCTAACTGCAGAGCTGTCCTGGGTCTAAGTGGAGAGCCAATGGAGCTGTTTAGAATTCCTCAAAGTGATGAACACAGAAACCGGAAAGTCCATTTCCCTTCACTCTTTCGAAGGGAAATGGAGGTTAACGATCCGTTTCCATCAGTCACCAAACTCAGTGACAAACCCCCTTCTGAACTGAACCTTTGACCCCTACGCCTCCTGTCACTTTGGGAACTCACATTTCCGTCCGAGGGCTTGAGGTGGCTCTAGGGCCTTGCTGGTGCACACTGGGTGCTGAGGGGGAGGGTTCAGCCTCCTCTGCAGGCAGGCCAGCATGGCGAGGCGGGCACAGTTCGAGAGCCGGAGGACTTCTATGGCCAACCTGCAGAACACAACAGAGAAGAGAAGAAAATTGAGTGAGATATAGGTTGATTTGAGGTCAGAGCACCATGGCAGTGTCCGGTAAGCCAGCAGGAGCAAGCAGTGGGCGAGATGGGCCAAGTCTCTCACCTTGGATTTAATTGGGGGAGCATGCCTCCAGCTGCCTGCCTCCCAGCTCTGTGTGCTGAATGATAAACCCACACCTGCACCGGGGCGGCTGACACGGGCTCAGTGCACAGCCTGGGCCAGTCACTCTGCAGCTCACACACATCCACACAGTCATTCAAGCACATCTCCTGCCTACGAGGCTCTTCTCAAAACAAACACGCAGGCACTCCTAAAGCACCCACATTCGGGCACTTCCCTCCCAGCCCTGTGCATGCGGTGATTGATGGCGTTATCTATGGACAGCAAAAAATGGTAATGCTGAGAAAACAGCAGTCTGTCGGCTACAACTTAACATGCAACAGCTCTGGGGTACTGTCAGGAAGGGCCTGGGGGACCCACGCATGTGTAGTTTTTCTGTGCGATGTGGCTGTACGTGTGTGTGAATGAGTGGGGAGGAGAAGACTGCCAGGCGTACATCAGGGCTAGTGATGGCGCTAATCAATCTCCCTCCAGGCCATAAATCTCCAGCTCTACACTTCCACCTTCGCTCTGTATCATGAAGGCAGGTGTGTAAGTTTCCACTCAAAAAGCCCATCACAGCCCCAGTGGAACAGGACTTGCTTTTTTCTAATATTTATTTGGAAAAACACCTTGGCTTCTATTCAGAGCGCTCCCAACCCTCATGTACAATAGAGGGCATCATTCATCAGCAACATACCACTGTCACATGGAACAATCATGACTGATTACAAAGCCTTCGTCTCAGATTATGTGGCAGATGAGACATGAGACACAAGGCATTCCAGTTTAGAAAATGTTTTTTATGAGATAAGGATCAAGATTCACTGTACTACAGTTCACTTAGCGGATATTGTTTTGTTTCCAGGAACCACATCTCAAGCTGTACTGCAGAAACTACTCTCCCCCCATACAGTGTGGCCCTCATCAAAGCTCTGCACTGGACCAAAGTACTATTTGAGCCACTATCATTTCCATCTGAGCTAGTCATGTGTCGTAATAAAACAAATATAGAGGAAAATAATTCATCTTCACCGTCAGCGGCAGCAGCTTTTGCCGTGATACGTGGCAGATTATTGAGAAGGGATTTCTCATGAGACTGTCACAGGCCTGTCCCTAGTTATTTATTTTCTCCGTGAATCACTAAATGAACATTTAGTGAGCCGCTATCAGTCCGTTGCTTCAATATTAATGATCATTCTAATATGAAAGAAAGCAATTACAATGATGAAAGCAAAACGAGTATATAAAGAAGGAGGCACATAATACAAAAATGAATTATATTTCCTAAAGTTAAAGCCAGTTATGCTCCCAAAACTGAGCTCTCATATTTCATATTTCATTTCTAATTATGACCTTTCAAACTCATTTACATTTACTTTTGAAAACCAATATATTGAGTATTCCTTCTTTTAATAGATAAAGTTTGATTTAATTCCTGATACAGATAACAATCATTGCTATCATTAAACATAATCATAATTTCACATTAAAAGAAAATAATATCTCTCAGGTGTGTGTAACTCGTCGTGTGACCTGGGTGTGTACCTTCCCTAAACGCAGAACCAAAAAGAACATGCTGCTTCTAATTAAAATCAGCAAATTGAACTCTGAAGGCCTGTCTTTCATTGCCTCTTTAATCACACACACACTGCCGCCAATGGAAAAGAAGGGGCCACTCTATTTGTCGCCAGGTGCTGCTGTTAAAAAAGGTTTGCTAGCCGTGCCATTTCCTCTCCGGCGTGGACAGAGCTGGCCCAAACACACTAGCACTTTGAGCTCATTACCGCTATTCACATAATCCTTTCTGTGTGTCCTCTCTGTGCGGGTACTCATTTCACAACAGGGACATCCTCCGCGCAGCCCATTTGTTAAAAGGTAGTGGTTGAGCGAGAGAGAAAGGGAGAGGGAGAGATTGTGACTAAAAGCCGGTCTTAAAGGGGGATACCTCTACAGCTTTCCGCACCGAAATGAAAGACAATTGCCTAACTACCCGCCATTTTTCTTCCATTTGCTGCACACCAAATGTATTCTGAGGCATTATGCTTTGGTGAAAGAAGCCCACTTTTGTCAATTCAGTTTCGAGAACCAATTTTCTCCTATTATTGCCTTAAAGAATGAAGGAAGAGGGAGAGGTCTGGTCCACTTGTTTACAATGTCCCTCTTTCCTCTCATCTCAACCCATTAGGTCATACTTAGCAGATGTCTATCAGTGGCAGGAAATTATGTCTTACCAAAAAGACACCATGTCCCATAATGCAGCTGGGGTAGAGAAGGTCAGAGGTCAGTGCATGTCAGGATGAGGGAGAATGTGTGCGAGTACTCCACCTCACTCACTCATCAAATCCACTCAGAGGTCTCCTATTACTGCACTACAGGGATATCTCCAAAGCCAGGATGTCTATCGGCTCTTCCCTTCGTTCTGCTTACTCCGCTGCAGGGTCTTGTGATGGGGGCGGAAGATCAGTCCCATGAGTTGAGGGGAATAAGCCAGAATCAAGAGGCGGTGGGATTGGCAGAGGGCTATTTCTTAGTTAAAAGGTTCTTAAACTGCAGAGGAGATCAGAGGAGATGGCTCCCTGCACCCAGAGCTGTCTGCCCAGATAAGCGTCCTGCCAAGTGCAGGGTGCAGCAGGGTGGTCACGGGTGAACACACACAAACGGAGGTGTGTTTTTTGCACTGCGCGTGATTAGGACCAGAGAAGGAGGATACAAGCAACAGGCAGTGATAGATTGTTTTTGTTTTTAACCTAGAAATAATCTTAAAACACGTTTAGGCCAATTGCGATAAATCATCACATCAATGTGAAATCGGATAAAATGTACGGTTTGCAACTGCCCGTGCATGCAGGTGTGCAAAGAAAATCATGTTACATTTTGTCAAATGAATCAAAATCACTGCAAAAAGGATTATGAGATTTGCTCGAGCAATCATGGAACAAGGGGGAAAAAAATCAAAGATAATCTAACAGAATAAACAACAGACAAATGTCTGGTCTAGATGGATGTAGGGAACAACAGGATACTGTATACGTCCACAGTTTCGCTTGGTGACACCATCTGATCCCTGAACACAGCATTCACAATGAATATGGGCGGGTCTTGAGCCTAATTGAATGGTGACCCTGCCATCTCGCTGTGGGATGCCCCATGCAGTGCTTTTAACAAGCGGCTGTGTCTCCCCTCTTAATAAGCCCAAACAAGTTAATCCAATCGACACACTCAAACCCTTTCTTTTTCTTTAACAAGGCATTGCTTCAACCCCCTTAATCCCTGATCCCCCTTTCTCATCCCTGTCCCTATACCCTCACAAGAATGGCACCCAGTGAAAAGCTCTATTAGGAAACACACTGTCTGGACACATTCGCAAGAAAATATTTAATGTGCCAGTACAATATTTCAGTAATTGCAAACATGCACCTGATGCAAAACCGCTTTGTTTGAACACAATAGGAGTGCTAGACTCAGAAACAGCAAAACAAACAAAAATTGGAGTGGACGTTTGCCAACAGCACGCAGTCTGCAACATAAAAAGGCATTGTTAACAAACCCTCTCAGCTCCCCAAACAAGGGCCACTGATTCCCTAACAATACGAGCCCCTGGACGCACTCAGCACCGGCGTGGCTCACCCTCACACCAGCACAATAAATAACCTGCACAACAAAAGCCCATTGTGTGGAGGAGCCTAGTTTAGCCATTAGTGCCATACAGTTTAGATAACACTTCGGTCAATATGTCTTTTTATGATGCGGCGTCTCACAAATGCACCCATCAAGCTTAATAGTGTGACCTATTATTGGAGGTTCATTTCATAGCCACCTGTCCAATATGCAGTCCCATATTGGACAGATTGTGGGGTAGCTTGAGTCTTGTGAAATTCACGAAGATAGCATCACTTTGAACAGTCACCAAATGGTCACAGTTACCATTTCGGTTTTGTTCATTCCAAGACCATTTTTAAAAATAATCACAACCCACCATTCAATTTAGTTTTTAGTCTTAAACAGCTAAGTTCTCTCCTTGGTAGACACTCAAATCCTTTGCTTGCTCATCTTGCAAACTCCACAGTGCTGCCAAATGTTAGTGTCTTAGAAGTATGTAATGTTCACCTTGTTTCCCCCATCAACCCAAAACATGCACAGCAGGCTCCCTCACTATTTCAGACCATCTTGGCACAAAATCTGGAGATGGCCCCTGGGTTGCTGGATTCCCGTCATCCACTGCTCCTGACATGTTGCCCGGAGGCACTTGTTAAAGCAGTGGTTCCCAACCTTTTCCCCCTAGAGCCCCCCCAATACTTAGCACTTGTGTTTCACAGCTAGAAGGTCCCAAGTTCAGTTCCCACCTGGACGAGGCCTTTCTGTGTGGCGTTGGCACATTCTTCCCACGTCTGCGTACATTTCCTCCAGGTTCTCCACTACCACTAAAACATGTACAATAGGTTAATCCTCCAGCCAGGTGTTTCTGTCCCGAGCCCCAGCGGCATTGAGGGTGTGTCAAATGCAGAGAAAAAATTTCCCTACATCATCATCAATAAAGTATACCTTAACCTTAGCCTTATTTGCTGATTTTAGCCATGGGGCGCAGGTGGTAGAGCTGGTTGTCTCATAATCGTCTCATGATCATGGGTTCGAATCCCAGCTCCTGCAAATGCACACGGTCATTGTGTCCTTGGGCAAGACATTTTACCTTACTTGCCTACAGTGTCTGCGTGCTGTAGTGTATGAATGAATGTGTGAATGGATGACTGGTTCCCTACTGTAAAGCACTTTGGGCCTGATAAAGGTAGAAAAGCGCTATATAAATTAATCCATTTACCATTTAATTTGCTCAATTAATATCACTTAGGACCTGAGGCTCTGAACAGACAAAGCTCTGCGCCCCCCCTGCAATGCCAGGTGCCCCCACTTAAGAACCACTGTGTTAAAGGATGGGTCAAATGCAGAGGACGAATTTCCCTACAGGGACAATGAAGATGACAAAATATGGTTGCCCTGTTCCACTCAGTAACACTTGCCGTATTAAACTGATAATATGCTGCTCACTTCTCTTGTCCGCGGTCATAATGTTCGGTGCATAGCCTTGTACACTGCACTATAAAACTGCCAATGAAAAGCATGTTGGCAAAAGCACCCGGCTGCACGGTTTCAATATTCCAGTCAGCTCCGATGGCTTCACCCCTGGGATGAAGGGTGAGGAATGTCTGGCAGTGCAGTGGTAACTCGTCTGTCATCTCTAATCAAAATGCGCTGCATAGACTAATGTCAACCCTCTAATAGCCTTGAGGACTAATTGACTTCACATCCAACTGCGGCAACTCTGAGCTGAGCCACGTTTCATTAATCAACATAATGCTTCTGAGATTACAGTAAATGAAAGAAGTCCAGAAATAACAAACATCAAATTGCAGAAAGTGTTAGAAGTAAGAAGACGATATACAGCTCTCATCCCATCTACTGCCATCTACCTTTCCCAGCCCACTATTCCTAGAGACAGGCGGATTATTCCAATTACAGTGACATGAGGACTTCCAGAGAAAACAGAAAACAGCTTTACTTGCCTTTTAAAGGTAATATAAAAGATACTAAACATACTTTCATTCATCATTACTTAGACCAGTGTTTCCCAAGCTTTTTCCTGTCACATACCCCAGTTAAACTTATACAGTTAAACCTTTTACAGCATACTGTTGTTGAAATTAAATTTCCTTTGAAAATAATAGTAAAACACTCTTCAGGTTGACTTTTTTCCCACATGGAGGGGCTTGAAGTGCTTATGTACACCCAGAGGTTTCTGATCTAGACTCTTATGACAAAAGTTCAAAGATCGAAATTATTAAAACATAGCAGGCTTTTTTTAGGATTGTGTCTGCACTGTTGAGAAAAGGCAGAAACAAGTGCACTACTGCTGCTGCTAGGAAACACAACACCTTCTTTTTTATAACTTGTGGACTTTCTGGTCGAAACTGTGAGTAAGCCCGGCATCTTCATCATTATTACAGGATGCATGCAGTGCTGACCTTTCCCTGGGTCGGATACACATATGTTTTTCACAATGATCTACAAGGTGTTAATATTAGCTGCATGTTTCTCCAAAGAAAGATGGCTTTACACATATACAGTATATACTTTCTCTATGGGTTGACCATGTTTACAAAGTGAAATAAAACAAAACCTGATTCACAACACATGCTACTTTTGCATACCATTATTATGACTACTATGCAAAATTAAAGGGACCATATGGAGTTAAAAAATGTTAAAATAATTTATTTTCCTCCCCCTACATGTTCCAGCAAGGTATAGAATGAGCCCAGACCGATTCACTACAACTGCCTCAAAAATCTGTTAATTCGGGTCCGAAGTGATGTCATGCACGAGCTTAATATAAAAGGTGCAGTTATACATATGACCTGAGGTGGCAGTAGTGAGTATATAATGGCCAATTTGCATCTAGCCCCTTTAACAACAGCAAAATGGCTGAACAATATTGAAATAACTTGCGATATGTGATACGGCTGTGCAATATAAGGATATTTTCCACAATCAATCAAATTCAACAGGATTGAACACAGATCGTAATTGATTTTTAGCAAACTGTCAAAACAAGACTACATACGAGACTACTACGAAAAAACTACATCCGGACCAAAACGAGGGTAAAATTGAACTAAATTAGGAAATGTGTAACTAAAACTGAACTTTTACACATTTGTAAGTTCAAAGCATTCTTTGTTTTTGGATGAGTTTGCAAAAAGATGTGTCTCAGTCAGATGAAGACTTAAAGGATGTTGCGATATATTGTGTCTCCTTGCGATGCGCATATTGCGTCACAGAATAACACGATACGATTTTTTTTTGCGATGTATTGTGCAGCCCTAGCAAAATCGCATTGACTATATATAGCTATTTGTATAACACATTTACCAGAACATTTTCCTCAAAACCTAGCTAACAATATGTTTTCTGAGAGATAATGGACACTTCAATGTCTGAGATTTTTCTTTTCTACTTTTTCTACACTGTAACACAGCCCCACCCCATATATTTATTACAGGTAGGCTCGAGCTTTACTTTCAACAGACCGTGCACATTCTTGACCAAAAGTATGCAGCTGGTTTCACACTTGGGGAGTCAGTTGAGTAAAACGAGTGTACACAGTCTATACAACATGACAGAGCCTCGACGCTCGGGCTGCCGCGGCGAGGGACGGTGAGCAATGAGAGAGCGGCTTCAGACTGTCAGGCGAACCACAGGGGAACGCATCCTCTTCGGCTCTTATTGCCTTTGTTGTGTTGTTTTCAGCTGCCATCTTACCACTCTCGCTCGCGGTGAATGATATGACACGCTGCACAGATGTGAAGGGAAAGCTGTGGAGTTCGCGCTTGATCACCGCACAACGCTCAGCTGTTGATAAAGCACCACCGCAAGAACAATTTAAAACAATCCGGAAAAGTCGCAAGTTGCACTGAGGACCGATTATTTGCTAATTTTTCACCACCAATGCCTCCTCTCCGGTCGGGACTCCGGGACATAAATCAAACTGCCTCCGCACAAGCTTCAGCCAAATGTGAAAAATTAGCTTTCCTGGTTTTTGTGGCTAGATTCATATATTCTCTGTAAACCTTATTACACGCCATTTGTAAAGCATTGTTAATACAGAAACGCAAATCTTATCCCAATGTGACACAATCCTTTATTGTCCCAGACAGGTCCATTCACGGCTTAACAGCAACAACAAAACAAGAGCAGCATTTATTTCCCCCCCCCCTCTCGCCGTCCTATAGTGGCTCTCTCGAATATTCAAACAGCGTTCATTGTCTTTTTGTGTTTTGTTCATTGTTTGTTGTGCTGTCATTGCTCAGCCTGGCTCCTGAACTTCAAAGAAAGGCTTATGTCAATTTATGATGAAATATAGCAGCTGAGAGAAAAACCAAGACGGGCCTGCCACAAAGTGTATACCTATTAATGCCTGCCCGATAAATCAATAGAATATAATTAAATTCAGACAATTGTAGCGCTGCCAAACACTGCGCCTAAGGTGAGCCCATAATTCCCATGGTCCACGGCAGAGCCACCACTGGAGGCTGTTACAGATCTAATAGTCAGTCATGCATAACATTAGCATGTCGGGAAGCCCACGAGGCAATCAAACAGTGCACCGTCGAAACGCTGACACTGATCCTATTTGATATATGTGGAGTGTGACAAAGCCATTTTGCTCTGCTGGATATTAGGGATTTTTTAAATGACAAGACGACGCTGTGGCTCACGACTACAGCAAGAAAACACGCAGCCGCTTTTTTTTTCCTAAGCTATATCTTCAGTGGCCCATCAGATCACTAATGTGGGCTCTCCAGCTGTTGTCACGCCGCTCAAGTCTCCAATCCAGGGTTGGACTATGCCAGCGCAGGGAATCCAATTGGACAGAGTGGGAGGTGAGGCTGCGGTTGGTAATCACCTGCTGGCTAAAAGGCACAGATGGCACAAACGCGAGCAAGATGTTCACATAGGGAGCAATCCGAAAAGGGTCTTGATCGGCACTGACAAACAGACAGAAATAGGCTACAACATAAGTACTTTCTCACAGCATAAAGAGTTTATTTTTTTATATAGTGGGGTTTTCTGCACTGTCATGAGTGCATTTGACCAGCCATGAAAGGAAGTGAGAGACGAGGTCAATGGTGCGATAATAACGTGCAACATTATCACCTTCCTCTCAAGGATTTTTGATAGTCCTGTTATTCATTTACCAGAGCCATAGCATTTCTAATCCTGCCCTTGGATCAACAAGTTGTACACTTGTGCACTTTTACAAAGGCTTTCAACATTGTTAACACTGAGATTAACAGAAGATGTATGTTGCTGATGCGTTTAATGACTGCTAAATGAGGTGCGAAGTCTTGTCTGCGCACCCGAGATGAAGGAAGTTGAAGGAGTAGTTTGGTTTATTGATGCTAGCAGGCATGTTTTATGGTAGTCAAGGCTCCCAGCACATCAAACATATCACAGTAAAAATGCCCCAGGTACCTCGCTGTTCCTGAAGACTCCCCGGCAAATGAGCTCCTTCTGCTTCCAGTCTTACGGCTCTGAGCTCTGAGTTTGTCCTTCACAAGAGACAGGTAACTCTGCCAAGACCCAGTAATTAGTGCAGATGGAGACTGTAATATGCTCTTCCCCTCCCTGCAGAAATGCCAAGGGAGGCAATCTATAAATTCCTGCATATTAATGCAATTTAAAACCACTCCAGACACCTTGCTGGAGGCAGGTGATAAAAAGGTGAAAGGCATTCTCACTGGCACACAGCTGCTGATACTCCGCTCACATCTGTCCTGTCTCAGCAACTTCCTGAACCAACTCTTACACTTACACCAAAATAACCCTATAATCTATCTTTACTCTGAGGCAGCTCTCCAAATCCTGACCCTGGGCCTTACAACTGAGTCTCTATCAATAATTAAATGGTAATCTGAAAACCCATTTTAGTTAGGTCATCTTTCTAAGCCATTGTTCCTGCTTCCCTACTTCCTGCGTCTATTTTTTCCTCTTTCTGTAAGATCTAGTTAGAGATTCCATTAGCATGAGAAAGCAGGCTAGTAATTGTCTTCACCCTACTGAGTGATCCCTAGATAGAGGATTAGCCGGAGAGAAAGCCCTATTTCAACTCGGAGCACAGATGCTGCCTGCAGCCCTGCGCTCCAGATTAGATTAGGCTGTACTGTAGGCGATGAGAGTGACTTGCAACTTAAAGCTGAAACTTGGACATGGAGTGATAGAAGTGCTAAACTTTAATTCACCTCCCGACACCGTCTGTGAGCCTTCGAATGTACTTCTAATCTAATAATATGCTTTCCTACAAAAAAGGGGGATTGAAGAAGCTTAATTTTTTCTCCTATTCTGTGATATACACGGAGTATTTAGCTCCAAATATCCCTAAATCACACCCCTGGGCCACGCCGTCCATCACTAATCTGCACACCGCCGGTCGGGAAAGTAGAAGGAGGTGTCACATTTCTGGCTCTGCTCTACGGGATCAGCACTTCAAACGGCACCGCTCCTTCCCCTGACCTTTCCACGCAGATGATCGATTTAGCTCATTGGATTTATTTCATAAACAGGCATCCTTTACTTCAAAAAGCCAAGGAATTTACCTCAGAGGCAAAACTCCAAATCCATATAAGCTTCATGAGAGCTTCAAGTTTTATTGGCTTCTTCAAATAACCTGGCCATGAGAACTACAATGAGAAGTGCAGCTATTTGCCGGTTCATATCAAAAGGTGATATATATTTTGTCACACCTTTAATGCAGAAAAGAAAATAATTAAATATCATGTGGATTTAAAGAAGGATGTATAGCTGCACAAATTTCACAGTGATTATATTTGCAATTTGTGTTTTAAAAGTAAGATTCTACTCACAGTGGGCACATTCAAAATGTACAAGAGCAGGAACATAAGAAGGAAGGGTGAAATATGAAGAGCATGTTTGTAGGGGTTTGAACTACAGGGTAAGCAGGGCCTTTATTTTTAAAGTACATACAAACACTATGGGATATTTTGTTGTTTGCAAAGGTAATTGGGCAACCACAATAATTTGCAGCCTTTATCATTTACCAATTGCTACGATTTAAAGTGCAGTTGCGATTTGATTGTGATTAATCGTGCGGCCCTCCTGTGTGGGGCAAAGCCAAATGAGTAAAGATCATCTCATTAAGTTACATTGCCGCACGCTTCTAGTTTTTATGCTCCCTCTGACACTAAGCTTTTAACAAGGACACCACTCAACATTTGCAGCTGAGACAAAAAAGATAGAAAGAATTTGAGCTGAATGCTTTAACCAAAACAATCTCCACAATTCTCCTGCTGCCATTTACAAACCTAAAGAAGTTTTCATGGTCAAATGAGAGAGTTACAAGGTTTGAGAACTTTGTGTCTATTGAGTGCTTCTTCAGCTCTGCGGGACTAGTGCTCTATGGTAATCATATTCTATTTGAGTAATCAGGCAATAGCACCACTGACTCTGCCCACTCCCATGCATCCCTCACTCTTTGATAGACACTAATTCTAGCTCCATCTATAAAGCCCTGCTCATGCATATTTAACAGAATCTATTACTTTAGGATTAAATTATAAAAGACTGTCCTCCTTACATTTTTTATAGTTTGCATAATTGGTACTAAGGCCTGGATGTAAACCGTTCAATTCACTTTGTGCTGAACTTTAGGCTGAACATGGGGCAGGGGTGCACAACACAACCACCTGCAAGACAAGTCAACGCCAAACAAAATGTCTCCGGTTAGTGAACAACAGTGATGTTCTTCCCACTCACATTTCTTTAAATGTTATTGCCGTGCACATGCAGCTCATCGTCCCCAAAACACAGCAGAGAAAATGTGTTTGATACATTGACTAACTCAGACCCCAATGAAATCTATGCATGTCACCTTCCCCCAAATTAGCACCACAGGGACACCCCCTCACCGCCCCTGCCTGCTGGCGGCAGCTCTTTGGCATATCTGTACCGGGGAAAATATTTCACACTGTATGAATTATTAAGTGTGGGGCCAGCGCTAAGCAGTGTGGAGATAGGCCAGTTATTCACAGCTCTATTGGGACGGATGCATTGGAAACGCAGACCGCTCGCTCGCCTATCCGGCCATTTGTCAGTAGCAATAGACAATTTACAATGAGGGAATTTTTCAATTCATCCATTCTGCTGTCAGTGCAGTTTTCTACCTAAACTCGCTTCACTCAACAAGCCCTTGCACCGGAGGGGCGTCATGTCCGCCTCTCCATCTGATGCGTCTGTGCGGCTGCTACAGTTAGAGAACATGTGCAGAGGGACCGCAGGACCACTGATGTACTGAGGGGGGTGAGCTGCAACATCTGCCTGTGACTGGCATTGGGCTCGCAATAAACAACTGTGAAAGAAAGTATCTACACACATGAATAAAATGACCACCCAAGAGCAAGAAGTTGGTTATTAACATAGCCTTAACATAAAAAGGGGTGTTTGTTTTTATTAATCTTTATAACAGGATCCCGAGGCAGAGGAAAAAGCACATCCTCCCACACAGACACAGAGGGCATGAGGCTGGAATTTCAGCTTAATTACTGAAGGTGAAGCAGCTGTCAAAACAGCCCCACATTGTTTTTATTCATAAAGCTCCTGTTAAAGAGGATGAATCACAGATGAGGCAGGGCTTAAAGGCCTCCAGCTCCACTCTATCTCTTCTTTTAAGAGTTGGGAACTTGCACTCACCCAAGACAAAACAGGAGTAATGTTTCAAAGGAGTTTGTTCCATCTGAACTAAACAATAATACAAAATGGTGGGAGCAGCTTTTGTTGATCTAAAAATGTTCGCTGAAAGCAGTTTGACCTGTAAAACAGCTCACTGTGTTCTCTATTTGGCATGGCCTTTGAAAGACGGACACAGACGACTTGCACTGAATGGGCCTTGATGTGAAAGGCAGAGATGTTAGATAAATGTCCTCACAGCTAAGGCCTCTGCCCTTTTCCTGATGATGCATTCTTATAGTCAAATACTCACTCCCCCTTCACACACATGCACATACAGAGTGCCAACAATCCCACTGAGGGCACCATTTGTTTCGGGACAAGGTGACCCTGTTGCCGAGGGGCCTGTGAACAAGCACAATGCGGGCCTCTCATCCTAACACACCCAGCCGGCTGCGCTGGGCGGATGGCAGGTGGGGTGTGAGTGAGGGGCATCCCAGCACTGACTACCCCCCAAGAGTGCTCCATTCTCACCCGACACAACGAAGCACAATCCCTCCCCGTAACCCAGAGTGACACAGTCAACAGATGGAGGCCTATTGAGTGAAGGATCGCAGCGGCAGAGGCGGCTCCATCCAAACCAGCTGGAAGACAATAGGGCAGCAGGTCAAGAGTGCTGTCGAGAGGGAGGGGTTTGAGAGAGGACAGGCTTCAAACTGGCTGAGAGCACCCAGGTCCAAGAAGTCAGGTGGAGAGGGCTGTGTGCAATTAAACAGCTGAAAACTAGACTTTCATCTACATTATTGTTGCTCTAAATCTGTATTATTTGATATGTAAATAAACAGAATTACACAAGTTATTTCAACTTCAAGCACAATTATGGGAATAGTTCTGTGCAATTAATTTGAAGAATTGCAATCTCCGCTTGTGTCAACCTTAATAATCAGAGTGGGATTTTTTATTCGTCAGGTCTGCATTAAAAGCACCCGGCTTATTGTTTGGAGGAGAACAATGAAGGATGTTTTTGTGTCAAATGGCCCTGGACTGGAAAGCGTTTATTTTCTTGTTTGAGGTTAATTTAAAAGTTTTATCTTGTCTATCTTCATATTGCCCAGTTCTGACTAAGATATAAGTGTAGCCTTTATAATAAGGGACAAACTGTCAGCTTGCCTTCGAGGCACACATGCACCTAGGGAAAGAATATCCATTTACCAGCAGTCTGGCTATCACATGGCTCTAAAGTGAGAGTCAATTAGTTGCCTTACTGCATCACTGGATTTCCAAAGGCCAACACATAGACCAAGACACAAAGTATGCTATCAGAACACATGTTGTCTAATATATGATTTACAAAGATGAGCTCCCATTCACTACAGCATGACGTAAAAGCTCTGCATTTCCCATTAGCAAATATGTGAACATATACTCAAAAAGACTTGCAAACTGGAAAAGAATTACCTTTAAAATCATAATGCAGAAAGCTTTTCATAAAAGGAGACATATTATTTCTCAATAATGATAATAAAAAGCATTTCTGCAGGGGCAGTTCTTTGAAACATCTATACTTTCTTCACACAAAGCATTTAAGTGCACTGCAACATAGGGTGAAGCATTAGCTCTCAGTCACCTTCTCATTCATGAATGGTTTGCCATTTAAGAATATGTTGTATATAGAGCTGAACAGTGTAATGCAATTCTGATGTGTATTGATGTGCACATTGAAAAGGAAATATAGAATAGTAACTACAGAAGATTTTGTGGAAAAGACAAACCAAAGGTTGGCACAACAGATGGGAGAGTGATCAAGAGAGGTCACTGAGCTTTGTTTAAATTAGATTGTTTCTGACCGTTTTTCAGAGTGGTTTCACAAGCTCCTCTCACTTTTCAGCAAACAAAACCTTGGGTTTTGGCCCTTTAAAATATTAATTGGACACTGCCTTGGCCTACCAGCAATCAGTTAAGATGACAGCAGAATAAACTACGTAAAATAAGAGAGATTAGAGGCCCTCCGTTTGTGGCAGCGAGGGCTTTTTCCCCGCCTGTGCTGTAAATGACTGAAGATGGAGATATTTTAGTGCAACCATATGCATTATATTTTGCCTGAAAATGGAAGCTCAAACCTCCATACGCAAATGTTGTTCTCTCAGTTCACTGTGCTGTTTCAATTGGCAACACATTGCTGTCACTAAAAATGGGAGAACTAAATGGAAAACTGACTAAAAGACAAGCTTTAAGTGACACTTAATTTGAGATATCCAAGCGTTCTCTCGGCTCCAGTAAACAGGATCCATCAAATTTTGCCTAGAGCTGGTATAGACTGCAGCTGTTTGTGGGGAAAGACAGGCCCTTACTTATAAAGGACTGATGAAGAAATCAAGTCCCTTAACAGTTTCTAAAAACAACAACACACAAAAGCTTGTGGGGGACGTATGTGTCTAATATGTGTATGCTAATGCTTTGAACATGTCAGGAGCTAATGACAGCCTGAGAGGAGACTAGAGAATGGCTAAAACACAAGAGCCAACTTAAAAAGTAAGAGAAAAACAGTGAACAGCTGCTTTCTCTCTGCTCTCCTGGGCTGGTCCCTGGAGAGGCTCCTGTGAAGTCCCTGGTCCTGGTTTGTGGCTGACAGAGTCTGTGCCCCAGTGTCTGTGCCAGCAGGGAGGGAGGGCCGGGGGCTGGCAGTGGGGGGCACATCAAGGAGACACTCTCCCAGTGGGTTCCCGTCAGTTCCAGGCCATTGCACCTCACTTGCTGAGATGTTATTTACACACACATGCACACAGATATCTAAGCACAGCCAAATGACTTTTAATGGAAGCACCAACGGTCCATGTTCTCGAACTGTACACTTGGTTTGTTTGTGAGGGCAAAAATTAACTGCCAAGAGTTCAGACTTGAGACCTGACAACATTCAATTAAGGCAGTGACAAAGGGCTGATGTGGCCATCACTAACATGCAGCTTAGGGACCTGTACTGCAGACTGTTTGGGCACACAGTGGCAGGACGCCCCAGTGAGTTCAGAGCTACAGATGTTGCCTTGGGACCCACTGACTGACGGCACTGACAGCTGGACAGCTGTTCTATACATGCAGTTACAGAAGCATGCCACAGAAATTGAGGGGGTTTACTGGAGGAAGTTCCCAGGACATGCAAAGCTGTCACTTTTTGCATTGGTGCATGGATAAGGAAGGATGGAACGGAACAGGATAACACAGATGGGTAAATATTTGACAGAGCGAAAAAACTTTCTTTAAAATCCCTTTAACATAGCCTATACTTTCTGTAAAATATTGGGACACACATGTTCAAACACAAGGTACAGACTTAACAACCTGCTTGTTGGGCTCCAATGCTTTTTTTATTACACTGTTTCAGAAATGTTGGACATGTCTTTGTTTGAATGAGAGCATTCAACGGACAAACCATAAAAGATAACGTTGAAGAAATATAAATACAAATTATTTCAACTGAAAACACTCAGCTGTATTAAATATTGTCACCTGCTGAAAAAACACACTGCTAATCACAAGTTCAACAGCCTGGACAGACGCCAATCTACTCAGCCAAAAATCTCATTTATCAGGAGCCAGCAGACCCATTCATTATACCACAAAGGTCAGCAATTTGTTCAGCTCAATAAAAATGTTAATAAAACTAAGAGCACATGGAGGAAAGTACTAGGGTATTTGGTCCTCAAAATACACATTTAAATAAAACTATAGATGCAACCATGAAAATGAAGCAAATTGTAGTAATAGTTCGACGGGAGATAAACCGGATGACACAGTGGAATGATAAACAGCACAATCTTACTATATTTATGTATTTATTTTTTTTACTTTCTGGCATATTACACTGGATCATGTTCAACAAATATCACACAAGCAAGTCTGAAATAGGTGGACAACTTTTTTGCTGGTGGAGGAAGGTGAGCGTCCATTGCTCCTGTACAAGCCCTCTCTCTCCTCTAGCGCTCTCCCTCGCTCGCCCTCTCCGTCTCTCCGTCCGAATACAAACAGAGATAAAGAACGCCGCAATCGCTCTTGACACACAAATAGGTTAACACAATAAAGCCGGCTTTGCCTGGCTCACTCGAGGGAGGAAAGCAATTCCAGCAGCAGGCAGGAGGTAATAAAACAGAGCAGTGTGTGTGTCGCAGTGTGTGTGCCCATACATGTCCTCATGTCAGTGTTTCTATGTTTTCGTATGTGAGTCAAGGCAGGCCCACAGAAGCTCTTTGGCTCGAGGGCGTAATATCCTACAGATTTCAGTGTTTCATCACGATACAAATAACAACAGTAAAGGGACAGTGACCGAAAATCCATTCCACTGCTTTATTTAAATTTAGGCTTCATACAAACACACACCTGATATGCAAAACACACAAAGGTCTCCCAATGGGACATATGGATTAGGGCTTAGAAAAAGCTTCTTGTAAAAAGGACTGGTTTACCAGCAATAGCTTCTGCTTACTCTACCAAATGCTGACAGTGCTGGCAATAAATGATAAAAATCTCTAGTTTTATTGAACGTCGTTGCATTAGGGCTGAACTCAGGAAAATGGTGATGTGGCTTGTGCAATTACTATCTGGACGGGACAACATTGTTTTCTCCAGTCAGTGAAAATTTCATTACCTTACAGCAGCAGCCACCTTAGAATTGGGTAATAGCCTCTTTTTGTCACAGACACAAACCATCTGGGTAGGTGTGACACCCCATAAGCGTTTTCCATTTACAACAATATGCAGCCAGCCAGTGAGAGGGGGGGAGCTGGTCAGCATTACGTGCATTGTTGTTCAATGTGAAGAATGAAGAATTGAATGGAGAAACTAACAGTCGATAGCTAATTCTTGCACAGACTGTTGGATAAACAAATGCATTGAACCTTGATAGACCTGTGCTTCTGACGTGGCTCTCCTGAGGCCATTATAGACAGATGACGCAGGCCACACATGGCTCATCTATTAAATGTCAATAAACACAGACAAGGCTAGCACACACCCTGACCTCCACACAAGCCCCAATTAAAGTTTCCCCCTTTTGTCCAAAGATAGTACATTTCTGGGCATCTGCCTGACCCCTTGCTTCTGCCGTTCCTCCAATCGGGTAATCAAACAGCAGAGATGTAAGTGCAGCTTATTGTCAACAGGGAATAAATTACCTAAGCATGAAGAGAAAACGTCTTATCTGTTTGATGTATTTCCTGCTTCTGCAGAAAGCTACAAAGCCCGAGGGAGAGCAGTCGACCAAAATGCAGGAGATAGAGATTAGGATGATGTGCGGTTCCTTGTTCCATTAAAGTTTGATCTTCCTCAATAGCCGAGGAGAATCAGATATCTCCCATTCAAGATTAAAGTATAGCAGCATAGAGGGAGAGATTAATCAGAGGCCTGCATGAGATAAAAAAAAAAAGAAAAAAAAACCTTGCTTCTGGCATGGAAAACAGTAGCAATAAAGAGTTCAGCTGATAATATGAAACATGGCCAGGCACAATAGCAAATCAAACAGTGCATATACGGGCCAGCAAAACAAATCAAAGTGCCGGCGAGGCAGCAGTGCACTGGCTGTGGCTGGAGCAGAGGGCTGATCTGATAGAAAGCGCTGCCTTGCTTTTATTACAGCTTCAGGTTGGAGAGGGCACACAGAGAATTTCCCCATGTTGCTCCGTGTCGCCAGGCTCGCTCTCTCTCCCTCTCGGCCGCCTCCACCTCTCCTTCAGATCAATGGCGCTGGGGTGATTTCACAGCAGCCTGCACTGTCACCCAGAACAAATCAATGTTACCATGAGGAAGGCAAGAGCGGCATTGTTTTTAAGGGGAGCAAATTTGCTGTTGGAAAGCTTGTCAGATTTGCTTTATTCTTCCTCTAGTCCCTCTCCAAGAACTCTTTGGGTGGGAAAAAAAAAAGAAAAAAAAACATGTCTCCCCTCTTCATTTCCAGCTGGGTAAAAGCCAACGACAAACTGCACACTGCTCGTCATAACAGTGTAGTCATTAACAACACAGACACTCACGTTTACTATGTTTCCAGGAGGAGAAATGAACCCTCACCAGTTACAACGCAAGGCTACATATTAACCAAAGAGTTAAAGTGAAGTTGACAGTGGTTGAAGAGGAAGAGTGGGAGGCGTAGATCATGGCAGCCTGTCATGTACTAAGTGGCTGAAGATAACAGTTTTGAGGAGATGAGACTTGCCACATATACAGTAGCTACAATGAATACACCGACCAAGAATGAAACCTTTGAGCATTAGATGTATTGCAGAGAGTGTATGACTAAAATCCATCAACTAATGAAAATAAACTTAAAAAAATAACCAGGAGGGACCTCGAAAAAAACAAGAAAAAGGTCCAAGTTCTTGATGACATAGTTTGTATTGTTCATTTCTTTTTTATAGTCAAAGAGCATTCATAACTGGTACATTTAGCAACTATATTTGCAAAAAGGTCTCTGAAGTATTGCAGTATGGATAATATCCTTTATAACACTTTTGGATCGACTTGGACTAAATTTGCTTGATATTTTTTAAACTATAAATCAGAATTGTTTTTATTGCAGTTGTTAATGAACACATAACTTAGATAAATAATAAACTATACAAACTTTAACATTATAAGACTATAAGGGCATGCATAAAGAAGATTAAAACAAAATATGAATTGTTTAGAAAAGACTAAAACTAAACTAAATTAAACCATACCAACTGTACAGGTGTGACTGAACTTCTTTTGGAATTACTTTTATGTCAAGAAACAACTTTTCATCATTATGTCTTTTTTTAAAATCACATAATGCATTGTTTGCATGTACAACACAGTTTGTTTAATTGTCAACTGGGAATAACGTTGATTCCTACTTTTTTGTCTGCAGAAGTGTAAGTAAGTGCAAGTGTAGCCTATATTTACATTATTATTTATGCATTATAATATTTTATATCCACTTTTGAGAGCAAAATCCATGACTTTGTTTTATGTTGCCGAACTGTGCACTGACAATAACCCACTGATAAGGCAGGACTTTTTGTTGTGAGGAGAAAGGTCTAATAGTGCAAAGAAATGCCTCTTTGATCAAACATCCAATCAGTTACTTTTAGTGCTACTTTTGAATTAAAAAGTTGCCTTTTTTAATGTGCCTGGAGACATTTTCCACTCTTATTAAAGATTATGACAGAAAAAACAAAACCGTGCTGTTCAAAGACAAATGTGTATTATGTCTGAGCACTGTTAAGTAGAAATCAATATTTCAATACTAAAATTAATAAAGCAGACACCTATAGCTTTTCACCCTTCAGGGGTTATCAGATACTATTTTAGTAATTTAAGAGCCAAAATTAGCTCCGCTGCCTCAGGAAGGTGTGAGGACAATCTAACCATGCAGGGATTAAGGGAAAAGATTAATACATGCTGCAGGAAATTAAACTTCACTGACTTAAACAATATTCATGAGCCCCTTCAGACAGGAACTTTAATAACCAACAAAAAGTGATCAGATTAGTTAAATTTAGATCCACACCAGTAAAACAGAGTTTGATAGTTAGCTGACAAATAGATGATTATGCGACTAATTTATCCATTAAAAAAAAAGTAAACGATGTAACAGCAAAGCAGGCAATGGCACATATTATGTATGAAATAAGCACACATTTTCCAACTTTCCGTCATAAGTTTTAGATGTTCAAACTCTCAGGAATCCAATGTGGGGGTATTCACGGCACTCAGGGGTGTACAACTTTTTAAATTCAACTGCTTAAAAAGGGGGAAAAGTCTAAATATGAAATCTACAAGATAATTCACTGACCCAGATATTAAAGCGTCCTGCCATGGTTATTCCTGCTTTGTCCAACCATCATGTTGAGTTAAGGCAAGCATTATGCTGGGGAGACTATTTGTTTAGGTGAGGAGCCGCTGCAGAGCTAATATGAGCACAATTTGCTCAGCAGGTCATAGGCGCAGAGAGGAGGAAGTAAATGAGGCAGTTCTGCCCCCTCGGGTGCAGCCCCTGCCTCATACATCACTGGATGTTTTATTCAATAGAGCCATGGAGGCACTGTGGCAGGTGCCCTGACTGTGGGGGCGCCTGGCCTGCTGTAGGGGCCCATATTACATTCAGTAAGCTGCCTGTCTGCTGCTGCCGGGGGAGAGCGACTGAACTGGAAAGGAAGATGAATTTTGAGGATGCTTGTAGTCTAATGATAAAACATACTGTGCAGTTTTTTACTGCGCACTCAGCATAATGTGCAGCCTCATTTATGTGCGGCGTGAGCGATAGAGCTAAATGCGAGGCAACCTCAGCAAGCCACCAGCACAAAGTTCAACCGCCCCAACTTTATCTTAGAATGGACTGTACACAGACACGTCATCAGACTTGGATAATCCAACGTACAAGACTAATTTGCAAAAACAATTCACAGGCAGTGACAAATTGCCTCTAACCCACTAGTCGGCACAGATCAGGATCCCTGTAAGTTTACGCATATTACGCACACGTCCTCCTGACTTTTACAAGCAACGTGCAGCATGCCATAACGGAACCTTTCAGTCATTAACACTCCGGAGAGAGAATTCACTAATTGTAGCAGACAATAAACGACCACCGAAGAAGTGACGCACGGAGGCGACGCTTCGGAGAATCACACCTTTTGCTCGAGCCGCACTCTCTAGTGTCACATAGCCTAGTACCTGCGGTGCAATCCCCACGGCAATACATTTAATTGCTTGCTGTACTTGAAAAGACCAATATTTCACATCAAAGGTTTCTATTGCCTTTCGGGAGCGGCTCTAACAAGTCGATTTTACAACACTTCCTTTATTGTAGGTCCCCCACAATAACAAAGACGTTAAATCTGTGGCATCATTATAGGAAGAACATCCTGGGAACAGGTTTTCAGCCCAAGGCTCTTTTTTAAAAGGGAGTCAAGTCTTACAGGCATAACATACGCTTCATCTCGCGGTCCAAACTCGTCTGGACCTGAACATAAATATTTGTTCAATATTTACCATAAATTGCTCCGTGGTGCAGGCTAAAACTCCATGTAGGTTGTAACGTTCACTGCTCTCTCTGCCTCATGTGTGGTCCAGATTAAAGATACATTCTACAATCCAGAAGGCTTCAGTCAAACGTTGATCAAGTTTATCCTCCTTTTCCAGTGATATGCAAATAGAACAGGAACTCTGCCAATTAGATTCCACACTATAGCCCCTAGCATGCAAAGTTAATAAGCTTTGCCTTTTTTCTTCATTTGGTTCCCAGATCGTGGCGATGGCACAAGTGCGAGTCGTCAGAGGTTTCTTGGTGCGCACCGTCTTCGTCTCCGAAAGAAAGTAAAGGTCCGTCTGGGATGATGTTCACTATATTCCAAAAGCACAGCCTTTACGCACAGATCGAGTGGTCCACCTGCTTTTCTTTTAGTTTGATAAACCTTATTTCAAACAAAAGATGCAGAGTAGTCTTGCGTCAATGTACCCTGAATCCAATGCTGGGCCAGAGCCTTTGAAATCCTGAAGTAAAAATCCCGGAGCGGCTTCTTTGCTCCGCACTTACTCCTTCGCGGCGTTGGCAGCCGGTAGAGATGTCTGGACCAGGGGTGAAGCGCCGAGGCTAATGCGGATCTCGACAGCAGCAATCCGACACTCTGGGCTCGTCTTTTAGATAAATGGACACTGATGTGGAGCTAGCTGCTGCGGCCAGCTCCAGGATGCGGTCCTGCCCTCGCGCCGAGCTGCCTAGACTGACAATAACCCGGAACGCTGCAGACTGTCAGCGCGCACAGACCGCCCACCGACCAATCAGCGCACTCGGGGAATAGAAACATTCCCACGGGTTGGCCAATCATGGCTAATTGAAGGCTGTTACCATAGAGATGATCGGCGTCTGTGCGTCTGAAACCACGTTGTTTATTCGCGGAAACAAAATAAAATTGATTTGAACGAACAAGGATGAAGAAAAGATGTTTGACCCTCTCTGTTAGACTTTTTCAAGCGAGTTCAAAGTGACTGGATGCTCAATATTCCAGCCTTCGGTCTATTGTTGCCGAAAGGTCTATTTATTAGATGCTTCCCATCTTTCACTTGAGTTAAAAAGCCACAAGAGCACAGCGGCCATTGTCATTGAGCGGGTTCACAAACTAGGGATTATCTTTGGTGCAATTGTGCAACATGAAACCTAAAACATAAATTTTAGATAAATAATAAACAGTAAAAGCTGTAAAACGACAAAACTATAAGGACATGTATGAAGTAGAATACAGTATGATCAAAAATAAAATAAAACAACAATAATTTGACACAGAACAGCTGAATGGATTTACAGCAAGTGTTTGCAGCAGATATGGGCATGTACATACCACCAAGAGCAGTGTTGGGGGTAACATATTACAAAAGTAACGAGTTACACAAATATATCACTTTTTTCAGTAACTAAGGAATATAACATATTACACAAGATACAGGAATATATTAGTCATCACATTACAAGTAACTCGAGTTACAACAGCATTTAAATGCATGAATGAAAAAATGCCAAACTCCCCCCAAATAAAATGCAGCATGCCAGATCAAGTTGGACACTGGTGTATAAGATCAGTCCTCAAAACAAAACACAAGAGAATGGGGGAAAGGAAATCTCTGACTGCACTTTTGTTCCGTGGCATTATTACCTTAGTGTAACTCAGCTACATTTTTGAAACAGCAATATGTAATACAAACATTAAGTTTTTGGAGCTGTAATCACTAATATACAATATATTACAATTTTGAAGTAACTTGCCCAACACTGACCAAGAGTTAGGTGTAAGTTTCAACGTTTACCCAAACACTTCCATCATCCAAACAACATGTAAATATGTTGTAATAAGTGAAGCGCCCCATAGTACCATGGAGGCTAATTTATTCACTTTGATGCATCTAAAACTGTGCCTTCTACCAACACAAAGTTCAGATTCTGATGGTCTGATTTATTATAAACATGCCGTAAAATGTTCCTACCTACAGCAATTTGGGCCAGTTTTGCAGGAGTCTTAAGAGCCAAATTTGGTCCAAGGGCTGCACTTGGCCATAGCTTAGTCTGAACCAGTTGAGTCTATTACCGGTAGATAAAACGTGGAACATTATTTTCCACACTTAGTCTGACCGAATGTCCAATTTCACCTGGCACACCGAATGATTTATCTTTAATGATGTTTGACAAGTTAGTTACTGCACACACCAGCCATATTAAGTATGACATCAGTGCAGTTCACTGCGGTTCTTGTGTTCTTTTCGAGTTAAACATGGAACCAGTACAAGCAATCACACATCATGTGCTCTCATAATAAGCTGACGCTGGGAAGTGGGTGATGCAGCACTCAGCTTATGCCAGCGCTGATAAGAGCCTGAAAGTATTACCTCGGTCTGGCAGGCCGCTCCAAGAAATCCATCCTGCGCCAGGTCATCAATTCTACCCTATCTGATCGCTCACCAATCCCAGGCAGCTCCATGTCGCTGTCCTGGCTACTGCCTTTGAAATACTCCCTCTGACTTACACATTCATGCCATTGTTTTCAACCTATAAGGACCGCAGACCCGAGCAGGCTTTAAATGGTTTCGCCTGTGAAGTGTGAAGCATACATTAAAGCCCGTGCAGGTCAATCATATCACCTACGCTGTGTGGCAGAATAGTCAATCAAACAGACCAACAATTAATTGAAAAATACCCAGAGCGGTGCAGAGCCAGATGAGGCAGGCAGGCAAATAAGTCATTTGATTAGCTGATAAGCCGATGACTCAACAAACATTCGAGGGATGTTTACCGTGGTTTGATTAGCACACGCCCAATCCACTGAAGATTGGACATAAATACATTGTGAAAAGACTCAGCTGCTCCAATCCCCCAAGCAGCATGAGGGCACATAAAAACAATGAATTATTTATGGGAAAGGCACAGAAAATATCACAGCGAATAATTTTCCGTGGGCTATATTAAATGCACTTTTCAAAGTAATATGTCTATGTCTTGCACTTTCTGAGGCAATTCCAAGTGACAAGGCCTGGATACTGGATATGAGAATATAAGGTGCTGTGTTAAGAATTTTAAACACCAATCAGTAGGACCAACAGAAGAACTAGATAGGACTCACTCATGGCCCTAATGTACAGTATGGTTTCACACAGCAACAGTTTGGGAATGCTCACCTTCTCTTATGTCACTCCCTGTGCCCTTTCAAAAAGGAAGTGAACTTAAAGTGCATATGACACATGAAACAAAAATATTTAGCTAAAACATAGTTAGCACTTATATATTTAGGACTGTGCTAAAGATTGTTCTCAGCTTTCTTTAGTTTGGCCATTTTTGTGATGTTTATAGTTTCACTACCTTATACGTTTGTTGTGTGACGTCACAACTTCCGCTTCCGGGTACCAACAGACCGGCAAATATGCGAGAAAAAAACATTAAAAACTCTTGAAAACAACCAACAATATTTCTGAAACTCAATGGAGAGTTACTGAACCTACTTATTTCTCAGACTCATTTGCCAAAAATGCCGCAACTGCTGCTAAAAAGTAATATTTACTAAAGTCACTATTTCCGGGGTTAGCGTAGCTGCTGTGCCGTTAGCATTTATCTGAGCAAACCCAGATGTAACGATTTTGGTAAACATTACTTTTATAGCCGTAGGTACAGCATTTTTTGGATTTTTGGATTTTCTAAGCGGATAAAAGGGGGAACTATATTGTAAGGCGTAATAATACCAGGAGTTGTTCATCCGCTTAGAAAATCCACATTGTTTAATTTTGTGTAATTATACTTTGTAGTGTAACACTTCACGTAACCATATTTAAATAGGGAAAACGTGGAAGAGCTTGGTAGCTTCTATCTTGACCTGTTTTGGAGCTATAGTGGAGAGAGGGAGAGGCTAAATGCTAACGCCGTCTGCGCTGTGTTTACGTGACTGAAGGCACGGGTGAAGACCAGACAGGTCCTAAAGAACTCGTCAAAGCTAAGGTAAGAACATATCTCAGTATGTAAAAACGGTGGCCTTTAAAATTCAAATAAAAATAACTTTTCTGCCCAATCTTCATTAAAATAGCTGCTTCTCTGAAATAAAATGATAATTATGCAACTGATGAACTTGCAACTGATGTTATCCTTCTAAATGAGTCATATTTTCAAAAGCATTAAAACCTGTCATATGCACTTGTGGGAAATGTCAAACCAAAAAAAGCTTGGTAAAGCTTGGTTTTGCAATTTTTATTTTCTACTATTATTCAATTATTTGATCAAAGCTTGACTTCTGCAGAACATACGAGCTGCTTGACTCTGTGTTCTGTTCACCATTCTCTTCAAACTCAAAGCTGTCGGATACAATTTAAAGGCCCTACACCTACTTTTTTGTTGCTGCTGTTTACAAGGAAGTAGTACACAATTATAAACTGTTAGTTGTTGTCTAAACTCAACTTTACTGACACATTTCTAACATCCCAGTTCCTCACAGAGCGATGAGTTATAAACACATTTCACACCTTTCAGCGAGCAACACTGTCACTGTACAACAACAACAATCAGCCTTCTAGTTCATTATCAATAAAAGTGCTTTAGAATAGGATGATTTTTTTTCTCCCTGTAAATGTCTGTTTTTACAATATACTGAAGGACAAAACAAATTTCATATCCAGTGAAAAAATAAGAAATAAATCAGATGGCCTATAGGGTCCAATACATCCCAGTCACTAGTGCACCATAATTATAGGATAATCTGTGTCACTCACTTCCCCTGTCAGTGGGTGTAAAGTTAAGCTTGAGTGGTGTATCCATCCCACCATAACACAAAGCGTGTTTTTCTACACAGTAATATGATCTCTAGTTTAAAAAGATGCCTTATTTGTCAAGAGTGCTCTATACCCTCTGCCAATGGTGGTTTCACATTGCCATTAAGCCCAGCTCCTGTAAAAAGCACTTCAGTTTGGTTGGAGCTTCTCATAAATAAAGTTTAAAGGAAACCGTACACTCCCATTCCCGGAGCCAACATCAGTCCGCCGTCAAAACTGAAAGCCGTGCGCTGTTACAATTTGTTCCTCAAAGTGAACTCGGTTAAATTGAGCAAAGTTCAAGTCTCCACAAACAGCAAAGTACCAGGGCGAAGAAATCGATAGCGGCAGAGGCATGGAAATAGAGATAGCATTGATTTATTTGCCATTGATTGGTGAGGATCGCTGCATTGTGCCCCCGCAGTGAAATGCATGCTGTCTGCCAACTGATGGGGATGAATCTGAAAAGGTGTCAAGTGGTTAGAGGACACGGGGGCGAGGAGGAGGAGGAGGAGGAGGAGGAGGAAGAGTGAGGGGCACACAGAGGTGGTAGGAAACGAGGGAGCAATGGCATAAAGTATCAGACGGAATAAGGCGTTAGATGAAAAACTCGATAAGAGGAGATAATGTTGCAGTGAGCTATGCTAGGGTGACTCTCCATTGGGCCACTGTGTTAAATGTCTTTGACAGGGGCAGTAAAAAAAGATCACAGCACTGACAGCAGTTGGCAAAGGGCCTTAAGCTTCATGCATCAAGTAAAATTAGCTCTGATGTGTGAGGAAGGTTATCTTAAACAAAGCAGGCCATCGATTTGACTCGCCGCATAACTTCAGTTAATGTCCGTGTTGAAAGGTTTGATGAATATACAATTGTGAGTATTGAAATCGCTGTGTCTCTTGAGACTTTGTGCTGACGGCCAAATGTTGTGGAGATTGTGGAGACAGCAGGATGCAGGACAAAGATCAGAAGGTAAGAGAGCAGTCAGAGCAGCCAGTGTTACTGATCAACTTTGTTCTCTTTACAACATGCGTCTGTCTCTTCCCTGGCAGCTGACAGCCTCTCATCTTTACAGGAACCAAGTTGTTTCTTATATTGCACCATAAAGACTGTGGCGCAAAGCTTACAAAACTTTGAACCTCAGTAAACGTAATAACTGGAATGGTCATTGCAGTACTTGACCGATACTTGTCTTTGTGCCAATGTGAGTCTAACAAACCTGTATAAGATTTGTACAACTGTCGAAAGATTATGGAAAAACACTAAATTATATTGTGGCAACATCTTTATGTCTTCAAAGTGTTAAGTGGGAGTGCAGGATACTGTTTACTTGCTTTGTTGTTTTCTTTGAAAGAGCAGCTGCTTTGGACAGGTCTGCCAGAAACACAGCCATCTCTCTGCTGTTGGAGAGCTTCACATGTCACCCAAACCTCTTTGCACACAATATACCACGAGATCTGCACCGGTGTCCGTGACAGGTGACTTTAACTGACTGCAGGCCCTTTTAAAGACAATGCACAGGACTTACAAACACAATTACAGATATTAACAGAGCATTTAAACTAAGCATTATGTATGAGGACTTCTGATATGACTAACAATAGTTGGGGATGTGACTGTTATTTCAGCACCAACTGATTTCACAGCCTCACAGTTCTGCTTCACTGCAGTGACACAATGGATACAAACAGAAAAGGGAAGATAGTCAAAATGTCATGTTGTCTTGTTGGTGTCGTGATGATGAACACTATTGTTCTATGATGAAATCGCACAATAGAGCTTTCAAAACTCTCAAATGATTTTACATGCTAATCTCAACATTTCTCTGAACAACCAGTGAAGCATGCAAACCTAAACTCCTATAGCACAAAGCGTTGCTGTTATCACTTTAGTCAGTCACTGTACAATTGTGTTGCATCTTAAGATTGCTTATTTCATGTTGTGCAGTAGCCGGTTGAACATGTTCCATGTCTCTCCAGCTCAGTCATTTAAGCTCCAGTGGACAGAGGAACCATCCTCTGCTCCTCGCACTGCTCAACTCGGCCCAATTTTGCACCTCCGCTCACAAGTGATAGAGCACTATCAATCCTGACAGCTCCCCCGGGCCACTGGGATTTGAGTGAACTACCCCTCAAACACACATAATGTTCTGTGGACAATGACTTACAGTGCATTCTGAAGACACACACAGCACTTAAGCATTTGATTATAGCTACTGCTTTGTACTACTAGTTTTGCAATGTAAAAGTCCATGTGTTGCAGCTTGAAAAGCATGCTGTGGTTATATAAAAGTAACTGTAGCCTTCATGTTCTGTCTTTTTTTTCAGTGTTCTGTCTTTTTGTGCAACATTTTGTCAGCACTGACAAAAAGGATGTCTTATACATCATGATCTGCATCTTTCACACATTGTGATTTCATAAATAAAGATCAGGATCAAACGTTATGGCCAAAATGTGCCATGTTTGTGTTAAGTAAGTCTGGCCTGTGGTGGTCAGTATCAAACTAAAGTGGTCAATTCCATAAGATGCTGCTTCTGTCCCATCACTATGCATGATCCGTATGTTGTGTGAGAGGCAAACAAATACTGGTGGTCAGTCACAACATGGCCGTTAAAAGGCCAAATATTCTGATGCCCGATTGGTGCCAATAAATGTGATAGATTTAAGGAGACTGAAGCAGTAAATTGTCAAATTTGCAGAGCTCTTTCTGGCACTTTCCCTCTGGTTTCTCAGTCGACTGGTGAGGGCACTGTCGTGATCTCTATTAAGTAAAGCCTACATCGACTGGAGAGTTGAGGACAATAGCATGGTTTGTTCCTAGTTCCATTATTGGTGTGTGTTTAATTTGAAAAATAGACAGCTAATCACATTAGAGACAACCTCTCCACAACACTTGAGCACTGCTTCTCCTGAAAGTAATCACTGCGCACTGCAATCTGTCTCATTGGATTCGGAGTCCAATTACTTAAATCCTAACAAAGCACTGCTGATGCCCCTGAATCATTATCTGGAAACAACACTTCTATATGTTGAGAAGATTCATACACGGAACAAATTCTACCATAATGACAATATTTGTAGTAATCACAAGGACAAAGCTGGAATGAAAAGAATTAATGCGCAAAATACCGCAGAAATGGAAGACTTCAGGCACCAAATGAGCGAGCAGGTTAAACGTCTGTGTTGGAGGCTAGTTAACAATCCCAGCAGGACTTCGGGGCTCAAAGCACAGAGTATGAATAAGATCAGAGAAAAATCTGGAAAGCAAGGTCTTAAGGGCAAAGATTTAAAACATGCAGTCACCTCACAAGGGAGGCAACCAGCCGAAATAAGCAGCACGCAATTAGCCCGTGTTAGAGGTTGCTTTGTAAAATTAAATAGCCCGTTTCCTATTCCAGCGTGACATAATTGACTTTCAGAGTGATTTGGTGTAAAAAAGCAGGCAGTGAATGAGGTTTGAGCAAAATCCAGGTGTTCATTTACATGTCAGTTAGTGGTTAAAAAGCCGACAGACTTTGGCAGAGGTGAACACTTGCTTTAGGTGCTTGGCCTGGATCTTAACAATGCTTCGACCGCCTCTGGACTTGGAGCGCACTGTTCTTCACCTTCATCACGCTTCAGCTCATTCAACCTGCTTTCATTTCTACAATCTTCCAACCTTTGACTCTCCCCAATCCTCTTTTTGTTTCAAGAGAGGCATCCAGCTACGTTATTTAATATTCATATTTCCATCTTCATCATTCTTCCCCGCTCAACTCTGACCTCAAAAACGCCGCCTTTCTCTTGCTTGGTGAATTATTATCCCATTCACTGTGAGACCTTGCCAATCTATTAATCTAACTTGCCATTTACTGTCTTTTCTGGCAGCGCTGTTAAAGGTTGGCTGCCTCTCCTTTCTCTCGATCTGTCAGTCAGTCTTTGTGTGCAAATCACACATCTCTCACCCAGACTCAATTATTCAGTATAGATGCCATTTGTTTCACAGTTGGCAACAGCAATTGTATGCACTTTCCACTGTATAAACCCTGTTCTAATCGCAACCCATAACCTCCTCTAATGCAAATCACTCCCGTTCCTGATGCATGTGTATTATATTTTCCTCTGTATGTGTGAAGAGGCTTTTTAGAAGCTGTTGTCTCTGGGGACAATACTCTTTCACACGAGGAAATCAATTTGTCGAGACGAGCTTTTCTCTGAGAGGTGCCATTAGTTTTTGCTAATATCAGTGGGATATGTGTTCTGATATTTGCACCTGTGACCTTGCAGCTTTTAAATGGCTTTCGTTGAAGTGCTGACACCTTGCTCACTACAAGCTACCTTAATAACATGGAAAAAGAAACATACAGACAATATATTGGTATATTCATGCATTGTTGCTTTTTGTTCATATCAGAACTAAAGCAAGTCTTCTATTATGGCTGGAAACATGTTTGAAAAAGTCGCCTATATTTACTCTTGGTTGTTTGTGGATGTGCTTTGTTAATACTGGCACATTTTAACGTTTAAACGGCCGAATATAGAAATATAAAGGACGTATCGTTCATGTCCGAGTAACGTTCATGCTGTTCTCAGGATTATGTCCATCATTTGGGCCCATGACATGGATTATTTTTTCACCTGTTTTTTCACCTTGTGCTGCCCCAAATGGAGGCAAGGCATCTCCACGATCACTCAGTTGCAAATCCCTCTCAAGAAAGTGCAAAAAAGTATGAAAGAAGTTTAGGTTTTTAAAGCAGTGTGACAGACAGATTTAAGATTAAGAGCAGGAACATCCCCCAAAGAGCTTTGTTCTGCACCCATTCATTCATATAAGACATTTATCCATTTTCAGAACTGAGAAAAAGAACACAAAAACTGACAGACCCTTGGGCACTTTGGGGCCCTTGCACTTTGGGCACCCCTAGTCAGGGGTGCCCAAAGTGCACCCAGGGACTAATTTTTGGTGGCCCTCAGATTTCATGTTGAATTGGCTCACATCACCAGGGATGGTACTTTTTACAGCAAGTTTAAAATGTCTACAGATTAAAACCTTAAAATCAATTTTAAGCACCCAGCTGTATGTTTGACTGCACTGACCAATCGGTATAAGGACACCCCTGCTTTAAGTGATCCAGGCTGTTAACACTAACAAGAGCCTGGCATTTTGGTCATTACATATATTTGTGTAATGTGCACAGCAAAACAAGTAATTCTTTAATTTTTATGTTTTGTCATATGGTCTTTAAAAAAAGGCCCTGTATAAAGACACTGAGATATCAACCAAATACAATGAGGAAAAGGCAATGACCGCTGTGGCAAATGGAAACCACAAGAGCCTCAGTGCTGTGTGTACCAGAGATCCTTACAGAGGCATTCTCTTCTCGTGGCCTCAAAGCACCCTTCGTCCTAATGGAAGGGAAGCAGAACAGATGGGACACAAATTGCACTTTCATACACCTTAAGGTTCAAGGCAATTTCCCCCGTGCGCCTGTGAACTTCTCGGATTGCCTCTCCAGCCTTTGAGCCTTTCACTCTTCAAAGGGGTTTGGGTTTGCTCAGTAGTCTAGCTACATACACACATACACACTAAAACATACTCACTCTGACATGTGGATGTGGAGTGGCCAGTCTATAGGGTTTTAACCTTGAAGCCATTTTGAATTACTGCATTAATATAATCAATAGCTACACTCTAGGTCTCTAACTGTTTTCTCTATTTGTTGGCTCGTAATTCTTTTTGGAACAGACATTGCAGTATCCAAAACTAAACAGTGAAATAACTTTTAATAACTGCAATCAAAAAAAAAAGTTCAGTAGTCAACTTCCCGCTTTAATAAACTGCACACACTGCCTTTTGTGAGCCACTTGCTAAAGAGATTTACTTTCACTTGACCGACTTATAATTTTCAACAATACTAGTGTTTGTAAAAGCCTCGATCTTCTCGGGGACGACAATGGCTCATATGGTAGAGCGGGTCGTCCAATCACCGCGGATTGGCTGCCTTGCTTCCATCAGGCAATAATGAGAAGCTTGTGATGCATATGCTTGTAAGGCACAATACAAGTGCAAGCCATTATTATTCCTTCGCTTCTGCCTTAAACTCACTGCCACAAATCACACACACCAAAAGCACACCTCCTCTTCCTGTGAATGTCCCAGGTGTTAGCATCTGAGCCACTTAGGAGGCAATAAAAGACTTTATACTATGTACTATGGGACTGAATACTGCTGACCATGAATACCATCAGCCACCATCGCAACAACCTCTATTAATTAATATTGTGAAGATTAAAGAATGCACTGAGCAGGGTGCAATCTCTTCTTCTTCAAAGCTCTGTCTTTCATTTCTGGCCTTTGTTCAACCCATCAACAGAGTTGTAGTGTTTCTTGCTGCATACCAACCAAGGGGTTAACCATGTCCCCAAAGCAATTACAGCCAATTGTGGCGCTAGTTAGCAATTAGCGGCATAAATGTAATGAGTCTGCCGTTGCCGTGGAGACTGAATTTTTCAATGATACTTGTGGAAATGAAGAGCTCTCTCATAATGAGGCAGTGTTTTTTAACAGATGGAGGTAGATAGGTCCGGTTCCATTCAGTGCAATCATCACTTTAGTTTATTATTGCATCCAATTAGTTGTTTTCATGAAGGGAAAGCTTTTAAAGCCCCAGCATAATTAATGAGCGTAACCTGTGGAGAATGCTAACTATAAGATGAAAGGTAATATGTGCAAAAGGACACCTGGTGTGGGTGGCTTGGATCTCAATTAAATCTGTCTTAATTGTTTTAAGCTTTGATATATTAACTAATGCAAGCGCAGTTTTGTATATTGAACGTGTGTTGACTCTGTTGTGTGTTTTACGCTCAGCTATCGGCTATAGTTATTTGGATGTTCAGTCATATGCATATTGCACATACAGTGCCATCTGTGCTTTTGTCCCTTCAGGGCCAGCACTGACATATCAAAGTGAGAAGACTCTTATTGAGCAGAATAATGGATTCAAAACTACAGCATTTCATATCCCGTGTAATTTGATCACTATTTAGTCTAGAAATCGGATGCCTATTCCTCTGCCTTTATGAAAGCGTCTGTGCAAACGGGGCTTGAATCCAAAAATGATTTATGACAGATTCATGAAGAGAGGCCAAGGGGAGAGAAACAGATTAGGTAAAAATCTGGTGTGATAAAGATTAGACGTGTGTGCCGCTGAGGCCCTGTCTGTATCAGAGAGCTGGGCCTGACAGACAGCTATCTCTCTTTTCTTTCCCCTGGGCAAGGAGAGGACAGTGGCATTATCAATTACAGAGAGCCTAGGTGGTCATGTCTCTTTGGTGAATATAAAACCAATGAAGGCTCCTCAATAAACATATCTCAGTAAAGGCACTGGCACAAGTTCAGTATATCATAGACAGAAGTGAGAACAGGAAGCAGAGGTCTGTCAGCTGAGTGCACAGAGGAGAGAGTGGACATGATTTATCCAACGCGCTTCTGCTCTCAACAGCAGCTGCCCGAGTGTTCACAGAGCCTTGTTAGAAACAGCAGTGCCTGGCATTCAGAGCCTTCATGATTAGGTCCTGTCTGCCCGGGTCTTTTCACCATTATATCACCAGAGCCTGGGCATGGGCGCATTTTGACATCTGATCACACCAGTAGTGTTGTGTTCACTGAGTAATATTGCGTTGCGCTGACAAACCAACTGCTTGGGAAAGCTGATTCAGCCCATTCCTCATGGTTTTCTGCTTCCATCTCCTGTTCATTTCTCCTGCTTTCAGGTACGATGAGTGTCAGCCATAATGGTGGCCAGGCCGCAGCACTGGAGGCCTGAGATTAGCCCTGTGCTTCCTGCTGTGAGCACCGCAGCCGCTCAGGACTGAGAGGAGAGTGGTGAGCTTTTAATACCACGCACAACAGGGCACCGCCACCTCAGACAGGCTCCATATTTACACTGAGCTCTGGCTCTCCCCAGCCTTATGACAGAGCAGGCGAATGATCAGCCCTCGCCCCGCAGCCACCCATCCATAATTCATGAGCAGAGGTGGATGGGGCAAGCAGGGCATGCTTACAGAAGGGCTGTGCCTGAGGAGTGTGTCCTGAGCCCTGTGTGTCTAAGTAATTAAATGGGATTAGGTATGCGCTGAACCCATTTTCAGAGAGATTGGCTGGCAATGCCATTATTATTGGAAAGGATCAGAGGGGCTTATAGGCACTGGGGAGAAAGGTAACTGAAGAGAGAGGGTAGAAGAGAGTTATTAAAAATACTGTCTTAAATGCAGGGTGGCAGATAGCGGACACGTGTGTGAGGCAGAAGTGGCCTGAGCTTGTGGAGCTGTAAACAGACACAAACACCTCAAAGAAGGGAAGTCCATAGACTCTGCCCCTATGCTCTGCCCAATACATCCGTTTCTAATTTGTGTGACAATGCCAGTGTGGATGGCACCTGATTTGCAAGAGGGTGCCCCGGGCAGAATTCATTTGAATAAGCACACATCCGAGTTATCAGGAATCAGGAAGACAAGCTTTCAGACATGGGGCTACTTCTTTCCACACTATTGCTCAACAACAGTTACTCATGCTCTAGGATGATAGTCTGAACTGCAAAGCCAACTAAAAGGTCAGCGCAAAATAATGTTTTGTAAATAAAACATCTTATTTCTAATACAAAATCCTTGCTAGAGAAGATTTCTTTTCCGAAGAAGAGTTGAAACTTGTTTGTGCCTTCTTTTTCCTCACAGAGAACCTTTTGGCGACAGCAGCCCTGGGAGAGATGCAGAAAGCATGTCCCCTGGGGAGAAAAGCTGCCTTAGGCTTCAGAAAGCCTATTTACAACAAGCTGTGCTTGTTACTTTCATCAAAATAGAGCACTGAGCTTTTCTCCTGCCTTGTTTTTTGTGCTTTTGGCAGGAGGTTGTTATTGTAAAGCACTGACTCCATTGTGCTTAGCAGTGCGGTGGAAGCCTGGCTGTCCACAGCTATGAAGACAACAAGTGAAGAGACAGGGGTGAAAAGAGAGAGAATCCTCCCTTTGTGTCTGCGAGAGGAGCTGAAACCTGCTATGTCACCAGATTTTGCCAACCTTTGATCTTCAGCTGTACTCCATCAGGTTCAATTAGAAGATATGTGGTCTCTGGCGGGCACGTTTGTCATAATCTATTGGCTATGCCACATTCCAGATATTGAAGGAGAGGACAGAAAATCAATAAAGTGTATTGGGCGGCCAGGCCCACAGGGAGGTCTCCTTACCCTGTGTGTGCACTCCTCCATTAGAGTTCTCTTTTACTGCTGTTTGGACCATCAAATTGAATTTCATCAAAAGGTCTTGACAAAAAATGGAAGACATAGAGTGAGGCTTTTGTATTCTGCAGACTTTCCATTTGCCCTCCAGACAAATATACAATCACGTCAGTGCTCAGGAAGGCCTGTTTGCTTTTGATTCTACAGCAAGCAAACAGTTATCACTCAATTACACTTCAGCACACTTTATTTACGATTTTATTCAATATGCAGTCAATTCAGTTTGGTTTTATTTGACAAACACTTAAGTCTTTGAAATAAGGCTGCTTTATATTAAAAATAAATTGTGGTTATAATAACATATGAGCCAGATTTTTGATCTTTTGATCCTTTTATTCTCCACACAAGACTAGAGGAGGTACTTCAGGTCAAGAAAACCTTGACAATCTATGAGGTCATATCTTCTCATTCTTGGAATTCTTGTTATCACTTGTACTGTTTGAGAATTGTGAAGTTCATCTCATCAGAATGTCTTCAAACATGTAGAACCCCCTGCACGTGCACATTTGTCTTTTTCCATTTTAACTCAAGCATGTAGAACAAAAAGAGTAAGTGCGAATAACCCGAAGGAGGTTGTCCACCTGAAAATCCATAAAGTCCTCCATCAAACTCAGCTCCCTGACTTTATGATGACATTAATCTGCTGCTGCGTTGCTCTGCTCTTCAAAGCACCTTCACACTGTGGTTGTCCCTTTTTTCTTGCAGTGGCTCTTTCTTCTATGCTTTGTTTTACAAAATCTCCAAAGTTTATCAAACAGAGGGAGGCTGTAGGAAAGAGACAGTGCCTTGGAGAGAAATAAAGGATGGAGATGAAGACAGGGCAGAGATAGATAGAGAGGGAGAGAGCAGAGAGGACAGAGCAGCGCTTTGAGTAACAGCCCTGCCAAAATAAATCCTCTATGGGAAAAACAAAACATCCTTTGAAATAAAACTCTAGCATCCCCTTCCAAAAGCACAGCAACCTTCATCTATTACTCACAAGTGTCGGGTAACTGTCTGGAAGAGATGGAGAAGTTGTCCTTGCAGATGCACATCCTCTGCTACCCTCTGCTCCATCGACAGGGAATAAGCAAGGTTTGACTTCACACTGGTTAATAGGTTGTTCGCATGTTCAAGATTTTTATGTCATAATCTGGTGGGGGGTGTGTGCCAATATAACTCAATGGGAGATGTGCAGTTTTTGAGAGAAATTTCAAAATGGAAAATCCATTATTAGGCAAGGCAAGTTTATTTATACCAGGCATTTTACGAGAAAATATTAAGACCTTGATTCATTTGTCCTGACAGAGACAATGTTGATCTTTGTGCCAGGTTTTGTTTCATGAGAATAAGCCCACAAATTAAAGAGATATTAGGCATCGTCAAAGTTTGAAAAATCAGCAATTTTTTTAGAAGTCCAATTTCTTCATCTTTTCACATACAAGCACTTTGGACTTCCTGGTGTCCTTGTTAATAAACTTCGATTGATTGATTGATTTGATTAATTTGGTATATTATACACTGAACTAAACTTTAAACGCACATTTGTTCTTGCTCTCATTTTTCATGAGGTGAACTCAAAGACATATTTTTTTCTATACACAATACAGACACATTTCTCTCAAATATTGTTCACAAATCTGTCTAACTCTGTGTTAGTGAGCCGTTCTTTGTCAGAGAATCAAACCCCTCCCCAACAATAAAAGTGTCCTTTTATTGTAGGCAGCCTAAGACACACCTGTGCAATATTTTTATGGTAGGATCAATTCTCTTACATAACATATTTCGGAAAAATATTGTATTTATAGAAAATGTTTGATGTCTTTGAGTTCATCCCATGAAAAATGAAAGCAAAAACAAAAGTGTGGCATAACAACCCCTGTATAGATGATTTGATGAATGCAGCTCACAGATGCCCCCCATTCCCTTTTACAGTCAGATTGATCTCTAGCTGTGCTCAGTGGCCCTAGTAAAGTAAGCCATACAGATTATTTACAACACACAGTTCTGGCATCTAAGGACGCTGCTAGAAGCGTCAGCACCGCTGATAGTATGATTCTGTTGTCTTATTAAAGCAAATACATGAGGGCAGTGGGGTCACATGGGTAGAAGAAGTATACAGCGATTTCCTGTGTGCTATATATGACTCTTAGGACAGTGTCCTTTGCTGGCACAAAAGATATTTTCTCTCTCTTCCAGACTCTTTTGAACTATTCAGTTGGTAATCACACATGAGAGATGTGAGCATCAAACAAGACGAGCGACTTTGGTCTACACAGCTGCCTTATAAAAAGCAAACAAGCTATAAATAAAAGAGAATTTTATAGAGGCGCGTCTGTCGGCTATGGGAGAGGGATGTTGAGAGGAAAGCAGAGAGATCTGAGAGACATCAGAGACTGCGGTGCATGACATTACCTATTATGAATACAATGTGATGCTATGTGAATGCGACGGTAGGAACAGGTTGGTGCAGGGCAGGACTGGTGCCACATCTTGTAATGAGATCCTTTGATGTGGTGGATTAGGAAGAAGAGAAAAAGCAGAGGGCCCTCTGGTGATGAGAGGTGAGAGGACACAACGCCACTGTCACAACAGTATATCATGTTCACCATTAATTTCAAAATCAATTGCAAAATTACAATGGCATTGGCTACACTTTCATACACAGACTGCCATATTTGGGAAGACTAAATGATGCTATAGGAGTTGGTTAAATACTTAATTCATTCACTCATAATTTGAATTCTACAACAACAAAAGGACTGCTTTTCTGAAACACTCAGCTCACTCTTTCCACACACACAAACATGAATGACCTTAAGAGCTCAGCCTCACTCCAGGTGTCTCCTGGAGACTCGGTTTGCTTTGGTGCCATTAAAACAAATCTCCACCTGCCGTCTCCGGCATCCTCGGCTGCCTTTATTTTAGACAGAAATCAATCGCGCTGTCACAAAGCATCATCAGCTTACAGTGTGTTTGAGCACGCCCCACTGTGCACAAAATGCACACTCTCACAATTACTTATAGACAAAGACAAACAAAGGGCTGAGAGCAGCACATGGGCTGCTTGCAGTTGTTTGAAGGCGAACAGAATAAAGATGGTGAAAAATAGCATGACAAATGGGAACGTGGCAGAGTGTATTCAGAGACCTTGCACTCCTCACACCTGACAGCGAGGGCAGACTAGCACCTCTTCTGACAGAAATTTAGCTTTGTACCATGGGCCAACAAAGTTTAAAATCTTATAACAGAAAAAAACACTTACAGATACACATACAGTATTATCTTGCTAAGCAGTTTTCATCTGTTAGAAGTTTATTTGTTGCCCGTCGTGTCCATACATTAAAAATATCTAAAGCTGATCAAGGTCTCTCCTGTTGTATCTAAGGTCAAGCGTTGGGTTATCATGAAGCCAGTGGCTTACCAGCGTTTGCAATCCCCAAGGTTGTCTCTGATTCAGCTTAAATATCGCAATCATTTATCCTCTGCCTCCACATAATCAGTAGATCTCACTCCATTGTTCTGCACAGACAGTCCTAATGCACCAAACAAAGGATAATAATCTACTGTGTTGAAACAAATCGGGAAAGTTCTCAGGCAAACTCATGGTGAAATCAGTTGGAAGGACGTCAAACTTTACATGTATAACACTGTAGGGTGTTTAGTGGAGTCTTCAGTTGGAGATTGGGCAGATCTCCTCATAGATAAGAATGAATAGTACACATAAATGCTATGCATATGCACTACATTTCAGCCACATAACTGACTTGCGACTAAAACACCTTTTTGTATTGTTTAGTTTATGTTATTGTTAAAACCTGCAGTTAGGGGCCTCATGGTCACAGCAGGGAGTGTCTGTAACACTGTTTACCTACAGAGATCCTGAGGCGGCCGCTGTACAACTTTCACTTCCTGCTCTCCACCTGAACAGAGAGTTTCTGGCCCATATTCCCCGCTTGCTACAGCTGTGACCCCTGAGCACTTTGAGCACAGCGAGGTGGGAGGACGCAAACCACGCAGCGCTCGCCTCTGTAATGTACTCTATTTTTGAAACAACACTCATACACTCAGCAACTGCATTTTTAGAACCTCCGTATAAAAAGACTAAATGTTGCTCTGATTCGGCCTCTTGGTGGTGAAGAATGTATAAGTGCACTCTGTCAGACAGTAAATTTGTAGTCGTCAGTAAATTCAAGGCCATGTTAGATGGCTGTCAGTGTCTTCTGGCACAGGGCTCTGCGCTGACCTCTGAGATGAGATTTATGGCAAAGAGGTGGTGGAAGAGAAGCCGCGCCAACCGGAAAGCACAATGAACTGTTCCATAAAGCCGTCTTATGAGTAAGAGAAAATGGCATTAGAGATTGTTTCAAAGACTTTCAGAACAAAGGTCTGTTTGAATCATTAGTAATCAGACAGCAAGCAAATTAAATCAGAGGAGGGATCAATGGCTGCGGATCGATTGGTGCAAAGGACAGCCGATTCGACCCCAGAGAGTCGTGGAATTCCAGAGGCCAAACAGAAGGCCATGGATCAGTTTCCACTTTATTGCCACAGCTGTCAGGGCCAATTCACGTCAAAACAGGCCACAGCTTCTTCTGAAGAAAGCTAAAACAAACCCTGTGAGGGCAGAGCAACATGCAGCACTAAGTTGTCTGCAGGAATTTCACAGACAAAAGATTATGGTACTCCTCTGCTTTGTCTGTATCCACTTCCTGTTTAAGAAGAAGACCCAGACACTGCTGCAGCTGCTCAACAGATGGCTGTCCTCCACATTTTTGGGTTCAGAAACAGCTGCTTTTAAAAGGTGCAAGTGCAAACATTCATCACCAGAGAATGACCCCTGAATGGTAATGAAACATAATTTAGACTGATTGGTGTGTGGCATTTTGACAGACCATTGATCATACTCATTAATGAAACAAGTCTACTCAGTCGTCCAGCTAAAAGTCACATTCATAAGTCCACCATTTACCAAACACGTCACACAGAGAAAGCCAGAGGCAGGTAGTTCTCAGTTACATTACAGTACTTCTACTTGAGTAAAATTATAATGTACTCTTATTTGACTAAAAATAAATTACTTTTTCCACTGTGAGTAAATATTCAAGTGGCAAATACTTCATTTTGATCTGTAAAATAGATGTAGATCGTCTCATGTACCTTGTTCTTACATTATATCTTATATCTTGTATTTTCTACCATTTTCTTTGAATTTTCTTTGTAAATATCCACATGATTTTATGTTTTGTTTCACACAATTTAAGGCGTCATTGAAAATAAAGTATTATAGTTATTCACAGAAATCGAGAAACATTTTCTCCAATTACTTTTTTACTTTTACTTGAGTAAAATTATTTCAAAGTAACGTTACTCTTGTTTGAGTAAATATTTTGGCTACTCTACCCACCTCTGGAGAAAACAACATCGTAAACAGTGCAAATGTGATTAGATTTGTTGTTTATTTTCAAATGCAGATTGCGTGTACACTGTGCATATTAAACAGTCCAGGTGCATTAACATTTAAGGCAAGACCGAAATAAAACTTGATACAAAAATTACATGCATTTTAGAACATGTTTGCATGTGCTTAAAGGCCCTATACCTGACTTTTTGAGTGCAAGCAATGAAATCGGAAGCCACTAAATTAAAATGTTAGTTGTGGTTTAAACTCATTTGTAACTTTCCTAATATATTTGTAGCATCCGAATTCTTTACAGGGAGAAGTTTATCGGCACATTTCACAACTTGCAGGGTCACCTTTTAGGGTCACTTTCACAAAAATGCAAGAAAAATAGCCTGAAAGTTCATAAAATTGATACACATGTTTAATAATGTGATGCAGTGTTTTCCCTACAGATGTGTGAGTTTACAATATACTAAAAGAGGGTAAAATAAATGTCATTCCATTTCTAGAAGTAAAATCAGGTATAGCTCCTTCATTGTGTTGTTTGCAGTTATTTTATGAGCTAAATAACTGCATTCTTAATCTTATAACTCAATCATTTATTGAATTTAATTGAAATTGCACTGAATTACATTGAAAAATGTATTTGTCAGTATGGCCAACCGGGGGCGCAGAATCTTACCAAGAGGTTACCATTTAAGCCACACTTCCACTGGCTAAACTCAGTATCTATTGATATCAATAACACCAGCTCAGCAATAAGCTGATCAAACTTTAAACCCCACGCTTAAGGCAACACAGGTTCGTATTAACTAAGGACAGAGACAGGGATACACATTTAGTTAATTTATTAGTATTGTTTCTTTGAATTGAAAATATAAGAATTTAGTTTGCAGTCACAGTTGGTTTAAACTGTATCATATTCATCCATACCCACAATAACAATTCATATTTCATAAGTGCAAGAAACAAGTTATAAGGCAACCACAGCAGCATGCACTGTAAAAATCAAATAGTAAGCCATCGTGGACTGTTACAATTGTTCAATACTTAACTATAGACAATAGTGTTTACCCACACCTTTCACTTCACACATTTAGGCATGTTTTGTGAGAAATATAGTTGTGAATTCCATAAATGTTTCACCTTGTTAGAGACTCACAATTATAGCACAGGCCCCCGAGGCAAACCTAATCTCAAAGTGAAGGGAAATCTTCTATCATATCAAGTGAAATTACTGCGAGCTTTTCTCAGCCTATTCCGATAAGATACCGATCAGCCAAATAGATTGGCTTTTCCATTATCTGTCGGGAGATCTGGGAAGGCATTGGATAGATAATTTGCTAATGTTTCCTGTGACCTCCCCAGATTTAAATTATGTCTTTGGCTACATGTCAACTCAGTCCTTCTGTTTACCACGGTGCAAGCACTCAAATAGCCATTAATATTCACTGCAACGTAGCTGTCGTCTCACGCATTTTTCTCCTCCTTTTACTGACGGAGGGTTTACTTGAGGGGTATGTTTGGAGTTTACTTTGAGTGACTGGAGGGCTAAATGTATTAGAAAAACAAAAACATAATAACTTTATTGTTAATTGCCATTTTGACCACAGTATTTTGTAAATGGGGTTCTTATTTCTCTAGGTCTAATTAGAGCTTTATAATTAGTTGCTTAATTATATGTGTGTATTTTTGGATAATAGCTCTACATGAAAGACGATACGCTGTGATCAATTTAAAATGCACCGGATTTTGTTTCTACTATTGTCATCTTCATCTCATATGCACTTGTAATATAAAATTTGATTTGTGAGGGAATGATGCATTATATCTAATGGCTGTATGCCTCAGACAGAACTTTGATTAATGAACGGCGTGGCAACAAAAGTGAAACAAGTGCAAATCATAGATTGTACAGGGGCCGATAGTGAAAAAGCCAAAAGGAAGAGAAATAAACAATTAGTGTTTAGAGATAGTTCAGAAGTAGGAAAAAAACACTGAACACTCAGTTTATTACTCTGCATCCACCCAAATATGAGCCAGTAAGATGATAAAGAACAAGATGATGAGGGTTTGTATTGTAATGGTGAGTTTGGAGTCTGGCTTGTGTTTTTATGGTCTGATGCTATGTTTTCTGTGTTGCTGTGACCCCTTTTTTATATTGTATGTAATTTCTGCTTTTACTGTGTTGTGAAGCACTTTGTGGCCTTTGCCTGTGAAAGGTGCTATATAAATAAAGATTACTTACTTACTTACTTACTATGCAGTTATTAAATCAGCTGGAGCAGTGCAGCGCTGTCACACACAGCATTAGCACGCCACACCCCCTCCCATTACCAGGTGCAGCCCTGTGATTTAAAGCTTTGATTCTGTTCAAATGACAACAAAGGTGAGCTCACAGCTGACACTCCTAATTCATCATCCGCTGCTTGATAAGAGGGGGATTAATGCTTTTAATGCTACCGTCGCAGGCATTCATCCATTATAAAGCCAGCTCCCCGGAGGACGCAGCTAAAAAGGGAAAACACCTGAAACATGGAAGTAAGGGGAAGCTCAGAGGACGATGCTGAGTATAAAAGGTTTAAGCAGTGCTGTGATGGGGAGCCTCTTGCTTGTAGGACCTTGCCCCCAAAGCCTTGGCCCTTGTCCCAGGAGCAGATGGTTGGAAGACTGGGGTGACGTTTGACCCACATGCTAAAAATCTCAACAACTCATAGGACATTTACGTGTCAGTCAAAAACATTTGTAATTAATTTAAAAACAGTGGTGTAAATAATACATAAATTCAATAAGAAAATCACGGCATACTTATATAAGTTTAATCTTGAAAAGTGTACCAACAACAGAAGGTCTACTGTATATGATAACTAACCCTATTATGTACTTTATGCTGAAGTCTGGAGTCTGTGATGTTCCATTATGATCGGCCTTCAGCGACTCCGTAGGCTGCTTTAATTAGTCACCATCAGTGAAGTCAATGCCACTTCAGTGACACACACTAATCCCTCTTCCCCTCTTTCTCTCTGCAGGGCGCTCATTGTCTCCTAAATATTGTTTCCCCCAAGTCTGTGCACACTATTGGATTAAAATGTGAAAATTAAACCAAGCAGAGTATTTTCTTAAATTGTGTTGAGTTACAAGTCCAAGAGAGAGAGAGTGGTTTAAGGGTGATACTAAACTAAGAATTGTGTACAAATGGATGACCTGGAGATCTAGTTTTTTTTTTAAAGGGCATTCAACGAAAATGTAAATGTAAATGCTTATAGATGAACGCTCTATGCATCTATGCAAGTCATTACTCAACTTTATACAAAGTGTGTTTGGAAAATGAGTCGGATCGAGTGCTGTCAATAGAGACAGAGCTTTGAATGTTGAGAGGGGACAGCCTGTTTTGTTTCTTTTTGGAGCCTATGATAAAGCAGTATTAGAATTCCCACTTCCTGTTCTCGTATGCCTGCCGCAGCTTTTTGTTCAGCTGAATGCAGAGCCTATTCATCTGAGCACACAACAGACCCCAGTAATAACACAGTCAGGAGTTTTGACTGATATCAGCTCGCAGCTTCTGCAAGTCTCTCATCCAGCCCTCATCATTTGACCGCTGAGGCCAAGTAACCACCTAATGCAATGTTAGCTCACTGATAGACTTTTGAACTGATTGAACAGATGAACCTGTGGTCTGAAGGCCCATAGTTTACTATATGAAGCTTTTCCAGCTCAGTTTTGCTTTTTCATTATGTATAGAACTGGTTTTGGAGCATTTATCACATGAAGACAAAGAAATTACAGCTGCTCCAATTCCCCTTCTGATACGTGTACACTGCTGTGCATTGTGCAGTGTTTTGTTGCGTATATCCCAGTATATAGCAGCAGATGTTATGAGCTGCAGAGTGGGGTTCGAAGCTGTCATTACATGGGAACTAGGTCACTATTCAGGCCCACTCGCTTCCATTGACTGTTTTGAGTGACTATTGATTTTCTGACTAAAGCAATGACTTCATTAATATCACCATTAGTCTACCATCTGACACAAATGGGGAGCTTGGCTGTGTGGCCCGATATATTTTCAAACAGATATGAATCAGATATGGGATGAATTAAACATACAATCACAGAGATGTGTTATACTGTGAAATGGGAAAAGGTTGTAAAAAGCTTTTCATCTTGAACCCTCTTTGAAGCACAGCAAAGCTCAAATGAAATACCAAAAAAAGTGAATGTCAACATGACTATACACACCAACACACACAGACATTTCACTAAATTCATCTTTCAGCATCCAATTTAAAGTTAATCTGAGAGAGATGAGCGAAAAATCAACAGATCACTTTACAGCAGGTTTTCAAAACAAAAACAACAATGAACGGAGGATTATTTTCCCTTTAATCCGGGGGCACCGGCTTAGCTAAAACAAAAACATGGCCATGGGAACACACTGGGGAATGAAAAGGCTCTCTTCCAAGCAAATGCGGCTCTCTGTGCACAGCACAAATAAGCAATGAATGAATATGTGGATACAGGAGCAGGAGAGAAATGAAAATGGGATTTCAGATCTATATTAAAACTGCAAATAGCTTTTAAAGATTAGTGACGGCACAAGGACGTGGCAGCAATGTGAAAAATGGTTAGCCCCTCCCGATTGGGACTATTTTGAAAGCCATCATGTTGACAAGCATCAACTTGATTGTTCAATGCATTATGTGCTGAAAATCCTTGACAAGTTTCTTTGAGGCGTGTGGGGATCTTTTGGAGACTGAAAGGAGCATAAATCAGGATTATGTATTACCGCCACATTCAAACAGCTGGCATTAAGCACTCTCAAGTGTCTGACAAGAACCTGTTTAACTATACCACCTCTTTATGAACTACAATAACACATATCTGCACTTGTGAAACATTTATTTGGAACATGTTCAGTGATGACGTAAAATAGTCTTTCAGAGAATTCAAAGCACATTAACGGAATTATTTACAACAAGATTAAACTTAACGCCTTTGAGGATGTCGTGCACCATGACTGTCTCAGGCTGTTGTGGCGGTTGTCAGAGATGTTCCTTACCGTGGCATTTGGCAGGATTACAGAGAAGTAATCCCAAACCAAACTTCAGAGGATGTCGTTTGAAATCTGCCTCGGATCCGAGATCTGTTTGCCTTTTCACTGAAATGCTATGCGAGTTATCTTCTAAATGTTTTATTTCTCAGAGGTCAAGATTACCTTAACATGTGAAATAAAATTTAAAAAAATGATGTCATGACATTCCACACCTCTCTCCCTTCTCCCTGATTGAGTGCCGTCTGGGAACATGGGATGCTAAAGACGAGTCCATCACTGGCTCCCTGTCTAATGTTCCTCAACAGTGCAGCATCACCACCCTCCATTAAGTCATCGCTTGTGTCCGAAACAGGGCCAATCTGTGGCTTTCTGGCCCTGTGCCTTTATCACAGCACAACCTTTCAGTGACAGACAGGACTGATCTCCCCTGCAGCACCCTCCACCCTGCCAGTAAAAGGACAGCAGTGGAAAAAGCCCCCCAGGGCCCACTGAGGATGGACTCATGAATCAAACATGTGCCTGAAGCTTCCTTCTTATCGCTGGGGTCAGCCGAGGCATTAATACGCCATGGCTCCAGGGAGCTACCTACTGTGACCTCCCCCAGACGCCCCCGACAGAAGGGCATAGTCCTCAGGAGCCTGTCCAGAAGAGGGGCCTCCCTCCAACACAGTCACTTCTTATTACATCCACATACTTAGAGGACGGAACCAGAGACGGCCCATATCAAGCATAAAAAATCAACACACAATTACACAATTACAGAGAAAAAAAGATAAGTATCATTTGGTGCAGCACTGGAAAAGGGACAAATCGAATGTGTGTTCAGGTCCTTTCAAATGCCACCAATCTTCATTGGCCAGACGGAGGTGATGTATGTGAGTGTCTGCCGGCGTAAATTAGGCAGTCCAGCCCGCTGTGTGGTAAAGCATGACGGGGCCGGACACTGCACTAACTCAGGAGGCCCGGTGCCACAGCGCTGCCTTTCTCTGCTTCGCCGTGCCATAAATCATCAGCTGCAGGAAATGAATCGCTGTCCGTCCAGGCCGGACGCACCAGCTGGCACCGCCATCACCTGACCAGCAGGAGCTCCTGCCCACATGAGTGGCTGGAATCAAGAAAAATGATGCATGCAGGCAGACAGAGCCACAGCCCGCACGCACTCATTAGTCTCCTCTGGGCTTCCTGCACACTGAGCGCTTGTGAAGTGAAAGGGCACACAAAATATATTTCAGATGTCACCGGAGGGAGAAAAAGGGGGGAAATGATCACCCCTGGTCTGCCCACAAATCTATGGAGAAGTGAAGTGGCAGACTGTATTAGTGTTCTCAATCCTAAAGCAGTGGGAGACTGAGGAGGGCCATGAGGTTGCTGTTATTTAATGGTGTTATTTCACCAAAAATAAGAGTCAACCCAATTGGGAATTCCACTTTGCATTCAGATGTAGTGAACAGAAAACATGTTGATGAATAGATTTTCACTTTTCAGTATTGCTGAGTTGCTAGTGGAGAGCCCACTTAAATGCTGACCGCTGCGATTATGAGAAGCTGTGTAGGCGTCAAAACTGAACCACTCATCAGCAAAATGGGTTGAAATTGCTTCAATACAAATCTTATACAAAGATGGCGGGGTCTAAAATAATATGTTTGATCTTATAGCCAGCATTATCTAAGGGTAAAAAAAAAAAAAAAAGAAAAAAAAATCCTTACATTATCTTACATTATATTAAAACCCCAAAAGTGCTATAAAGCCATGACAAGAAACAAAACAGTTTCCCCTAAAACCCAAACAAATGTTTTGTGGAGTCCATCGCTGTCTCGGATATGGAAGATTAGCCTATTTTTCCTGTACAGATAAATTTGTCTTCTGAGGCGTTGTGATAAATGACAGGGAGCCTGAGCAGATGCACTGAGGACTCATTTTGAGGTAGCAAGGTGAAATCTGTCCTGGCACCGTGCCCCAGGTCAATGCCCACCACACATACATTGCTGCCGAATAGAAATTCCCCACTGACGAGGATACTTTTATTTAGACAGATTGATATAAAAATTATAACACTTTACCCTGAAGATCATTTTTAGAGTAGACTTGGTTACACGTGAACTTGACTCAGATAAGGCTTTAATCAGTTCTGTGTCTTACAAAGTAAGTAGTAGAGGAAGTTAATGTGTCTCGGAGCTCAATAGTAGTCTTCTGCAGCTGTCACCTTCAAGTCTGGGTCCAGCACTCAACACTTCCTCATTTGAGCTGAATCCATGTAAATGTGGAGCGCTCAGTGAGAGGTTCCTCGTTCCCTCTCCAGAGCTTCATTTCCAGCTGCCTGAGCCCTTGAGTTGACCACCCAGGGGAGGGAGAGGAGGAAGTCATTATTGCTATCATAGTCAGACATACCCTACACCATCACACAGCTTGTTCGAGCCTCAAAGAGTCCTCAAATCCTTGACAAGACTATCCATTCCAGTCAAACTACCTTTATGAATACAAAATATCAATCACACTATCCACCCTAAACGGCTCTGCCCGTGCCTGCCAATTTGGCTAACCTAAACAACAGACAACTGAATCTTATCCTCAATACTGGTGCCCTATTCACATCCCCGAGATATTCATAATTCATCATTTTCGATTCCTGACATCTGCCGCTGATTGTGTGACGGGTTAGCTGGAATTAGCCACTCCTGGGAGCGGTGTTAATGTGCTGGTGCCCAGCACATGCCTGGTTCGGGAGGGGCAAGGGCTGGGGGTGGGATTGAGGCCGAAGCGGCAGGAGCCTTTCACACTTCTAATGTGTAATTAGGAGCCATTTTGGAGTGCTGCCTTCCTGCACTGAAATTAACCACCATTTATTAATCAGCCAGACCAGTGCACTGCATTGCCACAAAGGTCTCTTAACACAAAATTCTGCTCTTAATTACAGAAAACCGAGGTATTAGATTGCAGCTCCTGATTGCCTTGTGCCAGTCTCTCCACTGAACATTACAAACATTTGGAACATTTTTTTTAATTTATAATTATGCGCATGACTGGTCATTATATATTTCTTTAAATATTACAACTGTGGGAACAATTCAGCTCCACTGGAATACCATAGACATTGCCATGAGAAGCACGGCTACTCCTTTTTAGAGTTAAGTGAGCTGACCTGGTCACCCTCATCAGTGCTGATGCCTTCATGACTACAGATGAGCTCTAAAGACTTCACTGTTCGCTCAGCTCTCGGTAAAAAGATATTTTCACAATTCCCTCAAGAATACATAGTACAGTACAAGGAATCAATGTCATTATCCATATTTGCCTGTATTTGTCATTTTCTGTAAGTTTTATGTCTATGGCAAGTGCAACTGTATTCTGGCACTCAAAATACTGTGGCTGAATGAGGGCAGAGAGCGTCTCACTAAACTATTGTTGACAAAATGTCAGTGAAAGGTCAGTAGCGGCCTCGGTGCTCTCATCAAGAGCATGTGCAGTAAAGACATGAGCCACAAACAGAAAAAAAAAAGACTGACTAATGTTCATGTGAAATGTTAAATGCTCTGGTCAAGCTCTTAATGAACACCTACAGAAAACATTCCACTTAATGCAACTCAAATAACAATGAGTTTTGTTTTTCCAAAAATTATAGTTGATTTTAATCTATTACATAATGAAAAGATTAGCAAACATTTTCACAAAGAGACATAAGCAAAACAATGTATAAAAAATGTAAAGTTTAACTAATGAAAGATATGCCAAACCAGGGGCAAAGTGAAACAAAGTGTATAACTGTCTATAAAAATGAGATCATGTGGCCGTTGGAGGAGTCTCGAAGTTCTGGCCCACTGGACAGAGTACACTGCAGGGGAGTCCCCGGGGAGTGAGACATAGCGGGTTTCAGAAGGGTTATTGGACTGTGCTGCTGTCTCGCTGACTGTGAGCGCCACTAGGGACCAAAGCAGAGGAGCCTCATAGAGCAGTGAAGCCTGCGCCTGGCACCTGGGCTGTCTGTCACAACCACAAACACACACACTCAGTGACACTTGACAGGATGGGAGCTGAGGCTGAAACATCACGAGTCAAGACCCAGCTGACACTCGGGGACGTGTGCAGTTCAGTCACAACTAAAGCCAAGTCTGTTCTTTTTTTATTGCATTTATCATGAAGGTACTAAAGAGGAAGGACTCGCAGGATACTGTAACAGGACTGTACACGATTAAATGAAAAGTGAGAGCAAATGTACATGCATATCGTCTAAAATAATGTCCAAAGACTATATTCAAGTGGGTGCAGTCAAATTTTCAAAGCAGTTACTCAATGTCAAGTCTGCTGGACCTGCTACTACTATAACCAAAAATACTATTACTATTGAAATACAGCTACAAGCAAAACCTATATAACAATCCCTACAAACCCTATAACCACAAACTCAATTTCATGTGCAATACTGCCACCAGTTTGACTCATAATTGTGAAAGATAACTTTTTCTGTAATTATTGTTACGTGCTAACCTGGCAAAAGCAGCACAAGGTTATAAGTGTGCATTGCTAAATAACTAAATGAAGTTGTTTATGGGCCAATTCTGTTCACGTCATCATCATCAACCAAACAAATGTGAGAAGTCCGGACATGCTGTGTCAGAACCGGACAGACACAAAGTAGAGAGACCAGGACCTTGAAGGAGATTTCACCAGAGGCCAGAGTCGGCCGGCTGAGTGAGCGATGGTCTGCACGCTCGCCTGAAAGCATGACATTGCCGAAGGGGGAAAAACACCATTTTATCATTCAGTGCGATTCTCACCCTCTCTCCCTGTCAAACATGCCATATGTCCCCGTCACAGGTCGTCTTGCTGGCTTATCGAGTGTGACAGGGCTATTCACACACTGCTCCCAATCAGACACCATCTCCTGCAGAAAAATCAGCAGCACCGCACAGTGACAGGCTGTCAGGCAGAGGGCACCAACCTCCACAGGGCCCTGGCTCAGAGGCTGCCCATCTGAGGAGGGGGCAAGGGCCAGGGGTCATGAAGGAGACACCAAGCAGCTACAACCATGGACACATTTTTAGTAGAAAATTATGTTTTGATACCTTATCATGGAGTGGGCTTTTAGTGTCTTCATTATAATATCAGGGGTCCTTCAGGGTTTAGGGCATTTTGAAGCCAGTGGCACAGCGTGGATTAGTCAAATATACAACAAGGTAGGTAAACAGTCAATCTATCTACATCTATCCACTCATCCAACCTATTATTATCAACCTATTATATGGAAATCGTTAAATAAAATAATTCTTTAAAAACTAAATGAAAAAAATACATACAAAATAAGTATAATTACTACATAATTTGTTGTACATTTCCAAGTTCAAACGGCTTGCTATGGTGAAATTAGCAAATATTAATAAACCACAATGACTGATCTGAAATGGCTGACACACGTGCTGAAAAGAGAATTAAATAGACTTGACTTTTATCAGCTTCATGCAGCTTGCAGCATCTGGGAGGCAGATCATTTGCCTGACAGGAAACTGAAGTGGTATGTAAACATTACTTGAGCCCTTACACTGCAATCCGGTCACCAGCCCATTTTCCTACCCACTAGACCATACACGTCCCATGTGTTATGCCCATCTAAGCCAACATGTCAGGACACACAAAGGTCAACGAGGACCAGAAGCAGGAAGAAGCAGAGTGGCCTCTGTCTGCGCACTTTGCAGTGCAAATGTTTACTTTTATATTAAAGAAGAATCTTGGCAGTACTTTGTCACTTGACTCCCAACACAATAACACTGCAGATGCTGAATATTTTCACTAAGTGAGCAATCAGGAGCAAAGTGGGCTGAAAATTACACTTATCCCCCCATGAGATGATATGCATAGAGAAATAAATCAGAGTGCAAGAGGGGCAGAGGGGAGAAGTGCTATCACCTGATCCGTCTTATCTTAAAAAAGCAGCGAGATGTGTCACCTCCTCTCTTAGAGTGGATAGAGCCCTCCTGGCACATTTTTATAGAAAAGATTTCAGTGAAATGATTGCTAATCTATGCAAAAAAGCAATCAGTAACTCATTCATAATGCATGAGCAACGAGATACCACTTTTGCAACGCTATGAGATTATTAGATGTTATCGGGAATGCAGCAGATGAAATATGAACACTCCTACCTGTCCCATTGTAATTACACAGACACAGAGCTTTAGTAATAGTCTAGAAGAGAAAACTTGAGAAATAAACCAGAAGCACAGTCTGCACATGGACAGAGAGACAGGCTGAGACACAGTGAGTATAAATTCATTACGTCTAACTGCAGATTGCACTGGATGGAATATTTGTTTGGAACAGCTTTATGTATCCATTTGTGCCATGATTTATCAACCTCAAAGCTGTGGTTTAAGTACATCTGGCTGACATTTTAATAGTTCATCAATCACACAGAGTCTTGAGATAACATTTGATTATGCTCCTCCACAGCTGAAAAAAAAAAAAAAAAATCAATCCAATGAACTGGCAGCAATCCCAGAGAAATTATGAGAACCCATTTCAATTCAAAGGAAGTTCAAAGTAAGAACATTAGATAAGCTGCTTTTTAATTAATGCAAATTATTTTTAAGGGTTCTCTTGTTTTCCATGGACCTTAATGCACTGCATACATCACTGTGCCAGCATTTCAAAATATGTGTGAAAAATAAACACTACGCCGCGGATTACAGATCACTGGTACATTTACGTCTTGCTATAATTATTAAAAGCACAGTTAATACGTGTACACACCGTAAATAAATGGAAAAAGCGCATTCATATTATAATCTTTTTTAAACCGACCATAAAAAGAAACAAGGATTATCACTTGCATGAAACGCAGATGCAAAACCTTGGGAGCATGGTCCAACACCACCTACTTTGTCATTACATTTGGGGATACTACAAGACAATCCTCCTTAAAACAGGACATAGCACTGAAGGGAGCAAGCTATAAAAATCAATAATGCGTTTCAAAGGCAACAGAAAAGCTAGTGCCTGAGCCGGCAATTAAACAAGAGAGCAGCTGGCAATGAGGGATAACACACGGTGTATTTAGCGGTGCCCTCCACTTCACCCAATCAGTTACTCAATAGATCAATCAGCATGATACAATTTCACAATAAAAAATAAAATATGGACAAGGGGCCACTATAAATATTGTGATTACGATTAGATTTGCCATTTATGTTATGCAGTTCAAGAGACATTTGCTTGTGTACATTTTAAACGTGTCCAGGAGCGTTGACTGTGCAGCCCTAGCATGTAGCATTTTTCATAATATCATAGCTACCTAACATTACTATCACATAAAATAGTTGTCCTTAAAGTTCTCTCATAAAATATTTGACCTTACAAGTAGACAGTACAACCAGGCCTAGATAAAGACAGAACCTGGTCTAAAAAAGGATCTAAATAAACTTAAATGGACTAAATTCGGTAAAAAGAGTTCTCCCTGTAAATCTTGATTATATTGCAAGTGGTAAATGAATAGACTTTTGCAGATTCAGAGGACAATATAACATTTCGGGCTAAACGCCTTAACTTCCTCGGCCTGCTGTGTTAATCCGACCCTTGCCACTAACTTCGTGCTCTACCCCACTCACTGAAAGGGCAAACACCCCCCAAGAGGATCAGACCGCCCATCAAGACAGAGACGAGCTCATGGGGTTGACGTTGCCTCTGTCAGTGCTGATAAATCCAGAAAAGATAGACACATGGCCCTGCAGATTTTGTCCGCTCAGCTAACACGAAACACTATTCTGAGGAAAACACACATCAACAAGTCTGAGTGAAAAATCAGTGGCCAACATTTGTCAGCCTGGTCGAACTCTTTATTTTATTTCATGCCAAAAAACCTCATCGAGAATTAAAAAGCTAATTTTCGAGAGTGTCCTGGCCAATATGCAGCGATTAATTCTTTGTTGAAGCTTAAGAGTTCCTGACATTCCCTCACCAAGTAATTTAACAATTTATGGCTTCAGTCTCCTTAAATCAATCACTTACATTGGCACCCATCGGCATAAGAATATCAGGCCTATTGATGGCCATGGTGTGATTGACCACCAGCAGTTTTTTGCCCCTCCCACAACATACGGATCATGCACAATATACTGCTGGGACCCATTTTTCCAGAAGCAGCATTTTTTGTCTTTTACCTTTTACTTTCTTATTATACGTTTGCTACTGACCACCACAGACCAGGAGCGTCCCACTAAAATTGCAAAGAGGGTGCACATTTAATCAAATTTGAATGTGAATCACAAATCGCAAAGTGTCGGGGAGCTACTTGCAAAGTGCTGGAGAACAACCAGTTGGAGATGTCTGACTTTGTAGTATGTTATGTACAGCAACGTAACCTGGTACTGCTTGAATTTTATCTATTCTTGCACTTTTGTTTTCCACTATATCAAATACATAAAATACAAAAAACATTTAGTCAAACTTTGTTTCAATACATTTTTGCCGTTATCAAGCAGCCTTAAACCGCAGTGTAAGATTTCCTAACACAACTGTCGGGTAATTTGGTGTAAATTCACTCCTTTCCAATTGTTTAACAACAGCTAGAGGAGTATTCACTTACAGCTGACAGAATCTCACACACTTCAATAGATTAGGTGATAAATTGTGCACTTCGTGTGTCATAAGAGTAGATAATCCTCAACTAATTTGAAATGTTAAATGATCTGCAAATCTTCCTCCTGGGACACTTTTAACTGAACCTCTCTAATTTTGACTCTCTCCCTCTATCCTTGACCCCCTTCTCTGACTCCTTCTTTTATCTAAAATAATCTCTGTGCCTCTGTGGTTTCTATTCATCAGAGCATAAAGAAGCAGGCACTGAGATTGATAAAAAAAAAAATACCATCTGTGCCTTCCAGGGGTGCGCGGAGTGAGGAAAGAGTAAGGCAGGCCCTGTTGTGTCCCTCTTGTCCACCCTTGTCAATGCCATTTCAATTGAAAAGCACAGTGGTAATTAAATTCCAGCAGGGGTTAGGGGCGGCTGTGTGGCGCGCTGACGGGGGGCTGCCTTGACACATAGATGACACAATTCAAGAGGACAGCGGCAGAGATAAAAGGGAGGGGGACAAAAGTGTTTTTGCACATGTACAACGTCCACGGTCTTGGTGATGTTTGATAAATATAAGGTCACTTTTATCAATAGGTTGCATTCACGGCAGTCCAGAAATTGATCTCATCATTTTGGATGGAGGGCGGGGGCCTCTATAACTCCAAGGAAGACTCACCGTTTTTGAGAAACACAACTAAACAGTGTTGTTTGGGATTGGATGCACAAATTTGCCACTTTAATTCAGCCATCGAGACTTTGTGATTGAATAAAGCCATAAACTATAGGCTCTATAGTGAACCCAACATATTGACTAGTGCTCTTTGGCTTTGCTTAAAGTGATGAGGTAGAGGAGAGTTGAAGAAAGCTGCTGTGTTTGTGTCAGCACTAATTTGTGACTCACAGAAAGATGCTGCTTCATGATTCATATAACACTGCCACTAATCCAGAGCTCCAGAGGCCACTCAGTCCTGATGTCCCTTTGTCCTCATCCGCTGTTAGTAGAACAACATTTATGTTACTAAAAAATACAATGAGTGCCTCAAATAAGTGAATATAACATTTAAAGCAAATATTTTCTTAGAAAAACACGGTACATCTCTCGGACTCCAATTCTCCTATAGCTCAGATCTCTTACTGTAATATATACATACATTTAAATTTGTTAAATGTGAATAAATCGATTCATCAATTTAACAAGTCAAACATCTCTCAGATCTTTCAGCTAATGCTGTTGTCAAACGTGTCACTCTGCTGCCATCTATTGGGCAAAACAAGCTTTACAGTCACTTATTTTCTAGCTGTTTAACCACTTATTTATTAAAAAGCAATTATTTATTACATTTAACAGTTTAAATATAATAATTATAGATGGCAAATGTTGAACTGAAATGCTTTTGCATCGTTGTTTGTGCTGCAGATGTTACATCAATCTGGAGATGGAACTTAGTCACTTGGGCTACATTCTCACATTCCTTTGTTCATTAATATACATTATCAATTGATAATAATAAAAAAATAGAAAGCAAAAAGAAAGTATAATTGACAAGTGTATAAATTGCATGTCCCTTTCTAAAAACAGAAGGCAGAGAAAGAGACAATTCTTCTTAATAAAAATATTTTTAATTAAATTAAATTATAAAATATGTATTAATTGTAGTGATTATTTGTTTAGAGGCATGACCAGTGTACATTGAAATATTCCATGTCACAGCAGCAGGGCAGCTGAGATGCTCAGTATTGGTTTAAGATTTCTAAAATGTCCTCCTTAACTGAATGTGGAGAGTGCTGCTGGACGCCTGGACCACCAATACTTGTTTCCCAGCAATCAAATCCACAGTCTCTTAGATCTTTGACAGTGTTCTGCACCACAGAGGCACTGGTTTCTAGAGAAAAAAAGAAAAGCAGCTAAAAAAATCTGTATATAATGAATATTTAAGCACATGCCAACTTAAACAATACAAAACATTTTAACTCATAACAAAATCATACATTTAGATTGATTATTATTAACATTGGTTTGTGAAAAGGGGAAATTAAAAGGTTTTAATTTTAAATTACAGCAAAGAACACATGATTAACATAATATCCTATGACAAATGTGCTGAATTGTACCTGGTCTGAGAAGTGTGATGCCACAGCCTCCTCCTCCTGCTCCAGTTAGTTTACTGTGGAGACCTCTGGTCAGAGTGACTCGACATAATGTGTCCAAAGTAGGATGTCCCACCCCCATGACATTGAGATGGTGCTGGTTTATGTCAACAAGCTCCTAAAAATTATAGATTCAAACTATAAAAATGTACACACATATATGTATTTATTGCTGATAAACGGTAAAGGTTAGAAAAGGTAAGAGAAAAACAAAAACAAAGATGATAAATGTAAAGAACATTATCCGGTGATAAGTTTAATTTTTACATTTGTCCTTGTGAAATATGTATGTAGTAAATACGGTATTAATGATCAATAATCAAAGTAGTTTGTACCTCTAGAATTTTGTAGTGCTCTCCAGTGATTGGCTCACTGGTCATTTCAGAAAGAACTTTCTCACAAGTGCAGGAAATTGCATCCACTGAGTCAAGCACAGGTGTCATAATTGTCGGAAACTGCAATCAAAATAAACAATACTTTCTCACTTTACAATTAAAAGAGCATAGACCTCGAATGCCACAAGCATTATGCAATGATAAAGAGACATGATCTGACTTTGACTCAAGCTTGAAGAGCTTCAAAGTTTCACAAGAAATGTTTTCCATATTTATTCATGTTTTATATTTATTTATTCACTATTATGCACTACTGGCGTATTGTAAAAGCTATGCCTTTGAGTCAACCATCGTATGGTTTAGGAAAAGTAGAAACCATACCTTGTTAATTTTGTCTTTCACACCAGCTACAAGTACTTTGGTGCTACGAGGTACTTTGGTGTTAGTCAAAAGAATTCTCAATAATGGTACTCTGTGAAAAAGGTACAGCAAAGTCAGTACACACACACATACATTTATAATGTTTATTATAATGCCACGTTGTTATTGTTAATTCACAAAAAACAATGACAACATTTTTTTAATGTAAATGAAATACCCGTACCTGCTCAATGGTATAATTTTTCCAGACAGAAATCTTAACATCCCACCTGCAAAAGAGAAAATATCATGAAATGCGTCCCTGAAGCATGTCGTTATAGAAACCCTTGGCAACTCACCCCATGTTCCAACAGCATTGTCTACCCCTGAAGGATTACCATGAATAATGGTCTCCCCTCGAAACGCCCAGCTATTGATCAGCTCGAGGTCTTCCTGACACCACCTAAAACCAATCAGCATGAAGAATAAGATTTATAATAGGCTGCTCTCCCTAACCCTAACACTATCCGCATCTGCCATTTTAATGCAGCAAATAATGACAAATTAAAGAAGATACAATCCCTCTCTATTATTATTCAAATAACATTATCCATGCGCTCATCAAAATAAAACACCACGTGCCAAAGATTGATTACAGATTACCTGGCGTTGTGTTCAGATTCTTTGAGAGGGGTTGCAATGGTTCCACTTGCACAAAGTAGAGCTGCCGCTAAACAAACAGAGAAAGCAGCGCTGGATCCCAGTCCTGCTCCAGTGGGCAGCTCCGACCACACAGTCATTGTCAGGCTAGGCAGCTCACTGTAGGAAAAAGATACAAAGACAGGGAGTGAATTAGACAACTACTGGTTACTGGTTTACTTTTATAACTCACAACAATATAATAAACTGTTCTTAAAAATGTGGGCCATTTGCTTGCTTTTTCAGCATCATAAAAAATGCAATAGGGCAGAAAGAACTAATCGATTATGAATGAAAAATGAAAAAGTAAACAACTATATTAGTAATCGATTAATCGTTTTCTGGTTCACACAGACTCAAATAGAGCAAAAATGACATGAAAATGTAGTATTTTTGATAGAAAGTGTATGTAGTGTTTTGTACTTTGTAAATTTCATGAATATCTGTTTGTGTCCAATCAGAAGCAGAATTAGCGCCAAGAGCCTCCAACAAACATTTACTTTAAGTTTACTCTATCAACATGTCCTTACTACTTTAGCTTTATGTGATAATTTTTTTTAATCCAATTTTCCTACACCGGCAAAAATATTAATCGTAATTTTTAATCGTAAAAATAATCGATAGATTAATCGATGACACAATAATCGCTATTTGCAGCCCTAAAATACAGTACTTCCAAGCAGGTGCTTTCTGATAGATTGATGAAAATAAATCTGCAGCAATCCAAGTGCCTCTGCAAGATTGTAAATGTACAAAAGCACATGCTTACCTCGATCTGAACATGGAGATATAGATATAAAGGAATGCTAAAGTAGCCATACTGGATGTATCCAGATTTCCATTTGTTATTCCAAGAAACTCCCTCAGTCGCTTCACTAATTCAGCATTCAGGAGGGATCCTTCCTCCTTTTTACCTGGGACCAAAAACATGAGAATTAGCTAAACTTAACACACTGCAAAATGTAGGTAAAATATAAAAACACAGTCAATACAGTGCAAATCACATACAAAGCATATGTGGTTTAAAAATGTTCTCACCACAAGGATCAGAAACAAGTAGCTTCAGCTCTGTCAGATCCCAACAGAGGAAGGAGTTGATGTTAGGGAGATTGATGCAAACCTTCCCATCATTTGTAGCTTTTAATTTCAAATACGTTCTCAGATTCAAGCTGACAGCAAGGGCCACCTGAAAAACAAACAAACAGACAGAAAACTGAGAAACTGACACTTGATTTACACTATATGTACACAGCATAGACTAATACCTTTCCGTGTACAACAGCGTGCTCTCCATGCAGTATTGCCTTCCCTGGAGCAGACAGGATACAGTCCTTTACATGCATAATTGCACAAATTCTTGTCTTCAGTGCGGAACAAACAGGTCACTTAACGTTAGTCCAAAAATAATCTGCCTGTATTATTTGCGTTACTAGCCACTTTGAGCCAGCGTTAATCTCCTGAAGCTGCAGCAACGACGACCTCTTCATAACATTTTCCTCATAACCTCACTCGATGAAACGTTAAGTCAAAAGCATCGGTTAAATGCGGTAAAAGGAACCGTTATCAACCGTTGTCAACCGTTGAAGTGCCTGAGTAGCGCGTAAATGTACACGCATCAAAATACACTAGACTCATGGAAATGGGACGATCGTTGTTTCCTCGCTTTCCAGCGTCCAATCAGGTAGAAATGTAGTCGTATTATGTGTGTCCTGTCCAATCGCTGCTCCGCTTTATCAAATCACACAACCAATCATGCCATCCAAATGAAACGCCCTTAACTACAGGTGCCGTCCGGGGACACACGTGTTTCCATTTGTTTACGCTAACACCTAGCTTCGATCTTCACCGCAATGACTTTTTTAATAAAACTTGCTTATTTTCGCGTTGACATGAACAAAGTAATGGGTGTTCAAAGGAGCTGTGCAGTGGTGTTCACAAACAGAAGGTACAACTGGTTTGCTTTTATATTTATATAACACTAGTAGCTGTTGTTGTATAAAGGCCATATGGCAGCTACATTTCTGTGTATTAACTTTTCCCTGCAATCCTGTTCAAGGTACGCTACTGAAGGAGAAAAGAAAACACCCAAAATATACACAAAAACAGGAGACAAAGGTAGCCAAGTCAATCTTACAACGTTATTAGTTACATAGGAGAAACTGCTTTTATTGTTGCTTCTCTGTTAAAGGGTTTTCCAGCACTTTCACAGGAGAGAGGAGACCAAAGGAAGACCTAATCTTTGAAGCTTTGGGAAACACAGATGAACTGTCATCAGCTATAGGGTAATCTGCAAATTACATTAATCAGCTGTTGCTTTAAACTAACTCTACATTAATGGTACATTACAGCTTGGCCAGAGAATATTGTCTTGACAAAGGTCATGCATTCACAGTTCAGCTCGACAAGGTTAGATTTATTTTTATCTTTTCTTCCCCATCTGTCATTGTTGAGTTCTTATAACACCAATATCTTTGGGCAGATACAGTGCATTTTACAAGATGTGGGCTCTAACATTGCGACGCCCAGATCATCAGCACGAGACAGTCACATAAGTAAGAGCTTATTTGTTTTATCCAGAGCATATTTGTTTTATCCAAAACATAATGTATTAAAAGCATCCATTCCCTTCTAGAAAAAACAGAGTTTACCAATTCATCAACTACAAACCTTGAAAACTGGATAGATCAATTTACAGAAGAACTTCCCCCATTGACAAATTTCATTCTACCTGTAAGTCAATTAAATTAATCATAATATTGACAAAAAATTATTTGGCAAATAATATTCTTACTTTTTACATTACTGCACCAGTCTGGAGGAAAGAGTAGTGCCGCTTTGCACTTAGCTCGGGCCATATGTCGAAGGGCAGAACGCAGGTAAGCTGTAAGTGATTAGGGGGTTATTTCTTACCTTTATTTTGTGTTCACAGTTTAATGTTTTCATACAGTGTAGCGCCAATTGTGCGGTCTGGAGAGGCAGATCAAGATGTTGCAAAGTTTTTAAACCGGTAAGTGAAGCTAAAATTTAAATAACATGATTTTCATTACAAAATAATAACCAGAACTTGTTCTTCTATTCAGATTGAGTGATTACCTTTTTACTGTAGCCAGATATACTGCAATGAAAGAAGGCGAGAAGGACACAATCTACAAAAGACCTCAATAGCTCTCATAGGTAATTGACTTTTGTGTTGATCATCCAATGTGATTATCTTCCTATCTTATATTAATGTGTGTGCCTACCTATGTGTTATAATATTGAAGAATATATAATTGCAAAAAAAACACGGATTGTAACATTTTATTGCTGTACTTTTGTATAACGTGTAATTTTACAAATGCAATTTCTTCATCTTCTTTCTTCATTCACAGGATCTGGCACCAGCCTTGACTTCTCTGGGACAGAGTACTGGCCCAGGCCATCAGAGATAGGTTGCGCTCTTCATAGGGCGGATAGCGCAGATAAGTGACACACTCAAAGCGTTGACTTCGAAGCAGGCATGATTTCTTGTGAGAAAATGTATCAAAGCTGTAGCGTCCATGATGGGAACCTGTGCCACTCGCACCTGTTTAAATGGAGGAATCTTCAAAGAAACAAACATACCACAGAAATATCTAAAGGCATCCCATGAATTGCTTACCCACTCCACCAAATGGCAGAGTCACCATCAAACTCTGCAAGACACAGTCGTTAGCACAAAAGCTTCCACTGTAGGTCTCATTCATCAGTTGTGAGATAACCTGTGACAGACAATTGTAAACTAAATATTGTGACCTTGTCTATTTTTTTTTAATATGTATATACGTATATAAAAGATTGTGCAGTAAGTGTTCAGTGTTGCATTTCAATGTTGTATTCTTTTTTTTCCTCAAGGTCCCTTTACTGTTAAGTTAAACTAGAAATAGTCATGCACAGACCCACAAAGTGTGTTTTACCTGGCTGTTGTTGGAGTATGCATATACACAGAGAGATTTCTCCTGCTTATTGATGAAGGCTACAGCTTCATCCACATTTTGAACAGTGAGCACTGGGAGCACTGGACCATAAATATCCTGCTGCATGACAATGTCCGTGTCCACTACATCTGTCAAAATAGTTGGTGCTGCAAAAAGTTTTATATGTTTTATAATATATTAATATTATGTTGCACATATTTGCCATTGCCACTGTTATCAACACCATAGATTCTTACCGATATATTTCTCTGCTTCTATTGCCTGGCCACCCACTGTCACCTTTCCAGATTTCCACAAAACATCTTTTGTTTTGTTGAAAATATCCACATTGACCATCCTACCAAAACTGCGAGACTCTTTGGGATCCGGTCCAAAAAATTGCATAAGGCAGCACTTGAGAGCCTGAATAAGCCTCACTTGTATATCTTTGTGGCACAAAACGTAGTCTGGTGCCACCAAGCTCTGCCCTGCATTGTGAAACCTAGCCCAGGCAATGCGCTGTGCAGTAGTGACTATGTCACATTGCTGGTCCACATAACACGGGTTCTTGCTTCCCAAAACAAGAGTGACTGGTGTGAGCGTGCGGGCTGCAGCCTGAGCTATTCTGCTCCCATCCTCACGGGCCCCTGTTAATGATCTGTTTATTATTCTATGTAAAAATGTAATATTAAAAATATATATATATCATTTTACCTGTAAAGAAGACATGGTCAAATTTGAGTTCCACAATGTCGGGTAAATCGTTTTTGAGTGCAAGAATCACATGGAAACATTCCTGTAAAACAAATACAATTATAATTTTGCCATGTGTAACAATTATAGATTACTGACCAAACAACAAGCAGCTTATGATCTATATATATATACAGTGGAGCAAAAAAGTATTTTGTCAGTTCCCCATAGACTTCCTATTGGATTTACAAAATACTTTTTTGCCCCACTGTATCTAAAAAAATATATAGTAAAGAGTTGAGTTTCTTTTTGATCCATTCCCCACACAGAATTTTGTTAGTGGTGATCGTACTTACATTATTAAGGTACAAAGGAATTAGACGATGAAGAAGCTCTGCTGTGTTAGCTGTCCACTCCGACGGGTTAATGATCGCACAGTTTCCTGCATGAAAACAGACAAAAGCCCAAGCATTGCTTATTTCATAAAACTCATGGTTTTGCTGCACCTGCTGCTATGGCTCCAACCAATGGGACTAGACACATTTGGACTGGACAACACCAGCCCCCCACAATGAGCACCACCCCCACAGGCTCGCTGACGAGGCAACAGTCATCCAGTGTGGTGGACTAGAACAACAAATGTCAAAACTAAATTCACTCTCAAAATAAATGAAATGACTAAGTCACATTGACTGAGCAAAAGTAGCTATTTGCTTTAGGCTTTAATCTCATTACTAAAGTCTGACAATGAATGTCTCTGTGAAAGGCAAAATGTGGTCATGAAATAAGTTGTCTCACCAAGTTTTTTTCAACTGGCTGTGGCTGCATCCATTTCTTGAGATTGTTGATCGCATAAAGGGCCTCATTTTTGACAAGTATCAGTTCAGACATCACAGTCTCAAAGTGCGGCTGGGTCAAGAAATAGTTAAATAGATTTTGATTTGATCTTTAAGAGCAAATGTATTATACCTTATGAAGGTCCTTTCCAAGGGCCTGCACAAAATCACACTCATGTTCCTCCAGCATACGAACCACTGCCCCGAGCTGAGCCACACGAGAGGTCTCCTTTAGGGTTTGTCTGGCCCTAAAAGCAGCTCTGGCCCTTCTGAGTAGATCTACACACTCCAGTGGATATGTCCTCAAGCATGGCTCTCCGAGTCTAGTTCTGAAACATCAATGTAGTCGTGGTTAAGGTTAGGGTTAAGGTGTACTTTATTGTCCCCGTAGGGTAGTCACCACAAAACTTTATTCCAAACAGAATGTTTACATACCTTCTGCAGGTTAAACGTCCATTTCTCTGACAAGCATTGCAAGCCTTAAATTTCACACTCATTTCTCTTAATAAAAAAAAAACAATGGAAGTACCAGGACTGAAGTCTCAGCCTATTGTAGGCTTGCTCAGAAAAAAATCCAATTGCAATGGGGATAGTAAAAATTCCAACAGCAGCCAATCAGGTGATGGAAACCATTCAAATGTCAAAAGTAGCTTAATAAGAATTGCACTGACAATAACAAACACATTACCTCTCAGAATATAGCCTACCACATGGACATGACTAATTACCTTCTCAAGACTTTGAACCAGCGGGACGGAGAAGGACTCGGTGGGCTGTTCATGGTGTTTCAGCTTTAGTCTCTGGTGGGCAGCTTCTTACAATGAAATGCATCAGAAAGCACAGACTGAAAACAATGCACACTCACAACATAATCCCCGACACAAGTTAATCTGGAGTGAGACATTTTCTCCAGCCCCCACTTTCAACTAGACTCGAATGTGCTCAGCGCTGCTTACTTGGTAGGAATGTGGTGTATTTATATTATTAGTTATAATAATGTTTATAGTTAGAGGTAACATAAATCCATAAAACAATGTCAGAGTTACCTTTATTTTGTACTAAAAGAATGGAAAATCAAAATCCGCAATTAGCAGTCATCTGGTACATGAAAGAGTAGTCTGTTCTTGACATCATTGAACACAGATGAGAAACCTCATCACAAGACGTTTCGGAGGTACATTTCATATTCTGGTCAGCGTAGTGTATCTTTGAAGAGGAGAATAGAGTTCCTTTAGACAGAAGATTTCAATTATGATTTAGTAGAATGTGAGGATGTAATCATTTACACCACAAGGTTAGAAAGGTGACAAGTGTCTCAGAAGAGTAAAAGCATTTTGCATAATAAAATCACTTGTTAGAGATTATATTATATACTGTAGTTATATTTACCCCTTATAGCATAGTCTCTTCTAGACTGCTTTGAACCCTGTGTCATTTTTAAGGTTAGGTTAAGATTACCCTTCTAAAACACTTTACAGATAAAACAAAGTAGACATTTGTGCAACATTGCCATTTTAAGAAACATCGAATCAATCTCTTGGCTCAAAAACCAATCCATGACATCATCATGTTTGAGGTCCTGGCCTCATGCGATTTTCCACATGGCTTAAAACTTCCAGAGCACAGCCCTCCCTAATGACGGAGTGATAACAGTGGGTGTTAGGTTTTTGAAACTTTTAGTAATAAAGTCTACGTGTACACATTTACTCATCTCTATGGCTTGTTTCCAATATACATTAATATGTGTTACACTTACAGGTGGACATGATAGAAAGGGGCCGTTAAATACATGAGGCACTCAGTACTTAGGAAAAGTGGAAATTTTAGTTTCTCTAAGTGCATACAAACACTACTAGGTATAATTAAAAGTTTACCACATATAGCAATGTTGGGTTCACATATAAATGAACATGTCCAGTGTATTTTCACATATGTGTAAAACAGGCATCTTTCCTTTAAATATATTTTTTAAAATCATTATTACAGCTTCCGCCCTATATTGACATCATTTACATTGATAAAACTTCTAAATCTAGTGGCGCTCAAAATCACATATAAAACCAATGGGCAATATCTTTTTTCCTAGTTGTAAAATGATGCAAGATTGATTTTTTTGTTTCTCAAATGGGAGGTAATGCAATAGACATGAGAAGTCCTTCTTAATACACAGATGTGGATTTGTCTTCAGTAGATAAAAGATACATTAACCTCAGTGTAACCTTTTAAGATCCATCTAATATCATGTAAAGGCTACTTTGATTCTGGAGTGCACATCACTTGGTTTCACTTACACGATTAAAGCATATACAGTGTGTATTGGCTTGCATTGCATCTGTATTGCTTTCCAGTTCACTTGAAATGGGAGCGTTACCACCAAGGATGATTTTGTTAGGCCTGAGAAACATAGATTTAGCCACGGTGTATCACAAGTTAATCAAGTTAAATATAAGATATATTACATTTCGGGTGTGGAACAGGGCAGGTCCTAAAAATCTGGTTGTGCTGCTAAAACAGCACTTGACTGTTAGTTGGCTGAAGAACCGCAGACTTGTTGAAATCCCTGTGATTCCCGGCTGTTGTTCTGGTTACTTCTGGCAGCCACTCTACAGTCAGCACAGATTCTCATGGTTCAGGTTGCTTGTGACAACACTTCTGTGCAGACAGGTTGTGTGCAAAAGAGTTAAGAGAGCTCAAAGCCTGTGTTCATGCTGATGGCATATCTCAGTTTATCACGCAAAATACTCTTCTTGCTGTAATTGGGCAGCTTGAGCAGATTGAAACATGTTGATGAAGTGGGAAGTCGTCCACCAGGTTCCTTCTTGCGAATAGTGAAAAATCCCCTGAGGACACTGCCCAGTGTGTCTCCGGTGTCCTAGACAAACACGCATTGCTGTTTTATTCAGCTGGTTTTTATGGTAATTATGCCGTGTTTACACATCTGATTCTTACCTGATCATCTGAAACCTCAACACAGCGGATGGAAAATGGAGGTTTGAGGTAGGCAAAACCAAGTAGTGGCGGCCTTGAACAGCTGGTAACAAACTACAAAACCAAACATTATTTTAGCTGCGTTAAAACACTTCTGACCATTTTGTGTTACAAATACCAAACAAATCATGCTTACTTTAAGAAACATAGCCCTCTCCTCTGCATTAAAGTCACTTGACAAAATGTCCCAAAGCCAGATGATGACACGATGACTGCTGTGAAAGCCTCCATAGTACACTGTGTGTTTCCTGGATATAGAAAAATTATTAGGAACTCAACAAAAGTCTAAAAAAATGTTTTTCAAAAGAAACCTACTTAAGGTCATCTAGATCGATTTCTGCATTGTCTCCTGATATAAGGCGTTGGACTTCGGGCGTGGAAAACATATGCAGCCACTCAGGGTTTATGATACAGCGGAAGCCACGGATGAAAGCAATTGTTTGTTCTTTAATCTGTGTGTGCATTCGGAAATGAGCCATGAGGTGGATGTAGCTGATTCTAGATCGAAAAGTAGGAGTTAAAACATGTTACATGTCACACAAATCTATAAACTTTAGTATATACACAGTATTGTATACTGTAGGCAATCAACATAGCAACATATCTTGCTTACTTATTCTCATTGGTGACAGACATTGTTTTTCCTCCAGGTATTAATTCATGACAAACCAGCTTAAAAAAATAAAGAGCATTAAAATATGTTCATTATTGTGCTAAATTATTCCAGTGAGTTATTCTTACCTGCCCCATGACATCCTCATCATAAGATAATGTAAGTCCAAGATCTCCCACATCTCCATCATAACGCTGGAAAAACAAAATCAATATAGTCATCATCATATTGACCAGAGCAATTCATTGGTAAGCGTTACCTTAATTGAAGTCAGGTTTTTGTAAAATTCAGAGTCCAGTGAGGGCAGCTCGTCAATAGAGCTGTAAAAGGTGCTGTGATGGTGACCCAAGACTTGGCTCAGGAAAAAGGAGGCGAAGGGGACGTCGACAACAATTCCCTTCATACACAAAATAAATCCATTAGTAAAATTGCATACAACTAAAAGAGATCTTTTCCAAATCAATTATGCATTACCTCATACACCGCCTTCCCAAGCATCTTTCCGACAAACTCAAATAGCTGCAGATGGTTTTCATGAATATATGATGTGGGGGATGGATACAGCCTTTCGTTTCCGCTTGTCGTCTACAGGAAGGAAAAACAGAATATAGATGTGGTTAATTATCAGACGCGTGAAATCAGAATGAAACATATTTTCAGTTCATTGACCTTGAAGAGGTTGAGAGCAGGGTTGAACACTTTCTTAATAATCTCTTCTAAAAACTCTTTAAATACACCGTCTTGATCAATTCCAGCTTCATCCACTCCCAAGTCGTTCACAAACTTCACCCGAATGACGCCTTTCATAGAATTGACAGGCAATCTTCGCAGTTGATCATATCCATCCTAGAATAATAATTTTAAAAAAAGATTAAGGCAAGAGCATGGGTAGCACTTTGGTGATTGCATTGTTATTCCTCATGGAAACTGGACATACATTTGCTATTGCACATTATTTCACTGTGATATAATTGGTCATATCCCTCGCATCCCTCTGCTGCCCCCTTGTGAACATATTTCTTAGATATACATTTTTGATTCTCTCATATGATCATGTTAAAACTGTGCTGGATGGTCAAACGCAACCAGTGGAAGTGAAATTTCATACCTCTAACATCCTTGAGCGACGAATGGTTATATGAGTGACATGTGGTGATGCAGAACTCGTCTCCACCAATCCTAAAGTCTCTTTTTCTTTAGTAACAATATTTCTGAACAGCAGCACTCTCTGCAATAAAGAAACAAAACAAAGATCCAAACCAGTTGAGGTAAATAGACACTTATTTCATGGAGGAAAACGGCGTCTTACGTTTTTATGAGGAATAACATGTGGTATGTACTGCAGTAAAAGTTGGGCTCTCTTCTTTCCTTTCTCCAGTTCTTGAAATAACAAGCTAGGCTTCAGATCCCTATTTCAAGTAGAAAAGATGGGTTTTGAGTTTGTCTTCAAAGGGGGTACTTGTGTCTGCTTTTATAATTGTATTACTTGCGCAGCCAGTGTTCATCAGGTGTGAATTTTCTTCTGCAATCGCGTTCATAAAGCACCATTAACCAACCGTGCACACTGTGAAACAACTCCAGTTTTTCTCCTTTCGCATTTTCTACAAAGACCATAAAAACAGAGATTTAGGACCGAGTCGTGTTGTATAAAAGCACAGATGTGATTTACCTAAAATGCCATCCCAGATCATCTTAAAGACAAATGTGTTAAGAAATGAGGAGATGGTCAGGAGTTCTTCTATTTTAAAAGAGGTTTGTTCTTCATAGACCTCAATGTCATCCAAAATACTGCAGCAGATAAATATGCATTATGAAATTGAAATAAAAGATAATTAAATTGAAAATAGTGAGATTTACGTTATAAGGTGGCGTGAGCAGTCACAGAAAAGCATCAGCATGGCAAGGAGCTGTTTGGACTCCTCTGTGTCATTGTTTAGACACTCCATAAAAAGTTTGAGGCCGCCCTGCGGGCCCAGCTCACAGATAAAAGCCCATAGTTTGGGCAGAAGGTCATCCAGATGTGTTAGACCTGAAAAAGGCAAACAAACATAATCAAATGTTGCAATTACTAGAGTTTTTGTTAGTGGTCTCGCCAATTAACAAACCAGTAAGTATCTGAAGCCGTATCTGTGTCAGTGTAGACAGGGCAGTCTGGTAGAGCACACAAATACTGCACACTTTCTGAACTTCAGCCGAGTCAACTCGTTTTCCTCCAACTGGCTTCAGGATGTTCCGTACAGACGCAGACTTCTGAAAAGCTCGTTTGAAGAGATCTGAGTGTAAAATGAAAACACAAATGAGCTTCACCAACATCAAAATCTGTGCCACATGTTACCAGCCTGAGCTGGCGTTACTGGTACAGTCGTCTGCTCTGATCTTTCATGTGTGTTTTTAATTTGGGCTTCATATTCATTTCAAAGCTACCTTACAATATACAAAATATTGCATAACTCACTTTTAACAGGCAGATTGTTTTGTGATGTGCTTGGTTGGGGTGGTGAAAGTGGTGGAGGAGTGGGTTCTTGGCTTTCCAGTTTTTTGGAGAGGACGTCGCTGAAAAGTGACCGAATTATCGAAACACCCCATAAATTTTGAAGTTGTTTGGTCACCAACGGCATTGACTCATTCAAACTAGAAACAGAAATAAAGGGAAAATTAATGGTTACATTCAACTTTTACAATTGCTCCAAAATATATTACCATACCCATAGTCTACGCTTTGAGAGAACCAGCCCAGAACAGGATGCCAGTGAGTGAGGTTTGACTTCTTTTGAGAGACATATCTCTGACAATAGGACAGCATGTCAGTCAGATCCTTCACAAAATGATTAGCTTCTTCTTCTAAGACTTTCTCATTAAGGTATCCCAAGTGAATGAGGTTTCCTTGGAACGAGAACACATAGTCAGCGTCACAATACATTATTGAAAACGTAATATAAGGTTATGAAATACAATACCTAGTAAACAGAGGGTATGACTTCCTTCTAAACAAACACATATATCTGAGCACTGTTCTTCACGGCTGAGAAACAGAATAAATTTCCGAAGCAGCTCATGTGTCTGGATGGTTGCCATGCACTGTAAAAATATAACGTGTAAAATAATCTATGTTCTGTTATGAATAGGGTCATAGATGTGATTTGAGCGCATACCTCTGGGGTTAGGACATTGAGGTGATGTACAATGGCTGGAACTGACATAATGTGCAACAGGAATGATCTCAGAAGGTTATCAGAAAAGTGCGCAGCAATTACTGGTCTAAAAAATACAATTAAAAAGCATATAAGTACGTGAAACATCAAATCATCTTCCGCATCACAGACATTTAATGTAAAACTGGCAGACCTTAATGCCAGAGTGAAGATTGCAGTTAGAGTTCCTTTAGAGAGAGATGGTCTGGAACGAGCTAATCCATTAGTCAGTAAGATCTGAAGGACAAGAAATTGAGCTCAATAGGTCTATAGAATACTAATTAAAGATGACACAACAAAACATCTTACCTGCAATACTGAATAGAACCCCTTTTGATTGAGATGGCCCATAATATTTTCACAGATTCGGGTTAAAGCTGGTCTTAGAGCTTCTCCTAAAAATGGAGAAATTACATGTTTAATGTTGGCCCCATAATACAAAGGTTTTGAGAGAATACGGCATTTACCTTTTCCTCTGACTATTCGCCAAGTAGACGTGTCAGTGAAAGTTACAAGCATGGTGAGATACATGGTGATGATTTTATGGTCTTGAAGTATGTCGGGCTGGAAGTCATGAAGCAATATTATTTTGATATACATTGCTATATCGGTACAATGTGCTGTTTCTTTATGCACACCTTTAATTTTTTTAGCAGCTCACAGCAAGTCCATAATACATCCTTTATCTGCTTCAGCCAGGCAATTGTGAGATCCTTTGAAAGTGCCAGAGACACATACCAAACCTATAGACAGAAAAGGTGCATAATCAGTAAGCCATAAAAAGACATAAAACACTTTAAAAATGAAACATGAAATGAGTAAATGTACTTACTTTAGGCTCATTTTCAGCCTCCATACTGGCCAGAATTGCACGGCAAAGTTTCTCAAATCTCTGTATACAGAGGTTATTGGTGTATGAGTATGTCTAGGTGTTAAGTCATTATAAAAGATCCACATTAAATTTGACTTACCCGTTTGTCTTCTTGGCGATAAATAAATAACAATTTTCGGGCAATTTTGAAAATAGAGAGTGCATTTCTTTTTGTGGCTGTCTCAGAGCTTTCAAAGTATTCATCAACCTCTTTTCTGATAAGCAAAGAGCAAATGCACGTTAATAAGGACATGTGAAACACTGTTAGTTGTATAACATTTCTAAGGCAAAAATGATATCACCTTATTTCTTTCTGAAGCCTACAGCGACAGAGAAATCCTTTGACAAGTGCTTGAATAGAGGTTGCCGCTTTCTCCTTCTCCTTCTGACCTTTTCTCTCCTCCCTGGCTTGTCTGGCTTTATCCAGAAAGTCAGTTTTGGAGCTTTGAGGTACACTGAACATTGTGGCCCTTGAAGAACACAATAAATGTTTGTACTAATGCACTGTAATTTGGGATTAGTAGTGCAAAAAACAAAAATCTGAATAATTGCTACACCACACAGCATAATCAATTATGTAGGCAACAAACATTGTAGTGTACTTACAAACAATGTTTCCCAAATTATATGTTTCTTGAGCCAAGGGGCTCACCCTTCACTATAGCTCGTTATTCATTAGGTTGTCTCCAGAGGAAGACCGACTTGTCATTTTAGAAGCTAAGGTCGTAGGATGCAGGAAAAAAATGACCAAGAGTTAGCACACGGTGGTTCACTTCAGCGCAGCTTTGTCAAAACACCAGGCTGAACATTTTTACATCCATTAGTTCATCTTCATTGTTTCTCTCTGTTTAGTATACACCCTTTGTTGTTGGTCGTTTATAAACTCAGGCAACATACCGCAGTAAAATGTAAACAATGCCAAAACGCTTCGTCCACACTGCTACAGCCTAATCTCTGGTGTGTGCGTTAAATGTTTCCGGGTAGTTTGTGTTGTTGTTATTCCATTTCCAACCTTAGACCTTGCGTGTATTGTTTTTCATGTTCATATTATTTTCTCTGTTTTCGCATGAGCAAATGCACATTATATGTATATTTTACTTCTCTTGATAAAGAATTGATAACAGACGGTTTCGGAAAGAGTGCGGGGGAATGTTTTCACTGGTGCACACCTCAAGCGGAAACACAACAAGACCACAGTGTTCGTTTTAGTTTATACAGCAGCTTGAGCTTAAGGATTAGTTTGGTTGAACTGATATAAGTTGTTGGGGCATTGTTTTCACATAATGCAACATTCTAATTCACATCTTCTGGACAAACATTGAGGAGTAGTATCACTTTAAAGGTTCTGACTTGACGTCATTTTCATAACTGCGCAGCTTGAGCTCGGAAGGAAGTGGGTGTTAGCCGAGTTAGCTGGTCTGTGTTAGCGAGCTACTACAACTTCGAGGTCTGCTGCGGCTTCTATGGTGAATATTATTAGTTTTACTCAACAAAAATACAATTGAACATCGCTCGTTGATAATACATGTACAGTGTTTGTCTGTAGAGTAATCTCACGAGCGCCAACTCTGTGTTTTTTTTTTAACAAAGTGTCTAAGCTAACTCAGTTTAACTTTTTTTGTTAATAATAGATTTCTTACTGTTTGCGTTTTGCTATGTCATGTATAATGTCTGGACCATTGAATTTCACTCAGAGAGAGCTGACACCAGTGTTCAATGGTGTTCATTGCGCTACCACATCAAATAAGTTACTATAACGTTGGTTTGTTTATTCCGTCTCAGAGCTTGTGCTTTTGTGTTTGTAGGAAGAGATGTCAGGTGAGAGTGTGGTGAGTGCGGCCGTGCCAGCAGCAACAACTCGGACCACGTCCTTTAAAGGTTCAAGCCCCAGCTCCAAATATGTGAAGCTCAATGTGGGTGGTGCACTCTACTACACGACCATGCAGACACTAACTAAACAGGACACTATGCTCAAGGCCATGTTCAGTGGCAGGATGGAGGTGCTTACGGATAGCGAAGGTAGGTTTGAATGAAGTGGTATGTTGGATAGTAAAACAAGTTATTTATACTGTCAACATGTTTACAGGTTGGATTTTAATTGATCGTTGTGGCAAACATTTTGGCACCATCCTGAACTACCTAAGAGATGGGGCAGTGCCACTTCCAGACAGTCGGCGAGAGACAGAGGAGCTTCTTGCTGAGGCCAAGTATTACCTAGTGCAGGGCCTGGCTGACGAATGTACAGCTGCTTTACAGGTTTGAGACTGTCAGTTTCGCTAATTAGTTAAACCATTTTAATATGCTATACTTTCCACACAGAACAAAGAAACATATGAACCTCTTTGTAAAGTACCTCTGATGACATCTTCTAAAGAAGAACAGAGGCTTATTGCTACATCTAATAAGGTATGGTAATAATAGTATAAATTCTGTATGTTTTTTATGTGATGTATGATCTGTGTTTAAAAGTCATAACTGAATATTGTTATTAAACCATGTGTCTTTACAGCCTACTGTTAAACTGCTTTATAACAGAAGCAACAACAAATATTCTTATACCAGGTGAGTTACTATGACATTTAAACAATGGAGGAATTCAAGTTTTGTGCTCATATAACAAAAAAAAATGTTTTTTTAATTTCCCAGCAACTCGGATGACAACATGTTAAAAAATATTGAGCTGTTTGACAAGTTGTCTTTGAGGTTCAATGGCCGCGTTCTGTTCATAAAAGATGTGATTGGGGATGAGATCTGCTGCTGGTCCTTTTATGGACAGGGCCGTAAGATTGCTGAAGTTTGTTGCACTTCTATCGTATATGCCACAGAAAAGAAGCAAACTAAGGTAAATTAGATATTTCCCCATTGTGTCTCTTGTTAGTCTGTGATCTGTTTTGTTCAAACATGCTCTCTGTTTCAGGTGGAATTCCCTGAAGCCCGAATTTATGAAGAGACCCTCAACATTCTTTTGTACGAGTCCCATGATGGGAGAGGTCCAGACAACGCACTATTGGAAGCAACAGGTGGTGCTGCTGGGCGATCCCATCATTTGGATGAGGATGAAGAGCGAGAGCGTATTGAGCGAGTTCGGAGAATTCATATTAAACGGCCCGATGACCGCACACACCACCATCAGTGATCTTCTCTAACCCTGTGTCTTTTAAACTGGACTTTCTTTGCACCATGCCTGTGCCTTACCATACCTTCTCTTCCACTTTCACCAGCTTTCTCTTTGAGATTTCTAAAACAGGAGTTTATGAAGACTATATAAGTGATACAGTTTATGCTGTAAGTGCTTTGGTTTGACGGTTGTGTGTATTCTTTATTTTCCATCATCGCCTTTGTTTTCAATTAATCTACAGGGGACTAAAATTTCACCTCATTGTATGAAAATTGGTGTGGTTTGAGTTAAATGAACTACTTTATAAATATAGAATTATAATATGTTGACTAAAGTGTTTTTGGTATACACAGTAGTGCTTTTGGCTGGTTTGTGTATTTGAACAAATTGGGTGACCTGCCCAGTCCAACCACTTGGTGGCACTGTGTATTTAGTTTTTCCATTGGCTCCATGTCTGTGTATGTACCTATGACCAACTTAACCTGCAAGTAACAGACTTGAGTTTTCAGATATGAAAGCATTTTTTACCTTTCCATCTATGTTTCACTGTTTTTAAACATTTCGTGTCAACTATCAATTACCAGTGTTGAAAACTTGAGTTGTGACTGGGTGATGCCTGTGAGTGAATGAATGAATGAGTCACATAAGTGAATGAGTGCAACCTGAGATGTATCTGTCAGGAAGGGTTTCCTGACCCTTAGCTTTGTACAACTGAGAACTTAGACCCATCCCCGTCATCGCATTTATCAAAATATACTGTTTGCACAATATCATTTAATTTGAGTAAGTCAGAGGAACACAGTTCTTGTAATGTGTTATACTTTAAACTTGTTTTATAAATATACTTTATCACAAATAAATTTGTACACTGTGAGTTGAGTTTTTTAAATTTTATTTGTAGATTACTCTTTGAACATACAAAATTATGAAATATATGGCGAGTAAATATTGTAATGAAATGTGAAACCAAGCGCCTGAATACAGTTTGACACAGAGTGACACAAAAATATAACGTACATTTAATACTGCAAGAAACTGCATTGTGTGTAAATGTAACCAAAAGATAGTGAAATGTAGCGTGTTTATAAAAGTTCACTGTGAAGTGCAAGTATGTGAACCTCTTCTAAAGGGGTGTCTTCAAATACTGTATGCAAGGCTGTCTTTGAGTGTCTCTCCAATTTCCTCACATTATCGTGCCCTGGTCCGTGTGGTAACCTGCAGTAAAAAGAAAAACACTGTGCGTCTGCCGCTCTTTAAACACGGCCCGGACAAACACAATACTCACCACCGTGAGGTGTCCATTCTTGCCTTTGTAAACCATTGGCTCCTGCCCAATACTGAAGTCCACACCGCTCTCTTTTCCTGCTTGGACCTCAATTTTGATACTGAAAAAAAATATATTTGAAATTCACAGAAAAAACTAATATAAAAATGTAATTCTACCATACCTCCCCTGAACCACTTTGATGGCATTTTGTTTATTAGCAATAACGCTGAGCTTGGTCAAAAATTCAAACAAGTGGTCACAGTGCATCACCAAGTCACCCTAGAAAATAAAATCGTAGATTACCTCCCACTCATGAGTACAAAGGTCTATTATTTAATGGCTCCAGGGACATAAACTGACCTTCTGTTTGGGATCTTCACAAGTGATATGAAACACCACAATGCCATCTGTCAAACTGCTCACAGAAATGCCTGAGAGGCAAAATCAAAATGAAGTTTTAATTTCCTCCTTGACATACTTTATGACTGCATGACTGTGACACATGGGACTCACCTTTTAGAGATGTGTAGAGCACTCTCTGTTTGATCTTGGCATCCTCCACTACATATGCAGCGGTCTGCGTGAGAATCAGCTGCCTTGGCCGTGGCTTGAATCCGTTTCTATCATATTTGGTCACTGGTAAACTATACTGAAAGAGACTGACTGTTAGTGCACTAATTTATTTGTTTTAATTTTCATCATGTCTATTAAATACTACCTTAATATGTTCATTTCTAATCATTTGTATGACTCTGGGATTTATATCTTGTTCATCTAGGGAAACAATAACATGTCATGTAACATCTTAACACTTTTTGGATTGTCAAAACTGATTCTCACCGATTCTGGTGTTGACAAAGGGTTGGGCGACACTCTGAGGATAACTCTCCTTTTTGCCCTTAAAGAGTGCACTCGTCACAAGCTTTAGTTGGAACTAAAAACAAATATTTGTGAACACTTTTTACCATTCAAACGATGCAATACTAGGTTTTCTATGGTGATGGTCATGATAATTTGTCTCTTTGAACCCATGCCCATTGGTTGAATAGAATAGAGTGTGCAGTACCTGAGCTTTCCTCTGTGGTGTGATGCCCCTGACATACTTCCTCACCATGAGCCGGTAGTGCAGTTTCTTCAGCATTTCTGACGTCTGACACAGTGTACAAACAGCGCACATTGTTATTATGAAGCCTATGTATATTGTTTGGGTTAATCAATGTGATTCGTGAATGTTACCTCTGAACAAACAGGTGGTGGGGAATACCATGTTGTCTTGTCCAAAACAGTTTTTGGCAGATTTTGTTTGAGTCTGTTTAAAAAATTCTGCCTTACAAAAGCCAGGTACTCCGAGTTGTCTGTGGTTTTTGCTTGGCCTCTGGTCATGTATCCTTTAATAAATCTGTGTAATAAATGGAGATAATAATATAATAATGTAATAATAATAACAATTGAAACAGCACTGTCATCATTGACTTTCAGAACCATAGCCTCTAAAGTTAGATGTTAATCTTACTGCTTGATGACTTTGACAGCCCAAGCTCTTTTTTCTCTCTCTTTTCGAGCTTGGACTCCTCTCCAACAGGTTTCAATCTTTGTGGCTGTACACATATTAAAGTGATAGAGTATTTTAGTGTAAGAAAACTAAGCAAAGCATCATGTACCACACTGCATTTTTTTAATTACCAGCCTCTTTCTGCTTTTTAAACTCTCCTTTTGCTTTGTAACCTTTATATTTGGCTTGGAGTCTCGAAGCTGTAAAATGTTAAGATATTGTTAGACCAGCAAAAAGGAAAGTCGCTGTCAAATTGTACTCACCCAGTTCATGTTTACACTTTTCAAATGCATCTTCTGTTGCGTACAGTGTCCTTGGATGACGAATAAAGATTTTGGTTCTGAAAAAGGTCAAAATAAGCCAATTTCATTATTATTTAATCTCAACAACAATAGAAATGTAAAAGTCACATACCTTCCCATTTTGTATTCATTTGGCAAATAGCCCAGATGCTGAACAAGCACCTCCACTCCATCGGCGGGGTTTCCTCTCCAGTGAGGCCAAGTGCCTGGACACAGAGGTTTGTACCTGACAGAAAACAATATTATAGTGAAACATTGCGTGAATAATATATGTGTAAGTCCTCACCTTTGTAGGAACACATCATATTTGCGTCTGTAAGCGAAGCCAGCGCGTCTGACTCTGAGGTGCTCCATGAGGCCCAAGTATTTCACCTGGTGCCGGATTAGAGCTTCATCAAACTGCCCTGTATAATGGTAATATCATTTAGAGTGTAATTGTTAATAATGTACAGTATGTGAGAGAGTACCTTTCTGCTTAGACTCGTTTGACTTGAGGCAGCGTATGTACCAGGCCTCTTTAGCCATGAGGATCTCCGTCAGCTTCAGCAGACTGTTCTTGAACTGAGTCGCCACCTACAGACACCCACAGGTCAAACTCCTTCACAACCTGCCACTTCCATATGTCCCAAAGAAAGCAATGGACTGCCGCTGACAGCCAGGCACTCAACTGTTTCAGGCCTTTTCCTGTTGTCTGGGTCTGAAGTCGAGAAGCACTCCTGGATTATAGCGTTTTTAGATTGACACATGAGCTAAAAGGTAAAAACTATGATCAGACAACAGGACAAAGATTAAAAATCCTTTGAATAAAACAAATTCTTCAGCCGGAGCTCACATCTTTAATGTTCCGGTAAAGAAGATCATTGTTTTTGTCCAGGAAGCCTGCAATAAGTGAAGAGGGTTAATACAGGGGCTTGACACGATTGAAGGTTTACATTTCGGTTGTGAAGCACCAATTAAAATGGGCAAAAGATAACAGTAGACACATTGGCACATGCAGTAGAAAAGTATCAACTATTGGTGTCTTTACCCACAACACAGTAGGTAACTTCTCCTGCGTAATGCAAAAGACGGAAATCTCCTCTCTCCAGGGTCTTGCGGGTCGTTTTGTCTGCCAGTTTATGTCTGCCAAGTTATGATAAGAAATATTACAGTGACTGTTATGCACTTTTTCCGATGTCGGTGCAGTTTGCTGCTCAACATACGTAACAAAATGCGGGTGATTTGCCATTTGGTCCTCCAGTCGCTCAAGAAAGGTCAGATCCGTGGCATCTCCGGGCCTGAGACACTCCTCGTCCTGAACAAAAGTATCCTCAAAATGTTAATTCTGTAAAAATCTATTAAACCTTGTATGTGTTTACGAACCAATATGGCAATGATTCCTCTGTGTTTCTCCTCAACCAGGTCACAGATGATCTTATTGTTGAAAAACTGCACTGGCTCCCACTAAAGACAAAAAGTGTAGTAATTATATCATAAGTAACAGTCAGTATATTGGGGATTACCTCAATGCCCTCTGCTTCATACTCCTCTTGTTCAGCCTTGAGCGTCAACTGGATGAAGAGTTGCTGGAGTTTTTCATTGCAATAATTTATGCAGAACTGCTCAAAGCTTAAGACAAGCAAAACACAACAGAAAGAAGCGAAACGCTTCAGCTATCATGCCAAGAAGTGTAAGAGAACAGTAAAGTCAGGGATTGCCAACCATTTTTTTTTAACCCTGTAAGCAACTTATACCTAACACAAATAGGTGAGATCAACAAATGTTTTAAAGACATTTGTTAAACCATGTGACCTCGTCCTCTTCCACCATCAGGTTCAGACTCTGAAGGGAAGACATTTCCTATGCTCATTTATTGTGCTGTGTATGAAGTTCAATTCAATCAGTGCTTTCTGCTGAGGGTCTGAGGACCACATAAGATTCATGTTCAGTAAAACTAATGCCTATTGTTATTTTTTTCCAGGATTGGAATGGTAGAAAATGACTTGAGTTTCCTCTTCCTACTTAACAGCATTTTCCTCAATGTTGAAGATTGATTTCAATATGTTCAATATGTTCAGAGCAAACAGAAAATCGTGACTCATCAGCCACAGCACTACAGGAAAGGACTGGAGACCAACTCATAAGTAACTTCCAGGTCTGAAGAGTTGAGTTGTACCTGTTTACATAGAAAACCTCAAATCCATATATGTCCAGAAGACCGATTACAGTTTTTCGTGAGGGATCCTGGATGTAAAGCAAGAGGGGAGTGGTAAATATAAACTATAATCTATTCATAATGGAAATGATTATCCACTACTCACTGTATTCTCCATGGACTCATTGATCCTTTTAACCAGCCAGGTAAAAGTTTGTCCATAAATAGCTTTGGCCAAGGCATCTCTGGCATAGATGGCATGATCGATCGTGAACGGGGTCAGAATCTTTATTAACACAAATATAATCACAAAAAAATTAACATATTTATCTTTAATGATTGATACATTTTTTCAATTAAAAGGGAGAAACTTCCACCTGATCATTTTTGGCTTCTATCTTTCTAAATGTGAATCCTTCATGGAGTTTTTGAGCATCAACTCCCAGAAGCTGTAATGAGTAATGACCTTTTTTTTAACATGAATTCACAAAATATGACAGAACAATCTATTTGGTGTGACTTGTATTGTCTTACGTTTGACACCCATCGTAGTTCTTCACTGCTGCTGCTTAGGGTGGCGAGACCTTTGCTGTCGGGAATAAACTTCAAATTCCCAAGATGCAGAACACTCGCAACAATAGAAAACAAATGCTAAAAGAAATAGATAAGTTAAAGATGCATGTGCTCATTTACACTGTTCCTTAACCCAGCGCATTTTCTCCAGTTCAGCTTTACCCAAATCAAAAAGCTTCTTACAGCTAACAGGCCACTCTAAGACCTCATTTGAAAGCTAAGACTTACAAAACCGATTCAAACTTAGAGTTTTTGTCTCTTTTTTGTTGTGTTTTCATAGGTTTTTTTGTTGTGTTTTGATCGCTTTTTTCCCTTGCTTTTTTTTGTCACTTTTTTGTTGCTTTTCCGGCACAATTTTGTTGATCTTTTGTTGCTTTTTTGTGGCTTTTTAATCACTTTTTAGTTGTGTTTTTGTCACCTGTTTATTGGGTTGTTGTTGTTGCTTTTCCGGCACATTCATGTCGCTCTTTTGTCACCCTTGTTTTTGTCCCTTTTTTTCCCCAAGAAGCGTTTAGATTTGGGTAATGCCGAAATGGAGAAAATGTGCTCGGCTTAGGTGGGGGTTAAGAGGTTAATTTCATTCAGTGGTATGTAAGGGGAGACACTGCAGATGAAGAGGGAAAATAAGATTATCCCACTGAACCATTTGCTGTAGATTACTGACCTAAATATAAGAATACCTTTATAGTGAGTTTTCTTCTATTTAATATTTCCATGTGGACATTTGGCATTTTATGTGTAAATATGACTTAAACTGTCTATATTTCAAGAGACAAAATTGGATTCATGGTGAGAGTCAGCCTGAAAGGGGCTAGATGCAAGTTGGTTGCAAGTGGTGAGCATTAAAAAAGCTTGGGAGCTACAAAGTTGTGCGGATCTTTTATTCTCTAATTATTCGCTAGATGCAAGTTAGCCATTTTATACTCACTACTGCCACCTCAGGTCATACGTGCAACTGCAGGTTCTATATTAAGCTCGTGCATGAGTGACAGTGCAGGATTTTAGAGGCAGTTGTGGTGAACAGGTCTGGGCTCATTCTACACCTTAGGACATTGTTGGAACATGTAGAGGGAGGAAAATACATTTTAACATTTTAAACTGCATATAGTCCCTTTATATGTATGATATATTTTGTTGGCATATACATATTGGAGACAGCATTTCTAACAGAAGAAAGTTTGTGTATCTTATCTAGTCTAAAAAATATAGTTATTTCTGGGGGGGTACTTTGTTTTGGGGGGTTTGAAAGCTCAATAAATCAGACAAGGAACAAATTCATAAATGTTTGTTAAGTTTAGCCAGTGAACTACCGGATAAATGAAAGAGAATATTGTGGACTATTTGTTTCCAGGTGAAATCCTGGAAATCCTGCATGTTTGGAGACCAATCTAAACTGAGAACAAAAATAAAGTTTTGCCTGCAGTGTCTCCCCTAACAAAAATAATGTTTACCCTGACTTACATTTGTGTGACTCTCATCGATGTTGATCACTTGTAGTGCATTTTTAACTGTCTTCCAATCGTTATTGTCATTAATTGAAGGAACAATGGCACATTCTCCCTGTTGGGATATCAAACTGAATGAGCCAAGTGCAGATATCCAGTAGGTTTCTGCAGTACAAGAAAAGAAAGAGCCTCTCTGTACTTGTGTCAGGTAGTTATAGAGCTGGCAGTCCCTCTCCAGTCCAAGTTGCTGCAGCAGGTCATCCCCCGCTCCCCCCACGAGCTGGTAGAAAATGTGGAAATTCCTCTCTCCGTGATTCTGGTGCACGACCCGAGATTTCTCCAGAAGGTAATTCAGGATATGGCCTCCGACCGCATCCCCCTATGGGCAGCATCAACCTAAACACAACAACTCTACAACTTGCAGGAAAAACAAACCTATAATCCCCTAAATACATTCAAGATCTAACTTTACCAAGGGCACACGCTCTGCTTACTGACCTGGCTGTCAAACTGAATGTCCATGTATTTCCCAAAGCGACTTGAATTGTCATTTTTTAGGGTTTTGGCATTACCAAAGGCCTACAGAAAACATAATAAATGACTATAGTTACAGGTAAGAAATCTTTTAAGTGGTTATATGGTAACATTCGTCTGACCTCCAAAACCGGGTTGGACATGAGCATCTTGTCCCTGACTGTGTTGAGCAGTGTGGTGCTGGGGCAGCTCACAGCGTAGTACTGCAGGATCTTCTTAGAGGCCTCTGTCTTTCCCGCTCCACTCTCCCCAGAGATCAGAATAAAGTGGTTGTTATACTCGGTCAGCATTGTGTGATAGGCATTGTCAGCCAAGGCATAGCTGCAGGAGAGAGGTTTCAAACTTTAGTCAATACATAACTATAATTATTGACCAAACCACAATACACTAACACTAAATTAACCAAAAATATACTTTTCAAGAAAATGTTGCCAGATGTGTGTGTGACAAAGCAGATGATGCTGAAATTAAAGACTCACATGTGCGGTGGAAGTTCAAAAAAGTTAACTCCCATGTAGATATCCATTTGTTTCCTGTTGTAAATGTCCAGCTCTTTGTAAGGATTGAGAGAAACCACCAATGTACCGACATAAGTCTGAAAAGAAAAGTTTGGTTTAGAAGTGAGTTGCAATTTGCATGCATATTTATCTCGCTAACTCACATAGATGAGGTCATTGCTGAAGCGCTTTTTGAGGTTATTAATGAAAGCCTCCTCTGTGGTTTCATCCAGAAGAACAAAGTCCTGGATCCCCACTCGGTCCCGGGCCGTAAGAGCGCCCTCCATGTCCAGCTGAGCCTGTGTGAAGAAAATACATTTAAAGAATTTTTTTTTTTAAGTAGATGGTGCAGTAGTCTGACTGTATCATGGAGACAGGGATTTTATATGGAGCAAATCTGTCCAATGTCAAAACTCCTCCAGTGTGGAAGGTGTGCACCATAAGGCAAAGAGGCTCCAATGTTATATTTTATGTATAATTATCATAATGGCTTAAATAGTTTGGTTCACTATGTTTAGATTTACACTGTTGTGGGATTTTTGTGGAGAGAATGAAAACTATATATTTTATAAACCTTATGGTATAAGCAATGAGAAAAACAATGTTTCCATTTGCCCTTGTCATTTGGTAAAATTGTGCAATTACACAATTTTTCTATTAGAGTAAACAGGGAGTTCTGGTCATCGCCACGGGAACTCCATAAAACATATGACAAGGGTTTCATTGACTTTTTGATTGCAACGACCAAATGGAATTTTCTGCCAAATTTCCACCAAACTATGTTTTTTACTCCTCATATAAATGTTATTGATTGACTGCGGAATTCTTCCGCAGTCAATTATTGGTTTTCATGTTCTTTATTATTATTCCTCTTCCATCTTTTTCCCGATTTTCTCCAGCTTTCAGCACCTTCATGCTTTGTGCAATTTATGCAAGTTATGCATCAAAACGTTCCGCATGTTGAGGAGAAGGGTGCTATTACTTTTGGGACTTCTGCAACTTACGTTTTTTCCGCAATCGGCCGAAATGTCTGAGATTTTTCCCATTGACTTATAATGGGGCTGCCGCAAATCCATGCTTTTCTGCACTTTTTTCTGCATTTTCTGCAATTTCTGCACTTTGTGCATGTTCAGCTTCCGCAACTTGTGGGTTTTGAGAAAAAATCGTCCTTCTGCAGTTTTCCAGTTTTTTTATACAAGAGTTTGACATTTTTGCATTAGTGTGTATGTGCGAATCCAGCCAATGGGGAGACTCCAGGCCTTTCAGCCATTTGTGCAGCTTCTGCCAATCAAGCACTGAGGCCATTTCAACAGTTTGACCAGTTTATGGAATTTAAAAAGTTTATGCAACATTAATAATTTATGCAAAGTAACCACTTTATGGGATTTAACCAGTTTATGCAGCTTAAGAGTTTATGCAATTTACACAATTTATGCAAATTGTCCCATTCATGCATTTTACCATTTTATGCAGTTTATACAGTTTATGCAAATTTGATTATGCAATTTGAAGAGTTTATGCAATTTCTGCATTCGCTTCCCGCATTTCCTAGTTATCACTATTATCATACTTCTTTTTTTACAGAGCAAATGGAAACATTGTTTTTCTGATCGCTTATTTAATAAAGTTTTCAAAAATGTATAGTTTTGATACTCTACACAAAACTCTGGCGACATTACATACTGAACCTGCTCTTTTCAAGCCTGTGTTACCAAGTTTGTCAAAGACCCACACTGCAGTCATTATCTATTCGACCACTACTCACTCACATACTACCTTCATTCAATACAACAGCAATTAAAACTCATTTGCAAAAAAACAAGAGCAAAACAACAGAACTCTACAATCAAAACAACACTGTTATTTCAGTGACTGTGTTTGTTTTGGCTTTCACAACTGACCGCACAAATGATCAAAAAAGAGTCTCAATGGGTGGACTGCTGTGAATCCAAAAGCACAAATATGGCACATGTTTGTTCCTTTGACAAGCAGGGTTTTCGGGGTCCTTTGCGCCTTTGAGAGCGAGTGGGGTGATTGTGCAAAGAAACAGGCAGAGGCTAATCACCACACAGTGCGCAGGGACCTTGGCCCGGCGGCTCGCAGTTCCCCAGAGCTGACACAAACACACCGCGAACGGACTGAGAGGGCCCAACACGGTCCCACAATGACGAGGCATAGAGGAGAGAACTCCACCAATCTGTTTTGCATTTTCAGCTCCAACATTCAGACCAAAGGTTTTCACAGCTTTTGTTGGTTTTGTGTGTTTTTTCTCATGTCTTTGGAAGCAGAGGCTCTTTGATTCCCAGCCCTCTCTGTAAAACATTAAAAAGATAATCCATTGAATCTAATTGACACAAAGCCCTCCTTCAACTCCCCCTTTGCTCCCCCTGCTCTGTCCTCTGCCCATGGCCCTCGATTCTTCTGAGAAAGGCCAAGTGTTTTTGTCCAGTAAATACCAGGGAGCAGAGACAAAAAAGACGTCTTTAAAATGCAGTCTACAATCCATTACACATATTCCCCCGGCATATCCATTGAGTAATTATTCATTAGAAAACATTTAACGTCACAGTGAATTTCACACTAGGCAGTCGAAACACAATGGAGGAGATTTGGCCTATTTTTGGGTGAGGAGTTGGGGGGTGTGGGTTGGCTGTACAGAGGAAGGCTGAGGGGCAAAGGAGGGGTGAGAAGGGGTGCCGTATTTGTCTGATCTGAGAACCTCCGAAACTGGGCCGTCTTGAGACAACAGGGTGAGACTCCACAGTGCAGTAACGGTCTGTGCCCCGCTGCTCGCCCTCAGCCCAGACAATAGACGCTTGTTCGACGCAGTCCTGTGTCGTAATTTGGACTTGATTACTCTGCTTACACGGGCCCCTCGACGACGATGGAGGAGGCTAGTCAGAAAAGAGTGTTTTCTTTCACCTGTCAGCCCCACAGCCCGAATACTTACACCCCTGTGGGTAACAATAGCCCTCACCCTGTGTTCTCCTCCACCCACCCCCCTGCCCCCCGTTTTAAGCCAATGAGACAGGTGAACAATATCATTGAAGAGACTCTTTTGGGGATGTCAAAATCAATCTGAGGATGTGATGGTCGCTCGGGAGCTGCGGTGGGATGTTCGTGACACCGCCTTTTTTCATGGGAATTTTTTTTCTGAGAGCCGTAAAACAGACAATACGCACCGACAGCGTGACTTAGATATCTGCTCTACAGTATTACAATAAAGCAAGGATGAGCCACTCACAAAAGAATGTGGAATGGTTGTTGTCTTCATAAAACTATGTTTGCAACTTGAGTACCCTTACTGTATGCATAGCATGGAAAACGAATAACCATATTGTGCTAAACTCAGCTGTAATATATTATTGAGAATAAACAAGACAATCTGATGTAGTAGCGGAAAGAATGAGTAGGTAATTAATCCTCTGAGGCCAATGACAGATCAGGTGAGCCTGGCAACTTCAGGAGCCCAGGCAATTGTGTTTTAATTAAGAGATGGTCCTGGTTTTGGTCTAGAGTGTCAATGTTGCCTGAGATGGGAGTGAGCTCATCTGTGAGAAGAGAGAACGCTCTCTAGTTTTGCTTCCCTGAGAAGAAGGGGAGGGGACAGTTATACATTAAGAGCTTTGCTGTTCAGAGCTCAAGTAACATGAAAGTGGCAACATGGACATGAGAAGCCTTTCCCTTGCATTAGTTACATCCTTTCAGCCTTTTTATGTCAGAAATATTAGTATATTGTTTGATGAGAACATTCAGTGCTACAATAGATTTTTAGGAGAGGCCCACCTGCTGTAATTGCAAAACACCAAAGTTCAAGATGTAGCTAAAAGTAATACATTTACATATAGTCTTCGTAATAAAAAAACAACACACACACACACACATTTTGGCGCTCACACCGAGTTTTCAAACCTGCATTTTGAGAACGGTATTGTTCTGTTGTCAGGTGCAGACTCTCTTGGTTAGGATCCAAAATGGCAAAGGTCTCCTTCTCTCAAGAGAAGTTTGACAGGTCTCCCCCAGTGTCTGTTTGCATCAAGGCAATGGATGACTTTAAACAAGAGGTGGTTGTTGGCAAATCTTCAGCCAAACTGTGCTCCAAAAGTGTCCTCTTCTGCTCCTTCAGTAACGTGTTTGCCTGGTGTCAAGAAGAACAGGTTGGGGATGTTGCATGTGTACATCAGGTACAAGGCATTGCAGCATGCTTAATCATTCATGTTGTGGGAGGTGGAGGAGCAAGAAGATCTTATTCAGGTCTTACCTGGTATCTGCTCCTCTGAGTGAAACATAAGGATGTAGAAACAGGATACAAATGCCCCAATCCATCTCCTCATCTCATTCTGACAGCACACAAATATACAATCTCTTGGCAAGAAATACAGGATTGAGATTTGATAAGTGAATCAGATATAATAAAATCCTACTGCAACACGCCCAACTTTATATATAAAACAAACAAACCTAAAAAAGGGCCTGAACAGAACAGAACAGCGTGCCTTTTAGATCAGTGCTTCTGAACTTGTGGGTCGTGAGCCTTTCCCAGAAACATTTTTTAATATTTATGTACAGAAAAAGTATAGGATCACTGTTAAAAATCCCTGTTATCGGGATGTTTTTATCATAACTTCTGTCTGATTTAATGCTTATTTAACAACAGTTTTTGAGGAAAAGACAATATGATACATTATATTTCACAAGTCTACGACGTATTTGGGTTGCGGCTTGTCATCCCAGGGTGATTGTGGGTCCTGATGCCAAACCAGTTGAGAACCACTGTTTATTTAACATGTGTAAATGTGTTAGTACGAAATATACACAGATAATCTTCACATTTGAAACAGAGCAAGTCAGATTTGCTACAGTTTTGAATGTGAACTATTAGCATAAATTTAACACTACAAGCAGTCTTAAGTTGTTCAGTTAGTCTTAAGTTACACCTTAAGAGCGAAAACGTGGAAGTAACAAGTGTTTATGCTGTATCCAGGTAACCACAAAGAAACATTGGTGTCCGTTTCTTCTCCTCCAATGTGAGAGAAAAGGTCAGGTTTCAAGCTATATTTGGATTGATTTATGTCACCGCTTTTAGCCAATTGACTTTAATAGCTGTGTCTTGAACATATTTAAATAATTCACTGCTCACTCCACAGAAGCAGGTTACCTTCAGCCACCTCTCCCGCCCAGTCCTGCAGCAATGCTTGTCCAAACTTAACAAGCTTTGAGCTACCCACTGGGCTCTGATTCAGCACGAGACCCGGCAAATCCAATTACACAGGAGTCAGAGAGGTTGATTTTTCCCATTATAGATGCCATGCTGAGAATGAGAGCTGATGATAACACTCACATCTCTCCACACCCGCCCCCTCCCCTCCCTCTTTCCAACCTTATTTTGTCTCCATTTCACACTTTCCCTCCTTTTATTTCTCCATCTCTTCCTATCTAATTCCTCTTTCCAAAAGACTGTCTTTCTTCTCTTGTCTCATTCTTTGGATCACACCTTCTTTCATAGCCCATTAGTCTAATTTTTCAGAACAGCGTAACGAAGGCTGGGCCCCATCATAGTTAGTTCTAAACTGCTGGGTCAAGAGGGTTGTTTTATATTTCACTTTGAAAAAACTTTTTTTTTTTGCTCAACACTGTGCAAGGAAAAAAGATACTGATAAAATTGGTCTCTGCGATTTAAATTGTGCAAGTATTCAATGGCTAGTGGATGAGCTTATTGCTAAAATCATATTCACTAACCTCGAACAATTTGACATATGGTTGCCTACAAGCACTATCTCTTTGGATTGACCTGGACCTGCTGTGACAACGAAAAAGATTTCAAAGGTTTTCTTATACTAGAATTCTTTCCACTCCTTTAGTTGCGAAAACAACGTGGACTTTTGCTCCAACATTTCCTTTTTGCTCACTCAAAACAGTTGACCTCTGCACAGACTGGTGGCTTTAGTGTTGACCCAGGTCAAAGATAGGTCAACACCACTGACCTCTTCAAAACTAAAGATTTAAAAGCTTATCTCAACTCGCTGCGGACAATAAGTCCACTTCAAACAGTTACACACAAAGGGCCAAAGTTCAGTCCAATAAAGTCATATTCTGTGTAGAGGAGAGACTTACACTTACTCAGGCACTGCTGCACACTTCAACAATGTTCCCAAAAGCTCCTCCAGTCTATTTCATCGCAGAAACAGATGGCTTTTAAGGAGGCATAATAGTTTACATTGAGCGGATTTGGATTCATTATTTTGTCTTGTGTGCTTACAGCTATTGCATTTGCATATATATATATGGGGCCACGTCACGCCCAAGTAGCCCAATGGTCTAATGATTATTGGGAATGGGTTCTATGCTTTATAAATGGATAATATATTAAACAGTTTGGTTGGTGGTTAGACAGATATGCTCTATGTGGCAATTACAGTACTCTGCAATCAAAGTCAGATACTCAGGGGAAATGTAGCAGCGGTGCCAATATTGCTGACCATTTAAATCATGTGTTGAACAGTGGCAGACGACCTCTCTGGGCAATGGCATTGTGCCTGTCTTGAGCATCTCACTACTCATAGAGGCTATACAGACTGCATTAGTGTATACTTTATGTACAAATTAAGCTATAGGTCCCAAAAGCAGGTGAACCTGGGAGAGTAGTCAGTACTATTTTAACTATTTCAACTATCTAATGCAAATGTTGTGTTGAATGATTGATCTGTTTCTTCTGTTAAAACATTGCTACCTTGAACTTGCATGTCTTTTGATGTTCATTTGTTGATCATCTTCATTGTCTCCTCAAGGGGCTTACTATTAGACCATAGCCAAACCCTGCGGGCTTTAGGACCCACAGACAACTCTAGGAGGAGGGCCTTGTTTTTGTCCGTTACATTCATGCATGTAATCATTGATTGAGTCCATTGTGACAGGATGATTTACCATCTGTATGCTCTCAAGGGATTGACATTACTGTCAGTGCTACCACCTTTAATTTCTACCTTTCCATCAGTTACCTATAGGCTGCATATATATACAGCATATATATATATATATATATATATATATATATATAGATATATATAGATAGATAGATAGATAGATAGATAGATATATAGATAGATAGATAGATAGATAGATAGATAGATAGATAGATAGATAGATAGGTGGTGAGAGAGTAGGTAGGTAGAGTGTACTTAATTTACTGTCTGTATGACCTTTATCATGTGTGCATATATATACACGTAAAGACCTACAGCTGAAGACAATACGCACTGTTTGCCTTCCCTGTTTGAAATGTGTGTGCGCGCCCTCACCGCCTCCTGCTCAAGCCCACCCGGCCCCATGTCCCATGCCCTCCCTTCACGCGCCACCCCAACTCCTTTTCCCACTGCTCAAAGGAGCAGGACGCGGCCACAGCGGCGGGAAGCAAATTATCTACAAGGACTTCCCTTCAAACAAAGTTCACTCACATACACAGATGCCGCTGCAAGTGGCAACATCACACCGTCAGACCTGGCAACGGAGACTCACCGGCAGTAACTGGAAAGGGGATAGGCCTAAGGATACACATAATTCGAACGGATGACTTTTAACACATATTATTGTAGAGTCAGAGTAAATTAGGGGGTTTCACCTTTTTTGTCCACTTGCTATGGAAAAGCTTCCTGCGTTAAACGCACTGGATTTCCAAATGCAGCCGGAAATAAGAGGCGCATAAATGGACTGATTGAAGTCTAAGATTTGGCACTCAAGCAACAGCAGCTGATGTGGATGCTAATTTTCTGATTTGTTTTTTTTTCTTGGATGCTACAAAGGAATTCACAGAAATCTTTACCCACACTAAGAGAACGTTAAAAATTCAGTCTGGTTTGTAGCCGTCCTACTGTCAGCTGCAGACTGCTGTGGCAGTTGTCAAACTTGACGGGAACCTGCCCCGGGCCTGGCGAATGGGAGCTCCCTCAAAGTCCGCACTGCGCATGTCAGAGCGCTGGACAGCTCCAGAGAGGGAAATTTAAAAACGCTTTTGGAGAATCAAGGGCAACACACTGAATACAGTACCAGAGCTCCCGAGCGCCTCACCCAATCTGCATTTTCACCAAAAAGGTAGGTCTTTTTCAAGTTTAACTTTGAACTTTATGGAGTTATAATAAGATCCACATTATATACCAAAAGTGGCCTACATTTAATATATTTTCAGAAAATCAAATTAACAAAAAATCAAATTACAATTCACAACGATTAAGAAAATCTGTTTGCTTTATGGCCAGATTAGTAAACCAATGACAGGCAAGAGACAAAAAAAATCTGTGAGTTTTATTATGTTTTATTCCAGTCTTAGTAGAAATGTACTGGTATCAGTTTAAGAATTAGCCTTCTTTTTATGTTTTTTTTTCTAAAACTGCAAATGACACACGTTTTGTAGGCTCTTCAAGAAGCATATGACATACAATCTGTGCTTTAATTATTATGTTTACATTTTAGAGTTCTACACATCCCAGGAAATGATCGAAGGTGGAATCACATCCAGAATGTCAGGAATCATGGAAAATGCTGGGCATCATCCATCTCCACAGGACTACAGGTAACCTGTCTGTGCAGGAATTAAATAAGCAAACTAACCAAGTGTTTATATGAACACATTCAAATATTTATTTATTTACTTCGATGTACGACAAATTCTGAGCTCAAGATGTTTGGACAGTTCTTTTGTGCGTGCATCAAGGGTAAAAGAAGAGCAGAGAAATCCTTCAGAATCAATGATTTTGGGTCTGAATGGATCTGTCAGAAGGCATCAGCTCTGTTTACACCCCTGCTGTCGAAACATGGAGCGCTGAGCCAGTTGGATGGTCTGCTGAAGAGACAGGGTGACCGAGGTCACCAGCGTGCACAAGTGGATCACAATTAGAAAGGGGTGATACAAAACCTGCAGTTTATAAACCTGGGAAAGCTGTGTCTGACCATTGGGTGACATTTTAGAGACAGCAGCCCCAATGTGTTCATGTGTGAGCACTTTTATAATCGGCTACATGGTCCACATGTATTACAAAACAAACATAAAAATAGGCCTATATACAAATGCTGCGTGTAATTGTTAGGATTGTATATTGTTTTCTATTGTATTTATCTGCATATGATAAATAATATGATTGGATAAAGGATGAAGGGCTTTTAATGTGATGAGGGGTTTGTTTTTAGTCTGTTTGTTGTGTAGTAAATTGACCATCACTTGTTATTTACAAAGGTGTAGACTTGTCCTAGTCTTGGCCGCTGTGATGTCACTTCTTGGAACAGCACACGGTGCTCTAACCCCAAACTAGATTTACAAATCTTTGGCCTGAGGCTCTATTTTAGGAAGGGTGGGAGGCACTGGAGAAAGATGGGGGAGTGGGGGAGGGGTTAGAGATTGGAAAGGGACAGGGAAGCAGATGGCATCATTATTTGTCTCTCTTATGTGAGGCCTGTCATTCCAACAGATTAATGCAGGGGTCGGGTAAAGAAAAGAAACGACACAGACAATCAAGGAAGGGTCTGGCCGAGACAATAGAGCCACGTGCCACTGGGCAGATTTGTCGTTTGGAACACAATAGGTGATCATTTTTCAATAGACAGGGCCAACTGTTGCAGGCAACATGTGCTGCTGTCCCATGTTTCAAACGATCTCATTCGTTGTTTACTTATGATCCAGCCAATGGTTAAGGCAAAGTCGTGGTCACCTGACACAGGGTTGATTTTTTATAATGGGGGGGGGGGGGGGGTATCCTCGACAAACCCTCATAGTAACTGAATTATATGTGTTGTCATAGCAACCCAAATTACTAAACCCCTTTGTGCATAAGCCTGTGTACAAAGTCTGGAGAAGGTTCAAGAACGTTTTGTACTTTTATTATATTTTTTGTCATTTGTTGCTCATAACAAAAGGCTGCTGAAAATAATCAATTGTTGTCAACACAATATTTTATTATATGTATGTAGCCTTATTAGCTGTTAAACATGTAAGAAATAATCCTATTTATAGTTTTCAGTTTAGTGTTTTTGGTGCTCACTTTAGGAAACAACAACAAAAGGTATAAATGTTATTATTTAATTTGTAAGAATGAGTTGTTAAACTTGGTTAACCGTTGACTGTTCAACTGTCACTTCTTAATCTCCTTATGGTAATTCTTGGATGGCATGGCTAATACGGCTTTGTTATGTATGTTTCTTATCAGATTTTGTGTACTTAGACGGTTAATGTTAATTCAGTCGTTGAGGAAAATGTAGCTTTATGACGACGACAGAGTGAACGTTAGGTCTATCTGTGGGTCACTAGAGGCCGAGATGACAGCAGTGTTAAACCCTCACCCCCCTGTCTCTTACAGGCTCTTGACCACAGACCCCTCCCAGCTCAGAGAGGAGGACCTCCCTGGGGACCTGCAGTCTCTGTCATGGCTTACCTCAGTGGATGTGCCTCGGCTACAGCAGATGGTTGATGGCAGAGACCACAGCAACGGACCATCCCAGGGCAGTTTGTTGCAACAGCAGACAGGTGAGGTGACAGAGATGACAGTGAAACATTTAAACGTCAACAGCTGCTCTGCTGGACCAATCAGCATGGGCCTAAACTGAGTGTACAGTTGTTAACAAAGCCTAATGTAAGAACAAGTCATTGATCCAGTGTGTCACAGTTACGAAACTTATTGAAGCATTGAACGCCCGTTCTCACAAGAATAACATTCTGGGTTGTTTGCACTGGTGTGCCTAATATAGGTGAGCTGGAACCTAATTTTAGTCATACTACTTAACACAATATATATATATTTTTTATCCCCACACCCACACCATTTTTTGGCAATGCAATAAGATGGTGTGCACTAAAGCCTTGGCACAGTCCATTTGCGTCATGTACTCACAGACAGTAAATATTTCATATTATAATCTGTCTGAAACAGCTTGGCTACTCTCTTTACAGCACAAATAAACAACATTTCAATGACTGGGCAGAACTCCATGCTTCATCTTCAGAGCAACATGCAGCACAGTCCTTTAGGAATTAGCATCATCAGCAGCCACAGTGGAAGTGTGAGTATTTGCATGTTTTTAATCAACATTGTTTAGTTCAGTTTTTAGATCAAGTTTAACAAACTCCTCTTTGCAGATGTCTCCATTTTCCATGAGTAGTGTGCCGTCCCCAGGATATCAATGTCCTACCTCAGTGTACCAGACTACATCACAGTCAGTGTATCCACTCACTCAGAGTGCACAGCAGGTACAGTGCTGACCAAGTTTAATTATTGAAAAGCACATGATGAATGAAAATGTTTAAGTGTAAAGCTATATTTATATATTTCAGTGCTCGGCTGGTGGATTATATAACAATGTCTCTTTCACTAACCAAAGTATCTACACACAACCTCGACTTGCTCCACAAGAACAGGACCTACAACCCAAGACATTCCCCAAACCCATTTACTCTTACAGGTTAAATCTCTTTGAAACTGAATACTTTTACAGATAGGCATTGATAACTATTATTAAAGTATTGTAATTTGATATTTATTCTTTTTTTTTTTTTTTTTTACAGCTGTTTGATTGCCATGGCTTTAAAAAACAGCAAAACTGGCAGTCTGCCAGTCAGTGAGATCTATAGCTTTATGAAGGAGCACTTTCCTTATTTTAAGGTAAAGTATAACTATTTGAATACTTAAACAAGAAAAGGAAACATAAAGTCATGTCATATCATTTGCTGTTCTGCAGACTGCACCTGATGGTTGGAAAAATTCCGTCAGACACAACCTGTCTTTAAATAAATGTTTTGAAAAAGTAGAGAACAAGGCAAGTAGCTCATCCCGAAAAGGCTGTCTATGGGCACTGAACCCTGCAAAAATTGACAAGATGGAGGAAGAGATGCAGAAGTGGAAACGCAAGGACCTTCCAGCTATCCGCCGCAGCATGGCTAATCCTGGTGAGAACTAGATAGAAAGTCATTTATTGTAGTTTAGATTAAATGCTATGTATGATGGTCCTTACGATTGTCAGAGGCGTCTAATCAATTAAGAGTAACTTTAGTTTAAAATATTTCAAATAGAGGTAAAAGTTAGTTTTAAATGTAAGCACTCTGGTAAACGTATGTCCTTAGATTTGTGCTTATATGGATGTTTACCCATATTATAAGTCGAATTAAATAGAACTCAATCTAATTAATAGGGGTAGCCTCAAAATGCTTCATGTTGTAGCACCACAGACAAAACATCAAATAATGTGAGAATTCTGATATTTTTTGTTATATATGTTAATATCTATATTCATAAAAAACAAGAGATGTACTTTATGACCGTGCACCTCTGATGACTGGCATGTGTTGTGTGAACAGATGAACTGGACCAACTGATCACTGACCGCCCTGAAAACTGCAGACGTAAAGCTATGGATCAAGGCATGACCCGTCTCCCTACTGCTCACTCTGGCCTCCCACTGGTCGCCCCGTCACACCTGCAGTCCCAGCCGATAGTCACTTTGTCTCTGCCCTGTTTACCCCTGCACCAGCACCACCAGCTCCACGCCAAGCTGCAGTCTCAGGCCCGACTGGCGCCCATGTCCCCAGCCCCGGCACAGACCCCGCCTCTTCACGCTGTCCCCGACATGTCTCACAGTCCGCTCGCTCACCATCCGTCCAAACCACCGGAGGACTTCTACTCCGCGCAGGGCGACACACATTCAGAGGTGGACACCATTGATCCTAGCATCATGGACTTTGCTTTTCAAGGTAAGAAGAATAACATTGAATATGCTATCGTCTGCAACTATTGGGAGCGTGGTGGTGAACCTCTCAACTTTCTCCACAGGTAATATATGGGAAGAAATGAAGGATGAAAGCTTTAACTTGGACGCCCTGGGCAGCTTTAGTAACTCTCCACTACGACTCTCAGACTGTGACCTGGGTTCAGCCAATGTTTCACTGGGTTCTAATGTACCAAACCTGCCTGAAGTCCAAGTGACCGGCCTATACTCTTCCTATCCGACCCAGGAGCCCCCTTCCTCTCAGTACATGACCACAGGTGCAACAAGCAAACCCATCATCTTGCTTTGAAGTAACTTAAAAAAACAAAAAAAACATGCAAATGAACTGTCACCTGCAGTCATTCTATAAACAAAAACACAAACAGGTCGTCAATGGATGAACTGCATTCAGACTTTATAAATAGGACAACTGGAGATGTACTGAAAAGTGACCTTTGACTCCTCTACTTCTGCATTTGTCTTTCCATGCTGTGAACCATTTATCATTGTATTGTGCTAGACTCAGTTCCTGTTTCTTATTTATATTTATGAAATCAACGAGGGGACGATTGTTTTCACTCTCATTGTATATATTTGAATATTTCACAGAAAGCTTTGTATTTAACTACTGTATTTCACTGTGCGCCGAGAGTCAGGTGAACCTTTTGAGACATGATTTGACCAATTACTCGCAAGCCTCCCAGTCTAATTGCCAAGTCATACTTCAAGATTTTTTAGGGGGAAAATTGACAGGAAAAAAAACACATTTGAACCCTCATAATGTTAAAAGACTTAGGCAATTATGCTAAGAGGCTGACACTATGTTACCTGTGTAGACAATTCTCAATAACAAGAGAAATAAAAACAATTGCAAAGATGTTGGCAAAAATATACCACTGTCATTTATTAAGTTAACAAAAAGCCCTTAAACGCCATTACATCATCACACATTCTTTTGAAATGTTATGACTTGAAGACAATGAAACCAATGAAAAAGGTGGTGCCTTGACCCTTTTCAGAAACCTGAGTTTGATTAATAACAAGGAAGGGAAAAAGATGATCACTTTTCCACTTGTCGTAGCTCAGTGTCAAGGTACGTTTAACAGTCATACACAGGCCCTCTAAATCGCGCAGTCAAACATACAGTGAAATGACAATCCTAGCTGCACACAAGCCCTTTACTGGCCAGCACTATACAAGGTAGTACACTATGCAGGACTCCACCCCCCCCCCACAAAAAAAAAAAAAGTATTGCACTTATACTGACCATCCTGCTCTTGTGGTTTTTCTGATGGCAAGTTAAAAGTTTGATTGACCGACCGCTTCCTGCATTTGCCGATTTCTCATTTTATATAGTGGCAACTCCATGAAAATGGCAGTTCTTTCAATAACAAATTGCAGCATGTAAAGGCTAGAGCATTGAAATACAATGACGTGAAGTGCACTTGGCAACAAAACAGTGTAAAAAACCAAAAACAAAACTCAAGCTCATCTAAAAGTTGAACTGTCAGTGCCCAGTGTGAAATTCTTTCTTGCCGAGCTTAAGAATCCAATAGATGGTGTCGAACCCTCTGTGATTCAAGTCTCCATGGTGCGTTTCGCTGAAATTATTTACTATCACATTCAGCAGCGTCCTGTTTTTATTAGAGTATTACAAAAAGCTTAACTGGTGCTGGGGTCGTCCAGAGTAGCCAAGAGATGGCAAAGTTGTGCTCTCTGTGCTGGGGTGATATATTGGCTCATGTGCATAACACTCTCCATAGCTACATCTGGGTTGGCCTCCACAAGCCTAAAAACAAGAGACACATAAATGGGATTGTAAAAAAGTTCCACACATCACGATAACTAAATTAGCGGGAGATTACCTGTGAATTTGTCGGAGAGCATTTTCTTTCTTCAAGAACTTGATATTTTCCCTGATGGATGATTTCATACCATCTTTTGTGGACAACTGCTGTTCAAGCCACTCAACTACTGCCTGGTTATTGTCCCAAAGGTACGTCTGAAGAACAAAAACACGGCAATTAAAGAACATGTATTTATTCTTTTTGCACAACTAAATAAACCAACAAAGGCACATACCTTGACAGCTCCCTCGGTCTCAACAAACCAGCGGCGCAGCATAGAATGCATGTGCCCATCACTGAGGTCACTGTCAGCCTGCATTATCTCACATTTTACCACCTGCTCCAACAAAAGCCGACGCAGCCGCCAGTAGAAGAAGGGCCGCACATTTTTCCAGTCCAAGATGTCCTGCAAGCAGTGAATTTACATACTCAAAGTGGTTCTACTACACCATAAGCATCATACTGAACCATAATAACTTTTAGGCAAACTTACAGTGATGGCCCCTTTCTCCTGCATCCTGCCAGGGGTGTCATGGAGGTCAACAAACTGCACTGCCACCTGGTGGTAGATGGGCAACAAGAACTCCTCCCTAGCTTTAAGTTTTGTCTCCAGCTCTCGGCAGTCTTTCTCCGGCAACGCTGAGGATGCTAATGAAAATATCAATAATTAGGGACACACCTTAAATGTAACCAGAACACATTACTTTCACTGCCTTACAAAGCTTCTCAGCAACACTGGCATAAACGGGATCCAGTCTCTTCATTGTCTTCAACAAGTCTTTTCTTCTGAATTTAATCTCCACAGTGCCCTCGGCCTCCAGAACTCCGCCTCTAAAACGCCAAAACAAATCAGTAACAGACACATCCTTGGTCTGAAATGTAATGGACAATTCAAAGCACCTGCTCTCCCGGTCCGCATACATCTCCATACACAGTGGGTTGATAGTTGGGTCAATGACTACCCAGGATCCTCCTCTCAGTTCAGCATGAGGCGGGATGTACACTAGAGCTGGCTGCTGGAACTTACGTAAGGCATCCACAATGTAGGCTCCGAACTTGAGAACTTGATCGTACATATCTTCCAAAATAAACCACATTTTAGTAAAAAGGCAGCACAATAAAAGAGCAATAATTATATAACTTACCCTTCATGCCACCAGAAAAGCCTCTCCAGTTGGCGAATATGATGAGAGGCAGCCGTTCATTGTTAAAGTCATTAATGGCTTGAGCTGTTTTGAACGCAGAGTCTGGGAACCAAACCTGTCCAGCCTGTTGCATAACCTACAACAAAATCCAAAGATCTTAGATAAAATTGGATATTTTTGCATTTATTAGAAGAAGAACTTCACTGTAACTAACTTTAGACTCTGAATCCAAATTTGCCGGATCAGCTGGGATGGTGAACTCAACAGTGCGAGTTTCCACAGCAATGACACCAAGAGGTATTCCTCCAAGTCTGTAAGAATTGTTTTATTAATATCAACAATGCATGTGTGTAACATGAGAATAAAGATGCTTACCGTGCCCTGCCCACGACAACAGTTTGAGCCCAAGAAGCCATGATTTCCATAAAAGAGCCGTCGTCAAAGAATCCACTGAGCCAGCCTCCTTTTGCTGCTTCAAGTGTATCACATGAGTAGGCATACAGAATATGTTTTACAATGTATTTTAACTTATGTACTAACAGAGTTTTCCAGCCAACATCCATCGTGGATCGTAGGGCGCTTTTGACGGAGTGAATTCAATCTCTCGGTCAATAGGATCCGTAATTGATAAAACTGGCACAGGGGAATGTTTGTTCTGGATCACAACAGAACAGCGTTGAACAACCAACATTGACTTGACTTTTCACACTTTGTACCTTTGGCATGTAAGATAACCACTGGAGGATCGTGGTGACCCCCTCAAAGTCATCTGGCACTGTGGTATGTGCGACTCCATTGTTGTGCATGATCTGGATGCCGCCCAACTGGTTATTGGAAGAGTAGACCTCTTTGCCAAGGACCTGTCCAGACAAGAACTTACTCTCCATCCAGATTCATGTCATGTAACTTGTATTAGCAATATACATTCAATGCACTGCTGTTCTAGCTTTTGAATGGTCAAAAGGTCATGTGACCGAAACTCAAGAATAGGATCCATATCATAGTCAATGTATTTGTTTTAACACGTTTAAAAAGCATATAACAAACCTTATTCAAAGCACCTGCTCCAGTCAGGATAATATGGGAGTTTTCCACCTGAATCACTCTCTGTCCCAACCGCACCAAATAAGCCCCGATACCAATAGATCGACACGTCACCTGCGAAAAGGCAAGTGAGACATTTTCTTAACATCATAAATCTTTTTAAAGGTTATTTTCTGCCTTACCAAACTGATAGTGATGATATCCTCATAGGCCTGAGATGACTCTCCAGCAATAGTGCCAGAACCTCGAAGGTTCTCAACACCGAGACCATCCTCTTTTCCAATAATATCTGTGATTATGTACCTGTTAGACAAAGATGCTGATTCATTAACAAGAAAACTGGTGTTGGAGATTCCTCTGGATAAAAATAGACAAAATACAGACTAATTAAAATTATAAATCATGAACAAAATAAACGTGTTCCACCTGGACTCTCCGTCCTCCTCTACGTGGCGACAGTGAACAGAATTGGCGGAGCTGATGCACGTGTAGTCCTGAGGCGTCAGGTACAGATACTTAAACCCCTGTGGAGAAATAATAATACAAACATTTGAGGTGAATAAATTCTACTTTACTTCTTTGGTGTTCTTTTCCTTACCTTATAGGGGTCAGAAGGGTCTATCCAGGCCACTTTAAACATGTTTTTAACCTCCTCTGCAAGTCCAATGCGAGCGCCGCTGTTGGCTGCGATGTAAATGCGCGGAATACCTTCCGCTCGAGCCAGTTCAGATGCCCTGAGGAACAGCTTATCCTCTTGGGGACCAAATGATCCAATCATGTGAGTGATGTCATTAGAGATCACAACAATATCACGGCCTTCTGGGTATTCAGGAGTTTTCATTCTCATTTTGAATGCAACCATCCCCACCTGAAATAAAGGGACAAGATTATTACTGTGTGACCACGAACTAGTGTACGAGTACAAGCTCAATGAGGATGGTTACTTGATTATCTCCCGGCAGCCGGTTCATCTGCACTAGATGCTCTTCAGAGTCCAGTACCAGCTCAGTGCACATCAGCACGTCTTTTGGAGCTTTGTCCCTCGGGCCCCATAAGTTGAACAGTGCCTATGTTTCCATTCATCAAAAGAATGAGGTTATTATGGGGTGGATTTGAATAATGTAAGACTATAGGGCTACAGTGGTACCTGTCTGAACATCTCAGGAAAGTCATAGACGTATGTAGTACCCAGAGTTTGGGCCTGAAACCTCTTGGCCTGAAGCAGGTCTTTGGTCACATATGGAGTATTGATGAGCATGCCATGCAGAGGACATGGTTTCTCACAGTACGACTGGAACATAATCTGAAACAGCACGGTTATAGATTATAAATTAATTTATATTCAGTTATTTCTGAACAGATTTGACTGAATCAGAGTGATTTCACTGACCTGCCCAGAAGATGAATCAATTACTTCTTTGTACAAGCTTATGTCTAAATAGTAGCCAGATTCATTGGTCAGAAACAAGCGGATGGGGATGGCATTGCCATTGCTCGTTTCACGAATGTTAATCTTCAGCTCAGCTTGAAGGACTCGCAACTTCCACAGGCGGCTGCCGTAGCGCATTACCATGGAGCGCACAGACTCTTCAATCTTCAGATTTAAAGAAAATATGTCAATGAGACAGATACTGACAAGATACTGTGAAGTGTTATCTGCTCACCTTGGAAGGATCCATAATTACAGTAGGGACAAAATTTAGAAAGATGTGATTACAGTCAGTGCGGACAGAAGTGTTGCTGAAAGCAACTTCTAGTTCATCCATTGCCTCCAGCAGAAGACGCTCCCCTTCATTCTGAAGATACTCAAAAGAAGCTTCCTATTGTGTAAACAAAAGAACAAAGAAAAGAAAAATAATTATTGTATCGTACCTTTAAACCTTTGAATGGGAATAAGCACTTTTTACCTTTGTGATCAGATCAGAGTGGCGAATGATCGCTCGAATAAAAAAGCGGTAGTCTGTGACCTCGGCCCCATCCTGAGCGTGAGCTGCACCGAGATACAGGTGCATTTTATGGTTCTCACAGGGGACGGCTTTCAGGTCAAAGTTTCTCATACGGTTGAGCTCCAGCTGAAAGGCTAGTGCCGGCTCCAGATGTCTGTAAATACGATCCTCAAGAAACTTCAAATAAAGCACAACGGTTGTTTTTGATCCAAATGATTATTTAAATATTTTTTTATTTCATGTGAGATTTTAAACACAATAAACTTACATCATCTCTTGCTCTGAAAGTGAAGAACTTGGGAAATTCTCTCTGTCAACAATAAATCCAAACAAACCCAACTAAATATTATACAAAATAATATATTGTATTTATTTTGGCATTAAATTACCTTTTGTGCAACCAAAAATGTGATTCTCCTAATGCCACGGTCAAAAAGCTTTGATTTCTATTAAAACAGATTTAATGCTTGTTAGCAGCACATACGAACTCTAATTTTACCGTAATCAAAAATGTACCTGTGACTGAGTGAAATCAGAAAAGGTTTTGACCAAAGCGTCATCATCTTCTGTGTCTGCATTTTTTAAGGAAACATTGATGATGTGAATTGGATTCTCCGTTGAATTCTGTACAGTGCAAAATATATAGTCAATGACAGCAATTTTGATGCTTGGTAAACAAAAAGAAGATACATACTTTTAAGTCTTCGTTAAAATTGCAGCATGACTCCAACATGGACACATTTTCTAGGAAAGAATCACTAAAGCTCGAGAGGATTTCCCCAAAGTTTCTACAATGAAGAAAACCACAGTCAGGTCTTTCGCTGCTTTGTGAGACTTTGGTGAGGGAAGAAGGTCTGACAATTGAAACTGTTACCTTTTGAAGTCGTCAAAACACTGCAAAGCCACCATGGCCCCCATGCGTTGACAGGGCGGAGACAAGCCTCCCTCCAAAAACAGTTCACTGCTCTGTCGCCTCATATTAAACTGGCTCGAACTGCTCACTGGAATAGGAACCCTAGAGAAGACATAGAGGGAATATGAAAACACTAATGAGAAACACACAAAGGTTGAATTTCATTTTCAAATAAAAACAAGCAATTATGTCATACATTACCAAACCTTTTGATTCTGCAACCATTTTGAATTGACTTATATGTTATCCAAGTTGTTGCAATTAAAAATAGATCTTTTTATATTATATTTCCTATTTCTATCTGGTAGCGATAAACATTTGGTGCTTTTGAGAAGTGCATGCATTTGGCAAAAAAGATTCACCTTTAAAAAGGCCTTAAAAAAATCCCAGGTAATAAACATAAATTAAACATAAATGAATTGAGCTTTTACTTCTAGATAAAAGGACAGAGAACGGAAGTTCAGTGCATTTGTCATGCATTACAGTGAGACAGACACACAGTTGTTTGGCTGGCTGGGAGGAGCTTTACTCTACCTGTTCAGAGTAGGGTTGCTCCCTCTGAAATCAGACCATTCATAAATCAATATAAGCAGTGGACAGTCAACCTCTAAGAGTTTTTCCACTTAACGCTGCTAAATTTACCAAGAAGCAAATATAAGCAGGGTGTGTTTTTCATAATAACTCATAATAACTGATCAGAAATCATCACAGCACTCGCACAGATACATGTCCAAACAAAGAGGCTTGATAAAAATCAACTTAATATTGAAAGTAAAAGGGTCTAAAATGATTGTTTTTTTTAGTTAGTGTAGTCACCTGTTGGGATGTGATGACGGCAACATAAACTGGAAATCCACAGCACAAGTCCCGTCCAGGAGCTGGTGATGTTGAATACTGTTCAGCTCATAAGCAATGTAAGCTCTGCGGACATACACCTATTGAACAAATTAAAGCAAATTAATTACTCTCGCAAATGTTTATTGTAAAAAAAAAAAATACAAATAAACAATATTTTGGATTATTTTGCTTACCTCAAGTGCAGCCATGCACACAACCTGATTAACATGGTAAAAGAAATTTGGCAAAACATCAAAGATTGACGTCTCTGAGAGGATGAGTTTCTGATGACATTATGATAAAATAAGAAACAAAAAATAAATACATTGTTGGAAAATATAATATTTGTTTGAAAACAAAAATGTACAAGAGTTTCACCTTCAAATTCTCTGGACAAAACTGGTGTCCGTACATATCAATAGCAGACAGAAAGATAGACTCCACCTGGTTGTGTCTGAGTTCATACGAGGGCAGATGAGAGGCAATCAGCACCTGCGATGAAACAAGTACAAAATAAAAAACAACACCGGCCTCATTAGCTCAATTACTAATTATTAAACTAGGATTTCAACAATAACTCGTACCTGTCTGGCTCTTAAAGCCACCTTTGAGTTCTCCATTTTATTAAGTTGTGTGAGCTCATTTAAAATGGCCATCAGCTCGTCAGCCAGAGTTGGGTCTCTTCCACACAGCTGGTCCTACAAGATTGACCCTGATCAAGATAATGGGCTCCAAATATAATGTATAAAAAAATACCCACACTGTATATGCCTTACAATAAGCATGGTGACCAAGATATTCTTCTTGGAGACTTGGGCGTGTGAGAAGATGTAATTGACGACTGGAGTCATGTCAGGCTTGTAGCGCTCCCTCAGGTTGAAGACACACTTATCATAGTGGGCTGTGAACGAGTTTCAATATATCAGCAATAAATAAAAACACAAATATTACTCAAAGTGCTCTCTACCTTGCTGAAACTGCATTTCTACTTCCAAGTACCGCTTTAGCAAATCCAGAACCACCGCTTTTATATAACCACGGATTCCACTGCGGTACCTGAGGTGAAATACAAATAGCACAATGTGTTTAATAAAACTGCATGGAGTTGTGCAAATAAAGTTTATCCGTATCACAAACTTGCCTCTGCACAAGCTGGACAATACTCTGAGTGTTCATGAAAAATACTTCTCTATCTGCTTTTCTCTGAAGAGTTGCAGCATGAGAATCGAGAATATTTGCAATCTGTAAAAATGAGCAAGTGTTTGTATATTCAGACACACTTTCAAATGCACAGGTTAAAGCACTCTGTTGTAGTAAACAGTAAGACAGGTTTTACCTTTTGACTTGGGAACTGGCACAGGACAGAAGTAATGTTGCTGGCATACTGCGCCATGACTTTGCGGATTTCCTTATCCACACTGGGAGGGATGCGTACCGCCACACTCGTCATGATCTCCTGCAGCTCCAGCAGTGGCAGTGACGGGTCTCGTAAGGTTTTCATGAGAATAGCCACCCAGTCTTTGAGCTGAAAGAAATACGGGTGAAACACAAATATCGTTAAAAGTGCATTCATTTCTGTAATTCAATTTAAAATCACACCACGTAAAACTTACCCAATAAACAAAATGTAGATATAAGCATTTACATATTTTCATCATGGAAAAATCCAACATAAATATCCAAACAAACATGTGCTTTTGCTGTGAGCGGCTCACATCTCCTAAGACACGACTGTAACTTTACCGGGAGTGGATAGGTCTCCAGCTCGTCTCCATGGAGATGTGACTTAAGTCAGCAGAACTTGAGATTTAAGTAGGTTAGGTTCTCATCCAAATCCATTCTTCGCCTTTAATTGTTTGATGATTGTTTATAAGTTTGATTATTATGGCTCAGCTTGTAAAAACCCCAAATTAAAAATCTCAGAAAAAGTAAATATTTTGAAAATGGACTGTAAGCCAAAATCATCAAAATTATAACAAATAAAGGCTTGAAATATGTCACTTTGCATGTAATGAGTCTATATCATACATAAGTTTCACATTTTAAGTTGAATTGCAGAAATAAATTAACTTTTGCACGATAAGGCTGCAGAGCAGGTATTACTGTGACTTACCTTGTTATTAAAGTAGGGTTCTTCAAGACAATATCCTTCCATAACTTTTATGAGGTTCTCCAAGACAGAGTGGAACTTCTGGTGTAACTTTTCACCGACAATATGCATTTGTTGTTGAGATGGCAGTTTAGATGTGTAGAGCTCAACCTGCAACAATAAGGAACATGGCTCACTTAACCACCAAAAGCTAGTATTATATAAACCATTTAAGACAAAAGGTTCACAGCACACCCTGTGTACACTGCTAGGATCGTCCAGGTTCATATGTGCAACTACACAACCAGTTTCAAGCATAGCCCCGGGCCTCTTTACAAAATGAATGCATCCAGACTGATGCACCGTCAACGTCATGACCATTTTCATCACCTAAAACAAACACAAATTTAAAAACACATTGCAGATTGTGACACATTAAAAGGCACAGGTTTTAATAATGACCTCAATCTCTGCATAGGGCTCCCCAGCAAAAATATGACCTCCATCCTCAATGACATACTGCAGCAGTTTACCAGCAGAGGGCGACCTTAGCACGGTGGGGTCCTTCTCTTTCTCAAACACACAGGTTTTGTTGCCCACAATTATTCTATAGCTGTTGAGAGGAAGAAAAACATCAATAAAGAAATTCAGTATGAATAGAAACCCTCAAATAGGAGTCATTAAATATTTGTTCGGAGCACCTGTCCACTTCCTCCTTCATGTAAGTGGTGTGACTGCTGCCATCATAGGAAAACAGAAGACCACCATCGCTCAACCTATGCACATCAATCTCTATGTCCGAGCCGTTCATGATGAGGACGTAAGTAGTTGGGGATTGTCGGGCCACCTGTAAGCAGATGATTCAGTGTGAAGAAAACGCAGCTTAAAGAAAAGCATAACTCTATAGCATTACCTTCAGACAGTATTTGACACCTTCATAAATAAGGTCCACATTGATAGAGTTGAGCAAACTTGCAGCCGGTAGCACTTGGCCTCTAAACACATTTACACAAAATAATAAACAGAAAACACAAATAAAGCAAGAATAAACTGAACATACCCACCTTTCTAGTGAATGCAAAAAGTCTGACATGCTCTTCCTGAAGCTAGCATCAGCGACATGCAGAGCTCCGCATATAATTCCCAATATTGTGTCTGGTCTTTCGGCCTACAAAACATACACATAGTTCCACCTATTTAAATTTGTTTGGACAAAAGCTGAAATTGGTTGTCAATGGTTTTAGGATTCATACCTGCACTTTTTCTGCAATGAGATGATCGAGCCAGCCTGTGTCAGTGTCGTTGTTTCTAAAGCTTTCTGTCTCTAGTAACTTTATAAGGTATTCAACAGTGGTTCGAAAGTCGCCTCTAATGGAAAGTTCCTTCATTGCCACCACCATGTTACTGAAACAAACATAGATTAGTTTGACAAAAGACTAGTCATAATTAATATCCATCGCTTAACCACAAAAAAAAAACATGCTTACGAAATAGCTTCCTCGCGGTTTTCACCCCAAGAGAAGCAGTGACCGAACTGTGAGTCTGCAAATTCATGTAATCCACCAGCTGCACCAACACTGAAGTAACCCCAGACATTCTTACTGCTGCGAAAGTTTAATTCCTGAACTGTACCAGAGCTTGGCTTAAAACCCTAACAAAGAGAAGCAGTTTTCACAAAGGTTTTACAGTGTTCTACAATAATCCTTCTTTGAAGGTTGAGACATTGACAATACCTCATCAGGGTTTTCACTTGTGATCCGTGCAGCGATGACATGGCCTCTTGGACATGGAATACAGTCTGGATTTTCAAAGTCAATGACAGAGTCACCCCACGGATCTTTTTTATAAAGCAAGCGGATATCCTTTATTCTATGAAGTGGAATGCCCATTGCAACCTACAACAGATTGTACAGCTGGTTAATTTGTTGGTGTTTAACAAGGTATGTAATGCTTATTCTTGCATTAAGACTTACTTGAAGCTGCGCTGCCGGCAAGTTGACATCTCCAATCATCTCTGTACATGGATGTTCAACCTGCAGACGGGGGTTCAGCTCCAGAAAATAAAAACTTCCGTCTTCAGAGAAGAGGTACTCCACTGTCCCTGCACTGACATAGCCCACCATTTTGGCCAGCCTCACAGCAAACTGTCCCAGAGATAAACAGAGTGTCAGAGAAAGCTTTATTTATTGAAAAGAAAAAAAAACACTTCACCTTTTCCATTTGCTCTAATGTAGATGAAGAAGCTATCGTGGCTGGAGCTTCCTCGATGATCTTCTGGTGTCTCCTCTGGACAGAGCAGTCTCGTCCAAACAGAGAAATAGCATTTCCATACTCATCTGCCAGGATTTGAACCTCGAGATGTCGAGCATGTTGGGCCAGTTGCATTAGAAAAATAGGTGAGCCAGGAACTTCTGTCTGAACCTGCAAAACACAAGCACAATGGTCAGTACAAATCAATCAATCAATAATCCAGTCAATAACTGCTGATTATCAAACACTACAAAAGAGCATGTAAAAAACAAACCTGTCTGAATGCACTTGGAAAATCATCTGCACACTCTACTTTACGAATACCCTTTCCACCTCCACCCTCTGAGGCTTTAATTACAACAGGATATCCAATTTTCTCAGCCCCCTGTTGAAAACAGATTCTTATATTAGAGAGAGCCATTTTATGTCATAATTTACATAATTTACATCTGATTTCACTTACTTCAAGTCCTTTCTCGACATCATTTACACATCCACGTACATATATCTCTGAAGGAACACTGTAATATTGCTTCTGATCCTTCTTGTCGCATTTTATGCTCAGGCCTAAAGTACATAAATAGACTGATAAATGGACATGACCTTTAAACACATTTTGCTACAACAGAAAGTCTGCAGCCAGTGTTTACACTATATCAAGGACTGAATGTGAGAGTGAGGGTATGCATCACCTGATCCAGTCCAGGGCAGAGTGGGAATGTCGGCACTCTGTGCCACAATAGACGAAGCCACTTTATCACCAAGAGCCCACATGGCTTTACTGGATGGCCCTAAAAGAGGACACTTTTTACGGTCAAACTAAACTATTAGGAACAATAAAAAAGATTGACAAGATGATACCTAAAAATGAAATCCCTGCTTTGTTTAGGAGTTCAGGAAGTTTGGGATTTTCAGAAGCATGACCCCAGCCTGCCCATACAGCCTAAACAAACCAAAACCAAACAATGTTATCACAGTAGTTTTAATTCAAAGCGCAAAAGGGTAACTCTATGCAATACCTGCACTGGAATTCTTTTAGCAATGTCAACTATCAGCTCTACATTTGCATAGTTGTTGTTATTAGGACCGCCGGTCACCGGCACGTAATGGTCAGCCATCTTGATGTATTCTGCAAACAGATAAAATACTGATATTGACTTAATTGGTACAGGTTTCAGATAAACCTATCAGTAAAAACGACAGTTAACGTCACTTAGATAGAAGAGAGTGGATTAGCTGCTAGTTAAATATGCAATAGTGATAAGAAACAGTGACCTGCATTGGCTTTCAAGTCTTCAGGTGTTACCATGACAACGAAACGAATGATCCGCTCATTACGAAACATTTCATAAGACCAGCGGCGGATAGATCTCATACATTTTACTGCAGCTATACCATTGTTAGCAATCAATACCTGCAAAACAAACAGAACATGGGGTTTAAAGGCAAGTCAAATGAGCTCATTTAAGATCAAGTTTAAACATACTTTTTCTATGACACGGCAACCACCAAACCGGGTCACAAACTCCGCTGGAGAAGCCACCGTGAAATCTCTTGATAGATCCATTTTTCTTTGTTCACGTCCCTTTTTCACCAAATGAGGACCAGACATACTAGGCCTAGGAACAAGTACTTTGTTAATTCATAGAGGGGCAAAACCTTTTTTAAATTAAAACAAGGTTGTAACCTTCAAAAATGTCTGAAACAGAAAACAGCAGACAAAGTAGAGATTTATTACAAATCATACTATCAAAAACTTCAACAACACACCAGAGCAAAAGGGCTGAACAGACTCACAAAATAATTACGCTTTCTTTTGCTTTTAAATCAGGATCATAATCATTATTATTAAAACAGATCCGCTACATCGTGTTTGTCTTTCTGGTAAATCATTAGAATATTCCACAACAATCAAGGAAATCCCATGCAGAAATTAACCAACAACACTGCTGCTGCTGCTAGCAAACCAATTAAGACGAGGAAACTAATTGTACGCACACTGACTGAATAAATATTGCTGTAAATTATAACTTAACATACCATGATTCTGTGTTGGGCTGCTCGTATGAGAGTGGTGTGGTAATCCCTCCACTAGAGAGTTCAGAGATGTGTGGCTAAAGTCAAGACGATATGGCAAAGAAACAGGGGAGTTGCACCAGAGGCTTTTATTGTGAAGCTGCAATAGTGTCTGTGCTGATGACCTTTAGACACAACACCTGCACTGTACCATCCAGTCGAGATTACACACTGTACTTGTGCTACTGAACGATAACCCTTTCCTTTTCGAGAATCTTGCACCATTGCTCCTTTACAGACATGACCCATTATAAAACTAGGCAAACTCTTTGTCAAAGTTCAACAAGTGCCGTTTTAATAACTGCATCTCAAGAGCACGCGATGGCATGCACAGTTCTTAAATTCTTGGCATACTCACTGCAGCAAACCGTCTTCCATGTCCTGAAACATAAGGCATGTGCCAACAAAAACAAACTTCTTCTCAACTCCTCTTTTTAATTTGCCATGACTTTACTTTGCACAAAACAAACTCCGCTTAACAATGTCTCAAGGTGTATTTTGCCTTAGCACCACTGACCTTTGCATAAAAGAGAACCAGCTGCAAACTCCAACACTGTTTTCTTCCATGTTTTAGCCAGAATTGGAGCTGTGCTAAGCTAAGATGAAAACAAAAGCCCAGCAGCTACTTCCTCTTTACTGCTCCCCCTCTGCTTTCCCCTCCCACTTCTGCTAAAGGCAGAGCACATCACAGACCACCACACAAATATGCAAACATGGGCCAAGTTTCACGCTGCAGCTTCAGTACGCAGAAAAGTAAAGTGCTTTTTACTCACTCACTCATCTATAAAACAGACTTTTCAAAAATCTATTGATATTTTAGCACAAGAATATTCCTTACCTGACTCCATCTTTTGATAGTTGCTCTCAATAAACTATCATTACATTTTCTGTATAAACTATGAGTGTAGTTCAGCAACTACACTTTAAACCATTACCAGATAAACGCTAACCCCACTTTGTAAAGAGATGTAGCCTGTAGCTAACTGAGAGCTGTGGCCTGGACTGACAGTGCTCCGCAAAGTCATCGGGCTGAAATCTCAAGCCAATAATAGAGTTGGGTGTTTGACATGCCACAATAACACACATCTGCTCTGATAACTAACAGCACAGGCACAAATATAACACGAGGCAACAAGTGTGTGTCTGAGTTTAAAATGCACAAAAAAAGTCGACAATGGATGTAAATTAACTCTTACTTCATGCGAGTGGTTGAATGTGGAATTTCAGTATTTTGTGGAGCAGAGGTTGGTTTTGATGTAGATGGTAAAGGTTCACAGCTTGGGGGTTTTGTGGCAACAGTTTCCTCATCTGAAGAGTTGTCCTCTGAGGCTCCAAGGATGAATTTGAGGCGCTCCCTAGCCTCTGGTCCGGAGCTGAGCTTTGGCACAGTCTGACTCCTCAGAAATGAGGACTTTACCTGAGACATTTCTGTAGGTGATGTGTGTGAGCGGACATTGGTCACCGTTACGGGCCAATTGTCCTGTGAGGAGTCCTGTGAGTCCACTGCGGAAGAACCACAGCCATACAGCGTTTCCTCCTCTTTCTCAGGCATGACTACAGTTCAAGTTACAGGACATCCCAAAAGCACAGTTCACCTTGTTGATCCTAAACAAAAGAAGACAGACCAAAGTCATGCTTAACATTATAGAATTCGGGAATGTGATGTCATATCGCTAAGCATTATGGGATTAGCAGCAATTGTAAACTAATGGAGATTTTAAAAGTTAAAATACTGGCGTTATTGTTCACATTAAAACACTTGAACACCACAGTGTGTTAGATGTATTTACCAGCAGTAACTCAGCAGCTAACGGCGTTGTTCTATGGCTATTTTCTCCACTTTTTATATTGTTGTTAGGTAATGTTTAGTCTATGGAAATGTATGCTAACAGTTGCAAAGATGGCGCATCTCCATGGTAACTGTGGAATTTCTATACAGGGACAGCTGTCTAAAAAGTTGTGCTGGCTTAATAAATGATTGTTCACAAAAGAAACAATCTGACGCAGGGGCTGTACATTTTAGTCCTCCAGGCAAACTCTAAAACACTGAGAGAATTAATTAAAAGTATAAGTTTAAATAATTTACAATACATACTGGTTGGCAGAGTTTACCAATCCCAGTGAGGCTGAAGCAAACAGCCTGCCCACAACAGCTGACAGCCCCCAATGGCAGCTTCATGTGGGGTAAAGGTCACTACTGTACTGCAGGAATGGTGCATAAACAGCAGCATCCAATAAGCATTTTAAGATTTAATACAAAGTTGACCTCTTGAGGCATGGTGTGTTTTCTATGATGCTCAGTGAATTAATAACTAACGATACTGAAAGATGACAGACACGCGCAACAGCTGCTATTTTGTAAACAAACCTCTGACGTTCAGTTGGGATGTGTTGACAGATCATTGGTCATAAAATAAGGACAAGTAAAGCGCTACAACTGCAAACATTTAACAAGAAGTGTTTCACTCACTCACCACTAGAAATCGTGGCTTTGCTCCGTGTTAGCAGGTTAGCCGTCAACTTTGTGGAGTTTGTTATTTCCACATAACGGTAAATCCATATTTTGAATCATAACACGTTATTCTTTGTAATTTATCGTGACGTAACAGAACTACGGCTGTTACAATAAGTCAATAGCAACGCTGCTTAATAGACATGCCACCTTTGTAAATAAGACAGCCACCTACCACGTCAGCCCCAGGCCAGTCCCAGCCCCCTGCCCTGTCGCCTCTGCAGCTGCGCCCTCCCCACAAAGTAAACACATGTGCAAAGGGCAGAGGTGTCACTCTGTCTGCTATTTACGCAAACCGTTCAAATTATGATGCGCTTCAGAGAAAAATAAATAATGATGCACTTTATTCTATACTATACTATCTATACTATACTATACAGCAGATTAGGGTCTTAAATATAACATATTTAAATAGGTAAGGGATATAATCTGGCTTCAAGTTCAGTGAACACTATAAAATGAAACGTGAGATTGATTCAGTTGGATATTTTATAAAGTCATTTCATTTTAGTGATTTATTTTGGAGAATCCACTTTTTAAGCATCCTGCACATTGATGTAGAACAAAGTTGTGCAGAACTCTTGGCACAGCATCTGACTTCATAACAATCTTTGTACTTCCGGTTTCAATCTCGCGGCAAATCCAGACCGCGCCAAAATAGGAAAACAACATCGTGAGGGGGAGAGCTGAATTCAAGTTGTAGTCGACTTTTACATGCAATAGTTTGACAGCAGATACACTGTTGTGTGGTCAAGGTTTTACTTTTTTGATGTATGTTGGCAAGTAGAGCAACATGGTTCTTCAAAACAGTGGACGATATAAATCTGACCGAGGAGGACAAAGTGGCGGAGATCAGGAAAACCAGTATGTCACATCTGCTTTCTTTTTCTTTGTAACTTTATGTAATCTGCAGCAATTGTGTGGTTTATTATATTGTGAGTGTAATCATGACATTAATGTTTATTAATGCAAGTAATGTTTGCACCAAACGACACAAACTATGCACTATGTTTGTCTCAGGACAGTTTACTTTACTTAACTGTTACAGATAATTGCCTGATATCAACGTTTACTGTTAACATTTTTGGGAAATAGTAACTTTAAAAAGTAAAGTTTCTCAATCTATTTCACTTACATCTGCATGAAATCGCAGCTACAAACACCACAGTTTCTAGAAGAAAATAAGGTTTTGTTCAGATCTATTTTTCTAATAAAAAATCCAACATCCCCTCTGAAAAAATCTCAAACTAATGTGTCAACATAACAAGTCCATAAAGTTAAACCTGGCTCTATTTATATTTCTGTCTCCAAAAAAACAAGCAGTTTTGGCAATTTTTATGCATAATAGGCCTTATTTAAAATAAACTTGCAATACATTTTCCCTTCATTTATGTATGACTATAATTTACAGCTACAATTTTTCACCTTAATTGTTAAAAGTAAGTATTTAATAATATAAGTAAGTAAGTAAATAAGTAAAGTTTACATGTGTTTTCACAGACCTATAGTTTAAGTGCTATGGTTAATATATTATCAAACAATCGCATCTTTCTATTTAATGATTCTTGGGGCTCAATAAGCAAATTGAATTCACTTTGATTTAAATCTCTTTGCTTCCACTGACCGACTGCTGAATGTTCTGTTGTATGTATTATTACAAACCCATAGAGCTTAAGGTACTAAATATGAAATACTTTGACCTTCTCTTAGGGATGATGGGTCGGCTCTCAAGAGACTGGAGCAGAGTCAGTTCACGGATGAGATGGACGCTCGGTTCGGATTCGACAGGTTCAAAGAACCAGGCGAGAAGACCGGCTGGCTCATAAACATGCACCCAGTACGTCTGAACGGGTTCAGCATTAGGGCTGCACAATATTCCACCAAATTATCATTATCACAGGGTTCACAAAATCAGATTCAGAAAACTATTGATCCAAAGAGGCAATTCAATTGTTGTAAACCTCACTGAAATCATCTACATATTATTTGCTATCACAGCCTAAACCAAAAAGAAATGGTAACGCAAACAAGCGGAACAGGTTGGCAATAGGCAATCACGATAATGACTATATCGACTTATTGTTCAATAAATAACAGATAAAGAATACATTTCATTACATTACATCGTCCGTACAATTATTATTATTTTTTTTTTTACAATTCCTCAATATTTTTTCTTTCTACTATACTTTTCTGCTTCAATATATCGAAGTTTAGTCCTGATCTTAATTCATTACATTTTAGCCTTGTCCTTTTTTGGTCTTGTTTTTGACACAATTAAACAACAAAAGTGCCTGTGTTTTTGTTTTGGTTTAGTCGAACATTCTGTGTTGAAAAGATTTGGTAAAATACTGCAAGATGGCAATGAAATGTCGCAGTTATTTTCTCATATTGTGCCACCTTTTCACCACGTGTGATCATTTCATCCATCCGTGACTTTTGCAGCCCAAAGGAACCAAATAAATAAATAACTTACCCGCAGTAACAGATTTTCTACACCCCTTAGGCCGAGATCCTGGATGAAGACAAGAGGCTGGTTAGTGCTGTGGACTTTTATTTCATCGAAGAAGATGGGAGCAGGTTCAAGGTGCGTAACAAATGGCATATAATCAATCATTTCGCTAGAGAAAATTATGACTTTATCACATTTCCATTTTTCCAGGTTGCCCTTCCTTTCAAGCCATATTTTTATGTTGCAACTAAAAAGGTCAGTGGTAAAGTTTTATTTCCTTTTACACACAAAATAGGTTGGATTAACAAGTGTGTGCTTTAACTGCAGAATTGTGAGAGGGAAGTCATCTCTTACCTGTCGAAAAAGTTTCAAGGAAAAGTAGCAAAGCTTGAAATCGTTCCCAAAGAAGACCTTGATTTGGTGAGCTTTTTTTTTTAATGGTATTTTGCATCCACGTACGTACTCAAGAACAAATGCTGAGTTGTGTGTTCCACTGTGTCCAGTCTAACCACCTTGTTGGGCTGAAAAGAAACTACATCAAGCTGGCGTTCAACACAATGGACGAGCTGAACAAAGTCAGACGTGAGATCGCTCCAGCAGTGCGTAAAAACAGAGAGAAAGAGCAGTCCAACGATACATACACGGCAATGTTATCAAGGTAGAATCGAAGTAAATCGTCGATAAATCTTTGTGTGTATTAACATGCTATGGAATTTAGTGCATTATCAGGTGGCAGTGTGCTGTCGGTGGATGAAGAAGCGACGGCCAAAAGTATTTCCGAGCAGATCGATAACATTGTAGATATGCGGGAGTACGATGTGCCGTACCATGTCCGTGTGTCGATCGACTTGAAGATCCACGTGGTAAGGATTTAGAAGTTACTTTGTTTAACTCAAGCAACACTTCTGCATAAATCTATTGTTGTTTTCAGGCCCACTGGTACAATGTTCGATACAGAGGCAGCTCTTATCCTCCAGAGATTGTACGAAGAGATGATCTCGTGGAGCGGCCTGTATGAGGATTTGCGTTACGTTCACATTACAATGGATATCTTTCTATTCGCTTTATAACAAGGCTGTCTATTTGTGTAGGATCCTGTTGTTTTGGCCTTTGACATAGAGACCACCAAACTGCCACTGAAATTTCCAGATGCGGAGATGGATCAAATTATGATGATTTCATATATGATTGATGGTCAGGTATGTTACATTGCCTTATCCTATAGGTGGCAGTGGCATTTTTATGCACTCGTAATCATAGCTCAAGAAGATAATTGTTTGGATTTACCAAAGATCTGCTTCACACCTCATTAACACATAAAAGAGTAAACAGAAAACCTTTCTCTGTGATTTCTACAGTTTGTCTTGTAAACAGAGTCGGCGTTTAAGCTGCTCAAGACGTTAGCATGCTACCAGTTAGCAACTGTCAACACGATAAACACATGATTAACACTGAAAAGTGTTATTGTACATTGTTTTTTGTGTCCTTTACACCTTGTTTTTCTCAACAAAGGGATTCCTTATCACAAATAGAGAGATTGTTTCAGACGACATTGAGGATTTTGAGTTCACTCCTAAACCGGAGTATGAGGGTCCCTTTACAGTCTTTAATGAGGATGATGAGGTACGTCTTCCTCTCTACAGGATCCAAACACCTTGATATATGTTTTGTAACCTAGATTGTGTCTGTAGGTTGCACTACTTAAGCGGTGGTTTGATCATGTTCAAGAGACAAAACCAAACATTTTTGTGACCTACAATGGAGACTTCTTTGATTGGTAGGATTTTTATCGCTTATATTCATCATATACTATGCTGAAGAATGTTTTAGCTAATTGTGTCTTACAATGTTCACAGGCCTTTTGTGGAAACACGGGCGACTCTTCATGGACTGAACATGTACAGAGAGATTGGTTTTCAAAAGGATAGCCAGGGGGAATACAGGTCTAGTCAGGCCATCCACATGGACTGCTATAAGTATTGCTCAAACAAGAAGCGCATTATGTTTTTAAGTTGTTTCTACTTGATTTAAAACAACGTTTCACTTTATTTAACAGATGGGTTAAAAGAGACAGTTACTTGCCTGTTGGAAGCCACAATCTGAAGGCGGCAGCGAAGGCTAAACTGAGCTATGACCCTGTAGAGTTGGATCCAGAAGAGATGTGTCGTATGGCAACTGAGGAGCCCCAGGTAGGAAGCATTTCAATACTGGTTTTTATTCTAAATGTTAATGTACATTTTAGAATATGACTGGAATTCAATGCTTCTGTTATTGTTTTCTCCTAGACTTTAGCCACTTACTCGGTCTCAGATGCAGTGGCCACTTACTACCTCTACATGAAATATGTTCACCCCTTTATATTTGCTTTGTGCACAATCATTCCAATGGAACCAGATGAGGTTTGTCGAGAGAATAACCAACTATTATTACAGTGGGGGGAAAAAGTATTTGGCCAAAATCCAATACAATGTCTATGTGAAACTGACCAAATACTTTTTTTCCCGACTGTATATCCTGTGTTTAATTCTCCACGTGTTTCCTTAGGTGCTGCGGAAAGGCTCTGGCACACTGTGTGAAGCTTTGCTGATGGTCCAAGCCTTCCACGCCAACATCATCTTCCCAAACAAGCAAGAACAAGTTTTTAACAAACTGACTGACGATGGCCACGTTATGGACTCTGAGACCTATGTGGGGGGTCACGTGGAGGCACTTGAATCTGGAGTCTTCCGCAGTGACATTCCCTGTCGTTTCAAAATGGTATCCCACCCCTCGCACTATAGATCTCGTACCAGATCATTGGTAGATCTCTACCAATGATTCTAGATATTACAAAGTATGAATTGCTAATATTTTGCAGAACCCAGCTGCATTTGACTTCTTGTATCAGAGGGTTGAGCTTACGATGCGTCATGCCATTGAAGAGGAAGAGAAGATTCCCTTGGAACAGGTTACTAACTTTAATGAGGTACGTTCATTTACTTTTGATCATGTATGAAATATCTTTTATGTGATTTAACTTTGAATATTAAATGTCCATCTACAGGTTTGCGATGACATCAAAGAGAAGTTGACATCTCTAAAAGAGGTTCCTAATAGGATTGAGTGCCCTCTCATTTACCATCTGGATGTTGGTGCCATGTATCCAAATATTATTCTTACTAACCGCCTCCAGGTACACAATATCAGAAAGATCTTCTCAGTTGAAAAAGTCAAGTTTTTAACATTCAAATATGTACCATTTGTAGCCGTCTGCAATGGTTGATGAGGCCACTTGTGCTGCGTGTGACTTCAACAAACCCGGAGCCACGTGTCAGCGAAGGATGGCCTGGCAGTGGAGAGGGGAAATCAGTCAGTTCTACCACACAATCATATTGTTATCACAATGCAAAAATAATTGATCCTTTTAATGAATTACACATAAAACCATGATAACAGCACAAAATATTCAAGTTGTGATATTTTTGTTTTAGTGCCAGCCAGTCGTAGTGAATTTCACCGCATTCAGCAGCAGCTTGAGTCTGAAAAGTTTCCTCCATTTTTCCCCAATGGTCCCCCTCGGGCCTTCCATGCTCTGAACCGCGAGGAACAGGCCAAACACGAGAAGAAACGTCTGGGAGGTAACTTTGCTTAGTTACTCTGCAATATACAGATTTTTTTTCCCTTGAGCTAAAATGTTTTTTTTATGACAGACTACTGTAAGAGGGCATATAAGAAGATCCATGTTACCAGACTGGAAGAGCGAGTCACCACCATCTGTCAAAGAGAAAATTCCTTTTACGTTGATACAGTGAGGGCCTTCAGAGACCGACGATATGATTTCAAAGGACTTCACAAGGTACTTTTGACCTCCATTCTTACAATGTACCAGAACTGCTATTGGGGCTAAACTCTTGACGGATTTTATTGAAGGTGTGGAAAAAAAAGCTGTCAGCGGCACAGGACAGTGGCGATGCAGCTGAGGTGAAACGCTGTAAGAACATGGAGATTTTGTACGAATCTCTTCAGCTGGCTCACAAGTGCATTCTCAACTCTTTCTACGGCTACGTCATGAGGAAAGGGTACGAGTTGCTCCTAGTGGTTTTCTTACAGTTCTGCCAAACAGTACGTAACGTTTATTTTACCTATGCCCTTTCTGTAGGGCACGCTGGTACTCCATGGAGATGGCTGGCATTGTGTGTCACACTGGCGCCAACATCATCACTCAGGCCAGAGAGCTCATCGAACAAATAGGGTGATTGTTATCTCAATAATTTGATAGAATTACTCGAATGACCACTTAAGCCTGGCTTTGTTTATCTTAATGCTGCACTTTCATGATTGTGCTGATGTCTGCCACTGCTATATTATTATATCCTCTACTTGTAATTGGTTTGAGCCAGACCAGTGTGACTAAATTAAAGTAGTCGAATAATAATTGATTGAATTTCAAATTGAGAATCACCTTTGAACCAATCATATGTGAAAATTAGTACCGGACCACCAGACAAAAATATTACAAATTACAAAAATCCTCAATGTTGACCCAGAATAGAAAGTAAATGTTACTTTTCTCGCCCTCTTAGGAGACCCCTGGAGTTGGATACTGATGGTATCTGGTGTGTCCTTCCCAACACTTTTCCTGAGAACTTTGTAGTGAAGACGAGCAATGAGAAAAAGCCTAAGGTGACCATCTCGTATCCTGGGGCCATGCTGAACATCTTGGTAAAGGAAGGATTTACTAATAACCAGTACCACGAGCTGGTGGACCCTGCGTCTCTCTCCTACGAGATTAAGTCAGAGAACAGCATCTTCTTCGAAGTGGATGGACCATATCTCGCCATGATCTTGCCCGCCTCTAAAGAGGAAGGCAAAAAACTGAAGAAAAGGTACTTGCGACGAGGTTGTGATCTGTGCTGATGAGTCATTTCATTCAGATGTAAACAGTTTTATATTTTGTGTGAAGGTACGCTGTATTTAATGAAGATGGCTCTCTGGCTGAGCTCAAAGGCTTTGAAGTAAAAAGGAGGGGTGAACTACAGCTCATTAAGATCTTTCAGTCTTCAGTGTTTGAGGCTTTTCTCAAAGGCACAACTCTAGAGGAGGTTTATGCTTCTGTGTCCAAAGTGGCAGATTACTGGCTGGACGTACTCTACAGCAAGGTCAGAGATATTTTCATTGTTTTTTCTGTTTCTAATTAAAACCACACAGCAATAACTGATGCACTAATGTACTTCTTGTGAACAGGCGGCTAATATGCCAGATGCAGAGTTGTTTGAACTGATTTCAGAGAATCGTTCGATGTCTAAGAAGCTGGAGGATTATGGAGGACAGAAGTCCACGTCCATTAGCACAGCGAAACGACTTGCTGAGTTTCTGGGAGACCAAATGGTGAAAGACGCTGGTTTGAGCTGCAGATTCGTTATCTCACGGAAACCTGAAGGATCCCCTGTAACTGAGAGGTTGGTCTTTCATTACTTGAAAATTAATTAAGCAATCGAATTAAAAGTATCCAATGAAATTAAATCCATCTGGTTGTTTTATATGATCCATTATTTATTTATAAAGCACTTTTAAACAACCGTGACCCTGATGTATTTGCTTCTTTTAGGGCGATTCCTTTAGCCATCTTTCAAGCAGAGCCAAGTGTCAGAAAACATTTTCTCAGGAAATGGTTAAAAATGCCAAGTTTACATGACTTGGATATTCGCTCGGTTTGTAAAAACAAAACAATCATGCAATATTGTTAGAGTAGATTACAATAGTTAATAACCTTATCCCTTACAGATTGTCGACTGGAATTACTACATAGAAAGACTGGGCAGTGCGATTCAGAAAATCATCACAATCCCAGCTGCTCTTCAACAGGTGCGGGAAGAAAAGCTTTGATCTAGAGACATGTCTATTCTTTGCAGATATTTGAATGTGTTGTAATTTTGATTATAAGGTGAAGAACCCTGTTCCAAGAGTCAGGCATCCAGACTGGCTCCATAAAAAGCTCCTGGAGAAAAATGACATCTACAAGCAAAAGAAAATCAGCGAGTTGTTTACGAGTGAAGGCAAGAGACAGGTATGTGCCTTTTTTCATAATACAAGGATTATTTGTTTTTAAATCTACACATGGGTTATAATTTACATTCAACGTGTCTTTTCAGGTGGCTCATCAGCCCCTGAACGAAAGACAGACTGCCGACATTGAGGATTTTGGGATGCCAAAACCCATACAGCCAGCCGTTGTCATCAGCACAAAAAGGAAGCGGTGCTCACAGGGTGAGGACAGTCAAGTGGAGTCGCAGGACCTGGACCTGACACAGTCCTGGAGAGAAATACTAGGGCCTCCTCCACCCATGGGCTCCACAAAGGTAAACATGGACAATTTCTAATTAGGATTCAGCAATTGTGTTTAATGACTCATTGGATTCAAGAAAACGGGAGGAATGCTGTGAAATCTGTTTTGAAAATGTTCTTGATATTTATTTATGCCTCAAATTACTTACGGATATGTTGCTGAATAGGAACAGCATCTGGTTTGGATCCGATACCATAAGAAGAAGTGGGAGCTGCAGCTGAAACAGAGAAAGGAGAGGAAAAAGAGGCGGCGGCTGCTGGATGGAGAGGCTCAGTCGACAGGGGGCGGAGTGATCAGAGGTGGACCTGCCACTGGACTGGGAAGTTTTCTCAGAAGGACGGCCCGCAGCATCTTAGACATGCCATGGCAGATTGTGCAGGTATTTAAACATAGAATAAAGAACATATTTAATAGTGAGAGTAAAGATAATCGTTCACCACATTCTAGATTGTCATGTCATAATTTCAGTAGGGCCCTATGCAGCTCAATGGGAGAGACAGTTTTGGGATCAAACCTCTACAGTAAATCTACAATTATTGATCCTGATAATTATTTGAAAATGATTGGATTCACGAACCTGCCATATCTTATGGTTGAAAGTCCTTTCATCTGACCAACATCAAGCACATCATTTTGAATATTGTCTTCTTTTTTGGACACCTTTATGAGACGGTAATCTGCCCTCAGTTCATATGTGCTGAGAGACAGGACGTTGAATTGAACTTTGGGAATTTTTTTGGTTTTTTTGGATTGGTCCAGCCATGTGAGATATAAGCCATAAACAAAGTCAATAATTACCATAGTTACCACAATAGAATTCTTATGACGTAAAGTTGAGTTGGTGCAGTTGTTCAGAATGTTGTGATGTCTCGTGAACGCGACCCATAAATGTTTTCTTCTCTCCAGATTGCAGAAACCAGTCACCCCGGCCTCTATAAGCTTTGGGCGGTGATCGGGAATGACTTGCACTGCATGAAGCTCAATATCCCACGAGTATTTTATGTCAATCAGAAAGTGCCAAAGCAGGAGGAGGGTTCCTCTTACAAGAAGGTGTTGTAAATCAATCACAAACACTAATTCAGTGCAAGTACATAAAAAGTACTAAGTTGTTGTTTTTTTTGCGCCAGGTGAACCGCATGCTCCCTCGATCCAACATGGTGTATTACCTCTACGAGTACTCGGTACCAGAGGATATGTACCAGGAGCACATCAATGAGATTAATGCAGACCTCTCTGCTCCCGATATCGAGGGAGTCTATGAAACACAGGTATATTGTTAGGTCTACACATATTCAGGTTTTTACTTATTGGTAAATGTCTTTATTTTCTTACTCTCAGGTTCCTCTGTTGTTTCGTGCCTTGGTGCAGCTTGGGTGTGTGTGCATGGTTAATAAGCATGTAGTTCGAGACCTTGCAGGCAGGGAGGCGGACACATATGACCTCGAGCATCTGGAGATGAGATCTTTGGCTCAGTTTAACTACCTGGAACCAGGTACTGCATATTTGAAATGTAATAAAATATTACGTGTGCTTCAAAATCTAAGACATGCGGATGACCAGAGCCTTTTTCTATGTAGGCAGTGTCCGTCATATGTATTTGTATCATCATAGCCAAGGCCACAAAGCTCTGTTTGGTCTATTCATCCCATCTCAGCGTAAAGCTAGTATTTTCATCTTGGATACAGTAAGTAACATTAGTATTCATGTTTTTCCTCTAGAATTACACTACTAAATAACATTATGATTCCATAAGGTCCGGAGCAACCAGATGCCCAACCTGACTAACTTGTACACTGCTGAGCGTACTGTACTCCTGGAGAAAACGACAGAGGAGCTGCTGCCTCCAGAGAAACATAACTTTGAGGTTCGAGCCGAGAGCGATGTAAAGGCCATCCATCGTGCTTTGCAACGCATACTGCTGCAGTACAAGGTAAGTCAATACATTTTTGTTAATGGTAAATAATTCTTTATTGTCATTCTGTTCTAGTACTTGAATACTTGATACTTTATGTTAGGAGGAACGTCGAGGGCCAACGCTCATTGCAGTCCAGTCAAACTGGGAGTTGCGGCGTCTGACCGCTGGGTTGTCCGTGCTGGAGGAGTTCCCGGTTGTTCCAGTGCATGTGATCGATGAGATCAACTATAATGTCCTTGACTGGCAGAGGCACGGAGCACGACGCATGATTCGACACTACCTCAACCTGGACAGTTGTTTGTCACAAGCCTTTGACATGGCCCGGTATGTGCTCTAGTATGTTTGTGCTTGTGTACATATAAAGGTGCACAATTATTTACATACCTTTGTGTCACCAGGTATTACCACTTGCCAGTAGGAAACCTGCCTCAAGATATCTCCATATTTGGGTCTGATTTGTTCTTGGCAAGACATCTTCGAAAGCACAACCACCTGCTGTGGCTTTCGCCCACATCCAGACCAGACCTCGGAGGGAAAGAAGCTGACGACAGTCGTCTGGTCATGGAAAGTGATGACAGGAGCTCCGTAGAAATCAATGCTCAGGGCTGTTACTCCACAGGTGTGTCCTTTATGGACCAGAATAACATGAATCAAATTTCTAATATGATCCTTTATTTTTTCATCAGTCTGTGTTGAGCTTGACTTGCAAAGTCTGGCAGTGAACACAATCCTCCAATCACAACATGTAAATGACATGGAGGGCGGGGCCAGTCTTGGTGTTAGCTTTGATGTGATCCAACAAGCGTCTTTGGAAGACATGATGTCAGGAAACCAAGGAACCAGTGCATTGGCGAGCTATGATGAAACTGCTCTGTGCTCCAACACTTTCAGGTTCTTTCCTTTGTTCATTAACCTCATGTATTATGTCCATTGTCTGTACTAATGTGATGCTCTGTGGCGTCACAGGATTCTGAAGAGCATGGTTGTTGGGTGGGTCCGTGAGATCACACAGTACCAGAATGTGTACGCAGACAACCAGGTGATGCACTTCTATCGGTGGCTGCACTCCCCCAGCTCTCTGCTCTATGACCCTGCGCTCCACCGCACACTGCACAACATGATGAAGAAGGTCTTCCTCCAGTCAGTGCTGCTCTACTGCTTTTTTGCATGTTTTATTCAACATTTTGTTAACTGTACACCTATGAACATAAGCATATCTAGCATACTTAAAAGAACAAATCTTCCCTTTTCAGGTTGATTGCTGAGTTCAAACGTCTTGGCTCTACAGTGGTCTATGGAAATTTTAACAGAATAATCTTGGGCACAAAAAAGCGAAAGATAGACGATGCCATTGGTTACATTGACTACATCACTAACAGGTTGGTCGAGTAAAATAACACACTTAACGCTATTTGCATCAATTACAGATTTAGGATTATACCGTATGCTGTGAAATTACATTAGACATTGAATATATGTAAATATAGTGGACCGAGTCAGTCCAGCTGAGAAGTTAATGGGCACCAACAAGTTGAATAATAACTGATTAAAACTGCCTTTTGCAGTTTCCCTCATACTTAATGTTTACAACTTTAAAACCTTGTTACTTAAATGATTATGAGTTATTTTATTAGTTACATTCAGCAGTTGCTTGGTATAAAACTGTACTATTACACATGAGTTGTCCTTAAACTGAAAACTTAACGCATACGTTACGGTGGGAAAAATAAAGCAAATATATGTGTTTTTACTTAAGAAAGTTACAAATATACTAACTCACTGTGACTTGGATAAGGAACATTAATCTGATTACTGGTTTGGAAATAGTAACATGTTAGAATACTCGTTACCAAAAGAACTGGTCTTTTTAGAGTAACGTGTTACGAGGTAACTCGTTATTGGCATCACTGCTGGGAGGATTGACCAGGGAGCCTCAATGAAGACTCTTTGAATTTAAACTTGTTGGTCTGTATAAAGTTCACAGCTTGACAACTTGTGCCTTGTTCATCTTCATATTTGTTGTCAAGTACCTGTTTTCCCTCTTGGATCGTCAATGAGCACTGTTTTTTGCTCTTGAGATCTAAGTCTTTTCTTACACTAGCCATTTGTCCTTTGACTTGCAGTATACACTCCAGAGAAATCTTCCACTCGTTGTCAATTTCATTTTCTCGATGTTGGGAGTTTTTGATGTGGATGGACCCTGCCAACTACGGAGGCATAAAGGGCAAATTGCCCTCCAGCGTCTTGTATGGCGAGGTACTTGGTTCATTAGCTTAGCCTCACCTTCTATTTTGTTCATGTAAAACATGTTTCACCATGTCCCCTTTTAGGAGGGAGCTAAACAGAACAAAACCAAACAGCAAGGAGAAGATGACAGTGACGATGACGAGGAGGAGCCGGATGAGGAAGACCAGGATGGAGAGTCTGATGAAGTCGAGGATCTTATTGAAAGCAACTGGAACATTATGCAGTACCTGCCTCAAACAGCCTCCTGTCAGAAGTACTTTCTAATGATCGTCTCTGGTAAATACACCTGTACTTCTTAGCTGTTACATATTCTATTTTCTATACTCATAAATCTTCTTTCTCAGCCTACATTGCAGCTGTGTATCACAGCATGAAAGAAGAGATAAGACGTAATGCTCCTGGAGCTACACCAATAAAACGCAGAGGTGGAAGTCAGGCTACTCAAACAGTTGTGGACTTGAGTGCTCTTCCAGGTATGTGCTTATGGATTCTTTGAGACAACAAAAGTGTATTTACTATTTGTTCAACAAGATTTTTGTCATTCTCCACGTATATATATTTTTACCAAGATATGTCCGTAAGATTTTCTCTAAAGTTTTTAACTATTATGATAATGCTTCCATCAGTTTTGAAAACTGTAATTTTCAATTGAATATTCAGTTGATTCTTTACCCTTTTTTGTATTAATATTATATTAATATTTATTTTGTTCAGGAACAATTTCTTTTTCTCAAGAATATGTGTCGGGGGAGCTGACTCAGAATATTTTTACCATCACACAAAAAATCCAGAAGAAGGTGACGGGAACCAGAAGTGTGAGCCAGCCGTCAGAGATGTTTCCCGTTCTCCCTGGATCTTACCTCCCCCTCAATAACCCAGCACTGGAGTTTATCAAATATGTTTGCCAGGTACAACAGTCACTTCATTAAAGCTAGTTCTGACTAGAGAAGATTGTCCAATGCAGTTTTCTGTTCTTATCTGCCCAGGTTTTGTCTCTGGATCCCAACATCACCAACCAAATGAACAAGTTAAAAAGAGATCTCCTGCGTCTGGTCGATGTGGGAGAGTTTTCTGACAATGCCCAGTTTCGTGATCCCTGTCAGTCCTATGTTTTACCAGAAGTCATTTGTCATCACTGCAACTTCTGCCGAGACTTGGATCTCTGCAAGGATCCTTCTATAGCACATGTAAGGCTCCCTCCACAATTTGATGATGATAATTCAATAGTTTCAATCCCTTCCTGTTTGTCACCAATGTATTAACTGCCCATTTTAGGATGGCTCAGTCTTGCCACAATGGTTCTGCTCAAACTGCCAGGCTCAGTATGAGACAGAGTCCATAGAAATGGCTCTAGTGGAAGCTCTGCAGAAGAAACTGATGAGCTACACGCTGCAGGACCTGGTAAATGTCTTTGTTATTGTCTCTTTTTAAGTCACCATGTTCTGTTTGAATAGCTGTAAATGTTTCCTTTATGATTTAGGTTTGCAGCAAATGTAAAGGAGTGAAAGAAGCCAACATGCCTCTTTATTGTAGATGTGCTGGTGATTTTGAACTCACTTTCTCATCAAAGGTGTTTTTCCTTTGTTTTTATCCAATTATGTTTCACCATATGTTTTATATTTTCTAACTTTTTTTTTTAAATCTTTTGTGCAGAATTTCTCTGAGCAAATTGCAGTATTTCAGAACATAGCGTCCCACTACAACATGAGCTTCTTGGGTGAGACCATTGAATGGATGCTCGCAATGAGTCCACATTTGAGTCAAAAGACTCATTGAAATTCACAATGTCCTTGTTTATAGTCATGGTTGTCCCTGAATGCACTTACCAAGATCAGACTTTGGATAGATTTAACTTGTTTTTTTTATTGTGTGATGATCATGTTTTTGTACAGCAGCAGTAATTACAAAATAGAACAATGTATCAAATAATTTAAAACAGACAAATGTAGTTGTGCTTCCCAGGATTAATGGGGGAAAAATTGCTAAATAAACAGAACTTTTGACGATGCTTGTTAGTTGTTACATTACACGATTACATTAGCGTGATTGGCTCAAAGACTCGACTGTCTGATAGTCTCTCAGTGTAGAATCATATTTCAGACTGTGCAATTAGACTGGTAGCTCGTCACATGACACGGGCTAACAAAACAAAGGGAATATGGTAAAGTATTTTTGTATTGTGGTCGATTATTTCCCACACATTAAGTACTCAGTATCTTGAAAGTAAAGCTGAAATTTTAAAAGACAAACGATAGATTGTATGTGGTGCTCCTTTCTCCTCTTTGTGGTAGATGTCTATCCATTAGTCTTCAGTCTTATGTCTCCGTTCGCCACTGAAACTCCTGATGCATTCACACTCCCCACAATCTTGTTAGAGAAACCATTTGATGGGAAATGTTGCCTTTATTTGATTACTACTCAGTGCTGCTCTTGGGCTCCTGGACATTTTCTTCCAGCAGGCTTAAACCTCAAAGCACTCTAGATCGAATTAATGAATGCATGTTTTTATTTAAATGTGAAATATTTATAATTATGAATTATGTTGATTCTAGGTAGTAGAGAAATGTCTTAAAAATGTAAATGAAAAGCAGTATTGAAGGTTGAAAGCAGGCGGATAGTAGGACTAGGATCAAGACGGTACTATATTTAATGCGTCAAGAATGAGAGGCAGTTTTGTTATAGTAGCTAGCTCTATTTCAATATGATGGGCCTTTTTTCCAAAGGGTTCAGAAAGGAAGTCTGAGGCAATTGTTCTGATGCTACAGCGGGACACCATCTGACAGGTCTGAGTGGTTGGAGCCATAGTCGACTATGTATCCAAACCCTGTTGAAATATGATCTATGGGCTCTTTGGCAACCTGAAGAATACACAAGGAAAATTAATAACACTGAATATGAGGTCATTGAGCTGCGTGAACTTACTTCGTCAAATTTTCTGTCACTGTAAACTTCATTCTTGTCAATAAATGTAAGCATGATCCAGTCGCAGATGATAGTGCACTGAAGTAGAAAAAAAAATGGTGAACTGGAACAAAATATATACCTGTGAATGAACATATTTAAATAGAGAGGATGAAATCTTACAATCCCAACTGATGTCATTGCAGTCACTAAGCTGATGATAGTTGGAATAAGACTGAATTTCCCGGCCTGCAAGTGTATTTTTAGGAAAAGTGTCACTTAAGGCAATAATTTCACAGATTTTAAATCATTCGAGTTCTTACGTGTCCATGAACTATGACGTCCAGGCGGATCCCATAAGCTTTGATAAGTGTCCTGGACTCTACTCCGTCCTTGTTGTAATATTTGCCAAACCTAGTAAATATGTTTTTTTATATAATAAATACTTGACACATATATATGTGACACATTAGACAAATTTACACAATTATACTTAACATTTTGCTAAAAAAAAAAAAAGCTACCCAGTTTTCTTTAGCTTCACATTTTTTGTGCTTTATGTGGTTTATTTTTTCACTTCTCTATTGGACACTGACAGGAAGTGACATACGTAGAGGTAAAAAAAAAAAGAAAAGGAAATTGTTATCTCAATGAGAAATTAGTGAGTCAGAACTCTGGAACTTTACCTCTATGTCATTAACTTACATATGTCAATAAAAATAACTTTTCTTCATTTAATCGCTGCTTCACTGAAATAAAACTATGATTATGACTTACAACAAATGTTACCCATCTAACTAAGCCATGATTACAAAATAATTAAAACCTGTCATATACACTGTAGGATCAATGGCACAAGTGTCACCTGTAGTAATAGCCTGAATCCGGCAAATCTTTCCTCAGACCAAGTCGCCGAAAGGAGTATGTGGGTTTACAGTATGATGGATCCAAGTCCAGGTCACACTTCCAGTTAATGAACACCCCGATAACTCCACCCTAAACATATATGATTTTAACTTTATTTTACTACATTATTACTACTACATCATTTTGCTGACTGTACTGTGTTCTAAGACATGGTTAATTGTACTTACTGTCCGACAAAGCTCGTTAAAGTTCTCCCTTGCTTTATTTGCAATGTATCCAAGTCTAAAGTTTGGACAATAGGGCTCTTTCTCTTCATCATAATGGCACTTGTTCAGGTATCTGCGCAGCGTACGCTTGTTTTCAGCATCTTTCACGTTGCCCCTGGCAAATAATACATGAGTTGTTTTCAGTTACAGGATACCTCTTATACTGTCATATTAACATGTGCATACCTTAGCACTTTGAATTTGGGGAAGTGGATGGCGTTTCTGATAAATACAGTGAAGTTGATGGCCTCCACTAATGCCGGTTCTCTGTGGAGGACACATATCTTGTTACATGGAAAGACTATAACTGTATCAGCTGTGGGCAGTGGGAATTTAAGGTCTATAATCAGTATATCAAGCTGTATATCATCTGGGACCACTCACCGAATTGCCGCATATTCCTCAACTGGGCACCAGCTCTGGATTTCACAGGTTTTGAATGTGTAGTTGTAATAGCGTACACATCTCCCTGTCCTTCTGCCTACAAGAAAAGTATTTCATATTTTAATTTTAAAACAGAATGTTAAGTGTCAGTAAAGGCAGTACCATGGCCATTGAAGTTGACCTCTCCCTCCACACAGTCTGAATCAGATGTGCAGTTGGCATTGTCAACCTGGTGATACTAAAAGGAAGAAACACTTAAGTGTCTATGTAACCGATAGTCTTAATTCAATTATTGCAGGGCTTCAGCACAATTTAAAGACTAGAGCATTTGTAATGTTTTCACCTCGGGGCAGGTTCCTTGCTGTTGATCGTATGTGACTTCTCTTCTCAAAATTGAACTGATAACATCACCCCCCTGTTTCAAAAGGTAGCATTAGGGTTTCAACTTTATAATCAACACAATGATAAATAGAATAGAGCAGATGACTTACTTCTGAGGGCCGAGCATACTCCACTGTGTCAAGAATGTCATCACCATGAACTGCTGTGCCTTTCATTGTAGTGTAAACAGAGCTCTCTGGATGAGTTTCACTGTCTTGATACGCTTTTTGACTTATAAAAACATACCTTTAAATAGAGCAGCACTTTTAAAACACTTGCAGGAAATTAAAGACTGTCATCTAAAATGCACCATGTTAGGTTGTAGTTAAGCAAGCAGCCTGTTCTGGTGAGCACTGAGTGAAACATTAGTGGATTATTCAAGGTGATCAATTACACAATATGACAAGAACAATTATTATCCAACTTGTGTTTTACTTATGCTGTAATAGAACACTTTCAAAACTCCATTTATTTATTCATTTTCCAGTGGACTATGTAGCTAATAATTGAAATATATTTTCAAACTTACCAGATAAAATAAGTGATGACAAGAAACTGAACTCCTCTGTAAATAACTCCAAGAGTTCTGTTTCTAACCACCATAACCTTTGGTGTCTCATAGTCCCAGAAACCTATAAAATACTCCGTTATAAGCCCCCGTAGCCCCATTAAAAAACTGCGAATAGCTCCACACATGATGAGCGATCAGACTTCTTCACTTAGTATCCAGTTTTTTCATTCTTCTTTTCTCACTACTCTGCTTGTAGAATCCCAGAGCGCATCTCCACAGCATCAGCACCAGGAAGAGAAGGGGTGGGGTTTGCAGCTGTCCGTCAAGGAGGAAACACACCCACCCCTTCCACACACGCGCGCGCACACAAAAATAATAGATACGAGTAGTACTAATACTATTATTACATTATTCTTTTTCTATTTCTTATTCTTGTTATAACCACAATAAAGTAAATGAACAAGTTAATTTAGTGTTTTTTATTTTTAAACAGGCGCAAAAGGACAACCACGCGGGTCCTGACTGTTTATTCACGTCAGTCCACACGTGTAGTGGAAACACGCAGGAGTTAGCCGTGCATTTATAGCCGTCCAAAAACAACGTAATTAGACGCAAGGACAATATTGTACATCGTATTATTGTGGTCACATTATAATTATTTCTAAATGGGAGGCCTTCAAAAGAAAAAGGTAACGCAAATGTGTTTTTTTTAATAGCTTAGCAACATGACTAGCTAGCTAAGTTACATAATGCTCTATCCACCTATTTGGGATTTTTGCAATTCATATACCTCATCCACGTATTTTGTGTGTTTGAAATATTACGTTACACTGTTTTCAGTTTGAGAGGGGCTCTGCCACTAACTACATCACGAGAAATAAAGCCCGCAAGAAGCTGCAGCTGAGCCTCCCAGACTTCAGGTACTTAAGTAGCCTTTTCCATGCGAAGGGGTTAAGCATTGCTTGATTGATTCATGTAAACATCAGTGGACATTTATTACATTATTTGTATCGTGTTAACTTACTCGTTTGTTTATGGCAGACGGTTGTGTATCCTCAAAGGCATATACCCACATGAACCCAAACATAAGAAGAAGGTGAACAAGGGCTCCACTGCACCGAGGACGTTCTATCTCCTGAAAGACATCCGCTTTCTGCTTCACGAGCCCATTGTTGGGAAGTTCAGAGAATACAAGGTAACTCTTTGTTAAAAATGTGTATACAAAATAAATGTTTAATCAAATATCACATTATGAGGTGTAACCACAACTGAATATTCTTTGTTGACAGGTATTTGTTCGCAAATTAAAGAAGGCATATGGAAAAACCGAATGGTCAGATGTGGAGAGATTAAAGGAGAATAAACCAACCTATAAATTGGACCACGTCATAAGAGAAAGGTGAGGGCTTACATAATAACCACCAATAGAGGGCACAATTTAGCCCTGTGTAAATCACAATTTACAGAGTGGGCAACTGAATACTAAAATGCTGAAAACACACTTTGGCAGTTTATTTTCACTTATTATTTTGTATATAAATTCCTTTTATGTGTTTGGTAAATTGACTTATTTTTTGCATGTCCTTTTGTATGTTTTCAGATTCCCCACCTTTATTGATGCGGTTCGTGACATTGACGATGCACTATGCATGTGCTTCCTGTTCTCTACATTCGCACGAACTGGAAAGTGTCACGTTCAAACCATCCAGCTGTGCCGGCGGCTCACTGTGGAGTGGATGAACTATGTGATTGCATCTCGTTGTCTCAAAAAGGTGACAAAGTGGCGTGTTGTTTTTGTAATGCACTAGTGTAATGTTTAAGGGTTTGAAATGACTTGTCTTTGAAATCAATGTCTTTTGACCGTTCTGCCTCACTTGCAGGTTTTCCTTTCAATCAAGGGAATATACTATCAAGCTGAGGTGATGGGACAGCTCATTACTTGGTTGGTGCCATATCAATTCTCACATGATGTAAGTAACCACAGATTTAATTTACTCCTGGGATGGATAAGTGTAAAAGCTATTTGCAGTGAGCACTAAAATATTCCCTTTGTTTATAGCACCCCACAGATGTTGACTACAGAGTTATGGCAACTTTCACAGAGCTTTACACCACTCTCCTCGGATTTGTCAACTTTAGACTGTATCAGTGTCTTAATCTGGTTTATCCACCAAAGGTTTGTTACTTCTATGATCACTACCGTTTAGTTTGTAATCATTTTCACTAGGACTGCACGATATTGAAACAACTGGCAATATCCAACACGTCTCAATATCATGTATGGGAAAATGAAAACTTTCACGCACAATTTAATGCTTCAATTAAACCATTTTGCAGTTGGACAGTAAATCTGAGTCAGAGCTAAAGGAGCAAAACGTGGAGGACTATGCCATGGATTCTGAAAACTACTATGAGGTAACATTTTGTTTTCCCATTGTTTTTTGTTTCTTGGTTGTTGTTGTTGTTGTTGTTGTTTACATTGTTCCTTGCTTCTAAATGATTTTGCTTTCTACAGAAACTTTCTGCCCTCAGTGCCAGTCTGGCTCGAGTGGTGTCTTCTGTTGAGGAAGAAGAAGCTCAACTGGACAAATTTCCTGCTGAAGGAGTAAGAAACCCCCCCTCTCCCCCATTAAAATGTTTATGAGCAGCAAGCATAGTCTATATCAAGGTTTTGCTTGTGCAGGGTTACAGCGTTTAGAGGTGTGAGACCAGGGATTACTGCTCTAGGTTTGGTTGCTAAGTGAAGGTGTTTCTCTGTTTCTCACACTGAGAGGCTTGTTTTGCTCAACAGATCTGAGCATAAATTAAGCGCTGACATTTCTGGAATTCAGAAATGTTTCTAATAATAATGTCCGTTGGCCCCTAAGCCAAAACTGTTAAACATGACTGAGGGGGAATACATGGTCTTTGGTATTTGTGTTTAATATACATTTGACATATTGGTTGCAGTCAATTATCATATTTTCTTCTATGAATGTAAATAAATACTCTTAGGCTACAACTACATTGTCCAAAAAAAAGTCGGGATCGATCTCCCAGTCTCGTGCTTGGGAGCATGGCGATGTACCTTTGGAGCTAAACGAGTGGAGGAAATTGACGCTGCCGCACGTAGATTAAAGGAACAGGCCACTGTTTTTCCATACAGAGATATGTTTTTACCTGATCTTAGACGAGTTGATGTGTACCTGTCTGGTCTTAACGCTTGCGCTCAGTCACGCAAAAGCACCATGTTGTTACCATTTAGCCGCTGCTTCTCGTCTCTATGGGACCAAACAAGGGTGTTAAATGCGACCAAGCTCTTCCACGTTTTCTCTATTTAAATACAGTTACATGAGTAGTTACACGACCAAAGTATAGTCACACAAAATTAAACATGTTGATTTTCTAAGCGGATAAAAAGGGGTACAATAACAGCTTAGGAGTACTTTACAGCGCGGACGTCTGAGTAAAGACCAGACAGTTACGCATCAACTCGTCTAAGCTCAGGTAAGAACAAATCTCAGTATGGAAAAACGGTGGCCTGTTCCTTTAATGTTATGAACCGCCCCACGCTCGTGTATTTGCAGAAAACAGAGTAGTGGTTTTACAGGTTAGGCGATATTTATAGAATCAATTTGTAATTGGGGCAAATTCGCCTGGGTGCCTAAAGATTTGAGTGGGTGCTCCAGCCCTGCAGCAGCCACGGGATTGGCGCCTATTCTCCCAAGTAAACTTCAAGCTTCATGTGCTGTAATATTTATCAAGATGTTATGTCACTCACCCTGTTCTGTACACTTCACAGTGAGATCTCGGGCCTTTTTATTGTGCCTTATTTTTTACACCTAAACTTTCTTTATTAATGTTAAACTTTCTTTATTAATGTTGTTGATATGATGGTTTATTTTTTTTCTATTAGGAAGACATGGAAAATATGGAAGTCAGAGAAAAAGAACTCAAACAGGAGGAAATCACAAAAAAACTTTTCGAAGGCCTCAAGTTTTTCCTCAACAGAGAGGTTCCCAGAGAGTCATTGGCATTTGTCATCAGGTGCGTATCTGTAGCTCTAGTGATCTCCGATAAAAAGCTGGTAAGTCTATGATGGTAAAGATCAATGGTTATTAATCTTCATTGGTCTTTTCAGGTGTTTTGGGGGTGAAGTTTCCTGGGACAAGTCTATTTGCATCGGAAGCACCTATGATGTGGCAGATGAATCCATAACTCATCATATTGTTGACAGACCCAGTGTTGAGAAACAGTACATCAACAGGTATCCACACACTGCTGTATTTTATGCAGATATGTAGAATAGACTTTTTTTTTTTTTTACTTTAAATTGTGATTATTATTTTTTACGAGAGCATTAGGTGGATCTTATAAATGTGCGCTTCTTTCAGGTTCTATATCCAGCCACAGTGGGTGTATGATTGTGTCAATGCCAAGATTGTATTGCCTGTAGAGGACTACTTCATTGGAGTGACTCTGCCACCACATCTCTCGCCTTTTGTGGAGGAGAGGGAAGGCGATTATGTGCCACCAGAGAAACTTAAGATTATAGCCATGCAACAAGGACAGAAACCAGGTATAAACATTTCACAGTAGTTTGGGTGGGCTCTTACGCCGCCTGTTTGTCAGTGTATCTGAGCTGAATCTTACACTTTTGTCATATATCTGTAGTAAACGAAGAGGACAATGAGGGCAGCGATGATGATGAAGAGCAGGAGGATGATGATGAAGAAGACGAGGAGGAAGATGAGGAGGAGGAGGAGGAAGAGGAAGAGAACCTCAAGAAAATGGAGGAGCAGAAAGCCAAGGGCAAAGTATGGCAGTTGATACATGCATTGTGCTAAATACTGTGCGATAATGTCCTTATTGAATTGTTGGTGCACCTGAAGTCATTGCAGGTGAAAGTGACCCCTGGCAAATTAAAGATGGATAATGCAGCCCGCTTGGAGCAAGAGGAGAAAGCTGAGGAAAAACGTCTGGCCATCATGATGATGAAGAAAAAGGAAAAATACCTCTATGATAAAATCATGTTTGGAAAGAAAAGAAAAGTTCGAGAGGTTTGTCCTTTTTTTGTTATTGATTTACCTTAGGTTTGCGCTGATATGATTCATACGATGTCCTTGCAAAGATAAGATTGACATTTTAAACTCTGGACCCTTTTCACAATTGTTAACATATTTGAACGATTTTGTTTAACTGCACGAGGACATGTCAGTAGCCCAGTTTTGACAGTTCAATGACCTTTCAGAATATTCAGATTGCATAGGTGCTTAATAACAAGTGCACTCTTTTACAGGCAAACAAGTTGGCTGCAAAGAGGAAAGCCTATGATGATGCTGAAAAAGCAAAGAAGAAGAAGGCCAGAAAGTAACCTGTTTGGTACACAATACTGAAAATGGAACCCTTTTGTATACAAGCTTAAATAAGGACTGTGCTTTTCAAGTTTAAATGTGAAATGATGTATCTCGAGAGTGACCGGTGGATATTTCATGTATCATGTTGTACTAATGTTCTGCTACTTTGAAGTTAAAATTATATAAAAAGGCTTTTATTCCTTGATGAGTTCTTCCTCAATAACTAATGACTTGGGTCAATCTGCTGTCTTTCGGGATCCTTTATTCTAGGATTGGTCCTTATATATGCCTCCGTTCTCTGTGATGTGACTGATCTTGTTTGGGACAACGGCCAAAACTATCCATAGCCTGTACACATCAGTCTCTTTATTGAGTCTTCAACAGTGGATGCCTCTCTCCCGATCTGCATTCCCTGTGTACCCACCCAGTCAATTCCTGCACTGCCACTCTGGGTGCCTACAGGCACTGCACACCCACAAAAACAAAAGCCACAGTGTCATGTCTGAGCATGACAAGTGGGACTAGTGCCACAAACCTCATTCTTGTAAGTTAAGGTTATGTTCATGTTTGGTGTGAAATGGCCAATTAGCTGGTACTGGGTAGGATTTATTTTATTCTGAGTTACTTCATTGTAATTTGGTAGTGTTTGACCACATACAGCTTGTTAAAGTGTTTTAAACATTACCATAGAGCAGTATTAATCGAGGGAAACAATTACAATCTTTGTTCTTATATGCTCTCTGCATTCGTTATTTTATTCCGTTTTCCACCCCTCCTATCAGCTTGCATCTTGGACTCCACTGTCTGTACTCAATAGCCCTCTGTATGGAGACACAGAATGGGGACTATACAATCTCTCTCCCATTCCCCCTTCCCCCATTTACACTCACTCTGACAAGTGTGTGTGTCCCTTGACAAGTTTCCTACGTCACAGGTGGGTGGAGAAGCCTCCCTGCAGTGCTTAATCCAGCAAACTCTGGCTTTTAGAAATGATAGGGGGAGGTGGCAGTCACCGACATGCACACTGTAGGAGAGGAGAGGGATTGCCAGATGACACGGGTCTGTTACACTGGACATGTGAGAAGGCTAGCAGGGGACAGTGAACCTGCACCGTGCCGGATCTCGATCAGACGACTAAAAAGTGTTATGATGGTTTACTAATCATCTGACACAACATTATGCACTCAAATAAGGAGTGTTTTGATTCATCTTTTGGATTTGCCTGAGGGTAAGCACATTTTATATGCTTATATGTATATTAAATTTGTGCTATTGTCTGTACTATTTTGAATTGTGATCTTGCGCAGAGTTAATTCATAATTGCATAACTATTGAGCCTTCACTTAAATAGAATTTAAAAAAATAGACATTCAGCACTACATGTGGAAAGTATTTTAACATTGGCCAAAAAGCAAAGACCTGTCCAGTTATGAACAGTAGGATTAATTATTAAAGTTAAGCCATACTGTGTTCCAATAAATAAAAGGATACATGCATTTAATTACTTGGGTTCTTACTGAATAGACATATCTGTACTGCAGTACTTAAGCTGGGGGTCACAAGATCAAATGAGAGATATCTATGTTTCATGAAAACTTGCACTGTTGGAGTTACACCTAAAAAAGGTTGACAACCAGAACTTGACTGTGTTCACATCTCAGACCGGATGCGTAACATTTCTTGGAGTGGGACATCACCATCTCATCTCCATGGGAGATGTTAAGCTTGGACTACAAGTACAAACATGAGGTTGTACATACTTTCCATAATAAAGCAGTATCGTCCGTATCTTGATCATTAGAAGCATGTTTGGTATTGCAGACATGTTTATGTTCAGGTTTAATTTAGTTGCTCTTTTTTTAACAAAGCAACATATATACTTTAACATAAGAAGCAAAGTAAAAGTAAACAGCGCAAATTAAATTTGAAAATACATTGATACAATACATGATTATGCTACCCAAAAACATAGATGCCGTTGGTCTTATATGAGTGATCACAGGGTTCAAATTAGTATTGCCTGTGTATCCAGGTTTGTACACATGGATTCCTGAGTCAGGCTGTGACTCGTCTTACCTCTATCTGTAGAGGATGCCAGATCACTTTTCACTCTAATTAATTATTTATTTAATGAGACGGGTGAGAACCATTGGCAGTGTCATTTTTAGTACAAGTAAATTCCAGTGCCTCATTCAATTTATAACTATTACCCTTTAACTTGAAAAGTGTGGCTGACTGTGTTTATAGGTTTTCACTTGACTGAGTCATGACGTTCAAGAAAGTAAGACATTGGAGATCTATGTGCAAAGGCCTTGTCCTGGGCACTGTCCTGACCAGCTGCATGATCCTGCTGTACTGCCTGTCTATGCCACAAGTCCACATCAACTTGCCTGAGTAAGAATACAAAGTCTTTATATTTTTAGAAAGTACACTATGTACTAACTCATTGCTAAAAGTCATGTCTTATATCTTTTTTGTAGGGTACCTGTACCATATTCCTGTGCCCATCGCCCTTTTCAGCTCCATCCCAAAGTGACCATTAATACCTCTCAACAAAGCATGGGTAAAACATGTTCTCCTAAAGTGGATATAATGTTCATGAAGACTCACAAAACAGCCAGCAGCACTTTCCTCAACATACTTTTCCGCTTCGGTGAGAAGCACCGGCTCAAGTTTGCTTTCCCCAATGGCAGAAATGACTTTTTCTACCCTTCATTTTTTGAGCGATACCAAGTCAAAGACTATAGATCTGGAATGTGTTTCAACATTGTTTGCAATCACATGCGCTTTAATGCATCTGAGGTTGCCAAATTACTCCCAATAGATACTTCATACATTTCAATTCTGAGAGACCCAGCAGAACTTTTTGAATCATCTTTCCACTACTTTGGCCGATTGGTACCATTCACCTGGAAGATACCAGGCGAAGATAAGATGACTGAGTTTCTACTCAACCCTGATAAATATTTTGATCCAGATGGCTTCAACTTTTTCTACCTCAAGAATCTGCTGTTTTTTGACTTTGGACATGACAACACACTTAAATCAACTGATCCTCAGGTAGAAGAAGGAATCAAATCTATTAGTGAGCGCTTTCAACTGGTCATGTTAGTGGAGTACTTTGAGGAGTCCCTCATTTTGCTGAAGGATGCTCTCTGTTGGGACATGGATGACTTACTTTTCTTCAAGCTCAATGCACGCAAGGGATCCACTGTGTCCAAACTGACACCTGAACTCAGAGCAAAAGCACTTGAGTGGAATGCCATTGACTGGAAGCTTTACCAACATTTTAACAACACCTTTTGGATGAAAGTGGCAAGGTATGGAAGGCAGCGAATGGCCCAGGACGTGGCAGAGCTCAGGAGGAGGAATGAGGAGATGGCGAACATCTGCATTGAAGATGGTCATGCTGTGGAGGCAGGCAGCATCCATGAGACAGCTTTGCAGCCCTGGCAGCCACTTGGAGAAAAGTCCATTATGGGCTACAATCTGAAAAACAATGTGGACAAAGCGTATAAAAAACTGTGTCGCAAAATGTTGACGCCTGAAATACAGTATTTAACAGAACTTGGTGTTAACCTGTGGATCACCAAGCTGTGGGGACATGTTCGAGATATCATAAATTGGTAACAGCTAATGTGGGAACAGTTTATGGCTGTGGACAAACATTGAACAAACAATGTTTCCACATCAAGACAATTGTATATTAAAATGTTTGTTGCATTGTTGGTGATGAATTCTACTTTGTACTGTTTGGTGCTAGTCATTCCAATCTATATCTACTAATAAAATTACTATTTTGTATAGTACTTAGATATATGGCACTTCAATGTTGTCAACTATACTGTATCTTTCTATTTACATATAGCTGCTAACTCCTACAGAACAAGACCAAAGACTCCCAGACCAAATATGTTTACTTTGTTATCCATATCAGTCATTATTCTTAATTTTGACATAAATTATACATTGTCATATATGACACATAAACATAAACGTTTGTCCTTTGTCACATGTTGATAATAGCAATTAATGGCAATTTAAGAAACTGTAAAACAAAGCCTATTTTGTGTGATGCTTCATGAATTTTACAATGATAATAAAGAAAAACGTTTAAAATGTATGGTTTACAGCCAGTGCTTCTTTATGTCTTGATTATGTTATATGTTTGATTATTTAGTTATTTGGATTTATAATCATGTATCACAAAGTATTGCAAGGATGAGACAGAACCAAAGGACAAGTCAATCTGATTCTGAAGCCACTGTGGAAATCAGAACAGTCTTGGACCAATGCTGCCACCTAGAGGAAAAAAACACATACAATATTTGACCTTCCCACTGTACAAGCGAAATATTTGAGCTTCCACCACCAGGAATAGATCAAAATCCAATCGAAACAGAATCTGATAAGGGTCTAAAATATGCCAGTCCATTCTCCTGAAGTGTGTTTATTTTAAACTAGAGATGTCCTCTTTCTTTCGAATGAGAAGTGTGTGTGTGGCTGGCCAGGCTACTCTTTTTTTTTTTTTTATTTACAGTAAAGCATAAATATATACATTATGTACATTATATATACTTAACTGATTCTCTTCGCTCCCTACACGGTTTTTGGTCTGTAAGCTGTAATGCACTTTGTGATACCTTTCGGAATGAAAAGCGCTTTATAATTAAAGTTTGATTGATTGATTGATTGATTGATTGATTGATTGATTGATTGATTGATTGATTGATTGATTGATTGATTGAGTCAATGTTAGTCTATGACAAATGTATTCTGCCAACATAGCAGCTCTCCATAGTAAAAGTGGACTTTCCAGAACTCTATGACAAAAACAAGAGAGAAAAAACACAAAAAAACAAAACAAAGGAGCACAAATTAAACAGAAATTAAAATGACATTATTCATTAATGGAACAATTCTTCATAGATGTTGATTAGGTTAATTGTTTTTTTTGTTTGTTATGTGTTTGGTAACCTAGCCAGGCTACACAAATAGAACGTATTACTAGAGAATAAATAAAAGCCCAAATAGAACTCAACAGTTACCATGGAGATCCAGCTGTTAGCATTCATTTCCATTGACTAACATTTGCTAAACACGGTATAAAAGTGGAGGAAAAAAGCCGTGGAACATCTCCGTTAGATATATTTACCAGCAGTAACTCAGCAGCTAAGTCACCGTGGTGTCTGAGAATTTAAAAGTTAAAATAACTTTTAAATTCTCATTTCTCATCACTTTACAATTGCTGCTAATCCCACTAGACTACACGTACCGCAGTTTGAGAACCACTGGCTAAGGGGTAAAAATATGCTAATACTTCTTTACAAACAAAAGTTGAACGAATTTCTGCCATCACTGTGCATGGTAGACAATAAAGTTTTTCTATTTTATTAGCTCTTCTTTTTTTTTATGTGTTTCTTTGCCGACAGGAAGTCTCCGTGAGGGGGCGTGGCCGTGACTGAGCGCCTCAGCTCCTGTTATGCTAGTTTAGTGCTATGTTTATGCCTTTATGGATGTTTCCATTGAGGTCGTTTTTACGTTGGTTATTTTAGAGGCGTCTAAGACAGATATATATATATCAACTTCAACAAATGCAACTTTCAACAGTTGGGCTGAGTTTACAGCGCTAGCTTCCCTAATTTAGCTCACCTTAGTTAGCAATATAGCTCGAGGTAGTGAATTTGACGGGAAAAAAACAACTTTTCGCATATTCTGGTAAAAGTGCGCCTTCAAATAAATTGTGAGAGTAAATGCGTTGTCAGCAGCTGCTCTTGTGATGCTGTTCGGCCACAAAACGTAATATTTTGCGTTAGCAGCCACCTTGTTTGGATGAGTTTCCGATCTACGATGAGTTGTAAATCAACCAAAGTCGCCCCGAGTGTAGATTTTGACCACAGTTGCTCTGACAGTGTGGAGTATCTGACGCTCAATTTTGGGCCATTTGAGACCGTACATCGCTGGAGAAGGCTACCTCCTTGTGACGAGTTTGTGGGTGCCAGGTAAATATCACAACAAATACTTTGAAGATGCAGTTTCGGGGTCATTTATTAACCCTGGAAATCTGTCTGTCCAGACGAAGCAAGCACACAGTTGTGGCCTACAGAGATGCAATATATGTTTTTGGTGGAGATAATGGGTAAGTAGCCAACACATTGTGGACCCTCCACAACATCACAACACACACAATTGATAAAGCATGGTATCAAATGACACACAGTTTGGTGTCTGTGTTTTCATGTCACACAGACACCAAACTGTGACATGAAACTAGTCTCACTACTTGAAAGTCATCACATAAAGTTTGATTCACTGCATTTGTTGGTTCATTCAAACTTCATCTTATTCATCTATTTATTTAAAAGGTTATTCATAAGTAACAAACAAAGCCACACCAGTGTCAAAGTTCAGCTCATGATATTTGTTTCGACACTGGGAATAATGTGAATTTCCTTTATTATGTGAGGAGATTGAAGTGCGGATTTACTTTCTCAACAGGAAGAACATGTTAAACGACTTACTTCGCTTTGATGTTAAGGACTGCTCATGGTGCCGGTAGGTTCAGAAGAAGACTGTTTTAGTTATTGGTGGTTATTCCATATAACAAAATGTTTTGACTTGTTATTTGCAGGGCTTTTACCACCGGGACCCCACCTGCACCCAGATATCACCACTCCGCTGTTGTCTATGGCAGCAGCATGTTCGTTTTTGGTAAAGTATTTCTTCATATTAATCAGGAAATTTCACAATTTAATATTTTTGAATATAAACTTTTGCATTGCTCTGAATCTTTTAGGGGGCTATACCGGAGACATTTACTCAAACTCAAACTTGAAGAATAAAAATGATCTTTTTGAGTACAAGTTTGCCACTGGGCAGTGGACTGAATGGAAGGTAGAGGGAAGGTAAAGAGCTTTTATTGAAATTAGTGTTAATATTCTGCCACGTGTCTTGAGTAGTTCACCACAGACCCAGTGAATACTGTTTTATTTCTTTTTAGTTTGCCCGTGGCTCGATCTGCTCATGGAGCCACAGTCTACAGTGACAAACTTTGGATATTTGCTGGCTATGATGGGAATGCACGGTACTTGTGTTTCCTTGTAACTCAATCTATAAATGATTTTTGCTATCGCTACATCTTTTGTGTATTTATTCTGTGTTTATTTCTGTCTTTAGGTTGAATGACATGTGGACTATCAACCTACAGGACAGAGAGCATGCCTGTTGGGAAGAGGCCAGTGGAATTTATACCTTGTTATTTCTTTAAAAAGAAACATTTTGATCACATTACTGATGTCTTACTGTCGTTGAACAGATTGATCAAAGTGGAGAAATTCCACCCTCTTGCTGCAACTTTCCTGTTGCCGTTTGCCGGGACAAGATGTTTGTGTTTTCTGGTCAGAGCGGAGCCAAAATCACCAATAACCTTTTCCAGTTTGAGTTTAAGGGCCACATGTGAGTTTGATAGTCTCCAGGCCTATGATATGGACCTGTTTGTTGATTTATTGTAATACATGTGCCTTTGTCCCAGGTGGACGCGCATCCCAACTGAACACTTGCTGCGGGGCTCGCCTCCTCCTCCACAGAGGCGTTACGGTCACACTATGGTTGCTTTTGATCGGCACCTCTACGTGTTTGGTGGAGCTGCTGACAATACACTGCCCAATGAGCTGCACTGCTATGATGTGGACTCTCAAACCTGGGAAGTCATTCAAGCCAGTGGGGACAGTGAGGTCTGTGTTCAGAGGTCTTTATATTAGCTCTATTTTATGTGATGTTGCTGTCTGACACGGACATTGTATACATTTCTATTGGTATGAAAATGTTGCTATGTATATACATTACAGCTGAAAAGTTTGGGGTCACTCAATCAACTTCTATAGTTTTTCTCATCAGCACAACAGTTTTCAGCAGTGCTAGCATAATTGCATAAGGGTTTTCTTGCACAATTAGAGGGTAATTGATTTGAACACTGGAGTGGTGGTTGCTAGAAATGCGCCTCTGCACCGCTATGTAAGTATTCCATTAAAAATCACCCGTTTCACCCTTTTCTTTCAGAAATAAGGACATTTTAAAGGAATAGGCCACCGTTTTCCAAACTGAGATATGTTACCTGAGCTTAGACGAGTTGATGTGTACCTGACGCTCAATCACACAAAAAGACCAAAGATGTTGTTAGCATGTAGCCTCTCCTCCTCCTCTATGGGGCCAAATGGGTGAAGTTTGAAGCGACCGAGCTTTTCCACGTTTTCCCTATTTAAATACGGTTACGTGAGCTGTTACACGATCCAAGTATAGTTACACAAAATGAAACATGTCGATTTCCTAAGTGGATAAAAAGGGGTACTATATATTGTAGCAATACCTTAGGAGCACTTCAGTGTCCGAGCAGAGAATTCTATTCACCTTATTCCGGAAGTTCGCATGGACGCTGCCATGAATTGTGCCCGCCCCTTCTCTCCTATAAGTTAACATAGGACTGGAGAAGTCCTGTTGAAATAAGTTACTACACGAAAACACAGCCGATTTTAGGCCGCGCAGAGAAACTGCAGTGTTGACATGTTGGTGCAAGTGAACATTGGACATTTTACACAAATCAATCTACTAAACATCAGATTTTAGAGGTGAACATTTTCCCTCGTTCTCCGATTAAATAAACGGGCTTCGCGCTCTACTGGAAGTGTCAATACAACGGAAGTGCTGAGACAAAGCAAAAAGAGGCAAAAGTGGGTGGGGTGGAATAAGGTGAATAGGAGTGAAGATATTATGCGTGGACGTCGGTGTTATTACACCTTACGATATAGTTCCCCTTTTTATCCGCTTAGAAAATTGACATGTTTAATTTTGTGTAACCATACTCGGATCGTGTAACATCTCACGTAACCGTATTTAACCCTTGTGTCGTCCCCAGGGCCACTTATATACAGTATATGCGTTAACATCCATGACTTTTACCAGTAAATTTTTTTTTCAATTTTTTGATTAAGTGATTACAATGTTATGAGAAAGAGTTACACACGTGGTCACCTGGGGTCATTTTTGACCCCATTTTGTGTGTCTAATATCTCAGCCATAAAATATCATTTTTCAATAAGTTTGGGTTCTATCTTTAGTGTAGCTTCAGACTAATGGCCTGATACTAAATGTTTGTGTTTTTATTTATTTTCTTCAGTTGGTAGGCCTTGGTAGGTAAAAAAAACACAAAATCCCGATCAAACAACAGTCAGAAAATATCAAAAATCGAATTCTGCGGATAACTCGGACTATCTGGTCAGTTTCCAAATGGAAATAGTCAAAATTTTGTGTTAATGCAATTTTTGAATTTTCTCATACATTTGAATGAGAACAAATAGTTACACTCGTGGTCACCTGGGGTCATTGTTGACCCCATTTTGTTTCTCTAATATTTCACTCATAAAATAACATTTTGAAATAAATGTGGTTCTATCTTTAGTTTGACTTCATAAAAATGCACTGATAGTAAATTTACCAGTTTTTATTATTTTTTGAGACGGTGGGACATGTTTATGTAAAAAGAAAGTCAAATTTTGAGCCAAAAATGGCCCTGTAACACTGAAAATCCTGAAGTGGATATAACTCGAAGTATTTGGTGACTTGGGCACTGGGAGAGGCTCAAAGGTAGAGCAGGTTCTGTTTTTGAAAAATGTTTCATTTTTGAATGAGAGCAAATAGTTACACTCGTGGTCTCTGGGGTCATTTATGACCCCGGCAAAATCCCATTCATTTCTATGGACATGAGCCGATCCTCCATGTTTTTCTGTCTTTGACCTTTTGTACCGACTTCATTTGTGCTTCAAATATGAAACCATTATTATGTTTCCATCCCAGAGGACCTCCTTGACATTAGTCTGAAGTTACACTAAAGATAGAACCCAAACTTATTGAAAAATGATATTTTATGGCTGAGATATTAGAGAAACAAAATGTGACCACGAGTGTAACTCTGCATTATGGGGCACACAAGGGTTAAATAGGGAAAACGTATAAGAGCTTGGTCGCTTCTAACTTCACCCCCGCTTGGCACCATAGAGGAGAGGAGAAGAGGCTAAATGCTAACAACATCATTGGTCTTTTTGCATGACTGAGCGCACACACAAAGGCTAAGCTCGGGTAAGAACATATCTCAGTATGGAAAAACAGTGGCCTGTTCCTTTAAGTGACCCAAAACTTTTGAGCGGTAGTGAGAAGCAGTTGCTGATTGAGGTTCTAGGTGGAAGGTTGAATTAGGCAAGACAAGCAAAAGACATTCCTGTGGATCATATGGTGCTGTTTTGAAGAGTCACAAATTTGACATTTCTAGTAAATTCCATTCATTGTCCAGAAAGATACTTAGAACCTCTATACAAGCCTAAGTGTAACGTATAGATATAGTTTTACATTGTTTTAATTGACAGCTAAAATGAAAACAACACCTACTTGTTTCCAGATGCCAAGTGGAAGGCTCTTTCATGCTGCTGCTGTCATTCAAGATGCCATGTACATTTTTGGTGGCACAGTGGACAATAATGTCAGAAGTGGAGAGATGTACCGCTTCCAGGTTTGTGTCACTCACAGATTTAGCTCATATTAATATGTATTTCTTATGTCTTTTTACTCTTTACTACTATTGTTTTGTCTCTATTTTGCAGTTCTCATGTTACCCAAAGTGTACTTTACATGAAGATTATGGTAGACTTTGGGAGAACCGTCAATTTTGTGATGTAGAGTTCATCCTTGGGGAGGTGAATCTGTTTTTGGTTCAAACCTCATTAGTGAAAAATCATTGACTGACCGTAACCCTTTTTTCTTGTGTTATAAAATGTAGAGGGAACAAAGAGTTTTGGGACATATTGCTTTAGTGACTGCAAGATGCCAGTGGCTGCGCAAAAAGATTCTGCAGGCTCGAGATAGACAGCGATCGGTCAGAAAATTCAATAGCATACTTTAAAAACCTAGCTTACTTGAAAGTCATTAGCATCGATTTCAAAAGAATGTGTTGTGTCCAGAAGTGTAAACAGGATAGTGAAGAAAGTGATGAGGGGGCAACCCGCGGCCCTAAGGATATTCCTGGGGGCAGCCAGCTGCTGGAGGTTCACATCAGAGAAGCAGAGGCCCAGCCATTTGAGGTCCTGATGCAGTTCCTCTACACTGACAAAATCCAGTACCCCCGCAGAGGTATTGTCACAGATGGGTTCACATTCATGCGGATATTCCCATTCCACTGATTAACTTTTCTGTTCTTATAGGTCATGTGCAAGATGTCCTGTTGATTATGGATGTGTACAAGCTTGCCCTGAGTTTTAGATTGTCCCGTTTAGAGCAGTTATGTGTGCAATACATCGAGGCCTCTGTCGACCTGCAGAATGTTCTTAGTGTTTGTGAAAATGCCAATAAATTGCAACTTGATCAGTTAAAGGTATAGCCTTTTACATCGGATATTTATTTCAAAATCGTTTGCATCAGATGCATTAATCCACACATTTCTATTTACAGGAGCATTGCCTTAATTTTGTGGTGAAAGAATCACACTTCAACCAGGTGATCATGACAAAAGAATTTGAACACCTGTCCACCCCTCTGATTGTGGAAATAATCAGGCGCAAGCAGCAGCCCCCTCCTCGTGTTTACTCTGACCAGCCAGTGGACATCGGCACATCTCTGGTGCAGGACATGAAGGCTTGTTTAGAGGGAGGTGGTCTGGAGTTCTGTGACATAATCCTGCTGTTAGATGGGCACCCACGACCTGCCCATAAGGCCATACTAGCGGCACGATCAAGGTAGGAGTGACCTACTCAAAACAATTGTTATTATGGTCATATAAAATCAATGTAACATTGTTTTCTCAAAAGTTATTTTGAAGCCATGTTCCGCTCCTTCATGCCTGAGGATGGTCAGGTGAATATATCCATTGGAGAGATGGTTCCAAGCAAACAGGCATTTGATTCCATGCTGCGCTACATCTACTACGGAGACGTCAATATGCCTCCAGAGGATTCTCTGTATCCTTAGTGATAATAATAATACCTTTTATTTAAAAGCGCCCAAGGACACTGTACAATGGAAACATTAAAAGCAGGTAACATAATGAAACAGTACAGCATTGAGATGGTGAGTGTGGGACTAGGTGGTGTAAGAGTGTCTGAACAGGTTCAGTGCTTCTCACTTTCTGTGAATGCAACCATTGGTATTTGTAGAACTGTTGTAAATGCTGCAATTATTACTCAACTAATTGTTGAAATGGAAAGACGCACAGTTATTCTACACCCTTAACTGAACTAAACAGCTATCTGTTTGCTGCACCCTATTATTACGGGTTCTCAAACAACCGTCTCCAGGCTTACTGCAAGCAAAATTTGGAGATGAATGTGACCGTGGAAAATGTGTTGCAGGTATTTGTGTTTTTAACTAATTGATTTACTGTTACCTCGTGGTTATGATTTTATCATTCATAGTAAATATGAGTGCCTATGGTATTTTGTTGTTTTTCTACTTCAGATTCTGGAAGCCGCTGATAAAACTCAAGCTTTAGATATGAAGAAGCACTGCCTCCACATTATTGTGCACCAGTTCATCAAGGTGGGTGGGATTGTATCTGGAGCGCTTGGGGTTTGCTGCCCACTCTCCGCAGCTGAGCTAACCCACTAGCCCTGTCTTCTTTGCGGGAGACTGACATTTTTGGCCTGGTATTTTACAGCCAGGCCGGCTGAACAAGCACCTTTTCACATAACAATAAGGTCACTTAGATTATTCCTTGTTGTTTTAGCGACTCAATTTCCACCCTGTCATAATGGTTTGTGTTAAGCTTTTTCACTTTGTTTTAGAAGATTTCCTCTTCATTTAATGAGTTGCTGTTTGATTTATGTTTGATTTATTTCATTTTTGCTCTTCCTTTTCTAAAGGTATCCAAGCTCCCCAACCTACGCTCCCTCAGCCAGCTACTGCTTTTGGACATCATAGAGTCTCTAGCTTCTCACATATCAGACAAACAGTGTGCCGAGATGGGACCTGATATTTAAGATGACTTAGGCAAACCAGTAAGCTCTTTTTCCTCTTGTGGCCCCTACCCAAGTCATTCCCTAGACCTAAACCTCCCTTTATGTTGAACATTGCATGTTGTCAAACATTGTTTTTGATTATGCTCTATTGTTTGTCTTTGTAAACAGAATGCCATCATCTATGAAATGCAACATGTCTTTAAACGTGGTATTTATTTATGTTGTGCATATATTTTAAGCTCTATTCAGCCACATCTGATTATATGTAAGAAATCTCATGTATAGTGTCTGTCATTAGCCTATTTAACAGATTTTCTACAATTCTGCCTGTGACTGACATTGAAATGTGTTATGTATTGACTGGCATTATTATGCTGTATTAAATACATTGCAATCTATTTATAGCTTTAATAAAACAATTATGAATCTATTTCTCGCATTTGATTTCACTACTACATGTTTACTTTCATAGGAGACTCAGAGCCAGACCAGGCAAGACCAGAGAGGCTTTTGACACCTAGATTTTTCATATGAAGGTTAGTTTTATCCACACATGCAGAATATGCCATACGCCGCTGCTGTATTTCTAGGTCAGATTAAGTTGCCTGGTAATGCACAATCAACCTGTCTAAGTGAAATTAAGACTGAATTAAGGGATCAGATTACTAAAATCATCTTTTGGATGCGCATTTTGTATTTGTTCTTGACTGAGGCATCCATTTTGTTTATGCATTACCTGGAAAACTGAAGGTTAAGCCTTGACCTTTCTTCAAATGGGCCTGTCCCTCAGAGGTTTCAGCTTCCGCAGATCAGTGCATGATAAGCCTGGACAATGCTCCTTGTTAAGGTTGAATTCCTTAATGTGCAGCACAATTTGTCCAAACCTATATGTATTTGTATTAACCACATTCACACACCTTTCCCCCCTAATCCTCAGCACAGACATTGTAAAAACAGTGGTGCAAGACCGTATCACTTACTCTTCTATCAATGAAAGCTAGTGTTGAATACTTGTAAGTACTGGACGTTGAGCACAAAGCACTATTCATTGCGTTAACATCTCAAACGGATCAATTGTTGGTTTATTTCAGTATTAACACATTCATCAATCACATTCAAAGAAATAACCAACCTAAAGCTCAGTAAAAAGTCAGTGGAGGAATCCCAGATAAGTGTTTTTTTGTGTATGGGGTAGTGCTCATGTTTCGTTCATTTAAGCTGTTTCTTGTATGCATGCTGCCCAGAATCCCGTTGGACATATCCAGTTACATCTAAAAACGGTGCTCCTTGTTCAATGTCCAGATATTGAACGCTGAAGCACAACAGTGTGTCTCTTGTCATGGCACAGTGCTGGGCTATCTCCCTCTCCTCAGGTGCATTTTTCAGAGTCTTGCGTGAGTGGGCCGGCCCAGTTGGTCTTGTTACCTTAGTTGGTGGGATGAGTTTTTGAAAGCTTTTTTGGACCGTCTACTTGACTCGGCTGCAGACTGAAGATGGTTTTCCTCACACCAAAGCTCATGCAAAGGACTGCCCTGTTTGTGACTTTCGGAGGCTTCTTCACTTCTTTGATGACCATGTTTATTCCCTTTTGGAAAACTATGAATTCTGATTTAAATGAGATGGAGAACTGGTTTTCCGGATTGTTCCACATGTGCCTCTATACAGAAGAAGTGGGAATCCAGTGCAAGGCTTACGAGTCGGTTTTAGGACTACCGTGGGACCTCCAGATCTCCAGAGTGATCATGTCTGTGTCTATGGGAACAGGTGGCTTGGCGATGGTGACGGCATTTCTCGGTCTGGATGGAGTGCAGGTTTTTGCGGGTCAGCCTGATTTCAAAAGAGGGCTGCTTATCTTTAGCGGGGTGCTGGCGTGGGTCTCTGGCCTCACTACCCTGGCCCCTATATCAATAGTGGCCTACACGACGGTGGTGGAGTTTTGGGACAGTGGCTTCCCTGATGTGATGCCCCGCTGGGAGATTGGAGAGGCCATGTTCTCAGGATGGTTTGGAGGGCTGGCTCTGGTCATCGGAGGGACACTGTTCTTTATCGCTGTGTGCATGGGAGACTTTGATCAGCGGAGTCAAAGTGCGAATGATGGTGCACTGGTGAAGCACAGGACACAGCATTACCTAAAGACCGAGGTTTTATAACTGATCTTTCGACCTCATCTTGGGCCTATCCTCATATCTATGTTTAGCCTCTTTGGATTTACGCATAGTGAGAGTCTGTAGGCCCTAATAAATACCTGATGCAATCTGTTTTGTCTAATGAAACAAAGTGCGTAGCTTTTTATTGTGTTCAGTCAGTTTAACAAATGTATCAATCAAAAACTGGCACAAGCGTAAAGTCTTCTTCCTCAGCAAAAACATTAACAAAAGTATCAGAAATGGTAGGATGATTCAGCTGTGTTTGATTGTTTTTAGTTGAAAAGAGTTTTAGGGATTTTCTGTTCTGTTTAGTAATTCCTTTCAAAAACAGTGAGGTTCTTATGAAGGTGGGAGAATGGATGAAAATTAGCTCATGTTTGCATGCATGAGTCCCATGTGTGTTCATTAACAGAAGTTACATAAGCCTTTTATAAGCACCATCTTATTCTAGTGCGTGCTGCCAACCTTACAAGTTTCCCAACCAAATGCTTCCTTATTTCTTATTTACACCAGTTTTCTTTTCTCATGTGTTAATTATTTGTCCCTGAAGATGCGGCAGATCCACTGACTTGATTTATTTGTATAAGCTATTTGTTCAAGGTCAGTCAATTTGATTTGTGTGTGTGCTGCTGCTCCTCCCTCTCTTTCATCTTTACTTGATGGTTTTTTTTTTTTTTACATGTGAAGAAATAACTAAAGCAGTGTTAATTTCGTCGACTAAAATATTTAGTCTTAATTTTAGTCAAAGTGATATTTTTGACGACTAAAATTGGACTAAAACTAAATTAAAAGTTTTTCATGAGACTAAAACTATGACTAAAATGTCCAGATATTTTAGTCGACTAAAATAAGACTAAATAAAAATGAAAGGGAGAGACTAAAATCATCCAAACTTCAATTGAGCGTCTGAAAGAGCCTCAGATCATGTAAATTCACTGCCAAAGGAGCAGCTCTGAGCTTTATTCATGTGGAGCAGCTCCATGAAGTCGAGGACCTTGATTAAATATAATTAGAATGAATAATATAAATGCAAAGTCGACTAAATTAGTCTTAATTTTAGTCGACTAAATTGACATGCCATTTTAGTCAACTAAAACTAGACTAAAATTGAAACTTTTTTTTGACTAAATCTCGACTAAAATTAAACTACATTTTAGTCAAAAGACTAAGACTAAAACTAAAATAAAATATGTTGTCAAAATTAACACTGAACTAAAGAGGTAAGAAAACAAAAGGCAGCCATGTGTGTCCTGTTTAGACCAGTTTGTACCACCATAAAATATTTGACCAGAACCACCAAGCCTCAAATCAGATCTATACAGGTCTAAAATAGATCTGCCTTGAACTGAACTATGTCTAAACTGGGAAAAACAGCACAAAATAAATGTACCTTCAATTGAATAGAATAAAGTCTAAAATTCCATAACATTCCACCCTGATCATCAGGGGGACCGAGGCTGTTTATCACATGGGTTAGTTGTCACATTGCTTATTATAGCCACACTAGAGGGCGCTGTGACGTGATCTTTGTATTGAACATCAAGTTTAACATCCTGATTCTTCTGCTTTAATATGTTATCATTCCCACAAACAAAACACATTGAAATGTGGACAGGATTTGTCTTTTCTTATATTCTCTTTTTTATGAGGTTTGGCCGATTTTTCAACTGTCTGATGTTTTTGACAACCAGCCTCGGTCCCCCCATCCACTGGTATAAACATTTCATCTTTGTAAACGCTGTTTTACACACTTATGTGAGAGTGGAAATATCCTGGGAGCTCATTTCTATAAGACTCTGTATACCTTTTAATCCTGCTCCAATCCCCTGAGGGAAACAAGTTCTTTCTGCACCACCCACCCACTCCCCCTCTGTACATTACTGAATAAATGCTGCAAATTAAAAAGTTACATGTAATGAAATGCCAGTTGCTTGTTAAGGCTTTGATGAATGAAATTGTCATCGTTGTGTTATTCTCTCAAATGTATGCAGAAAGTGAGCAATGTTACAGAGACGAGGGAAACAATAGGGCTTAACTGGCAACCCAAGACTTTGACATGTGGAGTCGAAGCTGACAGGGCGCGCGGGCGGGTGAGGGGAGGGGAAGTGGCAGAAAGTGTGCGTGTTTGTAAAATTGCAGAGAGGAGGGGTGAGGGAATAGCGAGTTTTCATGCTGTGCTAGCATCCCCTCAGCAACTCCATCAATACTGCACACAGCTGAGAAACTGGCAAAGATCTCCTCTCCGTCAGTGCTGCATTTGCGAAACGGAGCGGTCGGTTCACTGTGTCCTGCGACTACTGGACGCGGCACAAAATCAAGGAGCGCTGACCGGACCGGGACTGTCCTGTTCTGAGTGCAGATATCCCCAATACCCCTTTCTCGGACTGGGACAAGCGCCGTTAAGGACGTGCGGATATGCTACCGAGCTCTGCGGGGAAAGCCGGGCACGGAGGAGTTTTATTCTAGTGAACCTGCTCCATGCGCCTGGACAGTGGTAAGACCATTTACGCAACCCACTGAAAGAAAGGGTGGTTGATTTGATTTATGATGTTTGTTACGAAATGTTTTTACTCGCAGTAGTTCTAGTAGTATTGGTCCAGTTGTATATTGGCATTGAGGCGAGTGTTGTACTTACATTGGGCTGTTGAGGTCCAGGTAAGTAGTTTTGCCTGGAGCGCTGTGGCGCTGTTTACAGTACACTGATTTAATGCAACTGTGGGAGCACTGCAGGGTCCATTTGAAGAATGAGGCTGTAGTATGCAAAGGTCATTAGAGAGACTAATACACAGACATAATGAGAGTTTTTCCTGAGTAATGTTTTCTGGCTCATTCCCCCTTGTGAACTGTACATCCAGATATTTTGTTCCTGGGGAGAAAAAAACAAACATGTTGAATGAAATGCTAAGTGTTTTACAGTGACACTGAAAAAGCACAAAACATGATGTTGGATAGTAACTAATAAGTGTGTGTTTGTATTTCATTGTACATACTCCAGCTTCTTAATGGGGATTGTAACTAGATGTAATCCACACTTCATTCCTTTGTAGTTTGTGGCATGTAGCCCCTGAGACAAGCAGGTTAAACACTTGTGGCATTTCAAAAACAACACAATTTCTGCTTGTTCTCAAAAAAGAAATGCTTACAGCTGCAATGCACCTTTAAAATTCAATTTGGCTCTTGACCAACTTAATGAAGAGTAAACACCACATGTAAATACAAATGTTTGACAACCAATACCCCCAAAGAGCACTTGTCCTTGTTCTTTGATTATTTTACGCAACTTGAATGACTTCTTTGGGTTATCTCAGGTTTAACAGCAGGATGCCAGAGGAGGTAATCTGGTGAGTGAAGTAACCAGTGATTTGTTGTGTAAATATTGAGAGCATTGTGTTTGAGAGATACCATTATCAAACAGGGAAAGTACTCTTATTGTTTATGACATGGCCTGACGTAGTAAATATGTGTTTAAGCTTAGATTTTAATACTGGTATTTGACGTGTTGATGGTATTTGTGTGTTTGTGTCCGGAGAAAACAGACTGAATCCGAGCAAAGCCACATGGCACCCAGCATTCCTGTTTTTCAGTCTCTATAGAGCGACCAGCTCATCACCAATCAGGGGCCATGGCTGCTAAAGCTCCCCCAACATTCCTGTTATAGGTATTACATTTGGAGGGACACTGCTTGTTTGCATGCAATATTAGCGCCCAACAGTGAGACCGGGATCTGCGTCATGTTGTGAGGACCAAATCTGCTTGACCTATTTTAGTTTGTCACCAAATCCTTGAAATAACATGAATCGCCCAATTTGGATTTCGTGAAAGTTGTTGTTGCTGTTAGTAATTGTTCACACTTTGTGCCAGACAAATGTGAGTTTGCTTGGATTCAGAGGTAATATAGATTGATAGAAAGATATAAAACAAAAAATTGAATTGCATTGATTAAAAATTGAGCCTCAGCAGAACAGGTTTGGAGCAATTTTGTCCTCTGAAACTTTGCACTAGCCCATTCAACTGTGCTCCCTGTAGTTTAAGGACATTAAGATGTGCTCAGAATATCAATCAGTCTCTTCAGCTGTTAACCCAGTAGGTTTCATTGGTTGTAATTGATTGCACCATTCTGTGCCTCTGAGGATCCAACACATTGCATTTACTGTAAGAAACTGTATGTGGTGGTGAAATACTAACGCTGGACAAAACATGGAGATTACATAGCCACAAAATGTCAGGGATTTTGAACCTTGGGGGCCTCCTGCTTCTCCTTTTAAGTACTCTGTGATGAGAAAGTTAATAGGTGTCAGAGTGCTGTTACTTTTTAACAAGTTCTACTGCAATATGCATGAGGAAAGATAGCGCTGTGTGGAAATGTTCTCAATTAACACACTTGTAACACACTTAGTCACTGTTGTCATGCACATACAGTATGTCTTTGAGTGCTTCTTTGTAGTAATCTTCTAAATCTTATGGTTATACAGTAAAAAAAACCGCCATCAGCTTGACATACGCAGTAGTTACATCTCACTGCGCACTCTTGTAGGTCAAGTGGAGAAGCTGATGTGTGCAATGGCCACTGTGGACTCACTGATGTCCAGACCTCCACCTTTGTCTGAGCAATGCTTCTCCAGTAGGTGGCGCTGCCCATAGGTCTGAGCACCTCACCGCTCCAGGGAGTCTTCCCATCCTGGACCCAACATGGGAGGATGCTTCTCCAAATCAAAACCCGGCAAGTATTTAGCTCCATGACTGTCCAAATGTGAATTAAATTACGATATGGATATATATAATTCCTTTTCCAATATGTAGTTTTAATAGATCCATTATTTTTACATGCCAATGTATGTATCTTAACAGCATCTGACCAATTTCTTCATTCTGGAAAGTTTTTTTTTTTTTTTTCTCTTGCAATCCCACTCACCATTATGATTTTCCACTGATTTAATTAAGACTTGCACAGCAGGAGAAAATTCCAGCCAGATTTACTCTGTAAGAACCGGATGATCAGCACATTTTCCAGTCAAAAAGATACAGTCGAATGTTTGAAAGGATAACACAACCATTTTTAATGTCACAAATAAATAAAATTAAGAAACACTATTAATTTAGTTACTTTGTCAATAAAACCACATTAGTGTACTATCAGTGTATTCTTTGTATCCATTGCCCAGCACAAACCTGTGCAAATGGAAGTATATCCAGAATATTGAAGACAATATATAAAGTCAATTGGACAGGTTTATATGTTTGATAAAAAGGTTTCGGTGATCATCATCTGATCACCATATTCACTGGGAAAACTCAGACTGGAATCCTCTGAGCTCAGTTACACGACTGCAGATAAACTGGATATAACATCTTATCTGGCGACACAGTGTGACACAGATGTGGCCAAAGTGGTGCCACCTGCAGAGTGCAGGGGTGTTAATAAGGTGTGTTTTGATGATGATGGTGAGCACCAAAATGTTGAAATCATGAAAACCTGTTGACGTTGTACTGTATATTGTCGTTTCTAAACCTGGATGAAGAAAAAATATCTGGTCTAAAATGTTAATGTAAATCTATATACTCTTGGATGCCTTTTTGGCCTTTAATTTATATCAGTCTTGGAAACACATTTTTCTATGACTGCTTGAACAGTTCTCGAAAAACACTCCTGTTTTTCTTGATGCAGTTGAAGTTAAAGTGGAGCTCTCCCTTTTGGAAAAAGAGAAGGAAGTGGATGGACTGTCGCCAAACGGTAAAGCCAGCCCGTTTGCCGAATGCAGAGCAAATGGTGCCCTGGGACACGGCTCGGATGATGAATCTACCCCAGTGCCCCTGTACCACAAATCAAGAGACTATGTGGAGGCATCTGTCTGTCATGTCAAAGACTTGGAAAATGGACAGTAGGAACATTTTTAATAATTAAACATGGAAAGTCGTTACTAATGTCACTTAACTTTGTATATACAGTGGGTTGAAAAAGTACCCATACCCCTTTAACTTTTTGACATTTTCCTATGGACTATGGACCACAAACATACATGTATTTAGTTTACATTTTACGTGAATGATACACAGTAAGTGACACACAATCGTCAAGTGAAATTAAATTTATACATGATTTTTACCTTCTTTTTTTAATATAAAATCTGAAAAGTGGGGTGTGCAAAAGTATCTACCCTCTTTCCTTTTAGTGCAAACAATTGCCTTCAGAAGTTGACTGATGATTTCTGAATGATCACATGTTGCCCTAATGACTAAATAGAGTCTACCTGTGTGTAATCTAATGTCAGTTCAAATACAGCTGCTCTGTGATGGTCTCAGAGGTCTGTTAAGAGACTATTGTGGAGCAGAAACATCATGAAGTCCAAGAACACACCAAACAGGTCCGGGATAAAGTTAGTGAGAAATATAAATCTGGGTTAGGTTATAAAAAGATTTCCATAGCTTTGAACATCTCTCAGAGTACAGTTAAATACACCATCCAGAAATGGAAAGAGTTTGACATCACTGCAAACCCACCAAGACCCGGCCGTCTTAACTAAACTTACTGACAGCACTGACCAGAGCTGTTACCAAGAAGCACTTTGACTTTACTGCGCAGACGTCAAAGTGCTCCTAAGGTGTTATTGCAATATAGCACCTCTTTTTATCGGCTTAGAAAGTCGATTTCATTTTGTGTAACTAGACTTGGATCGTGTAACTTTTCACATAACTCTATTTAAATAGGGAAAACGTGGAACAGCTTGGTCGCTTCAAACTTCACCCCCGTTTGGAGCTATAGGAATATGCTGGTAGAGGCTAAATGCTAACAACATCCTTGGTCTTTGACTGAGCACACGTACAAAGACCAGACAGGTACACATCAACTCGTCTAAGCTCAGGTGAGAACATATCTCAGTATGTAAAAACGGTGGCCTGTTCCTTTAACAGACCTCTGAGACCATCACAGGTCAACTGTATTTGAACTGAGATTAGATTACACAGGGGTGACCTCTATTTAGTCATTGGGTCAACATGTGATCATTCAGAAATCATCAGGCAACTTCTGAAGGACATTGGTTAAAGGGTATGGATACTTTTGTACACCCCACTTTTCAGATCATGTGTTCAAAATCATGTATAAATTTCATTTCATTTGACGATTGTGTGTCACTTAGTGTGTGTCTTTCACGTAAAAATTCAACTAAATATATTTATGTTTGTGGACAATAGTGTGACAAAATGTTGTCTTGAAACATATTTATAATATTTTTTTTTCTTCTTATTTATTCAACTCCAGGATGCGAGAGGTTGATTTGGGAAGTGGCAAAGCTTTGTTGATCAAAGAACATGGGGAGTTTTCAGCCATGGGCCACAAATGTCCTCATTATGGAGCACCATTGGTCAAAGGTATGATATTCGTTACAAGTTGCACGTACATTTAGCCTAAACCTTAATCCGACTTTATTTGTCAAATAATTACTGTTTTGAAGGTGTGCTCTCAAAAGGACATGTCCGGTGTCCATGGCACGGTGCATGTTTTAACATTGCTACTGGGGACATTGAGGACTTTCCTGGGCTGGACAGCTTGCCTGTTTTCCAGGTAATCCTGAGAGAGACAGCTCTTTCTCTTTTATCAAGTCACTTAAGCACAAACAAGTGTGTACACACAGTCTTGTCTGCTTGTCACAGGTCAGAGTTGAAAAGGACAAAGTGATCATTTGTGCAAACAAGCAGGTAAAGGAAGATTAATGTGACATGTCTGAAGACACAAGACTAATAAATTAATGCCTTATTGTATCACAGGCACTTCAGTCACAAAAACGAACAAAGCCCATGGCGCGATGTTCAGCGGTCATAAACTCCAGCACAGGCTTCAGTCATGTGCTCATCATTGGTTCAGGTGAAAAAACATTAAATTTCATGCATCAGATTATATCTTTTGAGCAGTGCATTTACGATGCTGTGGACAATGGCAGGTCCAGCAGGTCTGGTGTGTGCCGAGACACTGAGGCAAGAGGGCTTCACTGATCGCATCGTGATGTGCACCACGGATAGACACCCTCCCTATGACAGGCCTAAACTGAGTAAGGTTTGTACACAGTCTGCAGCTACAAGCATAAATATTTTTTTTAAATGACTTGAATGACACCCACACACAGACAGACATTACATGCAGCTATTAGTGTTTTGCATGCAATGAATAAAGTAACTAATAATTACTATTTGCTGATCACTCAGTCCTTGGAGTGCACAGCAGAGCAGCTCAGACTACGCTCCGCCGATTTTCTACACAACCACGACATTGAGCTGTTAACTGAAAGAGAGGTGAGTATCTGAAGTAAACGCAATAAAGATGTTCAATTAAAGGTAAATATTAAAGCTATAACTTTAGGTGGTTGCGGTCGATTCCAAAACACGTATAGTGACGTTTGATGATGGTGTAAGAATGGAATACAGGAAACTTTTTATTGCCACAGGAAGCAAGTAAGGACAATAGTGAATTAAATGGCAAATTAAATTAGAATATCATAACGTGTATTTGTATTTTCTGCCTTGAAGGCCCAGACCATTGAACTACAACGGCAAAGATGTCAGAAATGTGTTTTACCTCAGGACACCAGAAGATGCAAACAGCATTGTGAGGCTGGCAAGCAACAAGAACGCTGTAATTGTAGGAACATCATTTATCGGTGAGACACAATCACACCCTAAAGTGCTTTGTAGCTTTTCTCTTTATGTCATACTGTAAGTGTGTATGTTTGACTCGGGCTGCCAGGTATGGAGGTGGCTGCTGCTCTCACTGACAAGGCTCACTCTGTCTCCGTCATCGGGATAGAGTCTGTGCCCTTCAAAAAAGCTCTCGGCGAGAAAGTGGGGAAAGCCATAATGAAGGTAAAGACAACCTCAGGGGAAATCAAGCTTCTTCAAAGGCACTAATGTATCAGCAGCATCTTATGATCAAAGCTACAAGCACAAAGCAATCCCCTTAAACTCTTATCTTATGTCATGTTCTGCCCTTGAAGCTTTTTGAAGCAAACAGAGTGAAGTTCTATTTGCTGAATGAGGTGTCGGAGATGATTGGCCATCATGGACAGGTATTCACAATGTGAGAGCAAAAGCATCACCTGTAATGTACAATATCCTTCAAAATCAAAAAGTGGAACATATTTGCTAAAAATATACATGTATATACAGCAAATTAAAGTTACACATTTTGCCATCTTACAGTTAAAAGAGGTGGTACTGAAGAGTGGGAAAGTACTCAGAGCAGATGTGTGTGTCATAGGAACAGGTGAGTTCAAACATTTTCATTCATAAAGTGTGAATGTACCTCTTAAAGATGTGTGTCTCTGCAGAAAGTGTTCCTGCCACTGCTTTTCTGAAGCAGAGCGGCATCCACCTGGACTCCAAAGGCTTTATCACCGTCAATAAAGTGTGTAATGTACGAGCTCGATTTAACTTCAATACTTAATACAGTAATAATCCTGTCTTTGTGTAACCCATCTGTAGATGATGCAGACTAGTGTTGACAGTGTTTTTGCTGGAGGAGATGTGGTAATGTTCCCTTTCCCGCTGCGCAACAATAAGAGGGTCAACATCCCACACTGGCAAATGGCCCATGTGCATGGTATGCGTGGAGACAATACAGTCAAGTTTAATCAGAAAATGAAAAGCTAAACTGTTTCATCTTATTTACAGGAAGAGTGGCAGCTCTCAGTATGATGGAAAAACCCGCAGAGATCAAAACAGTGCCTTATTTTTGGTCAGCTATGTATGCAAAGACCATTCGCTATGCAGGTAAGCATTTAAAGGTTGTAAACAAGCCTTATAGATCAAATAACATATCTAATAGCATATTTGAATGTGTGTGCTACGATAGATTACTGTACTGTACTGTAGGACATGCCGCCTTTGCTATGCTCGATCCCGTCAGATCTCGAAAGCAGGGAAGGGCTGGGTTGGTACTTGGATGGGAAAGCATTTGGGAACACCAGGAAGCCTGTTTGAATATAGTGTGCTTGAGTGGTTGGTGGTGGTCGGACGGGCCGATGGAGCAGACTGGTAGCCTCGCTTCCGTCAGTCTACCCCAGGGCAGCTGTGGCTACAATAGTGGCTTACCACCACCAAGTGTGGCGTGCATGAATAATACCATGTAAAGTGTCTTTGAGTGTCCAGAAAAGTGCCATATAAGACCAATGCATTATCATTATTACTGTATCTGAATTATGAGGGAACTGCACTGCCACCTAGCTGTAAATATAAAAGTACAATTAAGCATTTGTATGTTTGTGTAAAGGTTATGGAGAGGGATTTGACGATGTCATTATACAAGGAGATCTTGATGAGCTTCGATTTGTGGCGTTTTATACCAGGTACATTGCACATATGCAAAGCTGTTTCTGTATTTTTTAGGTAGTATTGAAACTGAAGTGGTTTGTTTTTGTCTTTTGTCTGTTCATTTCCATAGGAGTGAAGAGGTAGTTGCTGTTGCCAGCATGAACTATGATCCCATTGTGTCCCGAGTGGCAGAGGTCTTAGGGTCTGGAAAGACGATTAAGAAACGCGATGTGGAGTAAGTCTGGTCACACTTTAAACTGCTCTGTGGGTTTGGATCGTGAAGAAAATAAATGTCATTGGTCGTTCACAGAAGTAATGTAGAAGTAGTAGATATAATATCGCAGTGCTATTGTTTCTGCACAGGAAAAAAAACTCTAACGTGTTGAAACATTTTAAAGGAAATGTGGGCTCTTGGCATTACGGGAAACCTACTGTTTCCTTAGTTAAGTTGGTTATCTTTGTCCCTTTTTGTGTCTTTCTTGTGCACCACAAGGATGTTAGCACGACTTGGCAAGTATGGACAAATAAGGAGCATTTATTCATTCCTCTTGATGACAGTGTGATACATCAATTTGAAAGAATCTGATATGTTTTTCAGGACAGGAGACATTTCCTGGTTGATAGATAAAGGCTCTCAATGACTTCACCTCTGTTCAAGAGAAGATCCAAAGTCGACTTGCTGATCCCTCAGTTTGGACATTTATGGTGCTGAGACACAGAGCAGCTTCCAGGATTGGACTTTTATCAGACAAAGCCCGAAGTCAGTGCATGTTTCTTTCTGAAACATTTTTCTTTTACTGAAACACATTTTGTCTTTACAAAATGAAAACAGGAGATGCATTTGATTCATTTATAATCTCTACACATTTCACACTGTTGTGTTTAGCAAAAGCAACAAACTTTTTCTCGCAGCATGTTGCTTCAAGATGCACCTATCTACCTGTACAATTTGTCCATAAAAAGCCTGAGATGGGCATTGGCATTTTTGTATATTGTTCTGTATATAACTCTCATGATGAATGCACTGCAGCTAAATAGGGACACACAAAATGAGCTGGATTTAAATATATATATACATTTTTTATAAATATATATTATAAATATATATATATAAATATTTTAGATAAATATATATATATATATATATATATAGAGAGAGAGAGATATAGATATGCACACACATGTGTGTTTTTGTGTATGCATATATGTGTATATACATACACACACATATTATGTGTATACACACACACACACACACATGTATATATATATATACGTGTGTGTGTGTGTGTGTGTATGTATAAAAGACAACAGAAGGTAGATTTGCATGTTTTTGTTTTTTTACATAAGTTTCTAGAGGCATCAACAGTGTAAAAATGTGAAATGCATATTCCTGATGTTGGCGATGTTTAGCAAACTACCGACATACCTCTTATTATTGTTGCCTTGCAAATAGACTGCACAAATGAAATGCGATATGCTTTGATGATCACTATATGTATATTTTCTAACAAATGTCTAATGAATGCAATACACTTGTTACTGAGAGTAATTATTAAAATCTGTCCCCAATTTGTTACTAACTCAGGGAACTGAGGTTGAGGCAAAAAGTGATGGAGTACGCTAATTACTATATACCAATGTACTATTTTCTGTGCTGTGCATCTCACAACTGAACCCTGATCAAGACTTGGGACTGACACTGGAAAAAAAAAAACAATGTTCTACCTATGAGAGCCCCCACAAGGCTTTTTTCAAATAGAAAATAAAATACTTTGAGCTGAATGTTTTACGCATTATTTTTGTTTTTATATTTTTCTGCTTATTCCATGACAAACACAAGAGTTTGATAATAAAACACCTGAATTTTAAGGAGACAATTTTTGTTGTATATTTTGTCACAAAAGTGAAGACTGGCCTCAGCACAACTTCACATTTAGACCAACAGTACAAATAATTCACATTTAAATGACAGATGACACCTGGTTGTTACCTAACACCCATCACACAAACACATTGGTACAATAATATTGCTAAAATCAAAACAATTAAAAAAATATCTAGCACCAAACAAGAGACACCAATAAATAGTTTAAAAACAGTGAGGGCACTGCATGGTAGTACTTGATTCATTTTCAGAGCTTGATAAAACTCTGTACACTAGAAAATACATTAGCTTGACTTTGGAAATCAGACACCGATCATTGGTCTTGACAGTATAAAAACAGCTGCTCTTTCTAAAATGTGACAAAAGAAATCGGTTTTGGCTAACAAGAAAGGTTTTTGTAAACAACTAAAAAAAATATTTGATTTTATTTCACATTATAAAGTTGAATCACCAAAAGTTGCATACTGCTCCTAAGGCACTTAAGGTCATTGCAGTTTATGAGATGACAGTTGTTCAGGAACAAGGCCGGTTTTCCCACTGTCCCGACTTATAAGTACAAAATGGAAAATTCACTTGTACATGTGTGAACACAAAACAGTGCATAGTTTCCTGGGATCAGAGGTCATATTCTGCTGCACACTGCTGGAGGTACCACTCATACAACTTAGCCTGTCCAAGAACAGCAACGTAAAATACTTGAACTTGACTTGTGAATGCTTGCTTATATGAAAACATAACTGACCTTTTTATTTTTCACAATATCACGGATGTATTCGTTATACTCGGCCATAGTCCTTTTTTCTTTCTTGGAGAGAGTTTTATTTCTTTGTCTGTGATAAAACAATCAATTAAATGACGGCAAACTCTTTTTATTTATCCTTTAAACACACTCACCTTGCAAAATGCTTGGCTAGGAAAAGCAGGAGATAGCAAGATGTCATGAATAAAAGCACAAACACTACTTGTCCATCTTCTGGTATCCACTCCCACAAGTACATGAAAATTCCCTAAAATGTAAAGATGACAAAGACATGAGCGAAAGGAAAATGAATTAAACTACAAGACATAATAAAACTTACGGTTAAAATAGAAAGGGTTCTTGCCAGGCTTTCCCCAGTGAGCTCTTCCACCTGCTCTTTGGAGAAGGTGTTGAAAATGAAACTAAGGACAAACAGCATGGGGAGGAAGACGCCCAAAGCACCGTACAACAGAGAGTAAAGACGGATATTTTTGTTGTACGACACATCCAACCTGGAGCAGAGTAAAATACAATTTATTGGCACAAAAACAAGTTCAGGATCAAATGGAACAAAAAATAAACGTTACGACCAAAATCCATTATTGGTTGGTAAATGTCTACAAAAAAAAAACATAGAACCGAATTAAAACATGTGTTTTACTGTGAGCGACCTCGCCTCTACTCAGACCTAACTTTGCAGGAAACTTTGCAATACATGTAGCTACAAACATGAGGTTTAACTATGTCCTTTTTCAAATGCCTTAGTTTTGTGACCCATTACAAAAATAGCATTGCCAGTGACTAACTAAGCGCTAGATTTTGCTGGCATGTTTGTGTTTTACAAGTGAGTTTTATGTGTTGATCTGGTGACATAGCAACATATAATCTGTAGTGTGGCCATCAGAATCAGAATACTTTATTAATCCATATGGGCAATTCATCAGCTGCTGCTCCAATCAATGCCAAAAAATTAAAATGGATAATTCTGAGTCAATGTGTGAATAGTTCAGGGTAACAGAGGTCATTACTGGCAAATGCATCTAACACACTATAGAATCAGAATAGTTTAACGTGAACACGCGTATAATTCTCCAATGCCAATCTCTGTACAAATACATAGGTAATAAGTAATATTTCACACAAATACAGAACATGACTCTTGTTAAACGGCAGACCATGCAAACTGAAGCCATACCTGTCCTTCTCCAGTCTGCCGCTGATCGAGTCTGAGATCAGGTCGCAGTCTCTCTCTAACTGGTCCAGAGTCTTCTGAACAGCCTGATTAATCGCCTTTTCAATCGTCTGACAAATTCCGTCAATCTGGTTCACACAGCGACTAGGCTACACACAAAGCAGAAGCTTGTTACCGCATAACCAATCAATCACGTGGTGGTGGAGAGGTTTCTTCAGTTTCAATTACAAACATGAGCTCTAGTAATTACAAAGAGAGCCAGTACCTTCTGTGGGTTGGGGATGTATATTGTTGGCATCTCAAAACCACACTTGTTGAGACCTGGACGACGGCATAACTCTTGTACAATCTGCATCATTACCCTCTGGCGAAACAGAACACTTTTTCAAGTACAGTACGTGTAATGGTGTCATTTTAAAGTGTCATGCATAAAAATATTATTTTAGGATGTTTTGCCATTTAAAATTATATCCATGTATCGCCTATTTCAGTAAGGTTTCACCCTCAATGTCTGTGGTGACTTTTAAAATTAAATTACTACGCTCAGTGTGATGGACAGCTGCGTTGAGCCACTACAGTTCAGTGAAATACGAGTTAAGCGCCAAGACCAAGAAGATCTGTTTTTGTGCTGCTGTGTAAAAAATCACATTAATGTTGTATCGTCTATAAAGCCTGTTTTGCTTTTCAGAGACTCAAATCTCAGCTGTCTCTCCACTTTTGCACATACTTGTTTTGCACAAAACGTGGAATAATTTATGGCCTTTTAAAAAACGCAAAGTACTATTTCATATTCCATGTGTTACTCAACAAAACACAGCATATACAAATCAGAGCGCTTCAGCAGTCGAAGAAATAGCAACCAAGTAAAACTGGCTTCCTCAAAACTGGATAAATGAAGTGAAATACGACAAGGGAACATTATAGCATAGTTTTTCATGTCTATTTTGGCTAATATGTCTCTTTTATTGTGTGATCCTGCTGTATTGATGAAGAAACATACCTGTCTGTCAGTTTCTTTTCCAGCCTCGTCTGCCTTGCTGAGGTAGAACAACAGCTTATCCCCACTAGTTTCACTCAATTGTTCAACAATGTTGAGAGTCCGCTTGCATAGAGCCTGACCCATTGGGTCAAAGAACACAAATATCAAGTCAGACTGTTGTCCTGTACAAAAACAACCATGTTCAATCAAAATAAGGAATCAGTATTTGTAATAATTATTATTTTTTTCCTTCAGCATACCCAACCAACTGATGGCGCGGTTTACATCAAAAGGGTATATCATGTCTCCATCCACCAAACCTGGGGTGTCAATAAATGTCACCAAACTAAACTTCTTCTGTTTTGAGGTAGAGATCTCAGCAGACAGGTAGTCCAAGGCACCTAGGACAAACAGGTATGCAGGTTTAAGCTGGTCCCTTTTAGAAAGCAATTATTGTCATTACAATGCTTGGAAACCTTGTTACCATCAACATATCGAAATGACTAGTAACTCTGTGATGGAAAATGGATAAAGTACATGCACCAGGAGAGGCCACGCCCACAATGGCGACACAGAGAAATAAATAAACAGTCCTTTAACCTAGAGACCAGTTGTCATGGTTACACACAACAGCTCTTCAACTGGCAGCTTTAGCATGAGCTGTTGGACATAAAGCTAGCCAGTGAAGAACGACTGTGAGGCAACGCCTGGAGAAGTTTATTTTGTCTCAAAGCTGTATGTAAACTTTGCTAACTAACACAATTGTGTTTTTGTTTGTCACCATAATCAACAAACCAATCAGGAATCCCTGTGCACAGTCATACACACGTGCGTGAGACTGAAGCTGAGAGAGGCAGGTGTCAACAGCACAAATCACATCCTTGTGCTGCAGCGGAGCGCTGCTTAGCATTCCTTTACGTTTGTCCTCTTCAGCAATGAACATCGCAAACCTTATTATCTAGCAGATTTTCATCAACACCTTGCACCTTCGAGATCATTTAACAAATCAATTTCTAAAACAACTGACAAACGAGCTGATGGTAAGTCTATAAGTGACTGCAACTAAGAAGATAACCCCATCGTGTGCCCAGGAAAAGGGCAAAGCACCAGTCATGCTGCACCACTAAACGGTTCACTTAACGGCACCAAGCAGGAGGTTACTACACAACAGGTTGAAGAAAAGATAAGAACAAGTTAAACAGTTTCCAATGACCAATTGCAGAAAGAGAAAAAAAAATCTCCCAAAAGAATTGGATTTTTGATGAGTCATTCTTTGTTGCTGAGAAAGGTAAACAAAAGTCTGACACAGCAGATTTCCAGAGGCGCTGAGGAGAATTGTAAAATCCTGTTTGTTCCTGATCAGATGCGGAGAGGGTCTGCAGGGCTCGGCCTGTGGAGCGTCTCTAAAGGCTGTGACATTTCTCCGCTGCTCCTCCTTAATGCACTGCACTGCTGTGGATGGGGCGTGTGACTCACATACAGTGAGCGCTCCAGTCTGCACCCAGTGAACCCTCACTCTCACACACTGTCAGAGCACGGACATGCAGAGCCCCCACCACTCCTCTGCACCCTCCCCCTCTCAGGCACACCCATGCTTTAGCATAAGCTCCATCACAGCACCATATACCACTGACGTACGCAGACCACCACTGCCATTCTCTTGAAACAATACACTGCTAATTGCTGCTTCTTCTGAACATTGAGACTGAGACATTTATATCTGGAGCTACACCACTGACTGATAAGAAGAAAGAGTTTGGTTTAACAGCAAAAGCTATGACTCAGAAATGAGGATTAGTCATCAAGGTGGAGAACCTAAATTGTGGAATAAAACAATAACTTTGATTCATTACCACAGTCCTACGACGCCTCTAAAATGTTCCTCAGTATTAACACGATTTTGGCAACTTGAGCTTTAATGCAGCATGCACTTACACTGTCCACAGATGAGATTAGAAGCATTGACATGCGCTGTTTATTATATTGCTCAAAACTAATCAGCATTTTAAATTGATAATTTTGTGTATGGATCAAAACTCAAAGAAGGCTTACCTTTGAACTCAAGGAGTGGTCGAAAGTGAGGGTAGAGATGTAATGTTGCATTCCCCTGCGCAAAATGAAAAAGGCCCTGATGAAACAAACTCCTGTGGTGCAGATCAATGCCCAATGTCCCAGCCAAACCTCTCCTTGTGCACTGACAAACCCTCCCTTCCGGACAAATGAAATTAACAGAACTATTACTCTGAACTTACCGTCAGTGATTCTCTTTTACGTCCACTTGTAATGAATGTAAACCCTTGTGTTTCAATGGCAACACCTGTTTTCTGTATGTGCTCCTCCACATACCTGAAATGACAGTGCAACAATTAACCAAAGTCCTCAGCCTATATACGTGTCTCAAAAGAAAAAGAAAAATGCGATGAATTACAACAAGTTAATAATACATTCATAGCAGTGAGTATTGTCTATGTTAAACCAGCATAGACAACACACTTTTAACACACTTTAAAACAGGGAGTAAATAATGTTAAACTCTATTTCCAACAAACTGAAAGCTGGTAACAAATACTACATAAGACTGCTTTTAAATATTAGGTATTACCAGTTAATGAAGGAACTCTTTCCTGCAGAATGATTGCCCATGATCATTACTATGATCTTCTTTCTGGGAGGAAGAAGCCGCACTCCCAAGCTGTTGGCAATTTTCACCAAACCTGACCCAAAAAGAAAAAGGAAAGGTGATGCCCATGTAATAGTTTATAATCTTCACTTTTATCTGAAAGATTCACCAGTAGTAGATGTCAGATCCCTGCATTCTCTTGTCTTTACCTAAGACACAGGCCTAATAAACAGGGGGGGTGGGGGGTGGGGGTGTTGTCATTGGACACTGTGCTTTGGCTTTGGCTGTAGTATTTTTAGGTTCCCAGTCTGGGCTGGTAGTAGAAGTCTACTGAAAAATGTTAGTAACAGAAAGGAAAAGTAGAAGTCGGCTAGTAATAAGTAGTAATCTCGTCGTTACAGCATTGCCACAGCCCTCCCCCAAGGCACTGTGACACTGACAGACAGCTGATAATGGGAACAGTAAACCTATAAATGTAAAGTAGATCTAAAATGTACTTAAACTTGTGTGGATCATATGGAACTGCTACTTTAGTGCGAAACCTTTCCTCCAATGCGCACATATTATTTTTCCAGTGTTGTAGTCGGGGGCGGGTTATTTACCGTGCTCGGTGTCCACATACAGGCTGTGGCATTCTTTCAGTATTCTCTCACTCGGTGTTGTGATCGCAGACTCCAGAGGGTTTGCCACTGACCGGGGCTTTCTGCCCGACATTATATCACAGACATATAGGCTACGGGCCGCTATGGCTACCTGCCTCCGTAGTTCCTCCAACTCATGGGGGACAGTTTCTCTGTTGCACACAAGTCCTGCAGCTCAAACAGCCTGCCATCTGCTGGTCCCTTTCTGAAAAACACGTGCAATGGGACGTTTTATTGGCTACTGTCAAATGCCACCTGAGGAACAAAATGTAGCGACGAGACACAATTCATACAATCAACAAACTCAAGAAACCACGGAAACTCACAACTGCACTGTGTGGATTAACATAAAACACTTTTATAAAAGCCCCTATGCCTGAAGTGTTCGGCAGACAGGATTTAACATTTCAGGCGCTAAACCGCTGAGGCATCTGGTCATGTGCCCAGTCCAAGTCCCTTTGAAGATTGCTTTTGTTGTTGTGTTATGTTTTTGTGTGCGTGTGTTTGTTTTAATGGGCTGGTCTACTCTATGACAAAGTTTGCCCCATCTTCTCTGAGTTTGAGGTGGGCCTCACAGTCAATATAAACAAGGCAACAACAACATCAACAATTAATATAAGTATTATTATTGGTATTATTATTATTATTATCATTATTATCATTGTTGTTGTCATTATTGTTGTTATTATTGTTATTATTACATTTTCGTCTAAATATAACAGAATGGCACATAAAAAAAATCTATCAGTGGTTTACAAACAGAGTTGAATAAAGCGGTCGTTTGTAACTATGTGGGCCAGTCTGCTCCTTGCCCCCAAGTTGTGCGTGCGTGGGTTTGGCGTCTCCCCCTCTGGCTCTTGCTACTTAGAATCATATGCTGCACCTTACAAAGGGTAGCCCTTATGAGTGCAGAAGGCTACTTTAAGGACAAGCCGTTATCAACTATCATTCAAAGCAGCTCTGTGAAAAATGAACTTCAATGAGGAATCAGGAGAGACAAAGAAAGAGGTAAGTTATCAATTAAATTATTGATTTGTGAAAGTGTGATTGGTTCCAGTTTGGCTCCGCGCGGTGCAGGCTAGACCTAGGCCTATTCAAACAAGCAAAGGAATAGAGGAACTACTCATTCTGTTGCGTATTGGATTATTGGATATTTGTCAAAGTTTAAAGGTGTCCATTTTACATTGTAACATTTTATATCCTACTCTAAATTAAGTAGCCTAAATCTAAATGTTTCTGTTCTTAACGTATAATATCATGGTTTATGGCAACATTGGTCTCAGTGTAGCCATGACGTGGACCTACACCCCGGTGATTAAACCATTAATCAGCGGGGTGTAGGTCAGTACCAACGTTTGTTTGCAGTCATTGTTACATTGTTAATTGCATTATACCGACCTTATTTTATTTGGGCTCATTGAATAGATTAACGCTCCAGACTGGATGATTGCTGGATGATGTCTATTAGTGCATGTATTAAATAGAGAGACACATTGGCCTGCATGTAATTCAGCTCATGGGTGTAGAAAAAAAACGTAGCCCAATATGTTTGGTCCCCATATTTTATTGATTTTGTTTGTTATTTCAACGAAGTTTGAACTTACAAAATAAAGCGTTAGCCTATGAAATATATATTTAATTTCAATCAAATTTAAATCAATGATTGATTGATTTAAATGTTGCAAAGATCTAGACTGTGCCTGAAACTAGTCTACTAAGTTACTTAGAATAGACACTCATGCACACATCTTAAAAATATTAAACAGTCATTTACAAAAGATCAACCACAAAAGGTAATTATTATTTGCATAGTTTTCCAGTTAGTTGTTTTCCAGTTGTAGTTTCCAAATTGAGGCATAGGGGACAGCAGAGCTCAGACTAAAGAACGCGCGCGTGAGAAGTGACGGTCAGTGCTCTCCTTTCAAGAGACGCGGGCGCTTGTGTTGCAGACAGTATTTAAACTAATTATCTGTAATGTTGAGTCAGTTTAACATTTGGTGGTGGAGATAGTCTCCATCACCAAACCTCTACAGTAAAAGATAGTTTAATATGATGAAAAAGCCCTTTCCTTTAAAAAAGAAAGAAAGAAAAAAGATACGCTGTTCATCTAATGTCTTTGGCCATGGTAAAATACTGTGAAAGTAGAAGATCCCTTAAGGCTCCACGTATTGTCACGGTGAGACAACGCGTTATTGGTGGGCTTTCACCACAGAAAAACTTCGCTCTGCATTCTCAAAGAAGTGTCTATTAGAAAAGTCGTCTCCCTTCACAAAGGACTCAACAGTTTTCTGCTTGCGCAAAATACCGCAATCTCCAAGGAAAGGATGGATGAATATCAACCCTTGCTAGATAAAGACTTCAAAGTAACTTTGAGAAAAAGGGTACGCTATAGGGCTTCTAGGCTTCTCGTTTCGGTATTCTTGATATTTGTGATGACATGCCTAATACTTGAAATGTACTTCCAAACAGCTTCCAAACAGATCCCTGCTGATGGCTGCTGGTGCTGCTTGTATTGGTGGGTCGTTTCAATATGGATACAACATTTCTGTCATCAACGCACCAACTATGGTAGGTTGATTATTCTGTCAATAAAATGCATTTATCGGCCTTTTGAAAAGTTATCTTTTGTATGAGTTTATTGGTGTTTTGATTTTGGGAGGTCAAAGTAAAATAACAAAGTCAAAAACAATCTTTCTGTATATTAATGTTTTGACAAGCAGAAACTGAATGAATTTGTTAGTTTCATACTCTTGTTGTCTCTTTTTTAGTATGTGCAGAGGTTTATAAATCAGACATGGAAAGAGCGATATGACACAACCATTTCAGAAGATTTCCTCACACTGCTGTGGTCCATCATTGTGTCCATCTTTACCCTGGGAGGACTCATAGGAGCATCTATTGGAGGGACTCTGTCTGTGAAGCTGGGCAGGTAGGTTTTCATCTCCTCTTCCTTATTTGATAATAAATGTTGATTTATTGACTAAAATCTTCAACTTCTTTTTGTTTTTAAGGAAAGGGACATTATTGGCCAACAATGCATTTTCACTCACAGCTGCTTTATTGATGGGTCTAAGCTGGCCGACAGGTTTATTTGAATTGCTCATTGTGGGACGCTTTTTCAGTGGTATAAATGCAGGTAGGGAATCTTTCTGTAGTTAAACTTTGCCAAAGAGCTGTTGGTAATTCAGTCCTGCTATATTTTAAAGGTATTGCTAATTGTGTTCAACCTCTGTATTTGGGGGAAATCGCTCCCACGGCACTCCGTGGAGCAATGGGAATGGGGACTTCAATTTTCATAACTGGAGGGATTCTGACAGGACAAGTCATGGGTCTGAGGTAGCTGTGAAATTATTGTATTTATTTTAATTTGATTTATGAATAATATTGAGGTACTTTTACAGGGAGTTCCTGGGCAGAGAGGAGTACTGGCCTATCCTGCTTGCAACAACATGTGTTCCAGCCATAGTTCAGCTAATCGTCCTGCCCTTTTTCCCTGAAAGCCCTCGCTACCTTCTTATTGACAAAGGCGATTCTGAGGGTGGCAAGAAAGGTAAACCAGTGATTGTGCACCGTGAATGATGTATTCTATGCACATGACTGCACATAACAGCATGAGACGATGTGGTGAAGAACTACAGACAATTGTGGTCAATCATGTGATGAGATTTTACGGTGGGACGCACTTAGACACAGTGGACCCCAGGAGCAGGTCAGATGAGAGCGATGCGCAGATAACGGTTTGTCATGTGATTCTTCCTGCAGCGCTGAAGCAGCTCCATGGGGCTGGGGTGTGTGACACTGAGAAGGACAACATCGAAAAGGAGAAGCTCAATGCAGCTGGAGTCCAGGCCAAGAAGCCCTGGGAACTGTTCACTGACCACAGTATGCGCTGGCAGCTTCTCACCATCATCCTACTCAACACTGCTCAGCAGCTCAATGGCATCAACGCTGTACGTCCCTGAAACAAAAACGCTATAAGTGCCCCACATTTTTGGTGATGCCATCTGTGTTTTCACTTTCATCTTTGTTTCAGATATACTTTTATGCAGACTATGTTTTCAGACAGTCTGGCCTCCCTGAAGATAAAATAAGATATGTTACAGTTGGGACTGGGGCCTGTGAATGCCTCTCTGCTTTGACATGTGTAAGTCAAAATGTGACTACTGTACATTTATTAAAAAAATACATTTTCGTTGCAGATCATCTAACTTTGAACCACATATTTCACATGACAGAATTTAGAGTTGATATTTGAGAGTCTTGTGACTTGCTGTGTGTCTCACAGGGAATGCTTATCGAAAGTCTGGGAAGGAAAGTGCTCATCATGGGTGGATACAGTCTCATGGGCATCTGCTGCATTTTATTCACTCTCTCACTCACTTTTCAGGTAATTAATCCTAAAACCTTAACCTTAACCTCATTACTACTTAAATGTACTCATCATTTGGGAAAGGCATTCCCAGGAAACATTTTTGTGAATAAAATATCTGAGTTGGAAAATTAGTATAATGTGTTTCCAGTAACTATTTTGGCTTATTCTACCAATCTGTTACACCAATCCAAAAGTGCTCCAGTAATTTATGACTACTGATTAACAGATTGAGAACTACTCGTAACATGCATTTATTTCTTCTTAGGAAGCCAGTCCAGTTGTTCCATACTTGAGTATGGCATGTGTGTTTGCATTTATCCTCAGTTTTGGCCTTGGACCAGGTAAATAATTCAGTTATACACTTACTTTGAAGACAGTAGACACTGTTGAACAAGAATAATCCTCAGATTGTTCCTTGTAAAGGTGGCGTGACCAACATCCTGACGACTGAGTTATTTACACAAGCCTCACGTCCATCAGCGTACATGATCGCAGGGACTGTGAATTGGTGCAGCTTCTTTTTTATTGGCCTACTTTTCCCCTTTATTGTGGTGGGTAAACTCTATCATCCCCGTTATTCATTGAAGTCACACAGGTTGAGTCACTGCTCTCTGTTCTTCCTGACAGCGCGGACTGCAGCAGTACTGTTTCCTGGTTTTTCTGGTCGTCTGCGTTGCTGTAGTGACATACATCTTTTTTGCTCTTCCTGAAACCAAAAACAAAACATTTCTTGAAATTCAATCCGAGTTTCAGTCATCAAAGAACAAAAAGGCCAATGGTGTGGACGGAGCAGGGACAAACCTTTTGACAACAGCTTTTTAACTCAGGGACATCATGTTAGGCAGATCATTGTAATAATATATAGGTATATTATTCATGGTGCAATCTGATTTCTTGTACTTGTGCCTATACATTGAAGCTACCAGTGTTTATTATTATTATTATTATTATTGTTATTATACACAATGGATAAACCAATTGACCAAATGAAATGTGTTAATCTAAAAGTAGACTGAGAGATGGAGTAATAAACATATTGTCTCTGGTTTCCCTCTTAAATAAAGCACTGGACACAACAAATGAGTCTTTTAAAAGCCTGAATGATATTCAAATGAATTGTCCAATAAAGCCCTGACTTCAATGTTCAGATAAATCCTTTTGTGTAACTGAACCAATACACATGTTTACACTCTCTATCTGTCTGGCATGTGATCTGGAGAACAGGAGCCTTATTCATATTCAGAGGAGTAATATAATAGAAGGAATTACTGACAAAACGCGTGTGAAATAGTTGCTAATATGGATTGCAGCGTCATTATTTCTGTTTTTACTCATCAAAGACTTTAAAGTGAGCCCTACATAAATGACAGAAAAAACTTAATTATATCCTTACTTATATGTCCACATTATTATGATTATGGCTATGATTATTATTGTTATAAGTAATTATTGTTATATAGTAGTAGTAATAGTAATACCAATTTCATTTTTTATATTAGTTCTGGCTCAAACTTCTCCAGTCCAGCAGATGGCAGTAAAACACGTAGCAACATTTGAACATCACACCACCAAAGAAAAACCGAAATGAACATGGCGACCTAGGCTAACCATGCTTGTTTTGTTGACATCTGTTAATACCTAAGTTTGAGTATATTGTTACGGTTTAGCGATCACCTAAATAATGTCTCGTCTCATCGTTAAAAACCTCCCGAACGGGGTGAGTACGGAGCCATCCATAACAGTATAGAAATGTTCTAAATCCTGTCTTAATTCCTCTGCATACCTTTCCAGATGAAGGAGGAGAGGTTCCGTGCGATGTTTTCTGCTTTTGGCACGATCACAGACTGCACACTTAAGTTTACTAAAGACGGAACATTTCGAAAGTTCGGGTTTGTGGGGTTCAAGAGCGAGGAAGACGCGAATCAAGCCCTGAATCATTTCCACAAGAGCTTCGTGGACACCTCCAGAGTTACGGTATGGATGGAGATATGCGGTTAGCTAACTACTGACGTTGAGTTAAAGCTTTACACCAGAGTTCGGGAAGCACTGTTATATGTTCACTGTTACCATGGAGATTTGCCATGTTTGTGGGTGCTTCTTATTTCTATGGGTGCGAGCACATATTTTCCATAGACTAACTTTAAAGTATTTTTCAATGAAATTATTTGTTTTCATGTCCTGCCTAAAATAATTCAGACACTACACTAGCGTTTGAGATGCACTGTAAAATGTTCATTGTTACCATGGAGATCCGCCATGTTTGTGAGTGCTTCTTATTTTAATGGGTGCTAGCCTAGCACACATTTTCCATTGAATAACATCAAAATCTTTTTTATGGAAATATTTGTTTTCATGTCCCGCAACCTAAAATAATTCACAGAGAAGGCATTCAGTTCTCCTTTCTCTGTACAAAACACCATCATTACCAGGAGAATTGAACTGAAGTGTAGTTAATGCACAACACGATCATTGTAGTTTAGACAATTTGAGCTCTTAAATGACCAGCTACATTTTAAAAAGACCAAACAGCACTTTCTGAAGAAGGAGGGCACTACCAGTAGTTTGACCTGTTGTGGGTGCACTCTGACACATAATTACAGTATTTCCTATTAAACAGGTGGAAATGTGTAAATCTTTTGGAGATCCCACTAAACCGAAAGCCTGGAGTAAACATTCCCAGTGTCCTGTCCTCGACAAGCCACCAGCTCAGACAGAGAGCAAAAAGGTGAGGACAGTATAGCCGCAAGTATGCACAATTAATTAAAAAGTTGTTTATAAGCTGACCATTGTTTTTATTTTTCCAGAAGAAGAAGGACAAGGGAACAGTAAATGCACTTGAAAATGTAAGTCTTTGATTGGTGTTTGCTCATGTCCTGTTAAAGTGTATTTATTATTATTATTATTATAATAATGATAATGATAATGATAATGATAATGATAATGATAATGACAGTGATAGCGCTTTTCTGGACATTCAAAGATGTTTTACATTGCATTATGCACTTACTCCGTACATGGTTATGGTAAGCTATTATTGTAGCCACATCTTCAATGAGGGTTCTTGAGTCGTCTTCTGTACTCTGTTGTTGTTACCTTCTGAGATCTGACGGGGTCGGGCATAGACAAGGCGGCATGGCCATTTGTTGTAGAATTGATATCCAACCCTGTCACTGTTATTATAGTGTAATATTGCTTTGAAATCTGAACAGTTGTATTAGTTAGTTATCCTGTCTAAATGTAAACTGCATTGCATTACTTCAGATGGAAGAGGATCAGAGTTTCAAGGAGTTTTTGTCAGTGCATCAAAATCGTAGTCATGCACCAACATGGGCAAATGATACTGCACCGCAACACGACGATGCCAACAGCAAGAATAAGAGCAAAACAGACTTGAAAAACAAGAAGACAAAGCCAGATTCAGATGATTATCTAAACTTTGACTCAGACGAATCTGAAGAGGAACAGGAAGAGGAGCAATTGAGTGAAGATGAAGGTAGGTTTGATAAACAGTTTTGACCAAAAACAATTATATTAAAATGAAATTAATATAGTGTTTTGTTTTGTTTTGTTTTGTTGTTTCTCAGGAGATGTTAAAGAAGCTCTTAAAACTGGTCTGTCGGACATGGAGTACCTGCGATCGAAAATGGCAACCACAAAAGACGCAATGGTGGAAAAGGAGATGGATGAAGGTGAAGGCGACAACACTTCTGGTGTCATTGACAGCGCATATGAGAGCGGTGACAGAGAAAATATGTCTGTGGCCAAAACCTCTAAGGAACATAGACCAGACAAGAGCCAGAAGGATGCAAAGAATGAGGTACGGGGTTGTTTTTGTCACTAATTGTATAACTTGGCAGCCTTTGTCAATGATATATCCATGTTTCCAGATGGAGCCAACCACTGAGTTCACTGTGAAGCTTAGAGGAGTCCCCTTCAATATCAAAGAGGTTGAGCATGCATTCCAAACACAATTATTACATTTTAACCACTTTCGCTATAATTTAATTTAAATGTCTATGATATTACATTGTTTAATAGCAACAAATCCGTGAGTTCATGACACCACTGAAGCCAGTAGCCATTCGAATTGGAAAGAATGAAAGTGGCAACAGAACAGGTACTTGTTTTTGTCCATTTTTATGCTACTACAGTATGTTATATAGAAATTAATAATGCCCATCCTGTTTTAGGCTATGTATACGTTGATTTACGCTCTGAAGAAGAGGTGCAAAAAGCCTTGAAAAAGAATAAAGATTACATAGGTAATGATAAAAGATATATACAGAGATGCGTGTTATTTGTGCCTGATTATTATCATTTCATAATTTTTAGGAGGGAGATACGTCGAAGTTTTCAGTATTGACCCCAGTGCTAATAAGGAGAAGAGAAAACCTAAAGAAATTGACAGAAACTTTACCAGAACGCTCAAGGAGGATGAAGAAGAGGAAGATGTGTCTGAGTCGGGGCGGCTTTTTGTCAGAAACCTTCCTTACACCTGCACCGAAGAAGAGATTAAAGAGCTTTTCTCCAAGCATGGTCAGTGTGATTAAACATTTAATACAAAGATACATTTTGATCATTAAGATCTGTCTTTTTTTCAGGGATATTATCTGATGTGCTTTTTCCTATTGACACTCTAACCAAAAAGCCTAAAGGGTTTGCTTTTCTAACATACATGATCCCAGAAAATGCTGTAACAGCTTTGGCTCAACTTGATGGTCACATATTTCAGGTATTATACACATTTTTATGTTCTGATTTGTCTATCTGATTAAGCTGCACATAATTTAGAATATGACGTCCAATAGGGTAGGATGCTTCACGTGTTGCCCTCAACAATCAAAAAAGAAAAGACTGAATCCTCAGATGGAGGCCCTGGTTCTTCATCGTATAAACAACAAAAAGATGCCAAAAACAAGGCCTCAAGTTCCAGGTAAATATCACTATTTCCATTTGTTTTGTTTCCCTTTTGTGTTCTGAATTTTGCCATTTGTACAGTATGAGAAATTTGTTTTCAGAATGTTTTTTTGAAATTCTTCTTCAGTTCCCATAATTGGAACACGTTGTTTCTGGGAACAAGTGCTGTGGCAGATGCCATTGCTGAAAAGTACAATACTACAAAAAGCAAAGTTTTGGATCATGTGAGTGAGTGCACATTTTGTGTGTGTGTGTGTGTTCCTAATTTGAGTTTTCCCCTTGCATTTTGCTTTGTTTTCTGTAGGAATCAAAGGGAAGCGTTGCAGTGAGAATGGCTCTTGGGGAAACTCAAATTGTGCAAGAGACTCGACAGTTCTTATTGGACAATAATGTCTGTTTAGACTCCTTTAGTCAGGTTAGTTCACCAGATTTCAGTTGATTGAGCGCAAATGGGTAATATATATTAATGAGCCTTCATCCACAGGCTGCTGCTCCAAGAAGTACTGATGTGATCCTTGTGAAAAATCTCCCTGCTGGAGTGGCGGCGTCTGAGCTGGAGGAGCTCTTCTCTCCCCATGGCTCATTGGGCAGGGTGCTGCTGCCGCCTTCGGGACTTACTGCAATCATTGAGTTTTTGGAACCCACTGAAGCTAAGCGAGCCTTCACTAAACTGGCGTACAGTAAGGTACATTGTCAAGACAATTGTGTATTGTGTATGTGTAGCACTGATTTTCATTGAACTTAAGATGATATTTAAATTCTAGTTTCATCACATTCCTCTTTATTTGGAATGGGCACCGGTGGGAGTGTTCTTGTCCAAACCAGAACCAGGTGAGATAATATTATTGTACATACACTTCCTGGTCCCAAAAAAGAAAAAAAGTTGCCACCTGGATTTAACTTTGCAAATAGGCAAGATCTTCAAAATGTATAATTACAGTGAGTTCAGCAAACTCATGTACTTTAAGACAGAGGTTATATGACTACCTGAATATAATGAATGACCAGGTTATTCCATCATCAATACAACACTGGAGAAAATCTTGTGACATTTCAGAAGCAGTAGCCTTAGTTTGGATACTGACTTTTGAGATTAGGCTTAATTTGACTAAGAAATGCTGTTTTCAATCAAAAATACATCAAATTCCACTTTGGGAACAACTGCTTTAACCAAAGCTAAAGGCGGTCCAACAAAATATTTGTTTGTTTTATGGTGGCAAATTATTATTTTTTGGCCTGGCAGTGTATTATATACACGATAACTTGACACAAAATCAGCTGCATAAACACTTGTGTTCTCTAGTTCAAAAAAAGGATCTCGTACAAGATGAAAAGGAGCCAGAGGAGGATGAAGATGAAGACGAAGATGAGATAGAAAGTGTTGCTGGGTCCACACTTTTTATAAAGAATCTCAACTTTAATACAACAGAGGAGACATTACAAGAGGTTGTACAAAATAATTATAATGTATCATACACACAGTAGCTGTAGGAGATTTGTTTTTAATTATGCGATTGTTCATTGGTGTTTGTTGCAGACATTTTTGAAGTGTGGAAAGATCGTTTCCTGTACAATTTCAAAGAAGAAGGACAAAACAGGTATTAATACATTTAAAATGGCTTGTTAGAAGATGTAATAACAGAGAATTCTCTTAAAGGAAAGTTCTTGTCTATGGGCTATGGATTTGTTCAATATCAAACGGCTGAAGCAGCACAAAAGGCCTTGAGGCAGCTCCAGGTGAACCGGACTCCTTCAAATGTAGCCATGTTTTCTAATTTAAATGCTGTCATATTAATACCATTTATCATATTTCAAAATAGCATTGCAGCGTTGATGCTCACCAGTTAGAATTAAAGATTTCAGAGCGAGCCACAAGGTAAATACATACACAAGGTTTAACTAGAAGCATCCTATGTCATTAACATATGTCAAAAACACTTATTTTTAACACATATATCTTTAGATCAACTCAAGCGACTCATAAGAAGAAACAAGTTGTGAAAAAGCAAAAGGGGTCCAAAATACTTGTGCGCAATGTACCGTTTCAAGCAACTGTGAAGGAAATTCGTGAACTTTTCTGGTATTTACTACTTTACATTTTGCATGTGAACGCTTTTAATTCTATTCTATTCAAATTTTGATATGTTTCATAACTTGTTTTCCTAATTTTATTTATTTTTAGCACATTTGGAGAACTAAAGACAGTTCGCCTTCCCAAGAAAGCTGCTGGCTCAGGAAATCATCGAGGATTTGGTTTTATTGACTTCATCACAAAACAGGATGCCAAAGTGTGTGAGATGATACTATTGCAAAAACACTGAAATCATTTGTTTAAAACTAATTTATCTTGTTTACAGAAAGCTTTTGCTGCACTGTGCCATAGCACACATCTTTACGGAAGACGTCTAGTACTTGAGTGGGCCGATGCTGAAGACACAGTAGAGACCCTGAGAAGAAAGACGGCTGAACATTTTCACAGTATGGGTTTGTTGACTTTTTAAAATTAAACATATAATTCTACTCCTTTCATATAACTTTTTTTTTTTTTTTTTTTATCAGGTTCAGCAAAAAAGCAACGGAAATCTGAAGTACTTGAGGGAATTTTGAAGACAATGGAAACTGATGATGCTACAGAAAATAATTTGTAAATGGTCATGAGATCAAGAGACTCATTCTTTGACAAATTTATGCAAATCTCATCAAGTCCTTCCATGTCAATGAAGTGAGGCAAATGTACAGGCTAAACATGTGGGTTGTTAATTTTATTAACTGATTTTACTTGTAACACTTGTACAAAACTATAATGTTTGTAATTGTATATAAAAGTAGTTTTTTTCTCCCATATCCACTGCTTTGTTTCATTAATGACAATACCGGAAGGCTTTTATTTTGAAGTTGGTCGCTCCCTGTGGTCAGGTGACTGGCCAGTACACAGTCATATGATGTGGTCATTTCAACATGGCTTTCAAGGGAACCTCGGATTGTTTTGGAGTTCGTTCTGCACTGAATCTGTCTGTACTTTTATTGTGTTTTACGTGTGTCTCGGTGCGAGCTGTAATTCAAACCGCTGTCATTGACAAACAAAGTGGAGAACTTTTAGTCGTCGATGGATTTCGTGAGGATTTTGTCGCTTGGGCAAATTTTACCGACGCCATTAAAACAACTGGGTTGGTATTTAATAAAACGGAATATATTATATAGAACACGTAATGTACCTGTTGTAGCATTGTAATCAACTGCCTCTGCCATGACCATGTTTTTTAAATTGTGATTTGTTTCTCTGCTGACCTTTGCCCCTATATTGACCTGATCCACAATAATCATAGTGATTGATTAACAACACTGTAAAAGTTGAATGCATACGTTTCAGTTGGTCTTTCTTGGAGGTCACCACGAGCAGTGAGTACAATGACAGTATCCAGGCTTATGCAGCTGGTGCAGTGGAGGCAGCTACCACTTCTAAGGTCAGCACATATTGATATCCTTGTTTACTACTTTTACTTAAAACTTTTTATAGTATTTGTTCTGAAATATGTTGTTTCACAATTCTTCTCAGCTCATATACAAACACTGGATGAACACCCTAATGGGTTATTGTGGGCCATTCAAGTCACAATCAGATTACTGTGATCGTCTCAAAGCTTTCATCAATACTAACCTGCAGTGGGTTCAAGATCAAATAGAAAAGCTACCGGATTCGCTCTACTGGTACCAGGTACACAGTGGTAAACTCAAAGGGAAGACATCATTCTGCAGCTGCTTCTCTCTGACATCTGTGTTTTTAATTTTTGAAGGTGCGCCTTGCAATGTTGCAGCTAAAAGGTTTGGAAGACAGCTATAATGATGACCTATCCTTTCCAACTGGACCCATTTCATTTAATCCATTTGGATTTCTGTATGTAAATATGTTTGTAATGGGTTTCATAATTTTAAGTAATTATTGTCAAACATTGTTTATTACGTGCATGTCTTATTCAGGCTCTTCCAAATGGGTGGAGACCTTGAAGACTTGGAGTCAGCATTGAATAAGTCTAGTGAAACTCGACCTCTTGGTTCTGGTTCCTGCTCTACTTTGATTAAGCTGCTTCCAAACAACAAGGATCTGCTTGTGTCGCATGACACCTGGAACACATACCAGTCTATGCTACGGATTATAAAGAAATACACATTTCCATTCAAAATGTCCCCCTTGGGTAATTGTCTCTTTGATCTCATATTATCTCTTATCCTCACTTTTTTTCAAAATTAAATTTCTACATACTTTTTATAGGTAATGAACTAATTCCAGGGGAAACACAAGCTTTCTCATCATATCCTGGATCCATTTTTTCTGGAGATGACTTTTATATTCTAAGTAGTGGCTTGGTAAGAAAGTCTTAAATGTTTCAACACTTGAAACACAGTTATGTAAATGTGTATAATCTGTATCTGCAGGTCACACTGGAGACAACCATTGGCAACAGCAATCCTGCTCTTTGGGATTTTGTTCAACCCACTGGAACTGTGATGGAATGGCTGAGAAATATTGTCGCCAATCGATTGGCTGTTACTGGCAAGGAGTGGGCCGAAGTGTTCAGCCAATACAACAGTGGAACGTAAGGTTCATTTATTTAAGTAACAGGGTGTGCACAGGATGTTTTCATTTAGGTGCACCAGAACAAAATTTGGGTATACCACTAACAAAATGCTTATTTGAGAGAGTTCTCCATCGCGCTGGTGCTGCGCTCATGCAGTGCTCATGCAGTCACTGTGGTTGCATGAGGGGAAAGTCTAATCTCCTGCCTAGTTTGTCTCAACTAGAGACATGATACGAGTTGGCTGGTGAGGGGTGGTGTGACAAGGATCAGGACAGGTGGAATATAGTACAACCAAAGAAAATTAGTCAATTCACATCCATTAGAGTTTTAGGCACATGGATTACCAAAGTAGTCGCATGCTCGATCTCTGGATATACTTGACTAAAGGTCTATAAAACTGAAGTATAAATCTAAATGTACAGTGGGGTGCAAAAGTTTAGGCACCCCGGATCAAAATGTCTAACAAGGAACAAAGGGAAAATGAAATTACTTTCCAAAATGCGTGAGGTTGAGACATTCCCATAACATATTTAAAGAAATCATGTTTTATTTCCATCATTCACATTTAGTATATATTATAATATTATGTAATAAAAAAAAAAGGCAGGGCCAAAGTTTGTATTAAACACTTTTCTGCACGAGAGTTCCTTCATAAAATTTCTTAAAAGAAATGTTTCCTGTGCCACAAACTGATCTTTGCTAGTTTGGGCCAAAATGTTCTTCAGTGGTATGGTATTCAGACATGCCATGTGCATTCTGGAGACAAAAAGCAGATGTTGAAATGATTATTATTTTGGTCAAAATGAGCAAAGTCAGTTTGGAGAATTTCATGAAGAGATCATCTGTCCAACTGTTGAGCCTGGCTTTGGCTCGATCATCCTTTGAGGTTGTTTTGCAAAACATCATTGAAGATCTGTGGATAAACCTCCAAAAAGCAGTGTGTGTGGAAGACCACCTCATGCCTTTTGGAGATCATTTCACCTTCCCCTTGCTTCATTATTCACATTATTGGAAAGTTTCGTCTGGGGTGCCTAAACCTTCGCACCACTGTATACGTATGTATTTGAGTATGTTTGTCTTCCTCCAGATACAACAACCAATGGATGATTATAGATTATAAACACTTCTCTCCTGGTAAAGCTGGTGTTAAAGAGGGGCTGTTTGTTGTGCTGGAGCAGATTCCGTAAGTTCAGACATACTGTATTGCCGTCATGGATGCTAGACAAGTCATTAAACGCCACTGTTGTTGCAGTGGAATGGTTGTGTACGAGGACAAAACCCAGGAACTGATGAGAAATGGTTACTGGGCCAGTTACAATATTCCGTAAGCTACATTTAATTATTTAAAACAAATACATTTGAGTCACAACATTACCTGTGACTACACACTGAGATGTGTGTGCAGTTAACCTTGTTATTTCATGCATATAGGTACTATGTTGACATATTCAATGCAAGTGGCTGCAATGAGCTTGTTGACAAGTTTGGACCATGGTTTTCTTTTGACAAAAGTCCTCGAGCTCAGATATTCAGGAGAAACCAGACTATGGTGACCGATATTGAATCGATGATCCGCCTCATGAGGTAACGGTGTTCTATAATGCAGTCTGCTGTGAATAAGTCAAGTGCTAATACTGGTTTGTATTTTATGTTTGATGCATTTTGGAAGATATAACAACTTCAATGAAGACCCTTTGTCAATGTGTGAAGAATGTGATCCTCACGCAAATGGAGAAAACGCAATCTCAGCCCGCTCAGACCTGAACCCTGCAAATGGCACATATCCTTTCGGTGCTTTAACGCAAAGACAACATGGAGGAACGGACATGAAGGTTTCATGTTTAACTTTTTTTTTTTTACAGCATGTTTTTGTTTTGAACTAATGCCGTTTTTTTTTTTTTTTTTTGCATTGCATTAACGTCTTGGTTCTGTCTTGCAGCTAACCTCCTATGATATGCTCCATGATTATGGTATGGTGGCGGTAAGTGGGCCCACTTGGGATCAGGTTCCTCCTTTCCAGTGGAGCACATCTCCATATAAAGACCTGTTGCACATGGGACATCCTGATAAATGGACATTCAATCCTATAAAAGTATCATGGTCTTCATCGTCTCATGATCGGAAGGTCGGGGGTTTGAAACGCAGCTCCTGAAGATATACACTGTCGTTGTGTCCTTGGGCAAGACACTTCACCCACCTTGTCTCCTGTGTATATTGGTGTATGAATTGGAGTGTGAATGGATGACTGGTTCCTTGCTGTAAAGTGCTTTGGGCCTAAAGGCACCGTTTTTTTTAATTCCAGCACACATTTTTATTGATTTTTTTATGTACAGAAAGGGAGCCAGATGAGAAAAGAAATCAACTGCTTTAATTTTAAGATAAGGGATCTTGTATGTTTTAGTAAATGTAAACCATTTGGGATGTACTTTTTAAATTTTAGTACACAATCAACAGAACGCTGCTGAATGCCAATTTTATATAATTTAAATATTTGCATTGTATATCATGTAACTGTTTTTTAAATATATGTATTTTCCCTCTTCCTAAAGACTCTTCAAAAACATAAGTGCCTTTTTCTTTTTTACTGCTTTGCGTCTCCCAGGCCATGTGACGTGCTACGTCATCACTGCCGTAAAATGAGTCCAGTGTTCAATGTTTCTTGTTGGATTAAGTTTGAATACTGATATTTTTTTGTGTTAAACGTATGGTTTCTCTTGCACCATACTCGCCAGCAAATATTTACTACAACGGGCAACTTTTTTTTTTTTAATTCGTGTTACTTGAGAAATACAGACGCCGAAACACGTAAGACGTAGAGATAACCTTACTTTCTCTGTTCGTATTTGCTAATAGTGACATATGGCAAAATGTAGCATATTTGATGGTCCATAATTGGATTTAATGTTAATGTGTTGAATCTATTATTACCAGGTCACTGTAACCTCTCTTATGATGGTATTCTGGCAACCCATAACCAACCTGAGAGAATATGTTACCAACAAACCTCCAGGAGTGACATTTTTCTTTTGCCTATTGGCTCTAGCACTGTCTTTCATCTGTCTCAGTGTTTACAGCTATACTCACACTCTGCCTAATCCAGATGTGGCAAAGGTAATAATATCACTGATTGTGTGCCAATGTTGTGTCCGATATGTACTTTTCATCTGTTTTACAGGACTGGAACCATCTGCTTACATCTATAGCTCAACATCAGTTGTGTGAGAAAAACCACACAAGCTTCACTACGATAGTTCCAGAATTTCCTAATGAAGAACAAAAAACAATGGAAGTTCCTGTGGCCTTCTTGCATGTTCAAGTACCTCTCATTTTGGCTGCTAAGTCAAAAGATATATCCGAGAGTGTCATTTTACACACCAGTTTCACTTCTAGCCAACTACAGCTTGAGGGTACTACTACAGAGGATGCTTTTCCTATAAATTGAGTGGTAAAACTATGGAGACAATATTAATTTTCTTTCCTCAGGAAATGAAACTTATATTGTGACTATAGACTTTACAGCAAATGGCAGTAATTCATGCCTTACCATAACTGCACCATCTCATCTGCTGTCTATTAGTCCGTAAGTGACCCACTCATTTAGATCTACCTCTTTACCATAAGTCTGTATTGTCAATGTGGTTCTATTGTTTTACATGGAGAGTTCCACCAGCATGCCCTCAAACAACAAATATCAAAGAAGCTGTCTATACTGAAGCAAGGAGAGTGATAACACCTGCACAAAGGTGCTATAGTTTACTATCCATGTATGACCCAACACTCCAAGTTATGCTGACAAAGGTGTTGTACATGTTCTCAAGTCCAAAAACAAACTGTCTCAACAGCTTTATTCTAATTCGGTGTTTTTTTGTTTCTTTGTTTCTTAACTAAGGAAGATCAACTTGTAGCTGTACGGCATCTTGTGGAAGTTGCTGTTGTTTTACTTGGTGTTTGTTTAATACTGTGTCTCTCTGTAAGTCTTCCACATTCCCCAAGTCAACGTCACCGCTTGACAGAGCAGGATCTTCAAGTAATTTTTCCATTAGCATCTATTCTGCTGATGTTTATGTAAGGTTTGCCATAATTTGTAATTTCTCTCATGTTTGCAGGACCCTCTGATTGACAACTAAATTTTCCCTATCCATCTTGAGGACTTTTAGAAAACAACTACCATTTCATATCAGGATGATGCTGGCTTGTCCTCAGATTCCATTCTGTCTCACATTTAGACAGACTGTGTAGATTTGGCCAAAAGTGCGGCCAGGGGGCCAATTGCAGCCCTAAGACCATGTTTTGTTGGCCCTCATACTTCCTACAGTAAGGTCCTACGGAGTGGTTGCAATGTGCGCAGTTAAAATGTCCGATAAATATTTTTGTTACACTGTGTACAATCTTTGGCCCTTAATGTTATATGATGATGTAGTTGGTATTGTGATGAAAGGCAATATCAAGTATGCTTGTGACAACTTTAATTTCAACTAACCACTTAAGTGCACAGAACAGGCTTGTTGAACGGGGTACATACCCTACTCAAAATGAACACACACATGACATGCAGCTTGCGCTACATTATATTCACACAAAAATAAAAAATTCATTGAGTAAGAGAAATTCACTTGTTGCATTCGGCATTCAATAAGAATAAATAATAAATAGTTTTTAAAAAAGTATGTACAATAAAAGCAAAAATCTTAAGGGGCGGAATTATAACAATAAGGAAATAAGAATAGAATGAATATTTGAACAGACTACAAAAAAAGGAGAATAAAAATTACCCCCTCCCCAATTGTTATAATCCATACATTTAAACATATTTTCAGCACTGAAATTGCCTTCAATGAGTGTGCCTTACTCATACCAGCTATATCTTCGCTCCAGTCTTTGCGCCCTCTGCTGGCAATTGTATTTCGTACAGAAATGAGCGTTGATGCATTATCTACTTTTAATAAATTGCAATAATTGGGTAAAATATTTGTCTAATGGAGTTTGTCTTGGATCTGCAGCAGCGGCTGCTTTGTCCAATCGTTGTTGACATTCTTCGGTTAAGTTGCTACGATTGGCCGTTTGTCAAAGACGAAGGCGGGATCGAGAGGAAGCCACTGTCTACCGTGTTGGAGTGTGGGGGATTTTCACGGCCTGGCTAACTGTCTCATGTTTGGGAAAGAAGAACCGAGGTGTTTCACACTATCCTGACCGGTTCCGTACAGGTGTGAGGCCGCTGCACTATCGTACTGCGTCTAACTGCCGGCAAAAGAAAGCAGTTTATTTGACTTGGTAACGACTAGCTAACATTACAGAGGTGTCGAGCTAGCTAACCGGACTGATAAAAACTCTGTCCCTCGCATTTATGAAGTTTATAGTTGGGTTAGGTATGTTATCGCGTGTTGTAAATGTGGTAAAATACACCAGTTAAAGGTGAGCAGGTAAAGTGTTGTAATAGATGGACTATTGTATAGCTTAACGTTAAATAACGACATAATTTAGCATTGCTAGTTCAGTTGCACGTAGGAGCGGTGCTAGTTGCTTTACAAGGTAGTTTGCACAGGGATGTTTAATTCAGGCCTCTCACGTGGTCATACTCACCTGAAGACAGGCTCGAGTCCAGGATGAGACATTTCCAAAATGATAAAACAAGATTTTTTGAATGTTAACATACGTGTTGTTTTCACAGGTCAAACAAAAGGCATTAAACGTTGACAAAGTAACTGACCATGGCATACTCCAGCTATAGCTCTCTGAGCAGAGCACAGCTTACCTTCGAGTACCTTCACACTAACTCGTGAGTATATTTGAACTGTTGTCAAGACTTAAGAGCAGTCATTACATACTTACCAAGAAATACATGATTTTAGCACAACTCACGAGTTTCTATTTGGAGCCCTGGCTGAGCTGGTGGACAATTCCAGGTAAATATACTTAATTACATTTTCTAAACAAATCCGATTTGTTCTAAAGACAACACATTTTTTAGGGATGCAAATGCTACACGGATTGATATCTACACAGGTATACTAACTTCATATCTGATTTATGTACAAGCTGTCTTCTGTATCAAGCATATCTACTATACATTTTCAGAAAAAAGGCCAGAGCTTCGGGGTGGCTACATGTTATGTTTTCTTGATGATGGTATTGGAATGGACCCCAGTAAGTTGTCTTTTGTAAGTCTTCCATTGTAAATGATAGTTGTTATTTGAAGCATATTTTTATTTGTTCCTAGATGAGGCAACTCATGTGATTCAGTTTGGAAAATCAAGCAAACGCTCAACAGAATCCAGCCAGATTGGCCAATATGGAAATGGACTCAAATCGTACGTTCTGTTGTGATGTGTTGTCATATTTGAGAATCTTGCTCTAAATATATATTTTTTTATCAAAAGGGGTTCGATGCGTATTGGAAAAGATTTTATCTTGTTCACTAAAAAGGGCAACACGCTTACATGCCTGTTCTTATCACGGACGTTCCATGAAGAAGAAGGCCTGGATGAGGTTGATACTTGTTGAATACGTTTTTACCATTATGTCTAATTCATACCAGTCAAATATTTATAATAGTGGAGAATGAAGCATATACCAACTGTCATTTAGGTTATTGTGCCTCTACCTTCGTGGGATCTGACGACAAAGCAGCCTCTGACCTCTGATCCAGAGAAATATGCAATAGAGACCGAGCTGATCTTCAAATACTCTCCTTTTAAAAATGAACAGCAACTCATGCAGCAATTTAACAAACTAGAAAGTAGCAGCGGTAAGAGTTCTTTTTTAATTTTGACACTTCTGTTGTAAGTGAGCTGCATATTATACTTTGTCACCATTCTATTTTTTAAAGGCACTCTTGTGATTGTCTACAACCTTAAGCTGATGGACACTAGGGAACCAGAGCTGGACTTTGAGACCGATCATCAGGATATACTGATGGCAGGAACGCCAGCTGAAGGAGTGTCAGTGTTTTTACTGTTCACGTATTGGCGAACTATTTTATTGTTCTGCTAGTCACTTTGATGCTTTGGTGGTAAGAGTCCTAACTTCCTTCTGTCTAAACAGGAAGCCAGAGCGGAGGTCATTTAGGGCATATGCAGCAGTTTTGTATATTGACCCACGAATGAGGATTTTTATCCAAAGTCATAAAGTCAGGACAAAAAGACTTTCCTGCTGTCTGTACAAACCAAGGTAATTTTTAACGTAGTGCGAAGCATGTATATTATTCTCAATAATAACTAAATAATGCATCTGCTTTTTTTTTCAACCAGACTGTACAAATATTCCTCTACTCGATTCAAAACCCGTGCCGAACAAGAGGTCAAGAAGGCAGATCACCAAGCTAAAATTGGTCGGTGCAGAACAAACACTGAATAGTGATTATTCTTATGATTTGAAATTATTTGGATCAGAGTTCTGACTTTCATTCTGTTTCAGCTGAAGAAAAGGCAAGAGAAGCTGAAAGCAAGCGCATTGCTTTGGAGGCTAAACATGGAGATGACTTGTCGAAAGATTCACGGGTATGCTACAGACTGATTTATTATAATCAAGTTATTATCATTTACATGTTTTTTCATACTCGATGTGGGTTTAGGCAATTTTGCGAAAGGTTCAGGATGCAGCCATGATGCTCCGCCGTGATGCAGAGATGAAACAAAGAATGCTGGAAGCCAAGCAAAAGTATGATTTCATAGGTTTTCATCTCTTTATTTACGACATATGTTTAGATTTATTTTATGGTTAGTTTGTTTTCAAGTGTTGCCACTTCGCAAATGTTAACTTGTTTTTCCTCATTTCAGGGCATTGAAAGAGCCTAAAGAGCTGAATTTTATATTTGGTGTAAACATTGAACAAAGAGAACTAGATGGAATGTTTATTTATAACTGCTCCCGTCTCATCAAAATGTATGAGAAGACTGGACCCCAGCTTGAGGGAGGCATGTAAGTACATAATTGTTGTCAAAAAAATGCAAACTGGGTATATGCTCATTTAATAATTTGTTCCAGGGCCTGTGGGGGCGTTGTCGGAGTGGTTGATGTTCCATATTTAGTTCTAGAGCCCACTCACAACAAACAGGATTTTGCAGATGCTAAGGAATATCGCCACCTATTGAAGTCCATGGGAGAACACCTGGCTCAGTACTGGAAGGACTCCAACATTGGTGAGCTTTGATGTCATAGTATAGCAACAGAAAATTGAGTGGCCGTGTTTGCAATGTTATTCTTGTCTTATTCTATTTCCATTGAGATTTATGCACATCCTCTATTAGCAGCAGTTGTTTGAATTGTGACAAAATTCTGGGATGGATCAATTGTTTGGCTAAATCTACAATCTAATCTTTATCACACTGCTCTGAGTGGTACATTAGCAGGTTAAGCAGCAAAGTTGAGAAAGATATCAGTAATGTGTGGCTGCAGGCCAGAGAGCATGGATACAGGAATAATAGCTACATGGGTTATATGTTATATGTACAATGCTTTTATGATATGATTGTATGATGATATGATTATAATTGTCACTCTGTTGTAATAAATTAATAACAGTGTTGTGTAAACAATGATGCAGCTCAAAAAGGCATTGTGAAGTTTTGGGATGAGTTTGGCCATCTGTCTGCCAACTGGTCCGCACCTCCTTCTTCAGAGCTAAGATACAAGCGACGCCGTGCCATGGAGATACCTGTCACTATACAGTGTGGTGAGTTACAGGCTGAATTACCTATCTTTACATGTACACTGAAAAACATTTTCTTATGTCAACTTCATCTGTGTCTAGACAAATGTTTAAAGTGGAGAACACTGCCCTTTAACATGGATGCAGTAGATAAACGGTACCCAGACAGTTGGATGTGTCTCATGAACCCAGACAGCACCCAAGACAGGTTTGGAAAATGTGTTTAAACAATAACTATACCACTATTAACACACAAAATGCAAGAGGATTCTAAATATCAACATATCAAATGTTTCTACTGGTGCCGTACGCATTGTATTTGGTCTTTTCCAGATGTGACGCCCTTGAGCAAAAGCAGAACTTGCCATGTGGAGTTTTAAAAAAAGACAAGCCAACTGCTGAGGACAAACAGAAAGAACTTGCTGAAAAAATTAAGCAGCAACAGGACAAACTACAGGCCCTGCAGGTATTTTTTGTTCCTGCTATGCACAATTAGTGTAATAATAAATTATGTTTTGTCTTGGTACATCCATTTTTTTTCTTTTTCAGAAAACAAACACTATAAAATCAGCAGCTGATATAAAAAAATTGCCTTTGAACGTCAGCATGAAGTCAACTGAAAGTACTTCTCAGGTATGTATTATTACAATAGGTTTAGCTTAAGTTCGATTTTTGATTTCACTCACTGTTTTTTTTAATGATCTAGGCAACTAGGTCGTCTGAGCGGACAATAACTCGTCCCCGTTCACCTCCACTGCCTGCTCACCTTAAAAATGCCCCTAGTGTTCCCCCGTCCCGTGCTGCCTCTCAGCGGCCCACCCGAAGCCCTGCCCCTGCTCCACCTAAACCGGAACCACCAAAGTCCAGATCTACTGCTAAGCCTGTAACGCCCACAGCAAAGCCTGCTCTCAAAGCTGCTGCCAAAACACCACCACCTAGTCGAACTTCAAAAGTAAGTAACTGTATATCACAAAAATTCTACACATTAATCCTTACGCTACTTGAACACGTTAATATCTATTACACCTTCTCAGACACCTGCCAAAGCGTCACCAGCTGCAGCTTCTGGGCAACGCAAGAGGATAACGGTGGTGCAAGACAGTGAGGAAGAGGACGATGAGGAAGAGGAAGAAGATGAGGAGGAGGAGGAAGAAGATGACAGTGAAGAGGAGAGTGAAGAAGAACCACAAACAAAGAAATCAAAGATGGCGGCTGCAGTCGCTAACCGCGGCAAAGTAGTAGAGAAAAGTCCGGCACCTAAACGAGGAAGGTTGGAGGAGGTGTGTTTCATCTAAAAACTCAATCATTTATCTTAAAGGGATATTTCAGGATTTTTGACATAGGGCCTTATTTCCTAGTTATCGAGTGTTGCTGATTTCTGGAGATATTTTTTTTTGTAATTCATGCAGTTCTGATATTTGAAGAGTTTCGTGGTGCTAGGCTAATGCAAGGCTAGCACATTTCTACAGTATCAGCGAGCTTGCATTAAAAACAGTCTGACCCGCTCCACAGTTCATCTGAGGCAAATCACTTATAACGCCAGACTAACCATACAAATATCTGTGTCGATAGAATATTTTTTGGAATATAACTGACCTTGCATCACATGAATGATCGCATTTTAGGGACTATTTTCTAGCTGATCACTCCGCCGCCGCCTAGCTTATACAACCACGAAGCTGATGCTGCTCAAATATAAGTTATTTTAAATGCAAAATGGTTAAAATTATTCTGTCGACACAGACATTTATATCGTTAGTCTGGCGTTATAAGTGATTTGCCTCAGGTGCACTGTGGAGCCGGTCACTGTTTTTAATGCAGGCTAGCTGATCGTAGAAATGCGCTAGCCTTGCACTAGCCTAGTGCCACGAAACTCTTCAAATATAAGAACTGCATGAATTACAAAAAAAATATCTCCAGAAATCAGCAACACTCTGGATAACGAGGAAATAAGGCCCTATGTCAAAAATCCTGAAATATCCCTTTAATTTTACTTGCAAATGTTTGCAGTCACATTAGTGAATTTGCTTCCATTTCCTGGTACTTTTGTGAATTATTCTACAAAATATTGAACCAACTACACATTTGTCTGTATCATGAGAGGCTAATTGAACTGCAGAACGTGAGAATTCGATTACTTTTGTCATTGAACCCTGCAGGTTAACAAACTCTCCAATTCTGTGAAGAAGGGGGTTTCTACTCCTTCAAGGCAGGCTCCAACTCCAGCGTCTTCCACTAAAGCTGTTTCCACACCTGAGCATGGTGCTAAAGCTAAGGTAGCTTTACCTGCCGCCCTCCGCTAAACTTAAGCTGGCTCGGCTGCTTTGCTTTCACACTAACGTTTTTAATCCTCGTTTGGGAGTATTTAGTAGTTTATTCTTTATCCCAAATTGTGTCTTCTTTTGAGAGATCATTTTAACCACTTTCTTTAAGCATGAACTTCTCTTCCATAGTAGACTGGTGGTGGTCTTGCACGCAGGAGGTTATATTTGAGACACAAAAAAATATATATATATTGTAATTATACAAATGTTTTTGCAGGCGCCACAGAAGGCACAAGAAGAACAAGAAGACGGCAGGAATGCTCAGAAAGGTTTGATGAGCATTAAAAATGTGTATTTTCTTTATTTTTATTCAAGTTTTTACAATGAAATTGATAAGGATGCCCGTTGCGTGTTTTGCAGATAAGGGGGTCTTAGTGGAAGTTCGAGTCAATAAAGAGTGGTTCACTGGTAAAGTTATTGCTGTTGAGGCAATCAAACAAACTGTGCGCTGGAAGGTGAAGTTTGATTATGTGCCTACATCCACACCAAAAGACAGATGGTAAGAAATGTATTACATTTATTTTTACATTGTTCACCTCCATTTAATAATGCATTATATGTTTTGTATAAAGGGTGTTTAAGGGCAGTGACGACGTGCGATTGATGAGGCCCCCATCTCCAAATTCTCTGACTCCTGACACCCAGCAGGAGACGGAGAAGGGCCCGTCTCCTATGGAGCCAGACACCACTCAACCCGGAACAAGTCGAGAGGTCACTGGCAGCCTAGTTAATATGCTCAGGTGCACTCTTCTGACACTACATCATTGTGTTAAAATGTTTGCTCTGTCTTCAAGTCAATTATTGTTGTTGTTATTATTATTTTTTCAGGACAATGCTGCATTACTTTTTCCCTCCGGTTTTCCGGATTCCTAAAGATGAAGTTAACAGCATGACCGCTGAAGAGTTAGTTTCATTTCCTTTGGTGAGTTGTAATAAACTTTAAAAAGGGCTGTAGCTCTAAAACTGTTTAGGCTGTATAATGATGCTTAACAATGTTATCTTTTGTGTTTCAGAAGGAGTATTTTCAGCAGTATGAATCCGGTCTACAGTCGCTGTGTAATTCGTATCAGAGCAGAGCAGATGCCAAGGCCAAAGCTGTGGAAGAGAAATGCAACAATAATGAAAACAAACTCAAAGAAGCAGATGAGAAACTCCAGAAACTTAGAACAAATATTGTAGCTCTTCTGCAAAAAGTACAAGAGGTAAGGCTTTTCGTAGTATATAATTGTTAATTATGCAGTCTCTAAATGTCTATTGTTGTATTATAATAAAACAAAATGTTTGTGAGGATGAGAAAAGTCCATAGGCTTTTGAACTGTCGTTTTGTTGATGGTCATATACCAAAGGAACGGCAGTGTATATGAGGATGCTCTCGATATTGTGTATAATCAATGGCATAAGGCTACAATTTTACCAAATGATTTGGCAGTAAAGCAGCATTTAATACATTATTCTTATCTTATTTTTTTATTTTATTTTTGTTGCTTTTTTATTAAACACATTTATTTACAAAAAAACAATTTACAAAATCTCTCACTTGGAGACATATGTGCAGAACAAATAGAAGTCAAATAAAAGAAAATGAGTACAAAAAAATAAATTAAGCAAAGGCACTTCAGTCAGAAGCTTAATGTCAGAGCTGTTCACGTACATTGTCTTTAGTCCTCATTCATTCTCCACAGTAGAAAATTAACTTCTTAACCAATGTTAATTGTAAAAACTGATATACTGTTGTCTTTCAGGACATTGACATTAACACAGATGACGAGCTTGATGCCTATATAGAAGATCTTCTTACCAAGGGCGATTAAAGAACAACGTGTATGCAGTATAAAGGAGACCCATCAAGTGTGTCTCTCCAAGGACAATGTTAACTCTCCCACTTTTATTATTTGTACATTATTGTCAGCTCTACTGAACTGAAGTGAGGCACAGGCAGATCCTCCTTTTTAAACTTTGTTTGTTGCTCTCCTGTGGCTCTCTTTAGTTGTTTTAATATTACATGTATTTTTTCTGTTAAAACAAGTTTATACTGTTTTAGTGTTGTTTAACCTCCTTGAAAATTTTATGTTATATCAAAAGAAAGCCTTTAGTTTGTCTAATCCATGTAACTTGTAACGGGGTGACGGGCTGATGCTCTGCATTGCCTGTATTTCAAACTTTTATTTTTGTACACTGACGCAGTAGTGCTGCCCTTCACCTCGGTTCGCCTCGGGAGCCCAGGTAAGGCTTTTACAGGTGAGTGCAACATCACGCTCGCAAAGAAATTATTTACTGGGTTTTATCAGTATCACTATTCGTTTAGACTTCTGTATAAGATTTATTTGTCCAGAAACTGTCTTTGCAAATGATACATTTTTGTTCATGTTGAAGGTGAAAGTGTGACTAATTGTTTTGATAATTGTTGCATGCATTCTGCCATTGTTCTGGACAAGACAAAATGATTCTGTATTTTTGAAAAACATACTTGCAATAAAACAGTTTCTGTTACCGCATTTTTTGTAATTATTATGATCCCCAAGTAAAGTAAATTCAATTTCTTTATATCCATTCACTACCACTGGGCCTTTTATTTTGAAATAACTGCACCGGATGTAAACACTGAAGTGTGTGAAGTATGTTTTACACAGCTGTACCTCTTCAATGTTTTCACCGTCTGCTTGTGTCAGCTGTTCAGAACGGAATACTTTGAAGCAAACTGATGATCACTTCCCTTAGTGGGGGCTTGGGGTCATTTGTGGCACGTGCGTACTTTGAAACGTCTAAAATGTAGGTGTTTTGTCTGAGTTTGCAATCGTTCTTCCTGAAAAAATCCAGTGAACTATCGGTAAAAGCTGACCTTAAACCCACTTACAAGTTGCACAATCTGAAGCGGGAGATGGGCATTTAATGTTGTATTTTTCCAGACAAATTTACAGCCATGAAGTTTTACTCAGTCCCATGTCGCGCGGTCAAGAGTGCAGTATGGCATAAGTTTCCCTGTAGTTCCCCACAGTCACTCAACCAGGTCAGATCTGCCAGTGTGGTTAAAACATTTACCAAACCACAGACGGAGCCAGCTCTTGACACTGTGCCATTCTCCAGCGCCAAAATAGGATGTTTCTTCCAAGAGAGACCCGTATTAAAGAATTCATTTCTTGAAGACGCTCTGCTCAGAGGTTACTTAAGCAGGCATCTACCACAAGAGGTGAGACATTTCGATTTTGTTAGTTGTTTCCTCCTATTTCTTGCTGCAATTTTTTTTTTGTCTTTACAGGCTGTCATTTCAGATCTGTGTGCGTTTGGGGGGCGTGTGGCGGATGAAGTAGATGGTTGGGGCAGAGACTGTGAAGTTTCTCCTCCACAACTGGTCCAGTATGACCCCTGGGGCCGCAGAGTGGACCACATTCACACCAGTGCTGCCTGGAAACGAATGAAAGATTTATCTGCACGAGAAGGACTTATTTCTATTGGCTATGAGAGACATTATGGGGAGTGGAGGTACTGTTCGTTATTAAAATGTTAATTCCAAATCCCAAGTTTAAAGGTCCATTACACAACTTCCTAGGGGGAAAAAAAGTTGATATTTAACGTTGTAGTGACCCAGCAGCTGTATTGAGTGGTCAGAATGGTGCCTTTACTTTCTATCACAGTGGTCTGTTGGACGCTCCAGGATCAATTGTTTAGTAGGTTTTCATGTGAAAGGGTAAATTGATTCTGGAGCGCCTTAGAGACCACTGTGATAAAAAGTAAAGGTGCCATGCTGACCACTACTACAAGGTCAAATACGCACAAATATAAACTTTTTCACATTAAAAGTCGCATAATGCATCTTTAAGCTTAAACTACAATGTGTTGTTTTTTTGTTTTCTGTTTTTTTTAGTCGTGTATATCAAATGAGCAAGTTGTTCCTCTTCTCTCCTTCCTCTGGCCTCTACACCTGTCCGCTGGCCATGACTGATGGAGCAGCGAAAGTTATTGAGGTGTCATTAATCTGCTTTACCTTCCAACGTACTTAGTACAAACAGCCTTTATTTGATCACTAGTCCTTAGGTATTTCTTGGCCAGTGGAGGAAGCCTTTAACCGTTTGACCACTCGTAAAGCTGAAGACTTTTGGACGTCTGGGCAGTGGATGACTGAGAGACAGGGAGGATCCGATGTGGGTCAGTGAACTTTGTGCTGTTATGGGCAGAAATGTACTTGTCAGTGCTTTTGTAAAGTATGTGGTAAATTTACATTGATTCTTTGTATTTTCACTTCATCTCTCAGCAAATGGGACTGAGACCGTGGCTGTTCCTCAAATGGATGGTTCATACAAGCTCTATGGCTATAAGTGGTTTACCTCTGCGACAGACGCAGACATGACTCTCACATTGGCCAGAGTGCAAGATGCATCAGGGTCAACTACATCGGTACAGCTCTCACACTTCTCATGTATATGACTACTTAAAGGAACAGGCCACCGTTTTTCCATACTGAGATATGTTCTTACCTGAGCTTAGACGAGTTGATACGCACCTGTCTGGTCGTTTTGCGCGACTGAGCGCATGCACAAATATCAAAGATGTTGTTAGCATTTGGCCTCTCCCAACATATTCCTATAGCTCCAAACAAGGGTGAAGTTGGAAGCTCTTCCACGGGCCAGACAGGTATGTATCAACTCATCTAAGCTCAGGTAAGAACATATCACAGTATGGAAAAACTGTGCCCTCAGTCACGCAAAAAGACCAAGGATGTCGATAGCATTTGGCCTCTCCCAATGTATTCCTATTGCTCCAAATGGGGTGAAGTTAGAAGCGACTAAGCTCTTCCACGGGCCCGCACAAAGACCAGACAGGTACGTATCAACTCGTCTAAGCTCAGGTTAGAACATATCTCAGTATGGAGAAACGGTGGCCTGTTCCTTTAAGTCAGCAAAAGTAGTTCCCAAAGTGAGTGGGGGACACAAGGCCATGAACTGGTTGTCCAGATGATTTTGATTAATCTATTTTAATTATACTGATACCTGAGTAAATGTTTTTGTCCCTCCTCTACCCAACTCCATAAAGATACACAGTAAATGTCCTGTCTTTACTTCTTGCATGTTCAGGGTAGCCGTGGCCTGTCATTGTTTTATGCTGAAGTGTGTCGAGATGAGAGCGGCCAGTTGAAAGGCATAGAGGTGCAAAAACTCAAGGACAAGCTGGGCACCAGACAGATGCCGACTGCGGAGTTGCTTCTCGATAGTCTGCCAGCTCACAGGGTTAGTTACACAGAGAACCTCCTCCTCTTCACTGAATTGGTTACTGTAAATAAAGGGCAGGCAGTGCTTAATAACTCAATTATTCATCTTAGCATTGTCTTGACATGTGATTTAATGTTGCTGGTCAGATTTCTGCAGAAGGAAGGGGCGTGGCTTCAATTGCAAACATGCTGACAATTACCAGGATCCACAACAGTCTGTCTGCAGCGGGCGCAATGCGAAGGCAAGACGCAAAGTTCAATTGTCAATTCTACTTTCATACAATTGAACTAACCTTTATGATTATGTGTTGTCAGGGTTGTCCAGCTTGCGCGTGACTATGCTACTCGCCGCAGAGCTTTTGGGAAGCTTCTTAAAGACCACCCGCTTCATGTGCAAACCCTTGCCAGGATGGAGGTGACACGCACCTATGGCGATAATACTACACTTTAGTGGTTTTCTATTGCCATGTCATTGTTTCTTTCAGGTTGAGACTCGCGCAGCCTTTCTCTTAGTAATGGACGTGTGTCGTCTTTTGGGCAAGGAGGAAACTGGCATCGCAACAGAACTCGACACACACCTCCTGCGTCTTCTCACACCTGTAGTGAAATTGTACACCGGTAAGCAGGTATGTTTTAGACAAGCTGTTGTAACATACCACTGTTCCTGTCTTCTGTCTGTGCTCATTTTTTGGCAACATACATTTTTGTTTTAGGCAGTGGCGGTTGTGTCTGAGGGCTTGGAAAGCTTTGGTGGACAGGGCTATATTGAAGATACTGGGTTGCCAGGACTTCTTCGAGATGCACAGGTCATAGCAAGTAATCTAAATAAAACAGATGCACTTACTCTACGTATTGATTAGAATTTTTTTTAAATGTGATCTCTAGGTGTTGAGCATTTGGGAAGGCACAACAAATGTCCTGTCTTTGGACGTGCTCCGGTGTGTGGCGCGCAGTGCAGGCATGGTTTTTCATGCATATTTTAGCCACACCAAGGTAGCGTGCAACTTGTCAAACTGAGATTATTTAAGAATCTGTGCAAACAAGGGAATGTGACCGCTTGTTTTCGTCTTAGTCCCTTCTTGCAGGTGCATCAGGAGTTTGCACATTGTCTCCTGCAGTCCAAGCAGTACATGGTGCTCTCTCTAAACTTGAGCTAGTAGCACAGGACGCTGTCACCAAAGAGTCCAGCTTTCTTGATTTGGCGGCGAGAGATCTGGCATATAGTTTGGCTCGTATCTATGCAGGTTGGTAAAAATGTAGAAAAGAAAAAAAGGACATAAATACAGCAGCGTTTACTCTTCAGTGTGACCTTTCCATAGGTGCCCTTCTCATTGATCACGCATCTTGGAAAGGAGCATCTCCAGCGGACATCTACACAGCTCTAAGGTAAAGAGACTGCATTCTAATGTGGGAGATGCTGATGAATTAATCTCGCACATTTTGTCACAGGTGGTGCGAACAGGATTTGTGTCCTGTGGCAACTAATAAAGAGAAAGGCTGGTATAACTCGGGCACGCCACTTCACGATGCAGCATTGGTGTACGACCAGCAAATACATGGCTAATTCTTAAATTTAAAACAACATTTTGAATAGTATTAGATATATATGATTTTTTTTTTTTTTAAGTAATATCCAAGTTGCTAATATACTGACCTGTAGCTACAGCACAACTATTTAACACATGTTAAAGCCACACCGCGTAGAATTTTACCCAATAAATAAAATTGAAATACAAACATTTATTTCATGACAGATATTTTCATCATAGAAAAATACCGCATACAGACAATCATTTATGAGTCTCACCCCGCTAAGATATGACTGTGAACTTTACTGGGAGCGGGTACGTCTCCAGCTCGTCTCCATTGAGATGTGACGAAAGGCAGTAGAATTTGAGATTTAAACAGGTCAGTTTCTCATCCAAGTCCATTCTTTTAGGCTATTTTTTGATGTTTATAGTTTCACTTCCTTATTTGACACTGACAGGATGTTACATAGAGAGAGGCAAACAACTTTAAACTGCTAAAAAAAAAAAAAAAAAAACTGATGCCGTGCCAACCATGTTAAGTCAATGGGAAATGAGTCAAACTGCTGTGGAACTTTACCTTTATCTATGTCACTTCCTGTCAGCAGCTTAAATATTCAAATAACTTTTCTGCCCATTTTTACATAAAAATTGCTGCTTCTCTGAAATGAAATGATAATTATGCAACTGATGAACTTGCAACTTGCAAATAAGTCATATTTTCAAAAGCATTTAAACCTGCACCATGACACTTTGACAATGTGATATTGGAAAATGTCAATAAAAATCTGTGTGAAAAGGTGGTATTTAAGATTTGTTGTAAATTTTGAGCTCCTCACATCACAATATATGTATTATTATTATTACTTTTAATTCACTACACAAATTTTCATGTATGTTTTGGTATTATTATTATTTTTTGTTTAAGTGCGTTACCGTGGCAACACAACTTTTTTTTTATTTTATCGAAATGGTTCGGGTACATGGACATGAGTGACATAACGATTAATGTTGATAGAAAATGTTATGAAGTAGTAAATAAGTAAATCCTGAGCTCAGACAGTTCCGTGAACGCACCACGTTAGTAAAACGTCAGTGGGCGGAGTTAAGCGTTGGTGACGAGGACACTGGCTAAATGTAAAAACACTGGACTTGTGACTGGGCCACTCTGTTTAGCAATGACTGTGAATACATTGTTGTAGATTTTGATCAACAAAGAGCTAAACAGCGGCTTGTCGCCAGAATGAGCGCGTCCCGGGATAAATCGTCGGCAATGCAACGACATTAATTGTTTTTCTAGGTGTTTTTCCCCATTATATTTTCGCCTGTCAGGTGGCTCCCATGTTTTCAGGAAGGACATTTTTGACTTAACGCATTCAACACAAGACAGACCATGACGTCGCAAACCACGGACGAGGTTGGTGAATGAACATGAGCTGCTACAAATTTCTGTTTACACTTTCCTCAGTGAACATTGCGTCCTCCAGGCTCCAACTCTGCTGCTTTTATTTTACCAGCCTCATGTTCTCTTGCCTCATTTCCACGGAATCAGATTTCTGCCCCACTGACACATTGCTCTCATTGTATTTTTTTAAATACATTGATTTTTATTCAAGTCCCTTCATCTCACTGAGGCTCACCTTTGAAATGCTGAAGTGGTCAAGACTGACAAAGGCTTTGATTTTGTGTCACAACATGCATTTTTGACATGGGCTCCATACATCTACATGCTCTTTGACATGTCACGTGGTTCTCCTATTAAGTGCTTTGACTAGTTAATTTATACTTATACCATAAACCCAATACAAGCCAGCAAAATGTGTAATTTGGATCCAATTCAGTGTTTAATTTTGTTCTCCATAGTCTAATAACAGACACTGTGGGCATATTAATGTCAGGTTCAATGTAGCCTAATATTTAAAATGTCTCTTTGTCTCCTGTTTAGTGCGATGTGGTGATGCGCTTGAATGTGAGCGAGCGCTGTGGTTTTGTGAAGAACACCTCAGATTGTAACGTGGAGGAGAGCTTCATCAACTACATCCATTTGGCCTTTTGTCTGCTGCCCCCGAATCTCACCCCTCTCACTGTGACCCTTTGCGTAAGTATCAGTGTCTGAATGAAGTGAAATCAAGTGAGAGCAGGGACTTGACATTCACATTATGAGGAACTTCACTGTACTGTGAAGCTTCACTTCTCTGTACAAGCGGTTTGTCGAGGCAGCTTTAATTTATCCTTGTGTGGACATGGTGCAAATGCATAAGATTTCTTTAGTAAAATTAACTTTTTTATTTTTCAGATGATTTGGCTCCTCTTCCTGTTTATTATCCTTGGACTCACTGCATCTAAGTTGTGAGTTTGATTTAATGTACATTCAGTAGAAACTTAATGGCAAGTAGCATAATGAACCTCCCCGATTAGTTTCAGCTTTTTAGTTTTACTTTCAGTGCACTCTATACCCACGATGTTATAGTCACATGATAACAGTCATGTGACGGTGCTGCTGTGATTGTTTCCTTAGAGTTGGACTTTTAGCACTAGTCTCTGTTTGTTGTAACAACTATAACTGGGAACTGAATCCGATTCAAAGCATTTGTAGTTATGGCATTATTAACTTCTCCTTTTGTCTCGGTCAACAGTTTCTGTCCAAATCTGTCAGCCATCTCTACCAGTCTGCGCCTCACTCACACTGTAGCTGTATCCTTTTTATTGTTACAGATAAATATAATTTCCTCTGTGTCACTTCCATTTTACACACAGTAATTCGGCCCTTAACTGCACTTGTAGGGTGTGACGTTTTTGGCTCTTGGTAATGGAGCTCCTGACATCTTTAGTGCGTTGGCAGCTATCTCTCGTCCACACACAGCTGGACTGGCAGTGGGAGCATTATTTGGTGAGTGTAGTAGCTGATAAACGCCACATCTCAGTCATCCTTTGCATTTTCATATTTGCATCTTCCTTTCTCTGCAGGTGCTGGCATTTTTGTTACCACAGTTGTTGCAGGCAGTGTGGCGCTGGTGAAACCTTTTGCTTTGGCGTCGCGTCCATTTCTCCGCGACGTGATCTTCTACATGTCCGCAGTGTTTTGGACATTTGTTATTTTATACAGAGGCACCATTTCCCTGGGAGAAACGCTGGGTATATTCAATATTGGTTGATAGTTTGCACTGAATTCTTCTTGATATCATGCTCATAGACTTTGTTTACCCTGACTTTCTTTAGGATACCTGAGCCTCTACATCGTGTATGTGCTGACAGTCATTATAGGTACCATTATCTACAATCAACAGAAACGCTCACTGAACTCAACAGTTCAAGCAGCTCCACAAATGCCAGGTGCGCATCAGATCACACCCTTCAGGTTCAAAAATGTTGTAATAATATAACTTTATGTCTGTTTTTAGATTATCAATCATCTGACACATCTGACGACGATGAGTTACCTTCTTTAAGTCCCAGGTTTATTCCACATGATTATGGTAGGAAAGCTCATTTCAATATATCAGCATGCCAGTCCTCATTTAACCTCTTTCCCCCCACTTTAACCGAGTGGATCTATAAAAGTTTACAGCGTATAGGCCAGTGTAATGCCTCATTGGAAAGCTAAGGCCGACAAAACTGATCCCATCTTTTTTATTGCGTTGCCGCTGCTTTTTTTGGTCCCATTTTTGACAAATCTTTTGTCGTGTTTGTTTTTTTTTGCTTTTTGTTCTTTTTGTTCTTTTTCATCGTTTTCTCTGTTGCTTTTTTTGTCTTGGTTTCGTCACTTATTTGTTGCAGTTTTGTTGTATTTTCATCCTTGTTTTCGTCACTGACCTGACTGGGGACAGGTGCTGGAACACTGGAGAGAGTCTCTTTATGTTCATTTCTTTGGATCTGGCAATCCTCAGTGTGGGAATCATTCTGCTTTCTGATTGGATAATCGTCTTGAGAACCAAAGCAATGATAGTGTGAACATAATGACCTTTTACATAATGTTAAATGTTTTCAACAAAACAATCAGTAAAGCCAATATTTGATTTGAAAATGTTTCCCTCATATGTGGGTTATGTTTATGAAATATTTGGAAATTTTAGAAACACAATTTTCAATCTTACCTTATCCTACCTTTTTAAATTCAAATGTTGTGTGTTTTTCTTTCAGAGACTGAATACAGACCACTTCTGCCATATTCAGAATCAACAAGTCAAATCTTCCTTGGCTCTCTAAACCCAATAGACAGCGGGAAGTGGAGGAGAAAACCCATGAAATGGAAAGCTTTGAAAATATTCAAGGTCTTTTCCTGTTAAACTTGGAACAAATAAAGTATGTAAAATTCAGAGAATGTGCTAAAATTGTTTTCTACCCTTAGACACCTCTGGAGTTTCTGCTGCTGCTCTGTATCCCAGTTGTTGATCCAGATAAAGAGGACAAAAATTGGAAGCGCCCACTCAACTGCCTTCACCTGGTCACAGCTCCGTTGATGTGTCTTTTCGCGTTCCAGTCTGGGGCCTGTAAGTGCCACTGACCTCACTCACAGTCATGCAGGTTCTCTGTGCTCCACCGGGGTACGCATCATGACGTAATCTGTCATTTTCAGATGGGCATTTCATGATCCAAGGGCAGTTCCCTCTTTGGCTTCTGTTTTTACTCCTGGGTCTTTTCTTGTCTGCGATCCTGTTTTGCACCACGACCAATGACCACCCTCCATCCTACCACTGTGTACGTAACCAGTGTACATTTGCTGCATATAACTTGCCACCAATACGATCTGCCATTCGTTCTATTGTGATAATGGAATTTTACTCTCGTGTCCACCAGCTTTTTGCAATTTTAGGTTTTGTGACCAGTGCTTTGTTGATCAGCGCTGCAGCATCAGAAGTGGTCAGTCTTTTGCATATGCTGGGGGTCGTCTTGACTCTCAGCAACACTGTGCTTGGATTGACTCTCCTGGCTTGGGGAAACAGCATAGGAGGTACTTACATATACATAGACATAGACATAGACATAGACATAGACATAGACATATCTCTGGAGCAGTTGTGCCCGCCTCAAAACTAGGCAGATTCCATATCACAAATATTTAGGACATTTTAGCTTCTAAGTTGTTAGGGTAAATCTTAACCTCTTAACCCCCACCTGAACCGACCACATTTTCTCCAGCTTGGCTTTACCCAAATCTAAAAGCTTCTTGAAAATAGTGTCAAAAACAGGGAAACTAGGATGAAAACACGACAAAAGAGCGACAAAAATGTGACGACAATGCAACAAAAAAAGGGACAAAAGAACAACAAACACATGCCGGAAAAGCAACATTAACAAAACAGAAAAGCGACATAAAAAGAGACGAAAACATGAAACAAACCTGCCAACAACGCAACAAAAAGTGAGGCATTAGTTACACTGAAGCTTTTCGATATGGATGCAGCTGAACTGGAGACAATGCACTCAGTTAAGAGGTTAAAATGATGTGTTTTATGAGCTGTATTCATCAAATAAGAACTGAAGAAATGAATGAGAACTTGACTTCCCGAGTGGGTTTGATGTGGTCAGACCGGGTGAGCTCCTTAAAATCTCCTGCAGTTTAACATTGTATATTTGCATCTCCTTTGACAGACTGTTTTTCTGACATTACCTTGGCCAAGCAGGGTTACCCACGGATGGCCATATCTGCCTGCTTTGGAGGAATCATTTTCAGTATCCTTGTTTTCAGCAGGTTTGTGAGAAATGTTGTTTATAAAATGAAAGCTCTGACCTCCTTGACTGAAACGCACAGACATGGTGTTTGGGGTGGGCTTAGGATGTTTGGCGCAGAGGTTTGAAACACATGCTGAAGTGCAGGTAATCGAACACCGTATATAATTGTGCAGGTTATGGTTAATTGAGTTTATAATTGTTTTGGAGCTGATACTTTCCCCTGATTACAGATTGAACCAGAGGGTGATCTGCCCTGGGTCCTGGCAGCGTCGCTGGGTTTGTCTCTGGTTTTCTCCTTCATTTTTGTGCCACTGAGGAACTTCCACGTGGGGAGGCATTATGGAATTTTTCTTCTGCTTTTCTATTTCACTTTCCTTATTGTTGCTCTTCTTACGGAGTTTAATATTATTAAGTTTCAGTGAAAAATCATGAATGAACTGACGATGTTATGTCTTTTCACTTGAGTGCCAGTATGACTAAACGAGGAACACTTTACGAGATTATAAAAATACACTTAAGTTTATAATATAAAAGGTGATTAATAAATTATTTTTGTTTGACATTTGGATTTTGTTTTTACTACAATCAATATCCCCCCTGGAACCGCCACCTTAACGTGGTGGAGGGGTTTGAGCACCTGAATGATCCTGGGAGCTTCATGCCCCTGGTAGGGTCTCCCAGGGCAAACTGGTCCTAGGTGACGGGTCAGACAAAGAGCGGTTCAGAAGCCCCTTATGAGAGACCAACAGGCCCGGTTAAAATCATGAGGCCGTCCTTCTGTGGACCCACCACCTGCAGGAGGCGCCATAAGGGGCTGGTGCAATGTGATTTGGGCAGTTCCAACAGCTGCCCCACGACCCGGAAACGGACAAGTGGAAGAGGATGGATGGATGGATACAATCAATATAACTAATGTGGTTTATTAAAGTGTTACTCCTTCAAATACATAAACACCGGAAACATTAGACACACGGACCAGTTATGAAATGGTTTGGAGAACTTGTACATGTACTACAATGAATACTAATCCATGTGCTTTGGAAATACTTAGTATAAGACGTACACGAGGTGAACTTCAGTAGAAGCACAGAACTTGTGCAGTCCTCGTCTGCAAAGAGACCTGACAAAAAGGCCCATTTTCATTGTCCCATAACAGGCAAAATAGTGAAGCCATCTTCTCTCAGCTTATGTCGTCCAAAACATTTCCCATGAGGCACAAACTCGAGGAGATGTGGAGTGTTCCAGTTCAAACAGTCGCTGGAGTTACATGTGAACTTAGTTAATGCTGTGTGGTCCAGTCTGTGAGTTGAAGCGAGGCTCAGGAGATGGAGACATATTGGAGGCGGGAATATCCAATTCCTGTTCACGGTTTTGGTTGAGTTGCAACAAGATTTCTTGGGAATACTCTGCATACCACTCCTGGATACAAAAATAAACAAAAAAAAACGTAATTTTCCACACAGTTCCCATGTCTTACAATAGTTCTGCCTCACCTGTATCTCCTCCTCGTACATTTTCATACTGAGGTCACTCTTTGTTCTGGACCTGCGGCCGAGGTAAACTAAAGAGGTGTACTGGAGACCACAGGACAATGGTCAAATGTTTTCATTTCACCCGAACAGTAAGCATCATTTTCAGGCGCTTACCTCATTCCTGTCCATTGCAAGAATGACGCCCTGAAGCGAGCTCAGAGAGGAGTGTCCTGGAGAGATTTGTTTGTACAGGTCCAGAGTCGCTAAGGCTTCATCACGACTGACTTCCACTTCAAACACAATGCCGTTTTCATCTAAAAAGTGCACAAAAATAAAACTTAAAGACCAATTCAATTTAAATACCTACACCAATTATTAATGAACAGCCCCACCTTCAGGGTTCTCCAGGGTGTCCCTGTTCTTGCGGCTGTAGTTCATACGAAACACGAAAGCATCTAAAATAAAAGCCACTATGATGGTCATCACTACCTGTAGAAACAGCAGACTTGCTTAAGGATCCTTTGGAAAGAGTAAAGAGTTAATTTGCGTCGGCCTCACCATTGTTACAATGTAAAAAGTCATGAAGTAGAGACGGCTCCAGTGACTTGTCATGGAGGTGATTCCTTCCTATGAAAGAAAGAACAAACCAATGATGACATGAATGTAGAAATATTCATGTCAAGTGAACTTACCATCGTAATGTACCAATTGTTGACAACAGTCAGTTCGAAAAGCGTCACTGAAATTATATGATTAACGGTTAAAACAAAGAAGCAAAACGCGTAGTGATTAAAAACATTACATTTACCAAAGCTGCTGAGGATGTCGTTGAAATTATTCAGGTAATAGTAGCCTTCTTGTAACTCTGTTTTGTTTCCTACAGTGACATTGACTAGTCTGTAGGAGTCTGCCACAGTGCTACCGCTGAAAGAATGTAAACAGTTAATTGATTATCTATGAAATGAGAGCATGACATCGAGCAGATACTTGCTTGCAACAGTTGGGATACACCACACCAGCAAAGAACTCCATCCCCACAATGGCAAAGGAATAGTAGAATATGATTAAAGTGAGGCCCAGACTTGCCATCCTGGGGAACAGCTCGAACATGGTGTCTAGCACATTACGATACCGTTGCTTTATTTTAAACAAGCTGCAAAAGACAGAAATGCAAAAGTCAAAGGTATAATCATGTTAATTAAAAAAGAAATGAAACCCACCGGAGCAGCTGAAGTGGTCTAAGTATCACAATGAAGTAGAAGGGCTCCATGTTGAAGGCGAGGGCGATCAGGCCCAGGAAAGCAAAAACTGTTACGAAGAAATCAAATCTGTTGAAAATAAGAATAAAGTTCAGTTCAGGAAGACACTGCACAGGTCAGTTAGGAAATGTATCCAGGTGTTACTTACAGATTCCACCCAGAGCTGAAATAAGCCATTGGCCCCAAACCTGTGGTTTTCAGCAGCACCTCCACGCCATAAACTGAAAGAGGAAACATGAGATTAGGACATTCACTTCTCTATGTGGGTGTCAGTGTTGTAATCCAAGAGACTCACTGGTGAGGAAGACGATGTAACTCCACGGGACTAATTTGGACCGAGGAAACCCACCTGAAATAAAGTGCAGTATTTAGATCTTATTACTGTTTCATTATACAGCAGTCTGATACAAAAGGCATTTCATTTCTATTGGTCAAACGTCTATGGCCTACATTAACACAGAACTATTAGAAATTTAAAAAGTTATATGAAGAAACAAAATACATTTTAAGAGGGTTCAGAAGCAATTTTCACATTATTTTGTTCCAGAGATATTTAGGAAAAGGATAGATAACTCATGACCATATAACACAACATTTCAATTAAAAGATGTATTCCAAATTTATATAAATGTATTTTGAAATTATTCCAAGGACCATTACTTTCTTTCATTTAAAATATTATATATATATAAATATTATATTTGCGCTAGTGAGTAGTTGTACTTTGATTTCTCAAAAGGTCTGTGGAAAATGAATGGAGCATTTACATTGCAAAAAGGAATTAACTAGAGAGTATAAATGTCTCAATTTGAGCATAATAATCCAAATTTGAGTTGTTTTGACTAGTTAAAGGAATAGGCCACCGTTTTTACATACTAAGATATGTTCTTACCTCACTTTAGTCGAGTTAATATATCCCCGTCTGGTCTTTGTCCGTGCGCTCTGTCACGCAAACGGAGCACATACGCAGCCTCTCCCAAATGTCACATAGCTCCGAAAAAGCTCACGATAGAAGCTACCAAGCTCTTCCACGTGTTCCCTATTTAAATAAAGTTACGTGAAGTGTTTTCATGCGAAGTATATTTACCCAGAAATGTAGCATGTCGATTTTATAAGCAGATAAAAAGGGGGACTATATTGTGAGGCGTAATGATACGAGGAGCACAGCGTCCGCGTAGTAACTCCTAAAGACTTCCCCCGCTCACTTCCGTCAATAACCTTTAGGAGTTACTGCGCGGACGTTTTACTCCTCGTATCATTACGCCTCACAATATAGTTCCCCTTTTTATTTGCTTATAAAATCGACATGCTACATTTCTGGGTAAATATACTTTGCATGAAAACACTTCACGTAACTTTATTTAAATAGGGAACACGTGGAAGAGCTTGGTAGCTTCTATCGTGAGCTTTTTCGGAGCTATGTGACATGTGGGAGAGGCTGCGTATGTGCTCCGTTTGCCTGGCAGAGCGCACGGACAAAGACCAGACGGGGATATATTAACACGTCTAAAGTGAGGTAAGAACATATCTTAGTATGTAAAAACGGTGGCCTATTCCTTTAAGGTTTAGTTGGGCATTTGACCTGAAACATTTCTGACATTTTGTCTTCATTTCAGGTCATTTTCTTTGCCAATGGGGTAAGAAAATTGGTCTTATCATAATTTCAAGCAAGATTTACCTTAGAACAAGTCTGACTAGTCTGAAATGTCATCAAACTGGCAAAGTAAACTTGTTCATATCAAGAAAAAAGTCTAAATGAGTGAAAACTGCTCAAAACAAGATAGATTTCCTCAATTCAAGTAATTTAAGCCAATGCTTGATACTGAGAGACCGTTGTTCAGCTCCACATCGGCAGAACCTTTCCTTTGCTTCATAGTCGTGCATTTATAAGTGTCTAGGTCTGTGGTAAATCATTCACTGCCACTTCATGGTTGAGAAAACTAACTACTTACTATTGAGAGTGTACGTTTCAACGAGGATCCACACTCCATTGATTGCTACAACTGCATCTGTAATTATAAAGCATAAACTAAAAACAGGTTATAACAGGGACTTGGGGAGTTTGCAGTGCGTGATCTTACTTACACATGGCATACTGAAAGGCTTTTGACTTTACAAGAAGATTGATCCCTGCCAGGATAAATACAGACAATAAGAAAATTTGCCAAGTATGCAATTGAAAAGTTAACAACTGAGTAAAAGAACCTTTAAAGATGAGAAAGGGTGTGTGTGGAAGATCGTCAAACCAATATTCTCCGCTGCGTCGTGCCTGAACAACACACACTGGTTTAGGTTTGGATTTACATCCACAACAGGCCACAGATAAAACTGCCCTCACCTTCCATTTAAGACCAGTGACTTCGTAGAACTTGTAAAAGTCCTGCAAACTGGGAAATGAGCGCTATTAATTAGTGACAATATAATGATGGACATGTTGATGTTACCTGAGGTGAGGAGCCCCTGAGGTGTTCAGAGCTTTATACGTGAGGAATCGGTCTCTTGCAGACAGTCGTGGTCGGTAGAAACGCATCAGTCCATCAAACTGCTTTAGAGACACTCCCATTGGTCTCTGAAATTAAAGCCACCATAAAGATCATTAAAGAAAACCTTGTTATCCATTTAGGATGTATTTAGAGACGCTAATAATAAAATACCTGTCGACTGACTAAAAGCCGAAAGGCATGGTCAATAGCTGAGCGTTTGTGAAGTAGAAGTGATTTGAACTTCATTTTCTCGACACCATTAAATGTATCAAACACCACTGCCAACAGCTGGAAAAGAGATGGTACCGTTAATTAAAAGAATAAGATAATTCATGTAGAGAAATGTATGTGATACCTACAAGATTCATGACAAAGTACAGCTCAATGGAGAGATAAACAATAAAAAAGACACAGGACCAACGGTTTTTGGAGTAAGCCGGCATCATCACATCTGGGAAACTACAAGAATTCATAGTTATATTTCTTTAAAGTCAAAATCAACTGCTTAAATATTTACGACATGGAAAAAAGTGCTTTGCTCTGAAAGTGGAAAGCATTGATTGCATGCAAATGTCAAAGGGTAACTAAACAGGACTGCGTGTCCTCCTGCACTTACTTTGCTGTGGTCAGCAGAACAAACAGACTGACAAGACTGTTCTCCAAAGTGCTGAAGTACTGTGGTGGAAAAGACAGGAAGTATGAACACGATAAAATGCCGTAAAGCCTCCAAAAGATACGCCATGTGCTAAAATGAATGCAACAGTGAAAGAACATACCGGGTTAGCAGTAGAGAAGAGACAGAAACCTAGAAGGAGACCATTTATAGACCATAAATAATACGCATTTAAACACATTCACGCTGATATTGTGTCTTACCCAGTATAGCAAATATAACCATGAAGAAGAGGAGCAAGAGAAGGATGTCAATGAAAGGTGGAAGAGACTGGAAAATCTGCCGCAAGTTTCTGATCGGGTCAAAGAATCTTTGTCAGTAACATTGCATTGTTACTTTAAATCAAAAGCACTATAAATTAGAAATAAAAAGGTCTGTAGGGATGGTTATTCAGATGGCGACTAAACGCACATCTGTAAATGGCCACACATGTCAGTCACAGTTCAAAATGTCTTCCTTCTTATGTATATCAAAGCATCAGCCATAAATACCTGCGTACAGCACCACAGTATCTACAGTCGACCAGGAAAATGGGTCGGAGAGCTCGGGTCACCCTCATGTGTGACGTCTGCCGCACCAGAACCACTATGGCCTCCACAAACTGGAGCAGCAGCACACACGTCTGCACAAGACCAGAGGGTAACATGTACGAGAGTGGACAGCAGTACAAATATACAGAACGTTTTGGCCTATAATGGCATTCAAATAGAAGTAAAAACATTTTGAAAAAATATAAACAGGAAAAAAGTTATTTCATAATTACATAAATATTTTCTTCCTTGTCAAAAAATCCAGGGGCTGAATCTCCCAAGTAAAGCTCAACTTTCTCCAAAATCCCAGTGTTGTACATTATATGACCCACCAGGGGTTTGTGGCTGGCGTCCCCAAGGAATATTTAAAGGATCAACAGTTTTCAGCATTTGTAGAGTATTGGACTTTAACAGGTATCTGACCTCTGTTTGTAACAATCACGGGTGGGTAGAGTTAGTAGCAAAAATATTTACTATTTTACTTTAGTAAAAAAGTACTTGGACAAAGTTTTACTCGAGTACTGTGAGTACTGAGTAACTGATTCATGTTTCAGTAGTGACGTAAATTATGGGACAGAACCCCTGAAATAATGTGATTTTTTTGTATATTTTCAAAGAAAATATAAGAGAAATTAAGTAAACAAAACACAACACACAACAATTTTATAGGTTAAAATGAATATTTGACACTTGAAAGATAAACTCACAGTGGCATGAGCTACTGTTTATTTTTACTGAAGTAAAAGTACAGATATTTCATTTTAATATTACTCAAGTAGAAATAAAAAAAGCCGTACAAAAAACTACGGTTGCTTTAAAAAAGTTACTTAAAGCCACACTGCGTGTGATGTGGCCATCACTAAAAAATACCTCATAAATGTACAAAAATACCTCATAAATGTACAAATACACATAATGCCTTTGCTGTGAGCGGCTCAGCTCTCCTAAGACATGACTGTAACTTTACTGAGTGGGTACGTCTCCATGGAGACGTGACTAAAGTCAGTAGAATTTGAGATTTCAATAGTTTAGGTCCTCATCCAAATCCATTCTTTAATTACCCACTGCAGTAAAAGCATTTTCTGTGTTGAGCTGGTCATTAGGAGCATGTTTTGTACTGATGGGAACAGTATAGTCCAAAATGTTACGCAGTGTGTCTTTAAGTGCATGTACTTGAGTAAATGCAACTGACCAACTCTGGTCATGATATTTCTCTAAATCCTGATGGCCTTTACCTGCTGTACAGCATCTGCAGACCCACCTCCTCTCAATCGGCATTTTCGGACATTTATACAAGTTTGTGTCTGTGGTAAATTCCGGTCAGAATCAAACTTCAGCGTTGCGCGATAAGAATAAACCGAGGAGTATGAACATTTCCTGAACCCACAGTGCATGCAGCGGCAATACCTTAACCATGGTCCTCTTGTGCCTTAAGAAGGTGTGGAAACCTAACCAGCGAAGCTTCATGCACAGCTCAAAGGCAACCATCACCAAAGCCAGCAGCTCCAGAGTGGCATGGACCTTCAATGAGGAAGTCAAAGGGAAAACGCAATCATTACATGACAAGATAGAAGTGTCAGAACATCGAGGTCTAAACTCGGTTAGCAAGTCTGATCTCTAAAAACGCGCTTCAAGACTGAGTAGTTTGTTGTTTGCAGTACACAGTGAATGAACTTGATAACAACAGCGTTAGTGTATTTACGTACATAAACATCCAGTCGTAGAGAAGGCACCGCTGGAGCCTCACACAGAGACAGGGTCATGAGCAGGAGGCCTGTAAGCAGCTCCATCATGTAAAACACGTGGTTGTGAGCAAACAGGTACGCTGACAACGCCTTGGGGTTTCGAGGGTGGGTGAAAAACTTGTCATTGTTCTCCCCTTCCTAGAAAAACAAGAATATAATACTGACACATGTTTATCCAACTTCTTATTTCTACATTATGATGAAATGGAAGGGAAGGCCCAACCCTTTATTGCCTTTGTTTTATTACAGATGTTCTATATTATAAAAACAGCCAAGTGCATAAAGGACACATTAGTCAAGGCGGTGCCAAAGACGTAATAAAATATCATGTGAATGCTTTCTATTTCTAGATGATGTTAAATGTTAAACTTGTGCATGAGGATACCCTGGAAAACAAGACGGTTCAACTCATGTGGAGTGTTTAAAGTCTCGTTTTAAGACCAGGCTTTTAACACAGTTTGAGTTGTCTTTTTATTTATTTTATAGTTCTTATTTATTGTTTTATGCATTCATTTAGTGGTGAAACAAATAGATACATTTTTGGGTTTTATGATCTCATGTGCAGCACTTTGGAAACATTAATGTTGTTTAAATGTGCAATATAAATATATGTTTTTTACACATTAGGGCTGGGACAAAATATGGGATTGGATTTGGATCGCAATACTTTGTGCTGCAATACCAAGTATCAATACTTTTTCAAGTATCGCATTTGTGTCAATGCACTTTTCGATCTTAACACTTCAATAAATGTCAAATGGCATTAGGTTTATAAACTTCAGACACATGACTGTTTTCTTATTATACATTTTAAGTTATACAAATCAGCTTGCCCTGAGGAAGGCCAAGAGCTGAAACGCGTTGGCAATTTTATCTTATCTAGCCATGTTTAAATAAAGGCTTTTTAATATCTCTACTTTTGGAGTGCCTCAGTTTATTTGATTTTTTGCTGAAACGGATCCCTGCACTGAAGAGCACCCCAAAGACTAAACTTATACAACTTTTTTTACATCCAAGTAGCACTCCAGCCTCCCAATTTTTTCAACATATTACAAATCATAATTACTTATTTTATCGCAATACGTATCGGATCGGCCCCTGAGTATCGTGATAAGTATCGGATCATGACAAAAGTGGATCGTCCCAGCCCTAGTACACATTAATGAACATTTCTGCACAGCTAGTTTTCAGCTGTTGTGTATAATGCCAACAACAATTATAGAACAAAACATATAGAACATTTTAGTTGCTACATATTACATAACATAGCATTTGTTCATGAATTAATACACTGAAAACGTCTGCATGTTCGTTCTGTATGTTCGTCATACAGTTCAAACAGAGGACATTATGAGGATAAATATGTACAGTTATTATTTACAAAGCAACACCTGTGCAGAGGATCCTGACACTCAATCATGCACCAGGAGATCTGTAAGGTCTAATGATCACTTATTGAGTCCTGAATGTGTTAAACGTGGGGCATCCAGCCCAAAGGTGGTCCATCTATGGGGCACTTCACAGTCTCCTCTAACCATAGACCGAGTGGCTCTGCCAGAAGAGGATTTCAGTTTTAAGAATTCCCTTAACGTGCATTTGACACATTAGACACATTTTTTGCTAAAACATAGTTAAAGGAATAGGCCAAAAGCTGATGGAAGTTAGCGGGGGAAGTCTTTAGGAGTTACTGCGCGGACGCTGTGCTCCTCGTATCATTACGCCTCACAATATAGTACCCCTTTTTATCTGCTTATAAAATCGACATGCTACATTTCTGTGTAAATATACTTCGCATGAAAACACTTCACGTAACTTTATTTAAATAGGGAACACGTGGAAGAGCTTGGTAGCTTCTATCGTGAGCTTTTTTGGAGCTATGTGATATGTGGGAGAGGCTGCGTATGTGCTCCGTTTGCGTGACAGAGCGCACGGACAAAGACCAGACGGGGATATATTAACTCGACTAAGGTTAGGTAAGAACATATCTTAGTATGTAAAAACGGTGGCCTATTCCTTTAAATATTCAAATAAAAATAACTTTCCTGCCCAACAAGTGCTTTACTGAAATAAAATGATAATTATGCATCTGATGAACTTGCAACTGATGTTATCCAAGTCATATTTTTAAAAGCATTAACGCGAGAGTAGAGTCAAGAACTACTCCAAGGTATTTTAACTCTTTGGGTTATTCTACACGTCAAACAAAAGTCAATAATGATATTTAGGCCATTTTAATTTGACCATTGTGTGTGGAAATAATTCTTCGTGCTTCATACCTGCAGATAGATCGCCGCCTCCTGGTAGTTCATCTCCCAGCTCTGCCGCAAGGTGACATTTTGAGCCCTGTAGTGCTGAGGTCCCGGCGTCGATATCACATCATGGTTCATAACATCATAGTTGCCTGTTCCTCCTCCATCTGGGAAATCAAAAATTTCATCAAAAATGTTTCAGTATTCCACGACACGTATAAAAGATTGTCATTCCAAAAATCAAGGAGACAGAATAAATGACTCTGAGTCCTACCAGTGCCGTCTAATTCGAGTAAAGCATAAGAGGAGATGACAATGGGACCCTCGTTGTGGTTAGTGTCTATATAAAAGCAAGGCGCTCCAGTTTGGCCGCACAAGCGCTCCATTTGGGAGGTTTTTCTCAATGTCTGATTGTCTTCATGCCCTGAACAGTCTTCTGTGTGCGAACCATTGGTTGTGATCCAGCTTTGACAGGGAGTCATTGGCACAGAGGGGCACACATTTCAAGTAATGCCAGACTTCAAAGCTCAGAGCAGTCCAGAATAGTCCAAGAAATATGACAACAAAAGCTCCAAGTCTTGAGACCGAAATAACAACAGTAACAAACAATCAGAAGATCCTATGAAGTTTACAACTCCTTCAACATGTAAAGAGTTTTAAAAATGTAACTACCCTCCCAGTGCTAAAAGCACTAAAAAAACATTATAACCCTTTGAATACAGATAAAGAAAGGAGAAACTACTGCTACATCACAAAAACAAAGAGTAAAACGAGAGTCTGTATTTGTGTCCAGTTTACCAGGCTAATTGTGATGCCTTCCCAAGCTCTATCACATGATTTCACACATGAGAGCAAACTCCATATGATCCAGTAGATATGATCACAAACTATTCCCATCCATAGTGTCCACAAACACGGTTTTTAAGTGAAAGTTAAGTTCCAGGACAGGAGTGACCAGGTCAACAGAAGCCCACCCAGTGTCCTCTGTGTGCCGTTCGAACCATCCATTTGTGTGAGAACAATAACATGTATAGAGCTCCCAGTCAATAACACAGTCCGCTTAAACGGACACAGGCATTGGCTCACGGGGGAAAATGTCCTTTCGAAGGTCATTGAGCAAACAGTGTTAAAATCCCACTCGCTGAACCTCGGCTTTCCTCGTCTTTCCTCGTCTTCTTCACACCCCCCCCCCCCCCCCCCCGATCCCACCAAGTTGTGTCTGAACTGAAACTCCTCCACTTGTCCCAGAGCACAGACTGATCAGCATGAACAGTGGGACATTTCCTCCTCAGACCAGCACTCCTAAATATCCTGAGGGGGGGGGAGAAAAAAAAAACTTATCTTCCTGTCCTCCCCTATAGTCACACAGCTCCTCCGGACACAGACTTACACAGACATGGGTAAACAACATAGTGTCTGTTCGCCAGGAGGTCCTGCTGAGGCTGCACTTTCTCACATGGGTCACTCTGTAGGAGGAATTCAAAGGGAGCAGGGCACGTGGACAGGTCACACACACATATGAACAGGTGAACTTTGAGGTGAAACTCTGTTTTGCATGTTGCACACACCCTTGACCTTGCAAATCCTCAAAAATTGCATCAATTGACAACCAAGACTGTGTTTTACAGGCAGAACCACCACACCATGTAGGAAGGCAGTTGCATCTGTCTGCATTAGAGATCATGACATTTTTAATTGTTTGGATGAAAAGTATTAGTGTTGCTTTTATTAGTATTAGTTTAAGTAGTGTTGCCAAACTAGCCCAAACTGTATTCCATTTATAATTAACCAAACATAATGGATTTAATTTTGTAGTCTAGATTTTCTACAGTCCTTTATGTGCATGCTTAGTGCACTTGGTGAAGGAAAGGGCTGTTAACATAAAAAAAAAAGCTAATTTGATGGTGTCACTTACTCTCGTCCGGCCTCTCCGTGTCCTCACTGAGCAGCCCGCTGTTAGCTTCGTCCCAGGTCAGGATGAGAGGCACATCGTCGTCAGTGTCCATTCTGCTCCGAGAGAAAGATCCGCTTTTCAGACACTCGGTGCACGGCTTGGTTGCATGACTTTACACAGGGGCATTGTTGTAGTTCGTCATGAAGCTAACTTCACTTCTTCTTCGCCAACTCCGCGCAAACTTGTGAAAAACGACGTCAGCTCAGCTTCAAAAACAGTCAAACCCGGTCGCGGTCAAGTTATTAGCAGCACACAGGCCTTTCATTCGTTGTTTGGTCCTTTCTTCTTCTTCTGGGAGGTTTGTAACATCTGACAGCGGGCTGAAAAGAAGCGTCCAGATATCTCCAGCGCAGTGACCGCGGCTCAACAAATGGTAAATGTTTTCTTCAGGCTAAAAAAAAAATCATAGTCAATAAAAGCTATAGAAGACGTGCAAATCTAAAGCGTATCAGGCGCAACAACAGCATCTTAAAAGACATTTAAAGGTGTGTTTATTACCAAACATTTGCGACAGTAAAGCAGTTGACGGCAGAAAATGACCACTGCCCGCCTTCAAAATAAAAGCGCGCAAGTAATATAAAAATAAAATCAACTACAGACGTGACATGTTAACATTTATCACATGCAAAATAGAACTGTCTACTAACCCACATAAGGTATGATCAAGTGTGGTTTCACTTTGCTTTGGTCTCGCTAAAGCCAAACTTTATTCATTCACATGTATTATTTGCTCTTCGCCATATGCGTGGTGGAGCACAAACTTAAACACGTCACACTGATGAAAAACAAACAACATACGTCACTGATATAGTGAGAGAACCCTATTTAAGAAGGCACCACGGTTACAGATGCTCCTTGTGCTTTTAGACTGAAACAGGAGCACCAACTTAAAGGTGCATTATGCAACTTTTTATTCTAAAAAAAAGTTGATTTGTGCGTATTTGACCTTGTAGTGATTGGTTTTACAAGTGGTCGACATGGTGCCTTTACTTTTCATCACGGTCGCCTCTGCAACGCTCCAGGATCAATTGTTTTGTCGGTTTTCTGGTGAGAGGGTCCGTCATCAGTGAAAACCTTCCAAACAATTGATCCTGGAGCGTCCTGCAGACCACCGTGATAGAAAGTAAAGGCACCATTCTGACCACTCATATAGCTGCTGGAGCACAAGGTCACACACAAACATAAACTCTTTTTTTTAAGTAAAAGTTGCATAATTCACCTTTAAACAAAGATTGATCATTACAATTCTTCTTTTATATAGAAAAGATTTATCTCTAAAAAACAATATCTCATTGTTTGTACCAGTGTTAATTTCGTTGACTAAAATATTTAGTCTTAATTTTAGTCAAAGTGATATTTTTGCTGACTAAAATTGGACTAAAACTAAATTAATGACTTGATGACTAAAATGTCCAGATATTTTAGTCGACTAAAATAAGACTAAATAAAAATGAAAAGGAGAGACTAAAATCATACAAACTTCTGTTGACCGTCTGAAAGAGCCTCATATCATGTAAATTCTCTGCCAAAGGAGCAGCTCTGAGGTTTGTTCATGTGGGAACAGCTCCATGAAGCAGAAGACCTTGATTAAATATGATTATAATGAATATTATGAATGCAAAGTAAATTTAATTGCATTTTTAGTCGCCTAACACTCGACTAAAATTGAAGATTTTTATTTTTTTTGACTAAATCTCGACTAAAATTGAACTACATTTTCGTCAAAAGACTCAAACTAAAATATGTCAATATCAGAATTAAAGGAATAGGCCACCGTCTGAGCTTAGACAAGTTGATATGTACCAGTCTGGCCTTTGTGCCCGTGGAAGAGCTTGGTCGCTTTTAACTTCAGCCCGTTTGGAGTCATAGGAATATTCTGGGAGAGGCCGAATGCCAACAACATCTTTGGTCTTTTTGCGTGACTGAGGGCACACAGTTCTTCCATACTGAGATATGTTCTTACCTGAGCTTAGACGAGTTGATATGTACCTGTCTGGTCTTTGTGCGTGCCCGTGGAAGCGCGTGGTAGCTTCCAACTTCACCCCTGTTTGGAGCTATAGGAATACATTGGGAGAGGCCAAATGCTAATCTTTGGTTGTTTTGCGTGACTGAGGGCACACAGAAAGACCAGACAGGTACGCATCAACTCGTCTAAGCTCAGGTAAGAACATATTTCAGTATGGAAGAACGGTGGCCTGTTCCTTTAACACTGGCTTGTACATTCTAATATGACATGTAATTCATCCCCAACCCAATTATTGACACATAAATTATATGTTCTCATATTCCTTTGTATCTACCAATGACTTTAGGAATCCTTCTGTTATTTTTTCGGAAGTTGCAGATGGCTTGCCGGTATTTTGGATTATCACATCGCAAATATTCCTCTTAGAACTAACAGTTTGTCAGAATGACCACGTGGTGGCACTAAAGGACCTTTATTGCCCTGGCATTTGTTGGCTTCCTCAAATGCAGGGTTCACTACATGTTTAAACCCCTCTGCACGAGAGAGGTTGTTTCCAATGACTGGTATTCAGGTTTCTGAGGTTGGTAATATCTCCAATTATTTCCAGCAATCATTTTAAACTGAGAAATTAGACGTTTCAAGTGACAAGTCTGAAATGCAGAGTTTAAAGCACACTGCTCTTAATGAAGATTTATAACAGATGTCCGATTATGTGATTGGTATTTTTTTGTTAAATTTTATATTCAAAAGGAAAAAAAGTATTGGGGAAACTATAGTGTTGTTTTGTCATTGGAAAAGTCACCCACCTTTCCTGTTTTTATAAACTAAATGTGTGGTGGTGGAGACACAAAATCCAATTATTAAATAGTGTTAATAAAAAGGGGAAACACTACTACAGGGCTACATGGTTGATATTACAACTTGATTTCACAATCTGACGGTTCAACTTGATTGACAGGTGTAACAGTTTATATAATGTGTGATTTCTTTCACGTTGAGCACCAGAATCACACGTTTCCTCACACCTCTCATGCTGATGCTTAAACTCTGACAGTTCACGCAAGTGCAAGGTTACATAGTCCTCCTTTGCCTGGTGTGGCAGCCACGGGCCCATCTTGGCAGTAGCAGTGGCTGATTTATTAAAACGGTAAACCACAAATCCTTTACAACATTAGGCCATGAACATTTATAGAGCTCTGTGATGATAAACAAAAGCATTGTGTCAACACTTATAAACTTTAGACACATTTCAAACAGAGGCTTTCTTGTGATGGTAACTAAGAAACAAACATTAGCACCAATATAAAATGGAAATACTGCATGCTGGGCTTTTTTTCCCTTTGCAGATACAAGCCAGCGTAAGTGGGGAAGATGGTGAAGATGGTGGCAGTGGAAATGACAGCAGCTGAACCAGTAAAATGCATCTGCTAATGCAAAAGTCTCTTAAACACCTACATAGAATGAATGCATAAAACTGTGCAGAGGCAGGAAAAGGCAAATCAAGGGGCAATGAAGGGGAAAACAACAACACATATAGCTGGGAGCGGAGATGCCACTGTATCTATTTTTGATGAATGTATTAATACTAATGGAACAACCTCTTATAATAAAAGCATCTTGTGTCAAGTGATACAGTGTGAGGCTGAGGAGATGGAAGCATCACACCCTTGTAAACACCAGAAGACCTTTTAACGACAACACTGGGATAATGCGTACTCCAAAATAGTCCAGGCCATGTCATTGTCCATTTCTTCCGAACATACTCATTTCAATATTGGATAGGAACATCTCAGGCTTAAAACTGCATTTCACAATAATAAGCCTCCATTTTATATTATTTTTTATTTATCTGTCAGCATATACTAAATAGCTTTTTGTTTTTTATGTCATTTCAATGTATGAAAGTATAGCATTATGTTACTTATTTATATGTAATGTTCATTTAGGTTTGTGCAATGGAGCCCAAATTTAGGTCCCCAAAACTTCACATTGGAGCCAAATGAGGTTATGTATATTTATTCATTTTTCCAATCCAAGAAAGAGGGTGCGTGTGAAATTTGAATTTTAAACTTTTGGTCCAAGCTCATCTAACAGTTTAACCAGCATTCCCATTCTTCTCAAGGCTACATTCATAAGCACGTGTTATACTTTTAGGGAGCAATTCTGTCACGGCAATGTAAATAACAGTAACTAGTTACTAGTTCATGACTGATTAAAAAACGTTGGCTATATAATTAGATGCACAGTGCTCAAAGGTTTTTGGGTTATTGCTTTTTTTTCTACAAATGCCAGATTTTCAATATACTGAAGGTCGAAACGGTTTAATTCTTCTTTATAATCCACACTGCGGTTTCCCAAACTGGAGAAAGATGTTGGATTCACCACTGTCTCTCTAAAATAGGGTTCACTGAGAGTAACGGGGCGAGTGCATATAGTGTGGCTTATGGTCTCTGAGCAGTGGGCGCACACTCCGCATCTCCACACTTGAATGAGCAGGTAACAAACATTTAGCCATTCATAATTAAAGGTCAAAAGAGGTCTAAACAGAAACTGAGAGGAAGTCTATGTTTATGCTAATGCCTTGTCAGACAGAGGGGGCAGCGATTCACTGACACCATCTATTAATAATGAGACAAGATGCAGATATGCACAGGGTAGGCACCAAACAATGCTTCTGCCGTGAGCCGTGGTCCCTGACAGGACGCTGAGTGAGTGCTTTGAGAATTGGGCTGTGTGAATCCAGTGTTTTTGGGGAATGGAGTGTATGAATGGATTTGTTTGTTTATTGATGTTTGTGTTTGTTTCACACCAGTGGCCTTGTCTAAGCTGTTTGCAAACAAGCCCAACAATCCTCTCCAGAGAGCGCAAGCAACCGAGAGACTGAGGGAAGAGGCGGGACGTCCTTTAAGGCACTGGCAGGATTGTTCCTCTATGGTACTTGTCTTTGTATCTTTAATTTAGAGCGATATATATTAAAAGCCAAAGTTTGGACATGTACAATGCAATGTTAATAAATTGTATATCACTGTAGAAGGACTACAGGATTCAATTTAATCATAATCAAAGAAGAATTGCAACATAAATGGTCACAATGATCAAGTCCCCAAGACTACTTATGTAGGGAGCATCGTTCTCTCTGTTCTGCCTCCATGGGGTCTGATTTTGGATAAAAGGTAACTCATTGGTTCTATCTCCAAACAAACTGAAATGCAATTCACAGGTGCTGGTCCTATAATTAGAATATCATGGAAAAAGTGCATTTACTTCTGTTATACAACTTAAACCGTGAAACTAACATATGACAGACTCATTACATACAAAGTGAGATATGTATAACCTTTATTTGTTATCATTTTGATTATTATGGCTCACAAAAATTTGAATATATAAAAAATTGACTGTAAGCCATAATGATCAAAATGATAACACTTTGCATGTAATGAGTCTATATCATATATTCGTTTCACATTTTAACTTGAATTACAGAAATAAATGAACTTTTTCATGATATTCTAATTATATGACGATCACTGTGAAATCTAAATCTTAATCTGAATTTGAAATTATTATTATTTAAATTTCTTTATTAAATCACAAATTGAATAGGCATTGTACTACTTGCCCGAAATATTGCATATTTTCCAGAATCGTTCCGCCATAAGGATAATTTAGTTACACAATTTGATAGAAATATGATGATTGATGTTGGTTCAATGGTTGATTACAGGTCAATCCATTCAGACAATTAGTTTTATCTTGGCCAACATACAACTTTTATTCTAAGGCTACATTATTGCCAAAATTGCCTGAGTGAGTGAGTGAGTAAATTTATTATGGTCTAAACTCATTTAAAATTTTCCAAACACTTTACATACGCGTGATTCACAATTGGCAGGGTCACTTTTTAGGATCAGTGTCACAGAAATGGTTGAAAAGTAGCCGGCACATTCATGAAATTGATTAAATGCTTTGACATTTTCCCCACAATTATCTTACTTTATCTTTATATGTACAATGCACTGAAATAGGGCACACCACATTTGGTTCCACCATACTAAAAGAATATCCGGTACAGAGCCTTAAGTCACCGTGCTCCATAGTTCTTCCAGAGTTACACATGACGTCATCCTCTGCTGATATGTGCTTATGCTTAGATTGTTCTTGTTGTTAGTTTAAAATGATAGTTGCTACTACTCCCTGGATTTACAGTACAAGTGCAACTGATCTGCCTTAAAAGACCCAACAACTCTCCAACTAATAGTCTCATTTGGCTCTTTGTCTATATCAGAAGACTGTGGGGGCCTCATTGCCTCTAAGCTGTGATCAAACAAGCAGAATGAAGTCCTGCTGTTACTGATATCATTATGCTGTGTGTCATGTCTGGACTGCGCCAAGTTAGAGCCGAGTTAGATATCGATCGCCCTTTCATTTCAGTGATTTGGTCCGAAATATTTCTCAAACGAGTCGTCTTTCCTTTTTGTGTTTGGACACTTTTGTCTTTTTTGTCTGGTCAAATGTCTCCGTAATTATGTGTGCGTGTGCAGGATTTGCGTGCCTCTCTGGTCCTGTGGCTGTAATCGGATGGGACATTGGCTCCATGACGGCCCGCTGCCCCCTCCACCACCCACTGAGGGAGCGCCTCTATCCTTATTGCCCTGTCATGTGTGTTGGACTGCGACTCTCCATAACCGGCTGTGAGTATAATGAGCTACAACTTATTGTTGAAGGGCACTAAGAACTTTGCTGCTTGGGATTCATGAAAGTGTAGAATTTGACCAGTTTATCTGGAGGAGATGGGTGGGGGTGGGGTGGGGGGGGGGGGGGGGGGGGGGGGTGATTAACTTGCATTGACGAAAAATAACCAAACAGAAAATACACATGTTGAACCTTTGTCTTGCCACATCAATCTTTCCGCCTTAAAGTGCATATGACTGGTTTTGATGCTTTTGAAAATAGGACTTGTTAGAAGGATCTGTTGTAAGTAATAATTATGATTTTATTTCAGTGAAGCAGCGATTTTAAGGAAGGGAAGAAAAGTTATTTTTGCATGAATTCTTAATTTAATGACAGAAAGTGACATAGATAAAGGTAAATGAGCAGATCGACTCATTTCCCGTTGACTTAGCATGGTCGGCACGGCAACGGTTTAGAATTGTTGTCAGTGTCCAATAAGGAAGTGAAACTATAAACATCACAACGATGGTCAAACTAAAGAAAGCTGGGTAAACGTTCTCACGAAATCTTAAATATAGTTGTGTCTAATGTGTCACTTTAAATCCTTTCAAATGACATCGGTAGCGCCGTTGTGATAGAGTAAGTTGAGTCAGTTTATTTGTTTATTCTGTAGTGGAATAACATTTAAATTGACCTGCTTCACCTTAATTCACTTTTGCTGATAGAGATGACATCGAGCTTCATGACAGTTTTTATTAGATGTAGATTGGCCTCGCAATTACAGAGATATGAATTGTAAAGTGTAAAACGTCTGCTTCATGACGTTCAAAGGCAAATTCTTAACACGATTATACATATCACTTTTTTTTTTAAGCACAGTTTCCCTCTTTTATGTGTCTATTATTGATGCTTGGGCACAAAAAGTGACCCATGAAGGAAGTTGAAGACCCATAAAAGTGCCACTTCACAGGTGCAGGTTTATGATCGATACTTGGGCATTGTCGCATCAAACTGACTCATAATCACAAAAACAAACACTCTTCAGGCTCTTTAAACCTTTGGCTCGTAAGTGAATTAGTGCTAATGTGAACGCAACGTATTCAGCGCACTTCAAACCAAAATATTTCTGCTGTTGTACAACAATTATTCGAGCAGCGGGACACCGGTCTTTGTAGTGTCTCGAAGTGAGAGCCGGCCCCTGATAAAGCCGCGCTATCGGGCAGTGGTTACCGATAATCAGCCATCACTGATCAGGTTAGTCTGAGCCCCCTGACCCCGGCCGGCCTGTCTGCTGTTAGTTTGACCTCTGGCCTCGCCCCCTTTGTTTTTCAGACGCTAAGCACCCACCCACACATAGAAGCGCGCTGTCGTCTCGAGCCTCTTATCCTTGACAGCCCCTGTGGTCATATGAAGATGTACACAGGCGATTTCCGAGTGGTTTCAGCCATAAACTCTCATTTAGGGGGGAATTAGCGTTGGCCCGAGTCTTGCTATGATACTGTGCTTAACGGCATTAGTCCATTCTTCAGGCTTTTAAATAACAGCAGGATGGATAGTGTCATTCAAATAAACCTCTGCAATCCGACTTTCTAGCATTGTAAGTAATGACCATGAGTTCATTGTTGTACTTTTTTTTTCTAAGGCGACATAGTGCTTATTGATTCAAATACATACTACCCACAGGAACATTAACATTAAAACATTACAGTGTTTTTGCATCAATGCACTTTTAAAAGGGACACATTACCATCTCAGAACAGACTAATTTAAGAGTGGATAACACAAAGATTATGTAAGACGTGTGCACAGGGAAATAGTCCCAGTGAAAATCTGTGACTGCTCTGTGTCTGCCGCTGCTGAGACAGAACACATCAAACCTATAAATGACCAAGACTAATCAACTTTAGCAATTACACTCCATCTCAGAGCACTTATTCCACATCAAATGGCATCTCTAATGGTGGGGGCCACACAAATCTCTCTCATTGACCTGCAACTCAAAATACACCGTTTCAATTATATCAGTTCTGGAATTTAATTATGAACATTTTGTTAGTATTTTGTTCTATAACCGTATAGCCTTATTCTGAACTGACTGGTGCTATGAAATTTAGGTCTGCAGGCGCAATGTGACATTTAAAAATGTCATCCTCTCTCAGAACACATAATGTTGAAGCACCATGAAGTGTGGTTTTGATTGTATTTTCATAAAAGAGGGAAAGATGGTGTATGTTTAGGTGACTTTGGCAGAGGCTTCACTTAGGCTCTTTGATCTCTGGGCTTCATCAATCCACTGTCTCACAATGTGGGTGAGAAAGTTCGTCGCTGATGGATTAAGTGCCTTCAGACATATGTTTGCATTGTGTTTAATATTACTTTACCACTCCACGAAAGCTCTTCTCTCACTTTTCAGCTGAGCTGTCTTACTGTACATACAAGTATTAAGCAGTGTCATTTATCTTCTGAGCTGAGGTCCCCCAGTCCCTTCTTTCTCTCTCCCCTCTCTTCCCAGCCAAGAATTGTCTGCAATGAAAGGTTAAGGAGGAACAGACCCTCTGAAGAGTCGGCTGCTTAACCTCTGCCCTTATGGTGTACAAGAGCGAGAGGGAAAGCAAGGACTGTGAGTGCTGTAGTTCTCATTTAGATTTTGGAGTTTTGAAGTTGCATGTCTTTATAGCAGGTGCTGCATGTTAAACTTCAGCCTAGAACAGAGAGGAGACAAGCTGCAGGTGTAACAGTGTGTACAAATCCCAGAGTATGAGAGTGCTAAAGATGAAGGGAGCTCCCTCCTCTCTGAAGGCAGCAGGTTGTCCGTGAGGGGGTCCAGCTGGTCCACAGTGAAGATGGCAAACAAGCTGTCGGAGATAAGAGGAACGGGACATGGTATGCGCACATCCCAGAGCAGGGCACTCAGCGAGGGCTGAGGAGGGTCCAGGTCTCTGGACTGGATAACACTGTTAAGACTTTACTCGGTACGTCCCGTGGTGATGAATGGGATTACACGAACACACACTCAGGAGAGAAAGCAGGCTACTGCTCTTATCAGCTTCTTCATAAAGATACAAGCATTAAAATGCTCGGCACTTAAAAGAGTTTCCACACACTGATGTCCTGTGCACTAAAATAAACTCTGTGGGAATGTTAATTGTTTTCTTAGACAAAGAACCTGCTGACTGGCTTGTGCAAACATATTTGAAATTTATTATTTTTAATATAAATTTGTCCATTAAACAGACACCATTTGTAAACTGAAGATAGGAGCAGAAAATAAAGTTTGACAAATATCTCTGAATAACATTGTTTTTCATGAGTCAACTACAAACTAATATTTACAAATTCAATGTAATAAATACTGGCAGGAGCACTGCTATTTAAATGTTCTCCTAGACATTACATTTCGCCCCTGCCCTGCTCCCCACACAAACTCACGAACACAAACAGTATATTACACATACACATCTCAACACTACAGGATGGAATGACCAGGACTGCTCTCTATTTACTGATGAGTGCAAAAGCACCATGGTACTGCAAAGGAAGACAGGAAAAAACAACTTTACAAACAAAAAACCTCAATAATGTCCACAATGAGAGCCATGTGTCATATTTACTGGATGAGAGAATGTTGAATGTAACTTGGCCATGATAGTCAGAAAACTGTGCTGCATGAGTTTGACATATAAGTGGAAATATTGGGCTGAAGTTCATCAGCATGATCATATTTTCAGAGTGGTGTTTGCTGAGCAATCCTTGCGTGTCAGGGATCATCTTTGGACTGCTGAATAATTCATGGACAAACAGGACCGGGTCGACACACGCACACATAATATATGCTGCACGTCTGATACTAACTGGCTCTCAGAGGAAGAGAGGGAAGAGCTTTATGATTGGTCGATTTTCAGAGAGGAGAGGAGCTGATTGGTCAGCTTAGGGTGACTGAGAGGACAGCAGTGACAGCTGTGTGATGCTGAGTTGTGCATTTACCCAGAATGCAGTGGAAACAGTGTTTACAGGTCTTTCAGCCTGTAGCATGGTCCAAAGTGTTTATCTCCATGGTGCAGTGCCTGAAGCTACTTCTGCCTCTGTCTCATTGAAATTAACTCGAAGCATTCTTAAACTGATCTGACATGGGCTTTACATACAAACACACACACTTGCACTTACAAAATAAATGCCTTTCTCTATTGCGGAGACAAAGAATGGAGCAGGACTTGGTCCACTCAATGAAGTGTGTGAAGTGTCTCCTTGAAGCTCTGCCCTGAGAGCTCTGGTCATTTTGCTCAGTAAATGTTACTGTCTGACAGTGAGTCACAGCTCACATGGTTCACCTTGTATAACCTGGAAGTCACTGAGACAAAAGAGAAACTGTTCATGAACAAGATTAGACCACAGTGTAAACTTTAAGAAGACACACTTTTAAAATACAAATACATGTTGTAATGTGCTCTTGCAAAGTCTTCCCAAAATATCCTTCTGTTAAGTCCACGTCTTCATCCAGGACAATTACTGTGGCGGGACAGAGAAGCGGAGCTCGAGATGACATTTTAATAACAATAATAGGACAATGATATAATGAGGATAATCCAAAAGCGTCAGTTTCTTGGTTTGTCTTTAGGGTTGGTTAGGAAGCTGCACTCCACTCCGGGAGCCCACAGCGCACATGTGCGTGACTTTCCAGCGTGTGGTACAGAGGGGGAGACATGGTGCTGGTGTAGCGAGGATACTCTCTAAGAGGGGAGCTGAGCTGTCGGCTGTGGATGTTTTGAGAGCTCTGAGTTGGTCCTGTCTGGTTTTGGTAGGCCTCATGAGCCATGTGCTCTCCTAGATGTGGAGAACTCTGGTGGGCTATAGCACTGAGTCTGGAGCCTTGAGGACTAGAGCTGTAAGGGGGGTGGGGGGTATATGGGTATGGGTCCATGTTGGTCACATTCGAGGGCACTGGGCAGCTGTATGACCAGGATGTACAGTTGACATCATCTAGTCTGTTCTCTGAGCCAGCAAACATGCATGCTTGACGCTGCCCCATTTCTGAGGTGTATGGAGCATCAGTGAGACCCATGGCAATGTTGTTGTGCAGCCCAGGAGGTGGAGGGAGAGGGAAGGAGGAGGGGTGGCCATAGGGCTCTGTCCCACTTGGAGAGTCCCCAGTGAAGGCTTTTTTATACGGATGCCGGTTCTCAGGAGAGCACCTCTCCTCCATAGCAGCTAGAGACAGAAAACACTCCATCAGGCTTGATAATATGCTAATGTTTATGCCACGTCAATTGATTCAATGACATCCAGGTAAATAACAAACAAAATCATATAAATTGGCTTTTAATACTTAGAACACACTGCATTAGGCTATGTCTAGGATGCAATAACTTTTATTTTTCTGTGAAGCACTTTGGTCTTCCTGGTTGTTGTTGTTAAGTGCTATATAAATAAAATGTGATTGCTTGATTGATATAAATCTGTTTATTTGAGCTAGAATTGTTTGGTATTTGCCTGTGTGACTCTGAGCAATTTTAACATTCTTTCAAATTATTTGCATCTTATGGAAAATTAGTTTCCAACTTTGGCCCTGGAGAAGTGATTTGGCTGATCCGGTTGTTAATCTATATTTTTATTTAATTTAACATTTTATTTGGTCGGGACAGTGCATGATAATGAACACGCATGAACACATGCATGTAAACACGCCACACCGGATTGTAGCCGTGGGCTAATTTCAATCCTTGGTCCCCCACTTGCACTCTCATTCATCCTGGCTTATTGTATATGTTTTAAGTGGTAAGGGAAACCGGAGCAGACACGGGGAGAACATACAAACTCCTCACAGAAAGGCCCTGTCCGGGGATCGAACCCCGGACCTTCTAGCTGTGAAGCACAAGCGCTAACCGCTGTGCCACCATGCCGCCTAAGAAGTCAAGAAATATCCAGCTGTCTCCATTTATTGAACTTTGTTTATGTAAAATTGCATTTTTTGCTACCTTCTTTGGTTTGTTCATGCTCAATATTGTGTTGACCGAATGAGGCGTACCTTTCCTCTTGGAGCAGTGGTAGGCCTGAGGCCCGGGCTGCAGGTGTGGTTGGAGGAGGCTGTAGTGAGCGGAGGGAGGGCTGATCATGTGCTGCGGGCTGTGAACGCTGAGCCCAGTGTCGCAGCTGAACGGTGACCGGAGGTCGTCTGGAGAACCCCTCAGACACCTTGTCTCTGCACTGAAGGGGCTTGCGGCAGGACAGGCCCTCTGCCGGACCGTACTGCGCGGAACGACGGGGTAGTCTTTACTGAAACACATAAGGAACATTCATTGGGTATAGATTCCACTGTTTTATGTCCAGTAGTCTACAGCATGTGTCCCCGCTGTGACTGAAAAAAACACTATTTTTTTTATCAAACCTTAAATTTCCCAAACCTTTTTTCCCAGTATATTGAATATAAACTATCTTCTTGCTTTGTATTGTGTTTCTGATCAGCTGCTGTGCCCCTTTCAGCTCTGATTCCTCTCTGCGCACACTGCCCTCTTGATGAACTCTGTGGTATGTAGGGACAGCGGGCCACATCTCCCTGACTCTCGCTCTGATAGTGACACACAAACACACACACGCAGCTCGGCTCTGAGATAATTCAGCTCTAAAAATAAACATCCACCCGTGTGTCACTTCAGATATACTCCTCTGTGCTTTCTCTAGATCAACCAAACAAGCTCAAAACACAGTGCATCTCAATATGACTGATTTGGTCATATCCAAAATGCCAAACATTGTGTGAACACCATGTAGTTAGTTATTTTGAGTTGACAATGTCTTTGATAGCGTTTGTTTTTAGTGAAGACCTGCTAAAACTCTGCTATTTCTAAAACGTTTCAGACTAAATCTTCAGGTGACAAAGGCTAAACACAAAAAGCTACGTTCATACAGTCATGTCTTGCTCCATATGTGTCCAGTCATAACAATCTGTCCCTCAGGTTACGGAAAATAGAAGAGAGAGACAGGAGTGTGTCGCAACATCAAATATCCAGAGCTGCACTCACCCCTGTAGCTTGGCCATACGGTGCAACTCGTTGTCGTCGCCACCTCTGAAGCCTTTAGCAAAAGGATTATTCTCAATTTTAAGCTGTGTGATCTGACAATAAAACACAGGAATGGTTAAAAAAGCATGTGCTATGTGTTGACAGAGTATCAGGCAGTGACAACATGTATTTGTAAATGTCCGTACAAGGGGGCAGAACTCAAGACTCAAAGGGATGTCTGTCAATCATGCAGATGTTGACAGCAGAATTGGCTGATCATCACCCATCGCGGACTGAGGCTGAGGGTTAGATTTAACAGTTTGTGCCTGCTTCAACAGTTAACGGCCAAAGCTTTAGGCCCACAAACATGCAAGCTTTGATGTTTTCTCACAAAGAGTCGAGCAACCGTTTTAATGACACAACGGTCAAGTCCATTTTGTCGTAAAACAGTTACAAAATGAACGAATGAATGAAAAGAAATCCCAGAAAAATGTAGTAAAATGATCTTAATAGATAATATGATTTTTTTATGTAATTAATATTTGAATATTTTGATGACTATTACACAGCTACTATGGTTATTAATGAAGGTGGAAATACAGACAGCTACATAAAATAATCATGTTTTCTTAAATGCATCTGTGTTAATTTTTTCATTTCATTTTATTTATGTGGCAGTATAATTTGTAATGAAATTGGATGTAGTTGTGGCTGTCATGTGAAGACTCAGTGTGGCTTAATGCGTGGCAATCTGTCTTTCTAAACATCAAGGCGACTGGAGCAGCCAAGATCAAGGGAATGGAGCAGGTCATTAGAGCAAGACTCTCACACAGTCAAGTCTCCCTCTCAAAAAGTACATACTCAGAGGAAGAATGAGGCTACTTTTGGGCACAATCGCAACTCAGCAAGTAAAATACAACAAAAATTCATATATTGAAATGTTTCAAGGAAACAAACCGTTAATAACAGCAAGACTTAGAAACACTAAAATGTTTGTTGATACTTTAAAAGCGGTAAACACATGAGCTTGCCCTTAGTGCCACAATAACTGTGATAAAGACGATGTTACCTTGTGGTTCTGGTAGGATGTTACAGCGATGAAAGCAGTCTCTGCAAAAACGTGGGTGCAGAACGCTGTGTTTTTAGACCCAAAACCATTATTCTCGTCCGCTTTGACAATATGGAGGCGAGGCTGGTACTTGTGCATAGAGTTCAGTATAATCTGCACGGAACAAAAAATACATGGTTCAAAGTAAAACTTAGCACAATTGCATACATTAGAATGCTCAACAATAAATGCATTAATAGTTAAAATAATGCTGAATCACCACCCAACTTGTGTCTGTTAAAACAGATTGGCCTCTGTCATATGACATACTTTGTGTGAAAAATTGTATAATTTGTAAAATGCTCTATTTATTTAAAATTATTATAATCATCATTTTTTACACACAAAAAATCACAAAAGACAAATGTACAAACCTCTCACCAAGGTAAACAATAGTCCATAGTCTGGTGCTAAACGTCAAGATGTGCGTCTTAATTTATCCTGCTAAACGATATTCTAATTTACTCAAAATGTTATTGGCTTATGAAAAGGCCAATGGTTATTATTTTCTTAACAATACAATTGTTTATGTCTTTTTTTCGGTTGTTGTTTTGTTTTAACTCGGCTACTGCTCATAATCCGTTGATACATTTTGGGACGTGTGTGCCCTGTTTTTGTACCAATGTCGCTTTGTAACAACAAAGCAAAATGTTCTCGTCAAAATATAGCCTTACACTGATCTATGGCCTTACACTCACGCTACAACTATTTTGTCTCTGTATAAAATGGACTTTAATACAATCCTAATTGCTGAACTTCTGTAAGAAAGTGTTTAATGCTCCCGGTGCGTAATGGACGCTCCGCACTTTGCGCGTTGCCTGTGCTTTTGTTTTTTGGACAAAAGTGAAATTGAATGTAGCCTTACTCACATGTCCGAATGGGTCCAGATGGTTGTTGGTTAGTTTTAGCTTTTGGAAAGACACGAGTTGGCGGCTCCAGTGCGCTCCCGTGGCTGGAGAGTCCGGATGGACGTATAGCCTCCCGGGCATCGCAGGCTCTGCCTTCCCCGTTACTGACCTGGAGGCACAAGATTTTCTTTTGACGCACATGCAAATTGTGTAACAATAATGTGGTTAAATCTTGGTGGTGGAAAAATAACAATAAAAGTCGGTCGCCATTATTTTTGTTTAAGTAAATATGACCCAGTGCGTAAATGCGTAAATATGGCCTAGTCAACAAACACACTTTGCTTTCATTGCGCGTTGACCTGTTGGGGTTATCCACCCCACGTGGCACACACAAGGCCTCGATACAAGCCTATAGTCAATGGATTTTCTCTGCGCGCAGCCTTTGAAACTACAGCACGTTGAAAGGGGGATTTAATCCAGTGTGTGCCGTCTGTCCGCCCGGTGAACCCTTCATACTGTGATTTAACCAGCGGGCAGACACGGGGGGAAACACGGGGAAGTAGGCCATCCCAGTCTGCAAGAAGAACCCGACCTTTACGCTGAGCGGGCAAGGATAACGTCAGAGCAAACTAACAAGCACAGCACAACACAACAGCAATTGACCAAACGTGTAACTTCGCGAATCGCGAACGTTTATACATAAAAATTTTTTTTTGCCTATTTGATAAATATTTTTCTGACAATTGGCACAGTTAAGGCTCGACTTGATTTGCCATCACAAGGTTTCTTTAGTTGCCCAATGCCGTCTTCATTGGGGGAAAAATAGGCCTCCAAAACATAAAACAAAAAAAGGAAAAACGTCTTGCCCTATAGTCAGACCAAATCTTAGTCGATGTTTAGTGAAAGTGTATTTAGGAGTGTTGAGTTCTGTGTATGGGTGAGAGTGCACTGGGATTGCAGAACTAACCACTTGTTGTCTGCAAATTTATAGCGATGATCGTCCGCGGGCACGATGTCCATGAGCAAGATGTACTTGGTTTTTGGGTTCAGTCCTGTGACCTTCACTTTGTAACTCGGGAACATGCGCCTGATCCAAACACATAAGGCACAGTCATAATTTTAAGCCAATTTTTCATGGCAACCCAAAGTAGGTTTTGCCAAGGCCTACACGCTATTTTTGGAGCTTACCTTCCTGCCTTAGTGATGATCATTTCAGTTCCAACTTCATCGAACTTAGTCCAAAGATCCCTGTCATGCAGAAACACTTTAATCCCCTCCATTCCCTGTAGAGAAAATAATAATTTTAATATATGCCTACAAGAGTGTGTCTGAAAACAGTAACTTTTATTATATTATTAATTATTCTCATCACAGGCTTATTCAAAGCTTTCCATTACCTGCTGGTTGGTGGTTGTCTGGGGTGATGCTGGGGAATTTAAAGAGTAGTTTTCATTTTCCTGCTTGGACTCTTTTGGAGATTCCATACAGTCTGAGTCTGGACACTCTTCAAGGCCAAACTGGTCCCCGCCGTTCGCCATGTCCTGTCACACACCAGGCGCAATACTTTGACAATCATTTAGCTACAGCCAATTAAATAAGAGTCTATCGTTAAGAATTATTGTAGCCACATAGGAAACATTTTCATAGATTTATTAATTTTTAGGAGGGAGAGGGGAAAATACTCTCAGCATTTTGGTGTAAATCATTGGAGTCACAACATGGACATCACTGAACAAAGCGGGAACGGTTGAGTGGGCTAATCGTCAGCTTTGTTACACAGCACGCGCGTCTCTTGCTCTTTTACGCAATTTATTAGTTTATTATTAATCATAAAGTATTGGCCTGAATTACTGGATTACACTGTTTCAAAAGCTAATAGATACGTTTTGAATAGAACCTATTAGATATTATATTATATCTTAGGCACCATTCCTAAAGTAGTTATTAGCCGAATTGATTAGGCTATACCTAATGCCCAAATTTCACCGATTTGGACGTTGCACAGAACACTCTCCTGTCAGAGCCTTCCCTGTGCTTAGGTCCTTACCTCAAAGTCACTGGCGTGTAGTTCTCACAAATAGCATGCGCATCCTGCTTTGCACATCGAAACAAGTATCCACCTTTGCAACTCTGTGTGTAAACTCCCCGAAGAGCAAACAATGGTCCGTGTTTGTTTATTCTCCTCGGACTGTCCTGTGCCTAGTCCATTTACGCGCAATGCGCTCGCTGCCTCCTCCTCAGGTCCGTTGATTAAAGCGAGACACGTTTATTTCCATTGATCGGGTTTTCCTCCGCTTTGACCTCAGCGCTCGTGGTGTCTGGACAGCGCTCCTCACCTCGGTCATTACCAACGGAGAGAGCCCTCCCTCTGCGCTCCGCCATAGGACGTCATGCAAAGGCATGAGCTGCTACAACTTGCGCGTACACGGTCCAATCACAGAGCAGCTCATGCACGCGTAAGCATCCCCACATTGGGTCCCACACATGAGTTACTTCTAGACAGCAATGGTTTCCCCTAATTGCACAACTAACTGTGTGCGCTCATCAGTGTCACATTTCTGCAGAATATTGACATATGTGCCAGAAAGTAATTAGGCAACATTAACACACTTTCTTGTCACTGGGCTATTAGCCTCTTTTTAGATATATTATTTATTTAGTAGCCTATTGTGTATTATCCTGCAGCACGACACTGTGGCTTGTAGAGCTGCAAAAGGTTAGGCTATTTTACCATTGCTGTGGCGTTTGTGTGAGATTAAGAGATTGATTGGCGTGGAGGACAGTAGCTGTTGACGCGGACGCGCATCACATTGAGTGGATTACATTGGATCCACCAAAGGAATCTCGAATTGAACGGGTCACCGAGAGGTCAGCAGCTCCAGATACCGTGAATAACGGAGTTGTGCGTTAATTCCGCTTCTTGTTCAGAGCAAATTGTAACCAAACATGGTGTCACTCCTGACCAGGTTTGGTGGATTTCTTTTAAGGCCAGCGCGTAATCACTTTCTATAAACAAAACGCTATAACGATCTTCGTTTTGTAGCAAATTGCGCAGACAAGCCATAGGGTCTAGCAAAGCGCCGATATGTCTCGGTGCCCTGAGTGCGCGCTGTCTCTAGGGGTCCGAGTGTGACACAGATGAGCCTTCATTTTATTCGAAATGTAGCCTATGTTCAGTGTAAACGTGTTAATGACGTTTCCACCAATTTTTTTTTTCTTCTTCTTCTTTTTTAACTGTTTGGATATGACACAATATATAATGTCCTATTTAGAACCGATAACAGAGCAGGCCTATATTCAATTTCTAAAGGCACAGCCTACCTGCCAAATCTTCATTCGAGTATAGGCTTATCCATAAAGGCCTTTGGGCGATAAAGTCGATCGTTTTTCAAATCAATGTTTGACCAATTGATGCCAAGGTTATAATTTGTCATGTGCGTTATTCCCGACATTGAGCGAATTGTTTTTAATAGAGCGTAAAGCGTAAAGACCAGTTGATTTGATTCATTGCATTTGCCTTCCTATAGCTTACTTCTGTTCTCAAACCTATGAGCCGTTTTAAACGCTATATCTTTACCGCACAGCACGCGTTTTCATTTCACTAAAGTGCAAAAAAAAAGAAGAAGAAAAAAGTATAAAAATCTTTGTATTTTTCTTAACGTGACAACCAGGGAAGTCCCACAAGATTTCAGAAACTCTTTTTCTGGAGAGGAGAATCTATTGTATGTATGTTAGTAATAGGGGAACATTACGCAGGGAGAACAAAGACACAAGAAGGCCCTAGACCGGGACATTGGGACCTTCTTGCTGTGAGGCAAAAACACAAAACCTAAATTAAAAATAGCTAAAACAATGTTGTTATAGACTTTGCCTTTAGGCCACTTATATTAACCTAGAGCCTTTATACAACTCACTTAAAGCAAATAGCCCAAGTTTAACCCTTTAATCGACTAGCCCTACATGTAAGTAACTTTTTGCTGTACTTTTGCAAGTAGTTTTTACATACAGTACTTTTCACGTCTACTTGAGTTGTATTGAAATATCTGTACTGTTACATGAGTAAAAGAAAAAGTAACTCGTAACAGTGAGTACTAAATCACTGAAGAAACTGATGCGTAAAATAGTTTTGTTCTGTTCAGGCTATTCTTCATAACCATTCCTTTATTAAATCATTTTTTATATTATTTTCTTTGAAAATACTACATTTTTCACATGAGTTCATGTCTTGTTTCTCATAATTTATGCCACTACTGAAACACGAATCAGACTAAATAGAGGTATTATATGGGCTATACAATGACGACCAAAGACTGTAGGGGGCAAAAGGTATAAACAATAAAAAAATAAAATAAACATACTGTAATAAAAAATGTCTGTGTTTGCAAAGCAGGTTTACAGTCAGTGCAAGTAGTCGATAAAGTGACGCAGATAGATTATTGTACGTAGTTTTGAAAGAGGCTATTGCACATGTTACTGTGTTGTACAGTCTGACAGCAGTACATTTTTACCCTTACTTGAGTTCATATTTGGGCCTCTACTTTTTACTTCTACTTGTAACTTGAGTAAAAATACTTTAAAGTAATGTTACACTTCAGTAAATATTTTGGCTTAATAACTTAATATGTTGTATTGTTTTGTATTATAGCCTCCTTCAAGATTCTCTTAGACCAATAGCTCCAGGGTAAAGGTAGACATTATTGGCATGGTATATTCATTACTCTCAGCTCCACAGTGGAGTTTGCATTCCCGTACCTGGAATGAAACCGGACGGCTCATTATTGTTCCATCGTGGTTAGGGCTGAGTGGACCCTCTGTTCTGGGTCTGGAGGAAGTGCTGAAGGGGTCCCAGGACCGCCTGCACTCAGCGGCTCCATCTCGCACACCTTTAGCCAGCCACAAGCCGCATGTGTGTGTGGCATCGCGGGGCAAGGTCAACTCATTTCTCTGCAAACAATCACATCACACAGGGCCCAATACATTCCAACCCCCCTGCATGCGTGCCGTGTGTAAGGTGGCCTGATGTGGGAACCTTTCTGCGGGGAGGGGTGTTGGCTCTGGTCCAAACGAGGCCCGGTATATGCAAAAGGAAACCGAGAAGATTGTTATTAAATTCAGGAAGATTATACCTGAATTGTCAAGATTTCCTAAGAAGATAACCTTAATAATATAGCACAGTGTAGTAGCCTGTACCACAGAGCGCTATTTGAAGCCCGTGTGGTGATTCATCATAATTAGAAAATACTTTTAAACTTGGAATCAACTCTGCATAGGTATTTTACAGCCAGTCTATGTAACGTGTTGTCCGTTTTTCCAATGGGCTTGTACTGTTTTGTACCTGTGCAAGCGGCAATAACTTGTATTCTATTAAGTATACATTTTCTGCTGCCATGGCAATCCTAATTGTTAACTGTTTGATAAATTCAACTGGTCTTTAGTGCTACAGCTCCCTCTAGCGGATAATTAACGCAAACAGAATCAGACTTGTATTGCCATTGAGGACAGGTTCACAAACTAGGTTTTTTTTTTCTCGGGACACACGTGCAGCATAAGACATACAACACAGCATGTAGATAAAAATAAGCTATAACTTGCAGCATCGAAAATGTAGTGGAGTTTTATATTAATTACTGTTTTGTTTTTTGTTGTTTTCTTTAAGAACATTTGTGTTGTGAATTCCAAGTATTTGTTTGAACAAAGCTAAAATATTCTCCCGTATGGAGGCGCATGACAGAGTTGGAGGTCAGCAGTCAGAGCAGAGGTATGAGGAGTCAGTCATGTGGGAAGATTAACATTTAGGGAAGTGTCTGTGCAGACTTTGTCACTCACATGTGTCAAACTCAAGTGCTAAGTGACCTTTTTCCTGCTCCGAACAATAAATGTAACCTGGAGGGCTGTTTATAACAGTGGTTTTGGATGGAAGTGCTCAGCCAGACAAAAAAACTCACCTTCTGTTCATCAATAGCACCTCCAGGAGAGTTGTCTTTTCCTCATCTGAATACAGCTGACATTTCATGTGCTCCCAGGGCTTTTGTACTGACTCACAAGCTGTAAACTGGAGTGGAGGCATTTACTGCTCTGGCACAGTCAGCTCCAGGAGGCAAAGCGGGACACGGAGGTCATCAGATGCACCTAATGGGTCCTTGCACTTGTTGTGTGAAACAATTCACTTAATCACAGCCTCAGAGCCCACACTCTGTGCAGTGAGTGCACAGCTGCTCTGGTGCTCCCTGTGTTTCGTCATGATCATGTAAAGGTCAGATGTGTTGACCCAAACCCTCTACACAAGCATTAAATGTATAAAAAGAGAAAAATTCACAACCTCAAAAGCTTATGTCAATCAAACACTTGCCACTTGCAACATAACATCTTTATATTCAAAACAAAAAATGCAAAACCAAAACAATGAACAAAGCATTACAACTACAAGAACAGATTGTACCACAATGAGATGCCTTGACGGTCCTTTATAAAAGTGAAATGCAATTTAGAAACAAAAACACATTAAAAAATAGTTAAGTGCACAATCACAACTCAGTGGCACATTCCTGCAACATGCTGCAGCTCAAAATTATATTCTCAATTTTTTTAAAGCCGTACTTTAAGAAAGTACTTTCTCAACACAGTATTATAATTCGATCGGCGCTTTGTTGTAATATTGCAACAATAAGTACTTCTATGTAGCCTACTGACAATTAGTTTATGTAAAAATGAAAATAATATTTTTTGCCATTTTATATTTTAGTAATAAATAAGTTTGGACAATGTTAAGGCACCTGCATGTTTGAGTGTCCAATTACTAATCATCTGAAACATGTTGCCGTCTGTAACAAAAATACTTAAAAAAGATGTATAAAATTGCTATTGCTACAATCATATACCTGCCAGGCCTTCAAATACTGATCTAAAATAAAAAAAAATTGAGTTGCAGTGAAGCTAAGTGCAAGGGGAATAAACGCATGTGCCTTCATTTCTAAATTTGCAAGGACAATTAATAAGTATTCAAGTTTTAAAGAATGTTGATGATCAAATACTACATAATCATTTCACATTTAGCTAACACATGACTTAAGCAGTTGTAACAACAGCAGTACCTTTTACATCCAGCAGGAGGCGGCACACAACAAGGCACTGGGACTCTCACAGTGTTACAGGGAATACTTCGTTTTATCAGTCACTTTCAGAGTGCCAGCGTTACCCCACTCTGGAACAGACCTGGATCTACACATCTGTGGTGCGAATGCTGTCGTCGTCCAGGCTGAAGGGGAAACTACAGCTGCTGTGAGGCTGCGGCTGAGAGCGGTGCCTCCGCCGCTCACTGGCCACATCTCCAGACGCTGCCACCATCCCCAGGCCCACAACAGATGGCCCCGGGGCGGCGTTCGCAGCCACGGGCAGGACAGACAGGGAGTTAGAGGAGGAAGAGGTGGATGAGGACGTTGAAGAAGACGAGAGAGAAGGTAAAATAGGCAATGAGGTGAAGGCGCAGTCATCCTCCTCTCCGTCCAGAATAGACGGTTCCCCGGGGGGCACAGGGGTCCATGGCTGCCAGCCCGGAGCCACGGAGCGGGACTTCTGAAGCACTGGTCTACGCTCCTCAGCCAGACTGCAAGAGCCTGACAACCCTTTGTGGCCCCGAGATCTCTGAAAGAAGCATCTTCAGTGAGAAAGACACTGCACAAAGATGAAGTGGCGGAAAGATGAAATGGTGATATGCCAAATAAATACCTTTGAGGCACCTCTAAAATTCTGAATTTTCATGTCAATATCGCTGATCCACTCATGCATTTCCTCAGGAGAATCTGTCTAAATGATATATGCACATTGTTTTACTCATTTATAAAGCATGACATTTTGTTTACTATGTAAACATAATTTTCAAATGAACATTTTTCAGAGCAGTGGTTTAAAATTAATTTGAAAAGCACAATCAGTTTGTGGCATTACAAGACTGGCTTCCACTCAAATTAATTGACTTTTTTTTTGGCTTGTTATTAATATGACGCCTCCACTCTTGTCTACAGTCAGCTGTTGTCCCAGGGGAAGATTCCGGATGTTTTTGTTGGTATGGAGGCAGATGGCTTTCTCAGTTACACAAAAACAAACACTTCGCGCTCCTTAAAAAGGAACCACACATCTGCAGCTCATAGACCAGAAATGACCCGAGGACACACTTGAAGAATATAAGCCAGTGGTGTCTACCTGAATGTAGAAGGTGCGGGAGCTGGTGATGATCTCAAATAAATTATCTCTGAGTAACAGGTCCCTGTCAGGCACAGACCAGTGTTACATAATGCATTACTCAAATAACTCAATGCTAAGCACATGGGGCTATTATAAAAAGCTGGTCCCAGTGTGACTGCAGTCAGTCACAAATGACTCACCCTGACTTGACGAGACACTCGTGGACTTTTTGAATGTCCCTCAGTGGAACAGACCGAAGAGGCTCCTTATCCTGCATGCATTAAATCCACTCACAGTTAAATAGCACAATGGACACACAAATAGATAAAGTGAAACATTGTGTCCAGCTCCTCACCGTATCAGACTTGTAGTAACTAACAGCATTATGATCCAAGGTAAAAAATCTTCTTTTCCAGCTTTTCCTCTAAAACAACACTCACGTGTGAGCATAAAGTTTATATTTGACAACATTATTACACAAGGAATACAAGTGCTCACCACATTTCCCTGTTTCACACAATAACCACACCTCAACACACCCGGCCTGCTTCTCTCTCTGAGCTCATCTTCACCCTGAAACCACAACCATCAGTTAAAATAATATCCTGCAATTACTAAATAAAATCTGCTACTGTCAGTACCAGTATAGGAGTGTGGACCACGACTCCGCCGATGATCTCGGTCTTGTAGGCCTGTTGTTTCCTCCCTGCGTTCTTTTGCTGCGGATCTGTGATGATCGCTGTAACATCGGGCCGGGTGGGGGCAGATCCTGGCTTTGGAACCTGTAAAAGGCATTATATATGCATTAATAACAAGTCATTACTTGTCATTTTGTGTGGCATTCAGTTTAATAGACTGTTTGAAGGCAACATATTTCTATTAATTCATTAGGAAACTGCCTGTAATACAGCGCTTCTGAAGTGAGTAAAAGGCGGTAAGGCCCCTCTCACAAAGGGAAGTGAAAGCTCCAGCGAGCAGCAGTGCTTCCTGCGTCAAGTTGCAGGTGAGACAGACGCTGCGTTATATCCTCTGCTATCAGTGGACATCTGGATGCTACTAGTCAACAAAGCACAGGTCATACTACAGATGAACACACAAATTTTATGCAAATGTGAACCAACTAAAATGATCAGGGTTTACACATGACAGCAATACTTTTTTAATGCCAAAACATAATATGTTTAATGCCACAAATGCAAAAAAGAAATCTACGCATTTATAATTCCTGAAGATTTGTATCCATTCCAGTAAAAACTACAAAAAGCAAAGTGGACACAACGGGAAACTTTTGAGTAGGAATTGGTGTAAAACGGATGGAAAATGAACAGAAATGTTTAACAAATCCTGCCAATGATTGTGTTTTGGGACACATTTTTGGCATTTCCAATACACTTCTGCCCGTTCAGATCACAAAGGGTTAAAATAACCACACACTGCAGCTTCCCCCATCGAGGTACAAAAGAAATCCCTTACCATTAACCGCCTGCCAGTTCACTAAAACGTCCGCTGCATTTACCTTCCTCATTATATCATTTTACGCTGTGTGGCCGTTGTGATGTACTCACAGTGATCTTGCTGGCCTTGTTCAGAGCAGCCACCCAGTCTCTCATGTCCATCTCATCATTGGCTTGGAGGAAATAGCGCCTGGAAACGGCATTTATAACTACAAAAGCAGAAACAGATTTCATGAATACCACAAACTCACCATATTATATAATGCTTCACATGTGCAATTAATATTAGTGCTATTTTGTGCTTCTGTTTCTTACCAAAGCAGAACTCTGTTTTGGGTTTCTGCTTGGCCGTGGCCTCATTTACCTGAAGAGAGGAGAATTGTATATATACTTTTACTGTCGTGTTAAGGGAGGAGTCCTCCGTTTAGTTTTTGTGAAAGCAGATGTTGTTATCTCTGGTCTGATGGAAGTGTTTTAACATCTGGAATCTTCATAGTGTCTGGTTTTCCTCGGAGCCACATGAGACTCAAGGTGATGGCTACAGATAACTTTTTAAAAGTGCTTCAGTTGGTGTGCATTCACAACATGCAAAAATGAACAATAGCAGCGACATCTCAGTACAGCATATAGAGAAACATCCATTTAAACTATACATTATTGTCCCCATGCATAGAGAAAATCATCCACTGCTTTGCCCCATCCTTCACCGACGCTGGGGCAACCTGACATGACCAGTAGTGCACAGTGTAGCCCCTGCGGTTCAGTCTCTAGCGCTTGAGCAAGGATGAGATTAATATTCAAACATCAAGTCTCCATTATAAAACAAAACAAAAAAGCATTTACCTTGGAGATGTAGGTTAGTTTTAGGCTGCCCACAGCGCTGGCTCCGCGGGCGAGATTCTGCAGGCAAATGTAAACACACAGTAGTATTGGTCCATAGTCCAAGGTTACTGTTACTCTGCACCAAAGCGGTCATTTCTGCCTCCTGCTCTTTATACTAGGCACCTGCGGGTTGTCCATGTACCAAAGCAGAACATTTTCTTGCGTGTCCAGGATGAAGTATCGTCTCTGAAAGCGTCCACTGTTCTCCTTCTCCTCTATGTCCAGGAATCCACACACACGGTTGAGCCTGTCCAGATACGGCATGCCTGCAGCTGCTGTCACATATCACAAGGTTCATAACATCGATCAATCGCCGTTTATTTCAAAGGCAAAGAAGGCAAAAGCATTCAACAGGAAAGTTGTAAAACACGGTGAGAAGATGACGGGCTTTGAAATCTTAAAATCTGGAAGTGGCCGTACTGGTTGTGGGGTTGCGGCTGTCATACATTTAGTATTCAGATTAAAACACACGCATACAGTGCAACAAGATAGAGACCAACTCGCACTCAGCAGTTTTTCATGTGACGTGATTGAGGTCGTGCAACAGAAAAACCCCGAAGCCCTGGGCCCTTCACCGCAGCCAAAAATTATAGAGTGCACTGCAGAGCTGCGCGCACACATTTCCACTGGTCAGGCGAGGAGAAGCAGAGATGGTAAGACGCTTTTCAACAAGATGTCAGTGGCTGCATGTGAATCACTATCCTCCTGCAGTGACTGAGGGATTTGTCAGCAGCGAGACTGATAGGTCAACACAGTGGCATTCTTCTTTGGGATGGGTTCGTGAAGTTACAAGGAAACGTAGGGGACTCTTAATTCTTTGAAGAGTCCTAAAAAGGAATAGCTGTTTACATGGAAACGTTTCTTTTATTGCACAATGACATTTATTTACAAAATCTAATGAAGATTTTCATATTCATATCTGACATAGTACAGTGTAGGCTACACATATCAGGCTTCACAAAACATATTATAAGCTCAATGAATCTGTGTTGGTATAATTGTAAAAGCTGACTGTCTTTTCAGAATGGGCATGAAGAGGACATTGTGACAGCAGATGGCCACATACACCAGTGTCATTACCAAGCTGACAATGCACGTGACAGTAGCCTATTAAATAAATAGACACCGTCCCTCATCACCTACACTGACTCAACAGGACCAGCAGACATGCCACACCTTCCTTAATCCCGCACCAGGGTTAGAGAGAGAGAGAGAGAGAGAGGGACAAAAAGTTTTCATGTGGGACATACCCGCGGTGTTGTTGGTGGAGAGCTCAGCGCGCGCCACAGCCAACCAGCGCCCCCGCGAGCTACGAAGCACCGTCACACAGGACCGTCCCGCCTGCGCAAGTTACATCCATGTCACACACACTGAGCTGTATCAACTTTCTCTAAAAGCGCAGGGAGTCGGTGCGTCCATCACAGAAGAGCGCGTCACTCTCGCCTGGTTGTTTCAGCTGGATATTAGAGACAGATGAGTTTTCCGGGTTGCTCGTTTGGTTATTAGAATAAACCAGCCCCGGATGTGATCTGTGCGATACACGGCCCTCCTCCTGCCGCTGTTGTGCTGTGTGTGGGACGGGGGCGCTGACTGCCAGAGAAAGCCTCTTCTCTCCACTGCAGAATGGAGTTTCACTCATAGTTTAATATAAGCTGTGGGACTTTCATTGAAGGGGATTGTGCTGAGAAAACAACATGGCACTTTGGTGGGAACCAGAGGTGGGTAGACCATCCAAAATATTTAACGCAACGCTACTTTAAAATAATTTTACTCAAGTAGAAGTAAAAAGTAGTGGTCCAAATATTTGCTCAAGGAAGAGTATAAAAAAAAAGAAGTGTGAGTACTGAGTAACAAGCATTAAAAAATGATTCATTTGTTTCTCAAACATTATGAGAAACAAAATGTGAAATAATGTAAAAAAAAGTATAATATTTTAAAAGAAACAAATAAAATCATTATGAAGAATTAAGTAAACAAACATGAAGCCTGTTTTACATGTCCACTTATCTTTCCACTAAATCTTCCACTTATAATTTGCTCACAATGGCTCGGTTACTTTTTCCCCTCAAGAGTACAGATACTTTATTGTAATACTATAGAAGTGAAATTAAGAAGTACTGTATGAAAAAGCTACTTGCAAAAGTACTGTTACTTCAGAAAGTTAAGTACATGTACTTGAGTAAATGTAACTGAGTACTACCCTAACCTCCGGTGTGAACCATTGATGGTATATTTTAAACCTTATACTGTCAATGGTGTGAACACATCTGGACCAAACATAAATGACCCTATAGTCCCTGTGCCCAATCCATATTTGTGTCAAGAACTCTCAAGTTTTCACAGGCAGACCGTGACCATCCCTCTGAAGCTCCACATCATCATCAAACAAACACCCCTTTGTCAGCAATTATTCAAGCTATTTTTTTCTACCCTGTAGGTCTGGATGATCGAGCTCCAGATTCTGACCATAAACCTGGGTCAGGATCTTCAGATGGGCGCTGAACTGCACCTGCCCACTGCTCTGGACAGGTAGCTCTAGAGGCAATAGAGGATTGGTCAAACACAGAAGGCAGATTTAAAGTAGGTTACTTTGCCTTACTTTAACCTTAAGTTGCCCACATGACCCTAGGGATGAAATAAAGATGATGATTGTTCATAAAATAATAAATTCTGTGCAAAAGGGAATCTCGTAGAACATACTTTTTATTTCTATGGAACTTACCACCAATAAGACATCAAAGTTTTAGACTATTCTTCATCTGGCACAGTCCTCTAGTTGGAGATACATGTGTGGTTTCCTCTGGCAGTGTCTACACATGGTTCAAACCACAGTTTCACAACGTAAGCCCTGAGATTTCAACACTTTGCTCTATTCTAGCCTATAGGCCAGTACAGGGATTTGCAGCAAGCCAATCAAACAATTCACTTCACAACTCAACTTTGTTTCTTTGTATTTTATTTATTTATTCAGTGACACGTATACAGAATTTCATAACTACACATGTTTAACATCATTTCTAACCTCTTGTGCAAAACGAACAAACACGACGCTGCTCTAGCTAACTATGTCATTGCGGGTCTGTAGTAGCCCGAAGGTGAAAGAAGCAGTGCAGCCGTTCATATAGGCACACCACATGAGGTCTAGAGCTCAGCCAAAGCTACTAACCCTGTACACAGTTACACTTTCGAGTTTACAGATGGCTTACATCATCTGAAAATAATTACACAGATATGGGGCTGCACTAAATCGGTTCATTCATCATTTTACCTGTTTATGAATAGTTCTCTAACATTTAACAGACTTCACAAACCAGTTAAGATAGAGTAAATAAGATTGCATTTGTACATTTAAATGCTATAGGACTGCTTCATCTTTTTTTATTTTCTGTACATTGGATACACCTTTACATTTTCTTATCAGGGAGAGGGGGGTTTCTGCACAGGGCTGTACGAGTGTGTGACATAAATGTAAAGACGACATTTGAAAGTTCAGAGGTGGGTGAAGGTGGTGTGCAGCAGGGCAGTACTGATGAGCAGGGCTGTGCTGAAGACTGTGGCCCCCGCGCTGTTGCGGTGGGCCCCGTGGCTGTGGCCTTTGTGGGGCCCGTTACAGTTGTCTCCAAAACAGCACTCCATTTTGGCTCCAGAGCTGCTGCCGTGAGCCTTGTCACAGAACGCCTTGTATGAGCATGACTTCATCACTGTGTCTGAAAGAGGAGGAGGCACAAGAGCAGTCAAAAACAATGCTTCTGTGTTGAACATTTGCTTTAAAAGACATGTATTGTCATTAATGGTTTGTAGTTCGATTCCAGCTTCCTCTAAGATCATTTACGATGTTATTTTGAGCCTTCAGACTTTAGGCTGATAGGGTGACCATCTTGTAAAAGAAGTGGAACAAGCTATAGGATTGGTGGGACAGACTGAGAAATGTATTATTTGACAATTAAATAGTTATTACACTACATTGTAATGGAATCTAAAGTCGATTCTCTCTAAAATCTGCAGTTTGTGTTTATTTAGAACAATTAATTAGTATATATCCTTAAAACACCCACACATTTTCAGCATCTGTCATTTTGAAAATGTGTGGGTGCATTGAGTTGTCTTGTGTATGAAATGTGTGGTATAAATAAACACACCTTGCCTTGCGATGTCTTATAAGCCGGTCCTTATTGAGACTGGGACGGGTTACATAATTCCCAGCAACATACAGTAGGTCTATAGGGCAGGGGCACCCAGAAATACGGATCTTATCACTTTTATATGTAATAAGTAATACGAGTAATTAAAAAGTCATGAAAAAAGTGGGACGTTGTCTATGGTAAACCAAAAGAGGAACATGTGGTAATAATGTTATCTATATTTATTTATATTATGATTCACAAAGCAAATGTTTGGCTTGATGATTGTATTCATAGAAAGTTACTGGATTCTCATTCATGTCCAAGTAAATGGAGTAGGATGGATTTCTTCCTACGATCCAAAAACTTTGTTTATCTAGTGTAGTTTTACTTTCTCATCATCGGTTAAACATTCAGGCTTCGAAGGCCCTCTGGTTACTGGAAGCTACTAGAAAGACATCCAGCAGAAGCCACAAATAATGAGAGCCTTATACTGTCACACGACTATTATTTGCACTGTTATTATCTCAAATAAGCATCTTTCCAGGGAGCTCTAAGAGAATCAAACACATCTGTCAATGGAAAATGCCTTTAAAAAAACAAAAACACACTTTGGTCCTTGTGGCAGCGCAATGCTGCCCTCTAGCGGCTGTACTCACTTTGTCCAGTGATGGTGGAGCAGGCGTCTGCGTACTGAGGGCACGAGGTGGTACCCTGCTTGTTGCACTCGTCCTCATTGGAGGCCACGCACGTGTGACACTTCAGGGCGTAACCTTCACACACAGAACAAGACAGAGCGGCTGGACTGTAACTGAGCGTGTGTACATTAAGGCAGTCAAAATGGACATGTTGTATTCGGTTATAGTATATTTCCCCCCATTTTCAGTCAATATACAGCTCCACACACATAAAAATATTGTGAGCCACTCAACCTTATGCTTAATTAGTAATTATTGCAATTGGTTACTTGTAAGTGGTTCATCAAACCATAAAGGCTCATTCAAAACTTATCACACATTAAGTTATTGCTGATTATACCAATACATTTCAAATTATAACTAGCCAATAGTTGTTGAATATACTCACTGTGACAGGCCAAAGAGATAAAAGCCAGAAAGGCCAGTGCAGTCTTCATGGCAGCTGATCAGAAACAAATGGGACAATGCAGGGGACAGTAGAGCTGAGGAGAGAATGTCTTAATGCTTATTATAGACTTATCTCAGTAATCTCCATCTATGCTGCGCAGACAACCCTTCAGACAAACGGACGGCCAGACTCACACCGGACAGATGTAGACGCTTCAGTGACTCATAAACTCTGTGAGCTTCTTTCATCGATCACGCCATTTAAGTAGAAACACAGAAGTCCATTGGTAGATTTGACAAACTTTATTGAACCAAAAAATATACAGAACTTAATGTAAAGTAACAAAAAACATAGACAAAGTGCAGGTCTTTTAAACAAAAAAAGACAAGTGGCACATTATTGCAACTTTATTCTTGTGTGTTCTGTCATGAGCAAAATATATAGCATTGTGCATTTGGATTGACGATATAAAAGTGCCACAATGTCTGGCAAACTGTAGAAGTAAAGGTTTTCAGTAAGGCAATAAAATAAAACTGTAGCTCATCTAAATTACACTCAGCGAACAGTAACGCATCGTAAAGTCACTTGTACAAAGAGAACACAGGTCTCATTCACAATTATTAGTGCAATATTTTAAATAATGGAACAAACATTGACCAAAAATACACACTTTTATAATCTCTCTGGTTATGTGAGTTTGCAAGCCTAACATTACACTTGTTTCAGAGCAATATATACTTTTTTAACAAAAATAATTAGCGTCTTATCATGAAACATCGTTCGACACAAGCTCATTCAAACGTATTGTCGGGTGTTTACAAAAGATCCTTAATAGATGCGATTGTAAAGGACCGTTTGGCTGGGATTTCACAAGCAGTTCACTGACAAACATTAGTGCAATAGTAAAATACACTGTACATTTGCCTGGCGTGATTAAACAGGAGTCTCTGAATTTGCAGGGCTGGCACAGGTTTATGCGACGGTTCTGTCCGTCTTTCTCAGTCGATCTTTCCCATTTTGGCAATGAGCTCGTCACAAATCTTTGTCAGTTCCTCGATCTCCTGACTCTGTAACACAAACGTGATGAAGATCCATTTATTTGGGGCAAACACCAAGCTGGTTTAAACTTTTAACCCCTACATGAACCGGGCACGTTTTCCCCAGTTTGGCTTTATCCAAATCTGGACGCGAACATGGACGCTGTTTACAAGAAGGGGCAGAGTAGGATGTACTTTCTTCAGGGTCTTTTCGAAGTTATTGTACATGTTTTATCAGTCTATTGTGTCCAGTGTTCTTTTTAATGCTGTTATTTGTTGGGGGGGGGGGGGCAGTGCCTGAACTTCTCTTGTATTTATATTGAAAAATTTGTTTTTTTAACTTCTTAATTCTGTAGATCCTGCTCTGTTTGTGTGAATGTGAGCAAGAGACTAGGGCACAATTTCCATTCGGGATCAATAAAGTATTTATCTATTTATCTGAAACCTTCTGAAAAAAGCGTCAAAATAGCTTAAAAAAAAAAAAAAAACGAGACAAAACGAGAATTAAAGTACAAAATAAAACATTAAAAAGCAACAAAAAATGTGACAAAAATGCAACAACTATAACATATAACTCTCCAGTCAAGAAACCTTTAGATTTGGGTAATGCTGAACTGGAGAAAATGCACTGGATTAAGGCGGGGGTTAAGAGGTTAACAGGCTGTAATGTAATATTAAACTAAAGAGGCTAAAATGTGTAAAATAATATAGAGGACGGGAGCAGCAAAGAATTCAATGTCTTCGTCATGTTGTGGATGTTATGACCTGGTAATTACTGGCTATGAAAAACAAAAAGTAGCATCAAGTTCACTGTCTTCTCTGTGAATCTTTATGCAAATAAGTGGTGGCATGCAGACGTTATTGAAGAAACTTATAGCCACGAGTTTGAAGATCTCATCTATAACAACACACCGAAATATCAAAAACGTGAATAAACCAACTGACCTTCTGCTGGAGGGCCTGCTCCAAAGACTCCACCCTCATCTGCTCCTTCCTCAGGCCGGCAGTGAGCGCCATGTTCTCTGAGCTCAGTTTGGCCCGCACCTGAGCGATCTCTTCGTTGGCCCTAAAGAAGGAAGTCACATTGATACACTTTAAACATTAGGTCAAAACATTTCACTCATAGTGAGTTTGCAGTCCTTCTCACTTGTCGAGCTTCTCCTCAGCGTGCAGCTTCAGGGTCTGGTATCTCTGCTCCTCTTGTTTAACTCTGGACAGATATTCTTGTGCACATTTCTTCAATACTTCTTCATTCTGTTGAGATAATTATTTTAATTTACAGAGGTCCCCACTGTGTTTGTCACACACGTTTTTTTTTTCCCCCAATAAAAAAAATCCACTTTTTGTTTTTCTTATTTCCTAATTTTTGCTTTTGTTTTTTTTCCTAATATCTTCCCAACCCAACCCATTTCACACATTGACAATGGAGATGAACACGATATTATAAACTTGCAGATCTTCCACAAATTATTGTTCTGTTTTCTGGTTCTATATGACAAATATTTTAGTATAGGTATCGGAAAAAGCATCGTTCAGGTATCGGTATCGAAAACCAAGTATTGTTAAAGTGCCAGTATCGGAATATTTTTATTACAGTACCCCGAAGTGTGACTAATATTTTTCTATATTTCTTCCTGTATTGCTTTTGTGTTCCTTGTCAAACAGAAAACTTATACTCGACCTTCAATATAAAACCCTGAGACCCCTGACCTTAATCACTAGATGCAGCACAACCTTATTTTAATCTAATCCTCTTTAAAGCATTTTACAAGGTTCCACTTAAGTCATTAGCTGCATATTTTCCAAGAAATGTCTCACTTTCTTGAAACCCTCCAGTGTGCTTTTCATGTTTTCGTATCGGCGAAACACATCGGACAGAGAGCGCTCCACGGAGTTCAGGTCAACCATTGCAGAGTCCCTCTCCATCGTCATGTTGTTCAGAGCCTTCTGGGAGGTCATGTTGCTCCGCTGTTCATCTTCTGAAGGCGACAAAACCCACAGTGTGCAAACATTTAGCAAAATATAGATCATGTGGTTGCGGCAAATGAAATACACAGAATCTAAAATGTGTCATGTAGTGTTTTGGACCTACCAATCATTTGGGCAATTGTCTTCTCATATTCTACGACTATTTTCCTGCAAAACAACAAAAAAAGTGGTTAAAATAAAATAATGGTCACACATTTCCAAAAAGATCAAATTACTTCATCTCAGTGACTTCCTGCCTGCTCTCTTCAAACTTCTGCTTCCAGTTGCAGACTTCCACCTCTTTAGTGATGATCTAGTGTGGACACAATGAAGATGTTATGCAGCACATTATTACGCACAGACTTCATTCCCATTATACAAAGGTTCCATGGCTTTAATAGATGCTTGTTCATCTTTGTACCTCCTCCCTGATGAGAGTGAGGACGGCCTGCTTCTCTTCTCCGCTGATGCAAATAGAGTCAAGCACCTCACTTCCTGTTTTCTGCACGGTACTTCCTGTTACACTGTTCTTTAGTTTATTGGAGTCGTCAAACTGTGGACATAGAAAGATACTAAATTGCACAAAATACGATAAAATATAGCCCATATTATGCTAAGTGGCCGTGAGATTTCAGCTTTATTTAAACTGCTCGAAATGCAAGCATCACTTTTACTTGTTTTTTTACATACACATTTAATCTAAGTTTATTTGAGGCATATTATCTGTTTCATATTGCTCTTAATTTCTAAAGTTTCATTTCTGCTGCTTCCTTTGTTCACTGTTTTCATTGTGTCCCTTCCTGGATTATGGCACTTATAATGTAATCCTATAACAATAATCTGTTTGTCCGTCGAGTGGAAGAACATAGTAATTGATTAAGTGATTTACTGTGTGTGACTGTTGTGTATATTTATCAACTACAGCCCAGTTTAAACATTAGGACATTATAAAGAAACTTCTTGTGTATTATCAATGAACCAAGGAGGTATTGAATATGAAATGCTGTGTATTTGTTGATGCTTAAATAATCAGGTCACCAACAGCGTTCCCATGTGCACCATCTAGTGTCGTTTTCTAAGCCACACCGGTCATAATGCAAATTTATAGGAGATAAAAAGATCAGTCCATTACCTCAGAGCAGCAGTCTGACTCCCCGGACTTCACATGACAATCTTCATCTGTAACAAATGCAAAGCTATAGTCATTAATGAGAAACACTATTAAGACAGTGGCTTCTTTTATTTACATAATACTCATCCTCATAATGTCAATAATCTCAAGACATAGTCATAAATTAGCTTTCTCTTCTTATTTATGATCTGAGCCTCTAGTATTTTATGAAATATTTATCAGGGTTTATACAGGCAGAAGCAAGTCAATGGTAATGCTTTTAATGCCAATTCAATGCCCCATATATAGTACATTTCAATGCTATGAAAGAATTGGTGCATAGTTCATTTCTTAACATTTCATCAGGAAAGAGAACTGGACAAAACAGGCAACTTTTGAGCAAAGAAATGTGGTCATTTTCAGCCAAAACAGTGACTGAATATGATTCAAACCATAACTTTGGTATTTTCAATGAACTTATACAGAATAAAAATGTTGAGCAATGTCATAATTTTCCAACAAATTCAGATTTAATGCCAGTATGAAACCATTTTAATGCTTTTTAGTGAGATTTAAAGCCTTTATTTTGGGACAAATCATGTCATGACTTTTCAATGCTCTGTGGAAACCCTGATTTATGTGACAAGCAATAATAGCAACAGCAGTTAATTTTGTGAGAAACAGCCAGTGTAAAAGTGAAAGCTTTAGTGTGTTCACAAAACATTTAGAATAAAAGATAAAGCGCTCACTGATCTGGTCTCGGTCTGGTTTAACACTGACGGTGCCGGCCAACTTTTCTTCATCAGTGGCATGTTCTCTGTGCGGCTCCTCCTGCACCGTCGGGTTCTGCTTCATTTTACAGGAGTTTCTGTGGCCGGAGATCAGAGGACACAGTGTCAGAGCTAACGACATTATGTCAACTGGGTCAAATGGGTCAACCAAACCAATGTATGTGTCAGGGGTTTTACAGCCCAGAGTGTAACGTTTGGTTTAAAGGTACAGCAGCATAAGCAAAATAACACCCAGAATCTGCAACAATGGGCAGAGAATGCAGATGGCTGGAATAAAAAAAAGTTGCTATGACTCCCCATCAGTCTATCTCCAGTGTATTGCTATTAGATTTTTGTGCCAAAGATGAGGACCCACATTGCTGAAGCTGCTCGCGAGCACTACTTACAACAAAAGACAGAGGAAATGGACTTGCTCAGCGGTCCTGATGCCACATTTAGAGAGAGAAAACACAATTACACGAACGGGACACGTTAGGTCTGCTCATGTGAGGATGGGATGAAGTGAGATAAAGATGAAGAGCAGAATCAGACATTATGCAGGGCAACAGTTAGCCACAAGAGGGCATTATTTCTCAAGAGAGGCAGCTAAATCGGGACCAATTATTACAAGCCATGACTAAAACAAGTAATTGTAATGATTTAATAATCTGCTTTTCTATTCTGCTGTAGTAAATAACATCAAATTGACAATATTTCTTCTCAGAGTTCTGTTGGCCCGCTGAAAACGAGTCCAGACACCCGAGCACTAGGACCACAGACTGAAATATTGCTTTGCTTTATTGAATATGCAACTTCACTTAACAAAAGAGCTGAAAATAAAACACACATGACATTACTGTGAACTCCAAAATAGTGCATTGCTCATATTCCTGGAAGTTTGAAAGGCACAATAACAACCACTCATTACAGCACCACAGAGACGTTAGATGCACAGCTGTGAGTCATCCCGACTCGGTTTCAGTAAATGTTTGGAAACAGGATGGAAAGGTCTGTGGCAGGAGTCATTTAGCGCCAGTAAAAAAATCTACTCACGTGATCAGTGCGGCTTTAGGTCCTTCCGGGCTACAGCTCAGTTTGTCAGAGTTTATGTTGCCGTTAAGTAAGTCACTGTCATCTGCGGAGAGGAGTTTTGAGTCCGAGGCTGCAGGCGCCTCATCGTCCACTTCTGTAGGATCCGGCTTGTTCAAAGTGGACTGGACAGAGAGAGAAGGGGGGCGCACGGCCGTCTGAGGGCTGGGTTTGGGGCCGACGGTCAGATTGAGGTTTTGGTCCAACCCAAAGCTGTCGCAGGTACTAGGGGCGGCTGTGGGATCAACATCTTCGGGTGCAATTGGAGCACTGTCCTGGTTGGAGTTCTGGTCCAGAAAGTGGCTTGAGACGTCAGATGGCGCTGTGTGAAGAGAAAAAAAGACATCACGATGCAAATCAAGATGGAACAAGGATCATTTTGCTACAGAGATTCAATTATGAGAAATGTCAGTCATCAGCCATTACAAACTCATAATCTAAAGAATTATTGATGATTGCATGTCTTCGCCTCAACTCGTTACTTTCCAAAGAGGTGACAGAATAAAACTGAGATGGAGAGCATTGAAGTCTGATATGGTACAATTTAAATGGTCACATTAATCGAGCGCTTTTCTACCTTCACTTCTCAAAGGAGCGCTTTATAACAAAGAACCACTCGCCCATTCGCACTCTCTTTCATACACCAGTGTCAGACAGTGGAAGCAAGCCGGCAGGTGGATGAAGTGTCTTGCCCAGGGACACAACGACAGTGTGCACCTGCGGGATTCAAACCGTTGACCCTTCAGTCACAAGATGACCCCTCTACTTTCTGACAATTTACCACTTCAACTGTAAATCAGTTACTTTGACTGGATTTATGGTTAAAATTCTCAGTGTTTACACTTATGTCAACCAGGATTCTCATTAAAATGTCAGAATCTTATTGTAAATGTTTTTAGAGAACATCATTGTAATGACCCTCCATCACAATCTAGTCACATTATGAAATCTCATTACTTGTTTATGCTTTTTTCTTGTGTTGGAAAATCAGTACAATTTCCGCTCACGGCCATGACCACAACAACCATCTCTGTTGAGTCACACCACTCCAACAGTAGCCTTTCTGTTAAAGATTAAAAAAAGACTGCAATATAACACACAGTAAAAACCTGACTAGAGCTTTTATGTGTTGTCACGACATACAATAATGCTCTGTGCTCTGAATGGAGTCACTGATGTTTTCACCTTGGCGGACTGCAGCTTCCCACTGACAAAAGCTAATGTGTGACTTATTACTTTGCTTGCAACAACTCTTGTATAAAATGTGGGTACTTTCTGAAACCTACGCCCTCCTTCAGACGGAGGACCAGATGTGGTAGGGCCCCACCCAAAAGGTCCCGCTGTGCACACACTACCACGCGGCCTAGCAACAAAAACACCAGCTCGGTTTCACAACGTGGTGAAAAAAGAGGAAGGGAGATGTAGAGGGAAGTGACAAACGGCTACGAACAAAGGTCTCTCTGCTTCTGTTTAGACACAGCCATAGCATGTGGTTGATCTCATGAACATAGGGTGATCCCAGTGAGCAACGCAGGGCTAATTATAGTAAGAAAAAAATCCACAAAGAAAGCTAATAGTTTATTTATGATTCCCCTAGCCTAGTTTTCTACAAAGCATGTGAGAGTCTTATCTTACAAAGGACAACACATTTCTTTCCTGTATCTAGCTATCAAGGCCCCATATTTTCTATAGTTTTCTTTTAAATGTTAATAAGAGAGCGGAGATCGTTTTGAAGTAGGTCTATTCAGGCCGTACCGTTCCCATGGTAACATAGCGAGTTGCCGTGAAAGCAACAGTGTCGAAAGAGCGAAGAAAACGAGGAGCTGGGGCTGGCAACGCGGCGCTCAGGCAGTTTTAGAGGTTGCACTCAAAGATAAACACGATACAGTTATGTAATCACGCCCATGTGCTGACAAATGCATCATGCAACTACTGAAGCGAAGTGGAAAATATAGCATAGACGTAACATATAATTCCATCAGTGCATCTACTGTAAAAAAAATAAAAATAAATAAAACCTACCTATGTGGTTGGAGTTGTCCAGTTGTCCCAGCAGCTTGGCCACTCCTGGGGACTCTGCCTCTGGAGTCTCAAACGCCCCCTCTGAATCAGAACTGCAAAGCAAACGCAGAGAAACACTATAGTGAGATTTTTGTTAGACTTTGTTTGTGTGTTGTTGAAGATGTTTGTCTTTGTGCCAGTTTTAGTCACAGAGACAACACTTTTTAACATCAAATTTATGCCATAAGTTTCATGTGATGAATAATAATTGGTGTTGCCACAGTACGTTATCAAAATGGCATCCATGAGAGAAAAGTGTTGTAATGAACACAACCCAGATTAAGACTTTACCGTAACAGAAATCAAACATAGTCATAATGTTAAATCAAAGCAACTGTTTTGTTTACCATGTTACATGTTCGAAGCGTGACAAAAGGGAAACTAGAGTTCAACATCGGCTCAAAATAGACAATGCACTTATTTCAAAGGAGGAAGGGAGAGGAGAGGAAGAGTTGCTCGAGCTCTCCAAGGCCACCTGCTTCCTTTGCAGTCGACAAAAGTGCAGACACAGAGTTTGTTTCTGTTTTGGGATATGGGCCACCTGTGCATTTAGCATTTCAGCCATGTCTTAAAGTTGTTACCTCATGAAAATCATAGTTAGAGTGTTTTGTTTCAATCATGCACGTTTAAGTATTCACCCAGACTCCTGCTCAAAATGCTTGACGTTATGAGGCAGAGCTCCGCCTTTCCTGGACTAATTTCAGCACTCAAATTGTCTTCAGTACTAAAAAATTCTCATCAATAGCATAGCATTTTTTCCCCCACACATGCATATTATTTTGAATTATAAAACGTGAATGCCAATGCTGTGGTGTCCAGGAGTGATTTAAATATGAAAACATTATTTTATTCCCCAGACGTAAGAAAACAACATCACAATTAAAGAAAAGCCTTAAATACTTTTAGCCTCTATATGATTTAGAGGTCCGGTGTGAAACCCCCTGAAGGGAAACAAGTCTCCACAAGTGACGGGAGAAGGGCTATACGTCCCTGTGCCCCACTGCAGCCTTCCATCTGTCAGCTGCCTAGACACCACGCTCTGATTTATTTTGGGGGGGCCCACACACTAACAATAGAAGCAAATAGGACTACAGTGAAAGTTCCTGGTCAATGTTTGCTTGTTCTCACTGAGCTTAAATCCAAATCAAAACATCACGTGTAACTGCATGATGGAAAAACACCACAACAAAAACAGATCAAAGCTCACTCCATTTTAGACTGGTCTTTCAACAGACACATTATGAACTAATCCTAATCTACATATCAAGCCACGCACTGAATTGCATCCCAAAGAAGGCCCCAATCCCTGCGATCCTGTGCGGTTACTTAGTGACTAGACAGTGGGGAAAAAGAAAAAAAAAAGCATTGGAAAATACAACTTAGTCCCTTCCCCCAAAGTATTTCTTTACTTGAGTCTCCCTCTTCTCACTGAAGAAGAAAGCCCAGCAAGAGCATGTGAAGAACAGTTTCTGTATTATGACTAAGTAGTTGTTTTAGCAGAGCGACCTTGCCATCAGGATGAGGTGAAATAATTTAAGATTAAGCCACGGTGCTGATCATATTGTATGTGGGTCTGATCCATTCACCACCTGTCAGTATGACTCAGGGGAACTGCTCTCATCGGACATCACACAAACACAGCCACAGCCACAAAAAAAACAAAAGCATCTCTGTCCTTACTTGGCCCCTTCATCTTTAGCTTCATCGCCTGTTCCTCCGGTGACCGCTGACCATGTCCATTTTGCCCACTGGACCGGAGACAACCAGGCCATGACCGGGCACTAAGCAGCACAAAGATGTATGTTCACCACAGAGGTATAGGCAGCCAACTTCCTTCAGAGCCCATCCAACATCGAGTGCGTCAGTCTTGAATCTCTACTTGCAAGTGTCAGCTTCTCCTCTTTTGTGTTACAGCTTGTTTGCCCAAATTCCTCCGTGGCTTTCCAATCCTGCGCTCTGTTGTCAGTCGAGAGGAGAGGTTTTTGTGACTGCTTTGCTCTGAGGCAGATTACCGGAGCATCAGTAGTCACTCCCTCTCTCTCCTTTTCTCTCTGTCTGACTGGGCGATCAGCTGGTCTACACACACACACTCCCCTCCCACACTCACACACAGCCTCACAAGCCGGGTTCAATTTCACAGGCTAGACAATAACACTCCAGTAGCTGTGAAGGTTTTTTGCAGTAAAGCTGAAGGAGAGTTTGTGCATGTCACCCCAAAGGAAATGGAAGGCAGTGTCTAGAGAACCAGGAAGTGAGGCCAAAAGAGGAAATGTCAAACAATGTATTTAAGAATGTGAGGGGTGTGTAGTCACTAGCACTTCAGAGGTGTGCCTCGGGGTTCCGGCTTGTTATCTTTATCTATCATGAATAAAAAAAACTCACTCAACTACATTCAACTGTCTCGGCTGTAGAGAAATGAAAAGTGCATTGTGTCTGCGTTGTTAATCTGAAAGGCAAATACAGTGTGGACATTATTTGAAAGAAATATGAGCCTTTCAGTTGTGCTTGTTTGTCCAGTGAGACAACAGAAAGCCGAGAAAACATCCCAGTCAACACCCAGGGATATAATATAGTAATAAGAATAGGCTTTTTATACACTTGTCGTACAATGTTAAACTCTAAAGGGCGGTTGATGTCATACTGTGTAAGCACAGCTACATAGAATTGATTGTTTGCCAAAACATCCAGACCAAATCAATACAAAAAAGCCCCAGATTTCTGTGTTAGTAAAGAGTCCAGTCTGACAGAAAACTCATTTGGATAAAAGCTCCTATCCCCCCTCACCCAGATTTTTTTTAGAGGCTGAATCTAGGCCATATGTACGGCAAAACCACCGTGACTAATCCAGTGGAGAAAATATGGTTTTCCACAGCAAAAGGTGAAGTGGAGAGAAAAAGAGGAGCTAGTAAGATTTTTTTTTTTTTGCATTTCATTCGCTCTTGAAGGTTTTTACTGTTGTTTAACGATCACACATGAAAGGCACGTCAGAAGCTCCCTGTGGGCAAGCGATTCAGCTGTGTTTGTGGGAAAAGTCTCTGTAAATAATGTCACACACTGGTGAACACATAGAAAGAGACGCAAAATGGACCAATTACAATCATGGCAGACCGAAAACAGCAATTATAATAGGGGGGTAGAGCAGCAGATAATAAGGATGGCACCATAATGGCTACGGGGATGACAGAAGAGGCTATTTGGTTTTGAAGCTTAACTAGGACTTTCTGAAACATTCCTGTCATTGCCTGCTTTGTTTGTTTTAAGTCTTATCAGCAGAAACCGCAACAAGAAGTCAAACCTGTCTTCTTCCAGTGGCTTGAGGTGAGAAGACTCTTATGTAATTTTATCTCAAATACAAAGCAAGTCCATGTGCCATACATGTACTGTCATGGTCTACTGCAGCACAAAGTAACCGATGAAGCGCTACAGTCAGAGGGGGGTAGAGAAGCCAAAATATTTACTCAAGTAAGAGTAACGTTAGAAAAGTAAGAATGACGTTACTTTGGAATAATCATATTCAAGTACAAGTAAAGTAGTAGTGAACCAAATAAAAGAATACTTGGAGAAAATGTTACTCGAGTGCAGTGTATATCGAGTAACTGTTTCTTGTTCCTTTGTGACAAAAAAAATTAGATTATGTAAAAAATCCTAATGAAATTTGCATTAACAATATATATTTCTGACGTAAAAGGGGCACAAAACACAAACTACATACATTTTTAGGCTTTTGTAACCTTAACATGTACTCTCAGTGGCACAGGTTTTTAAAAAAAAATCTTTTTACTTAACTTCTTAACCCCTACCAAGTACAAGTACAAGTAATCTAAAAGCAGAAAGAAAAACAAAAAAAGAGTCAAAATAGCGTCAAGCATGAGAACAAAACAAGGGTGATAATGTATCAAAAATAGTATCAAAAAGTGTCAGACAAAGGCACAAAAGACTAACAAAAAAGCAACAAAATGTGACAAAAAAAGGGACGAAAACTAAATAAAAACGCCACAAAAGAGGAACAAACACTGAACAAAAAAGTGGCAAAAATTAGATGGAAAAAGAATGTGAAAAGAGTGACGACAACATGGCAACAACACGTTCATGGCAACTGATCCGTTCAGATCAGTTGTGTTGATCTTAGCTTTCAAATGAGCCGTTACTCTGGCCTATAGGCTGTGAGCTCCAGTCTAGAAGCTTTTAGATATGGTAAAGCTGAGCAGGAGAAAATGTGCTTGGTGAAGGCGGGGATTAAGAGTAAAGATACTTAATATCAGTATTACACAAGTCGAAGTAAAAAGTACTGAATGGGATAACTACTCTAAAAGATACTTGTGTAAATGTAACAGAGTACTACCCGCCTCTGGCTACAGCATAGTGTTGACACAGTCCAAGAATAGGCCAGATACCAGGACTAATATGCTCATGGTGCGCTCTGTTTGAATTGTGCTGTTGCTGTTTAGCCCTGAGAGAATGCGTTGCTCACCCATAATCACTAATTACCCTCTGACTGATGGAAGCATATGCGTCTGTGATCTAAAAATATCCCAGTCTTGATAACAGCTGGGATGCACACATTTACATTGGGATGCTTCTCAAATATCGCTTTTTTATTTTAGCTGACATGCTGCCCAGGATATGCCCTGGAAGCAGCTGTATCAGCGGATGAATTATTTATATGAATGGCTTGGTTCATTAATTTGAAATGGTGCTCAATTTCAGGCCTATTATTAATTCAATATCAACTTGGACATTGACACTACAGCACTGAGCCTTTAAGCACAACTGCTGAATCATAGTTGACCCGTTTTATACTAGTGCCATCTAGTGGTTAAAGAAATTAATAAAACTGACACAAAGAAAGACTTGAGGCAAACTGGCTCTGCAAGCTTCACAACGTGTTCAGACAAGAAAAGTAGCAGAATAATGAAGTGGGGGATCATCTCAATTGTGTGTGAAAAACGAAACAAAACCATAATAAAGCAGTAAAACAAAGTATGGCACTTTTTTTTTTTAACAATTACACTTTTAAATATATGACATCTCAAAGTGAATAGTGAATTTTTCCAGGCACAGAACCATTTCTCAAATCATATCTTAACTTGGCAAACCATGGAGAAATGGCTAATTGCAATTTTAGGGATATTCTTTTAATTTGCACTTTATGATTTATGATCAAGATTCAACAAACATGTCCAGGACAGAAGACTGAAAGACTCAAAATAAGTATTGCTATGCAAATCCAAGAATCACAAGCATTTCAGAACTTGTTTGTTGACGTCCAAACAGGGTTAGCAGGCACAGTACTGTGGACATTTTCTACTCAATATTAGCTATTCCACTAAAATAATTGCGGACTTTATGATTAAGTAGCTGTTGCAATTCATTGTGTAGACCCTGGCAACAATTGTAGCAACTCAAAATACTAGAGATATATTTGAGAAGAACCAGAAAAATACCACAAGAAAGGAATGGGAGCTAAAAATGGAGTTGGGGGGATAAAAGCATCCTGAAGGTCTAAGTGGAAAGCTCTTGCTCTTGTAGCAAAAGATTAAAAAAGAAAAGTATCTGTGTCCCACGGCAAAGGCAAGACGATTCAAACAACACGTGCTATTTTTAGAGGATTACAAAGATCCAGGTGAATGTGCCTTGCCAAAAATAAATGTCTGGGATAAGTATTACAATGGAAAATTTGACATACAAAAAGTCATGCCTCGTAGCAGAATATCATATTCTCACTTGCAATGTAGGATTTGTGTGTTCTTTGCATGGACTAAATTCACAGGCTTCACTTTGTTTAATGAAAGAGGTATGACCCAACTGGGATGGACTAAATGCATGGACTAAATTCACAGGCTTCACTTTGTTTAATGAAAGAGGTATGACCCAACTGGGATGGACTAAATGCATGGACTAAATTCACAGGCTTCACTTTGTTTAATGAAAGAGGTATGACCCAACTGGCTCACACTCATTTCATTAGCTACTTTACCTCCTCTTAGATCTAAAACTGTAAAAATCTAAGACACCAGCCATACAACACAGTTCTTTATACTTTCTACCTGTCTGACAAGCTTGTCCTGTCCAAAATGAATGGAGATGCATGTGTTTAGTCTATGTTTTTCCTCAAGCAAAGTTTATCTCAAGCAAACAAAATTAGAGAGAGGATGTTGTGTTGGTCCTTACACGTTGCTGTTCTTCTGAGGAGAGCCTTTCCCCTGCAGACTGCTGTGCGACCCACCCATTGTACACCAGCTTCAGATTTGTCCCAGATCCACTCTTGGCTTTGGCGCCTCTACTCTCAGGTCCACCTCAGTTTCTCCTCTGGACGTCCCGACTCAGAATTGCAACCTCATCTGCTCCCCATGACCGACATTATCCGACCATAGTTGTATCCAGGCTCTTGCCTTTTCAACTGTTTTTTGTTGACAGTGTGTATCCTCTGGAGTAGCTGACTACACATGAATAGACCTCTCAGCAGTCCCGCCTCCTCGCTCGACCTCTCCTCATCCTCCATCACTCTCTCTTTCACTCACACGGGGCATTACAGTCTCTTGTTCGCACTGTCTTCAGAGAGGGAAATTAAAACAGTGGTATGCATGCTTGAAAACACTAAGCAGGGGGTCATGTGTGTCACTGGGGCATCTGGGGTAAGACCATTGTTCTGCAGTGAGAAAGGGTGCCACCTATTGTTAATCAAGTGAATGGGAAAATCTGAAGAGGGGGAGCAGTAATGGGGGTGATGGAGAGGGCATTATAAAAGAGAGCCACTTGTTGTTGTGCCCCAGTTTTTTTTTACCTGCTGTGACCAAAAGACAATGGAGACGCCAAAACTCGAAATTGGCTTTTATAAACCTGCCAGATCGTGATGTCATATCGCTAAGAATTATGGGATTTGTGTTGGATGTATGTACTTGTGACTCTTCAGCTAATGGAGTCGTTCCCTGTTTTTTTTTCATCACTTGTTATTAGCTAACGTTAGTCTATGGAAAATGTATGTAACGGCTGCAGACTTGGCGGATCTCCATGGTAACAGTAGATTTTTCCGAACTCAATTAGCCTATTTAGCCAGAAACAAAAGCATTACCAAATAATTATCATTTTTCTATCATGTGGACAGTAAACTGCACAGACCTACCTTCCTCTTTTTTTGACAAACCAACTATTTTGCAGACAAGTGCTTTCTCAGGCTTTGAGGCAAGTGCATCACGGGCCACGCTATGAAACGCACAAAATAAAACTTTAGGCTAACTGTATTTTGAACGATGTCATTAAATATCATGTTGCCCCCTCGAAATCACCAGGGAGAATCAGTTGGCTTTTCAAAGTTTATTTTGAGCTCAAATAGTACAGAAAAGAAAAGGGTAAACATAGGTCCCCTGTGAACAAAGAATAAAATAGTTTAGCGTACTATGGATTAAGTTAAAATGGACAAACAGATAAAACAACACTTACACGTCCCAGATGTAACAAGGCTTAGGCCACGGCCCGACTACTGCGCCACAGCTTCTGCCCTGAGGCTGTGGGCCTAGCTCTTTTAAACTAGAATAAACAGGTCACGTGATGGACGCGCTTCCGGTTTCAATTATAAAAAGGCAGTGTTTAATTTAGCGAAAAGATTAATAAATACTGTTATTTACAGTGAACCATTTACCAACAATAAGAAAGCGCTTAAATACTTTGTCGAAAATGGGCGAGCAACAATCACATACTTACTGAGTTGGCTTAAGTACTTTCACATCATATCTTGTGGTCCCAGTGTTGTGTAATTTCACGGGCCAGAGAGCAGGAAGATGGGAAAGGAAAGCTTAGAAGCGCCAGACATTTGATTTGTTCTGATAGAAAAAGTGTACGCATGCGCAAACGAGTGCAGCGGAGTTCCAGCCCCAGCACGCTCCCAGTGAGTTATCAGATACAGGAAAGGTGAATCATAAACATTGTTGAACTCTGATGTCATTCTGCAATAAATAACGATGTTTTGCCAGTGTCAAATAAGTATGCGCACAAACTGTAATTTTTTTTTTATTGTGATATTACTGCATGAATTACATACAGACAAAAATGAGTGGATGTTAACATTTGATCATGAAAGCATGGCCTATAAAGCGAGTTTTCTTTTTTGGTAGAAAAGACAATTACAAATAACCATGGAATGACCAGAGCTGTAATCTACAGAACAATTTAATCAGATTGAAAGTGGAAAAACATGATCAAGTGATTTCTCTGACTTTGGCATGAGAAAATGAGAGGATATCAAGATCAAGATGATAGTTTCAACCAGGAACAATGATAATTTTGAACCTTCCTTCACGTCACAATTTTGATCTTACATTTGGAGGTAGCAAACAATTAATCAATTACAATATTAACCTTAAAACCTGAAATTATTACTTCAATACTTTTTGTACAGGTAAGATGCAGCTGCCGAACGTGCTTAAACAGATGTTCTAAATATTTTTTTCTCACAAGTTGAAGAACTTTATAAATTAGTGGGTCTCAAAAAGTAGAGACGGAGTTGATCGAGTTGCGGGATCATTTGCAGTAGATTGTAAGTGTTTTAATAGTTTTTTGATAGTCAGCCGTAGGATCAATTACTGAATAAAGGAAATACTGTATTATTTTGATGTCCAATATACTAAAAAAGGCCAAAACTGCAAATTTGTATTATACATTCAATTTTCTATCTTTATTTTGCTCATGGCTTGGGCCGTTTCTTTCATTTCATGCGTTTACAATAGTGTCTCTGTATATATTTATATACAATAAGTTACAAATACAATGTTTTTGTTGATATGTATAGTATGTAAGCTTGGCTCCTGTACTTATACTTATATAAGTATAAGTATATACTTATACTTATAAGTCAAGTTACTCATAGTTAACGGAATAGAAATAACCCCAAAGAGATTTAGTTAAAGTGCAAAGGAGAAAAAAAATATGGTAAGTGCTATAAGATAACTTGTAGTGTGCAGTATCAGTAAAAACACCCATTTAATAAGGCATTTATAGAGACAAAGGATCTGTAACTTCAAAATTGTTGAGGTTGTTCAAAAACAACACCAAGTTTGTCATATATTTCCTTTAAAACCAGGAGGGCGGTATCCTCAGACTCCCTGAAAAAGAACAAGAAGACATCTGTGTATGAGATGCAACTGACAATGCAAGTAGATTTGGCCAACTAATGAAAAGCATGACTCACCAGTAGCACAGGTGGGACTGAATAGCAAACAGGTATTCATTGAAGCTCTCAATGGGTTTTTCCTGGAGAACATAGTCTATCCTACGCCCTCCATTCAGCATCCCCACTTTGATCTCAGGCTGCTCTTGCTGCTCTGCTGAAACTGGCGACTCTGCCTCAGCACATTCACCTGCAGGGACAGGAGTTTAAAAAATAAGCCCCAACATGCTCCAAGCTTCTCATACAAACCGAGCACAGAAGTCGCAAATGCCTGAAGATATTTGAGAATAATAAATGAGTCAATGAGTCAGCAGCTGGAGTTCCTGGAAATTAAAACTGACGTTTTGCTGAAAACCGTGCGGCTTCTTGAAGGCCGGCTTGGTCCCCACAGCGGGCCTTCAAATTTCTAAAACTACCTCGCAGATAACTAATTTTAAAGTGCACATATCATACATAATTGAAACCTAAAAGATTCCTTTGGGTACTTCAGCACTCATATTCAAAATATGAAGGATTTCAAATTGGAGTGGCCTCTGCAGACACAAGTGGGTATGACAGGGTGGGAGAAGAGTGAAAACAAGCTCTGACTTTCTGCTAATGGCATGCCAGCACATAGATGATGCTGCAGTGAACATACTTTGAGTGCACAACTGCTCAACACACTGGTTCAATGCGCTTCTCTTTGGTCCTCATGGTCGTGACCTGACATTCCTGCAATACCACCCCCTTGTGGCCAGGGGCGAATCCAAAACAGATTCTAATGGAGTCTTTAAAACTCTGTTTAAAAGCCTGGCTCCAAAGAATAGCTAGGGGTTGTTGTTATTTACTGTATATTCGCAGGCGGGGATGATTTTAATGTTTTTTAAGCACTGCAAAACACTGTGCTACATTTTGTATGAAAAGCGCTTTATAAATAAAGTTTGATTTGATTTGATAAATGCCCCTGTAAATCACGAAAGCCGTCACTCTTTTCTACTCTTCTCACATCCGAGCATGAGTCAGCCCGATACGTAAGAGCGGCAGTGCGGAGGTTTTATACTCATTTGACTCAAACATGAGATCACTCGACTAACAAGCAGCAGGTTATGGGATCTATGTCACAACATAATCCAAGAACTACAGATCAGAGTGCTTCAGCAGTAGAAGAAGAGGACGCAAAATTGCATGAATTAAGTGAAATATTACTCCAGGTATGATATTGGCATAGTTTATAACCTGGAAAAACCTGAAATTGTTGATTTTGCATAACACATTATGACTAAAGTGACCTGCAAGGATGTAATAAAATTAAGGTAGCAAAGTACCTTGTGGATCTTGAAGGTTTCCCTCAATGGAAGTCTCTTCTGCTTCTACTGATGGCAGGGCAGCAACGGGGAGTCGAGCAAAAGACTGCCACGCTGTTCTTAAGGAGCCCAAGACATTATTTCTTATGTCCATGCCCATACGGGTTAAGCTGTCCTTTAATTCTGAAAAAACAAAAATAGAAGACTCATGAAATCAAAGCCCAAATGGGTTCTATAATTATTGAAAGTGAAGTATTTATACCCAGGTGCATCCTCTTGCGTCCTTTATGGTGAGGAATTAGCCTGGGCTCCAGGTCATCGTCTGACACAATCATGGGCTCTATTCGATAAGCCACCGGATCATACTGCGCACAAGTTAGTTCATTAGTTTGAAGAGCTAAATGAGGATATAATAACACCAATATTATATTCTTGGAGCTTACGGGATGATAGATGTTGTAAAAACTCTTGCAAGTGGGAAAAGTGTAGTGTGGGTCAATGCGTTTGAGTCCCCGGACAGTCAGGAACATCCCAATAGGAGAGCCAAATGCGAAAAAGGTTTGTGGATGGAATGCCAATTGTGGATACTCAATGGAGACCTTAAAAATAAATGCATTTTTCTTCATCAGTAATTTTACAAGCAGACAATCAAAAGATCACACTCATCAGGAACATGGAAACACAACACAGAGACAAGTGATGTTTCACAAAACATTATTGATCGTCATTCATGCAGAATGAACACCTAATGATTGTGAACTTGGAGCCCTTCAAAATAAGAACCACACTGAAGAGTTGAGCTGATAGTGTCCAACTTCAGGACAGACACACACACACACACCTGACCCTTGGCCATGCCTCCACTGGTCTGTCCAGGCAAGCAGGGAAGGAAAAAAGCAGCACCGTAATGTTTTCATTAAGATAGCTAGCTTTTTTTTCTCTCGCCAGGCCAATAGTTTTACTTTCATTGTCGTATTGTTACCTGTCCGATGCCAACATCGAAGTGTTCATAGTCAACAGCACTGGTGACCGACTGAGCTCTATGCAGCTGGGCCTGCTCTGTCATAAACCCTGAAGACTGGTTATCATTGTGATCGTTGGTGGCGGAATCTTGAGAAGAACCATATAATTCTTCTGCAAGAAGCAGTGAACTTTGTCTGGAATCCTAATCACAGAAAAAGAAAAACTTTAAAATAACACAATATTCTGTGTATATTTCAAAATTACTATAATTAACCTTTTGGAGTAATTTTCTTGAGGCAGCATTTAAAATCTTTTTCCGAGGACCAAGTGGAATTCCCAAATCTTTAAGGTCATTGTCACGACATAGGGCCTAGCAAAGAGACAAATACAACATTTAAAAATAATAATAATAATGATAGTGTTCATCTTCTTTGAAAACAAGATTTACCAAAGATTCGAGGTCTAAGTTCTCTGCCTGCAGAGGGGTCAGGTACTGTTGTAAGCCCAGCTGGGTCAGAAACTGCTCCAGTGAGTCATGTTGTGCATAACAATTTGAATCTTCCCTTGGAACCTTCAAAAGGAAACAAGAACATACAGTATAAATCACTGATAAAAGGCATATAAAGTTGAAAAAACAAAATGCAGTTAGAATCATACTTTTGCTGAGTTGGCATCCATTCCTGTCCTTTGATTTGTTAGTAAATCAAATAATATCAGCGAGCCTAAATATGAAAATATGATCAATTTCATTATTGCGTCATTTGTGCGTTTTGTGTTCATGTTAAGGCTCCTCCATTCATCAGAATTACCCCCCACCTCCACCCTAGCCCTTTCTATACACTGTATAATACTGTATATATTATGTATACTTCACTTTGGCAGATGTGCAACTGGTGTATATTTCAGTACTGGTTTATTTTTATTCATATAACATTTTTTTTTGGATCAATAAAGTCTAGAACCAAAGATAAAAACTCACCCAGGCTGTGGCCTACAATGGAAACTGCCCCTTTAAATTCTGGATGCCGCTGGTTAAATAGTGCATGTAGCCTGTTGATCTCTGAGGCCACAGTGTCGACTATAGTCTGACAGTAAGTGGGGCTGTTATAGAAAAACAAGTCCAATAGTGTATCATTGGTGAAGTGTCTTAGCCGGCTGATGCTGGGCAGAGTGATACGCTGAATGTCCCTGACAAAAAGGGGAAAACAAGTTAGAGAAGAAGCTTCTTTATTGCTATGTTACCTAGATGCAGCATTTGACACATACTCATCCACCCCAGTTGCATCACCATGTAGAGCACTGTGCCAGTTCACAGGCAGAAACTCAACTCTCCCGACTTGGTCCTCCAGCTGTGCACGTTTGTAATGAGAGGCAAGAAGGGACAAGGACGCACTCCTGAAATCGTTAACTGAATAAAAAAGAAATAGAAAAAGATATAGTAAAAACAAAAAAAAGGGAGTACACATGGCAACATCTCACAAAAGTTGTGCATTGTATTATTGTATTATAACAACGCACCACACTGTATGATAGATCTGAAGCGGAGATCACATGCAGGACCAATGCCATGCACCATAAAGACAAGATGGTCAACGTGGTCCGGCTCACCTGAGAATCCATATTACAAATTAAACATGTCCTTAATCTATGAATGGTTACTTATAATGACATTTCATACCATCAGGTATTTCTACAGAAATGCTCTCAACTCCTCTCTTGACTGTTCTGGGTCGAGTGTGCTCTGATGGGGAGGAAACCCACTCATCTTGTGCAAATATAGGTTGATAATGCATAATGAGCTGAAAGAGTGAAACAACACAATAAACTATTTGAACATGCACCTTATTACCACTTTGTCACATGAACATACTTTTGGGTTGTGTAATATTACGGTTTCTCCCGTGGGGAACTCCAACTTTGTTTTCCATTCATCTTTGGTTATTGCTTGCTTATATGCATCCTTAAAATATAAACATAGGTTAAACAATAAAGGTAAAAACAGATATAGAGCTTAACAGGTTAAGTGATTTCACCTCGAGCCTCTGGCTGAAGTCTTCGGAGTAGGGCATGAATCTTGTGTCTTTATCTCCTTTGTAAAACCAAGTGCAGCGACGAACTTCAGTCGGTCCTTGTTCCCAGTATACAGCATAGCGCTTTCTTTCATTAACGTGCACGTCATAGCGCTCTCCCTCCACAGCCACCAGTATTTCATCACTACTCTCTGCCAAAACAATTAAACAGCCTGAAGCATTAGGCGACCCACAACTTATACAACCAAATATTTCGTTTACGATTTGCAGATAGAAAATTCTAACAACTATGGTCTAAACTACCAGCACTCGCGCAGAAGAGACACAGTGGGGTAGTTTAGATTCACCAACTGGAGAACCATTGTGCACATTATTGGACATATGATATATAAGGAACACTTTAATAATATTGTTGTAAAGGTTTTCACACACTATTTTGCTCACCAATGCTGTATGCAGACTCTAGTTTTACAGAGTCCTCAATGCTGAAGGGCTGCCAGGTCGTGTTGTCATCAGCACGACTACAGAAGAACCAGTGAGGCTGAACTGCCTGGTAGGGAGCCGGGGCGGCCTCCACGTCCACCATCTCAAAGGAAAAAGTAGAAGATGGTGAAGCCTCATCTACCACTGGCGTCACCTGAAACAAAGGCAGCTTGTCACCCAAGTGAGTAAACTAGACAGTTGTTCTACAGCATAATTCATGTAAATTGTGCATGTAAACTAAACAATAAAGTAAATAAAATAAAGGCAGCCTATTCTTGCCTTAATGCACAAAAGCGGTTTGTTTTCTTCTGATGTCTGGCGCAGTCGCCAAATTAAGTTGTATCGAACTGTTGTAACAAACACTATTAAATACTGAAATATAAAACAGGCAAACACTGAGGGTGTTCCACAGAACCATTATATTGTTGGTATGAATCATTGCGCTTCAAAAGCAGCTGTAAAGCAATTATGGTTATATCTGAAAATCTTTTCAATTACTTTCTGATACAGTGGCATAAGCTAAATGTAGTTTTGTACTTTTAAATTAGATTTACTCTAACTATTGCTTTGTGCTAAGCCAGGTTCATGTTTCTGGGAATTGAAGGCTAGTACTGTGCCAGTGCTGTCCTGGTGACTACTTGTTGTGTCCAAGAGTTTACAATGTGTGAAAAAGAACAGTATGTCCCTTTCATTTACGCATCCCACTTTGCAGCAGTCTATAGCTTAAACTCTGGTGAATTAAAGTTTACCAAACTTAAAGTTTCTTATTGGTGCCTTCAACATTTAAAATATTACTTTAATAGTTTTATAACTACTATGTGTTAAGTAGAAGCAAATGCCCACACAAACCTTCTCCTCTGGTAAGGTGCCTGTGTTCTCAGTCTGTGAGTTGTTGCCCAATAGCATGCCAGTGCCTGATGGGGCAGCTTGGTGCAGACCCCTGTCGTCCTCATTGGGACAGTCTGACATTAGCCCCAGTCGAAGGCCCCAGCCCTCTGCTCACACTCAGAAGAGCAAATACAGCTGTAAAGAGGAGATATGATTAAGCTACAGTAGATATATTTTGCATACTGCCTACATAATGGGTGAAACTGATCGGTTATGTCGTCTATTAAAACAATCTTCTATCTGTAACACCAGCATAAACACCAGATACAGTTTGTTACTTTGTAGCAGGCATCACTTAAACTGTTTCAATGATTGACAGCAGGTGAGTAACCCGCCTGTGATACAGCAGGGCACGCACTACGTCTGCCTGATTGCTGTCATGATATTATAATATTACATGTTGGTTCAGTCCTTGATATTAAAGTAGCTTTCTATAAAGTTCCGCCTGTAAATCCACATAAACAGACGGGACGATGCAGATGACAGGGTTAGCTCGGATGACAACCAAATCGGTTTACGTGTTCACACCATACAATTTATTATGAAAATGAACGCAATATTCAGTAAACTTACCCACTGTTTCACCTACAACAACGTTAATTTGGCGAAGTTCCCATCGTTGTTTGGGTTTAGCCTGTTAGCTTGGCCAACCCAAGGACAGCCTCCTGTCAGAGACTGCTGCGTTCAAGGATTCAGGAAAACAGAACATTCCTGTTCGAACATAAACAAAGTAGCTGTGCACCACGCAAAATGTATCTGTGGATAATTTAATTTGCTATTTCGTTTATTAAAGGTCAATATTATAAACATAAATAATATCTACTTACTCAATAGAGGACAAAAGAGGGAAAAGAAGACGTCTGAGCGGCTACTCATCCCACAACACCATGACTAAACTGTAACGTATCAATCTGTTACAGCTTTTACACGGGATGGATTTTATTTAATCATTGTATTGAAAGTGAAGTAAATTAGTTTAAAGTAGACTAAGTAGGATGCAACCTGTTTATTAATGCAGGTGTAGGCCTCTGGATATTGCAGAAGCCCACACCCTTTAGCAAAAAAAAGTAAAATAAACCATGTGTAATTTAATGCAAGTTCTTCCATACAGTTCGGGAACACCCGTGGAGTTCTGGTTCTGTACCTAGTTTCCAAGCGTTTGGGGGCGGGTCTATGTAGGAGTGTAGCCTGCCAGGGGAAGGAAGAAGACTGGAGTTTAGACACACCCAGTCCAACAAAGTGAGAGAGCAACAGCCGAAAAATAATGAGCTTGTGTGGAGCAATAAGAGGGTGTGGCTTTTTTTTTTTTTACACAGAGGGAGCAGATAAGCTAAGTTTGCCTAGCATACAGGGGGCAGGAGTCACAGTCCTGAGGAGGGAGCAGTTACTTTCACTCTGCCTCATACTTCTTCTCTCTTCACAGTTTTCCCCTGGCATTCCCCACAAACAAAATCAACTTGTCCAGCTCAGGTAGAGGAGCCAACCTTAGACTTTCCAGCACGCAGACATGAAGGACAAAGTGAGGAAAGGAGGAGGCAGAAGTCATGCCAAGAATGGTAAGTACAGTTTGTTTGAATTTTCTTCCTTTTTCCTGAGCCTCCCCCCCATGTTTGCTTTTCCTTTTCATCTGCTGCCTCCTCCACAGCGTATTAGGAACAGAGTGGGAGATTTTACACCATAATGCTGTTCTGTGTTTTGCTGAGAGTTATTCTCTGCTTTTCCCAACTTCACAACAACTGCAAAGCTTAAGAGTGAATCATTAACAAGTGAAATCTCAAACTAACAACCCTATGACAATACAACTTTATTACTGATTGTATATTAATCTTGAATTATTACTACCTCTTTGTTGGTGTATTGTATTGTATTGTATTGTATTGTTTTGAATTGTATTGTATTGTGTAAGACAAATCAATGGCGTATATGTGCATCCAGGAACACAATCTCAACACAGTGTTTTGGCTTAACAATGTATTTCAGGTATTTCCTAGATTCCTTTGCCAAATGAACCACTGGCTGCAGAAAACAATGCACTATTCTCTCGTAGTAGTAGTTTCACCAATAACTGCACAGCGAATCTGCAGAGAGGAGGGATCATCCTTCAACCAATCACAAACACAGAAACTTTTTTGGGCGTCTTCCAGATGTTAACTGGTCCCAGAGTAACAGGGAGAATTAAGGATTTACTGTGCAAAGAATACTGCGCGTGTTGACTTTAGCTGTGTCAGAGCATGTAAGAGATGCTGTCGCGCAGGTATTTTGTCCATGCTTCACTGACAAACTATAGTTTATGTGTTTAAGAGGTTCCAAATGCCGGCGCAGGGCGTGGTTGTCCCTTCACCCTGAGATGACATGAAGGCCAGTAGGCAAACTCAACAGGTTAAGTCACACTACAGGTTGAGGAACATGCTCAGTCCTGCTCGAATCATGAACCTTTGGGGAGAACACACCCACTTTTACACAAAATCCTGCATAATTTATCAGTCACCTTTAGGCACTCTCACTTACAAAGTCAAGAAAGGTTATGGAAGATTTGGCATCATGATGATAATTTTGATGACAAGCCTTCTGTGTCACTTTAACAACTTCTTTCTCAAACAGGCTTTTACTGGTTTTATAGTTTGGGATAATTTATTTTATTCCCCAAAAAAATGAAGGTTGGAAAGACTACTGTTGCACAATATATTGTCAAAATACTGTGATCACATTTTTAGCTGACACAGCATTCACATTGCAAGATGCCACCGTATATTTAAAAATCACGGAGGTCTTGACAAAAGCCTAAAATGAAAATAAATGTCAACTTAAAAGTTTCAGTCATGATTTTCCCAAAAGATAGTTTAATTTTATATTTGGTTTGGTTTTGAGTTAGTATGTTTTTGTCTTGTTTTGGCACAAAACAAATTGTGCTTGATTTATGTGTAAATGAAACAGAATGTACTGTGCTGAAATCGTAAAATATAAAATGTGCTAAGATGGTTATAGTAAAAAATACTGAATCAGAATAGGTTTTTAAAATAAAGATAAAATCCCTTACAAATGTGTGAAATGGGCAAAAATCCAAGGCACTCCGAAAGTAGATTAAAAGTCCTTTTATTAACAAAACTTTCTTCGGAGCAATCGTGCAACATGAAACATATGACAAAACTTGGTTGAGATAAATAATAAACTGTAAAAACTTAAGAGTACTAAAAAGTATAAAACTATAAAGGCATGCATTTAAAATCAAATATGATAAAAAAAACAACAACATTTAACATAGAACAATGGCTGGAACAGTTTATTATGTTCACGAGTTGGAGTTATTAGGTCTTTTTTTGTTCATGAGTCTGATAGCGGAGGGGCAAAAACTGTTCTTGTGGCGTGGGGTATGGGTCTGAATGGACTGTAGCCTCCTGCCAGAGGGGAGAGGGGTGAATAGTCCGTGCCCAGGGTGAGAAGGGTCAGCTGTGATTGGATTAAAAACCTTTTTTTTCACATATTTTCTGCAGCCCTGTGATACAGAACCTATTACTCACCAATGAATGTGATTGTTTGTGTTTTACCTCCCGCCAGATGACGCAAGCCCTACTAGCCTTGATGTGAAGAAAGATGAGGACACTTTCTCTGTAAAAATACAGGGAGCCGGAGTGGAGCCATTTGAGCTGCAGGTTAGAGAGTTTTCTCTTCAATCTACATTTGGATTTAGATTGTGTAATTATTATGCTTACACACATTCACAATAACAATATGTGGTTGTTTTCAGAGGACATTATATTACCTAAATAATTGTAGTCTTGCGATGTGCTAATTATGACCATTAAAATCGACACGCGATAAATATTAGACATTCTATATATTACATCGATTTGGTAATATTTTGTAGGTTCCTATTTTCTGGCTGGTTCAAGACGCCATAATGACTCTGCTGTCGAGGGATGAGGTGTTTCCACGTTCAAACCTGTCCCTGTCTCTCGCTGGCACCACACTGGACCCTCTCTCACCGATGCAAAACCTTAAAGGATTAAAACCTGGATCCATTGTTAGGCTGACTGAAGGTAAATCCCTAGTACATAATACCTACATTATCCTATGATTTGAAATCATAGGAAGAGTTGTTGACAATCATCTGTACTAAGTGATTTTGTTGAAGACCGATGGGGGGGGGGCTTAAAAGAAGATATAGAAAGAGATCAGCATAACACAAATGGATTTCGATGGTTGTATTAAGTTGCCTGTGCGTTATGTAATTTTGAACATTGTAAGAAGTTAACAACACAGACACATTTCCATCGCTTTTATCGTTGTGTGTACATGTCTCATCTGTCTTCTTCTCAGAGCTGTACACAGCCCACTCAGCTCGGCTTCACTTGGCCCGCGTGCTCGAACTACTGAGAACATCTGCACCGCAGGACGCCTTGCGAGAGGGGCGCTCCCCCAGTATTTTGGACTCCATCACACAAGCACAAGGTGGGCGTTTAATTCACACTCCCAATCTAACTGTAGACACAAGTGCTTGATTGGTGATTTGCAGTGGGTTGCTTTAAGTGTTGGGGACGGTTTGGCTGTCGCCTCAAATGGCTTCGTCAGCATCTATCAACATTTTAGCAGAAAGCTGAGTATATATCACGGGTGCAGACGAAGCCTCTTGAGATGAGAGGCAAAATGTCCTTAACACTAGAACAACCTAGTTCATATGGCCTTTTAAGAAGGAAAACTCCTTGACTGAGAAGTTCAAACTTGCTGCCAATATTATGAATGGTAAAACTTCTCAATATCAAAAGAACATTGAACTCTCTTTTCTTGTGCAGACACAACTGTACAAAATGGAAAGAATCTTAAACGGTCTTTAAGTAACACCAAGACAGAGGCAACAAATCAAGACGGCGCTCCTGAATACTTACTCCCTGGTTCCCATGAAAGACTTCTGATGGCTCTGTTCCCGAACAGTTCACAACCAGAGGTAAATGGAGGACATTCGAGAAATTGCCATGATGTGCTTCAGCTTATATGGGCTTAATATGTGTCACACCAGGCTCCTGGCTGTGTGCGGGACTTGAGCCTGAGTTGTTGGAACCCTCCTCCAGGACACAGGAAGATGCAGGGAGACTTCCTGTATATCACCGTGGTAACAACCGAGGGACGGCGCTGTGACATCACCTCCTGCCCCAAAGGCTTCTTCCTCAATAGGTACTGAATGCATTTTTATTGTCTGTTTTTTTCCCCCATAAACCCTGCATACATTCCCTGTAACAACTTCAAGATGTAGCAAACTTTCAAATACTGACACCTCGTATGTGCTTGTCCCTTGTTATGCTACTGATTTTGAAATCAGATGAAAATGCCATCTTTCAATCCCAGGTCGACAGAAGAAGTTTTTGATCCCCGTCCCGCACAATCGGCTCCAGTCTGCCATTGTTTCACTGACCTCCTCTGTCAAATCAGCCCATCCTTCAAGCAGTCCTTCTCCGCTCTCAAAAACAAGTGAGGCATACTTCTATAATATTAATAACAGTTCAAATAAAGATTAAACATAGGATCATGTATTTGTTCCTGTCTGTGTCGTAAAGTGTCTGCTATTCTATAGGTTTCACTTGCCCCCACATGAGGCCTTGAGCACTCCATATCACACCCTGAGCTGGTTGGGGCCGCCTTGTGTGTCCCGCATTCATAAAAACACATTCACTCGACTCGGAGTGGATGAACAGCCAGCACAGGTTACTTTCAACACAATTCATCAAATCATGGTGACAAAAGAGGTGGCACTGACAGCGTAAGGGGAGTGTCTGACATCTCTGTCATTGTGCAGGCTCCCGACTGGAATGAAGAGTTACAAGCAGCCAGAGACCTTCCTCTAGGAAGTCTGGAGGAGAGACTACAAAGAGACAAAGCTCTGCTACAGGTATCCACAAGACATACAGACAGTGTGTAGTACTGAGTGAGAGTCCATGTTGTTAATATATATATAAAAAAAAGTTATTGTAGCATTGTAAATCAAAGACAGATAAAGCGAAAAGCATTTACAGAACATAGACCCACAGAGAATCCAAATATGTTACTCTCAAACCTCGGTGTAAACTACAACAACAGCTAAACATTTTATTTGTATTATTTCATTTGGACAGATTAATAGTGCATTTGTCAGGGCAGCGACTCAGGGGGCAGAGAATGTCATAGATGGCTTTGTGGATCCTGTCAATGGCAATCCTGAGGATCCAGCTTTCCTCTGGGGTGGCCTTTTTATGAGCCAAGGAGCTGCAAGTGACGTTTTTGGGGGAGAAAGAGGCCGCAGGTAAGAAACAATTACAAAACTTGGTTGTGCTAATGTGTTTTAATGTGTGGTTTTGATCCGCCTAGAGCTGCTCAGAGACTGGAGCTGAAGGGAGTGCAGGCCTACAGTGACATCGAGGGGCTGCAGGGGCTGCACACTCTGCCCACAGCAGTCGTGGATTATAGAGGGGTACGTCTGTCAGCTCAGGGCCTGGCTCCAGGATTAGAAAGCTCAGAGCAGGACCAGGAAGCCTCTCCAGCTTCAAGGTATTGTTTGCCAGACAATTATATATTTTTTCATTTTCTTGTCCCTTTTAAGTAACATATCATTTCATTTTGGCTGACAGAGGCCTTTTGTATGGAGTAACTGCAGGACCCCAAGAATCTCCTCAGCGCAGACGTCTTCTTGAACATCTTGCACAAACGGCCAAAGTTCTGTTCATTCAAAGACATGTTGTTGTGTCGCCTAAAGGAAATGCGGTGCCCTTGTTCACGTCCATTGATGCACAGGGCGTTGTAGGAGCAGACAGGAGGTTTTACGTGCTGGATGTGTTTAGGAGCTCCCCAGTGGATGCCAACTTTTGCCCTGAGGAAGAAAAAGAAACTGAGGCTGTTCCTGCCGAGGATGGAGTTAAAGAAAGTTGTCAAGAGGAAGCCAAAACAAACTTTTGGCCAGAGAGTTATTGTTCAGACACTGGGTTTCCAAAGACTTTTCCTCACAAGCTCTGTAGACTAAGGCCAGAACTGCTTCAGGCGTTTACTCAGCACAAGTGAGTGTCAACCACACATCATGTTTATTAATGGCATTAATGGTATGTCATATATTTATATCTATTTATTTCATTTTAGACATAATCAGTTCAGTCAGATAGTGCGGGAGAAGCTAGATCAGAATGGAGGCTTTGAAGAGTGTGCCACAGCTGGTAAGATCTATCCACTGTTATAATAATAATCTATTTCAGTTGGATACTACAACCTTATGTTATTTTTTTATTTCTGGCAGGTGACGCCCGGGCTACAAGTGCAGTCAAAGAAGCCTGTAAAGAAGTCGGCTCTGTTAGCGATATTATTTTTGAGATGCGCTTCAACCCAAATGTTTTCACTCCAGGTAAACTGTGACCCATGTACACATTTATATGTACATAATATTTACAACTGTTCTTTTGATGCCCTTGTCATTTTAGGAGTGAAGTTCCCTCGCACTGAAGATGCCTCAACACAGCTGCAGAAGAGATTACTGCGAGAAGCAGCAGCTTTCATAATCACCGATCAGATCCCAGCTTTTGTAAGTCTAGCAAAACAGTCTTCTTTGATACTACCTACCAAAAGTACAGTATACTTATTACATGTTTGTTTTTGCATTTAGATGGACTATTGTTTACAAAACAATGAAGTTCCAGTTGATGGTGCGTCTCTGAAGAAAGCCCTACACCATCGAGGAATCAACCTTCGCTATTTGGGTCATGTGGTCAAGGCCATCTGCCAATCTGAACATAAGGAGAGACTCCGACACATACTAGTATGTGCAAAGTCTTGCATTGAGTTTCAAGATTTGACTGCAACATTTCAAATAACTGTTTCTTTCTTTTATTCAATGTGTTGCTCATCAGAGGATAGCAGTCAGTGAAATATTCATGCGCTCAACAAAACGAATATTCAACAGTTTTGTGCAGGTATTCAGTAACCTTTTATCATTTGCTGTTATTACCTGGAGCAAAGCAATGTCTGTGTAGCAGCAGGTGAAAGTTCGTTATGTGAATTGGAATGTAAAAAGCCTGGGGTGTTGTCTCTGCAGGGCGTGGACGTGTCAAGCCTCTCTGCAGCTGTCAGTCATTTCCTCTGCTGCCTATTGGTCCCACACTACACCCCGACCTCCATCACGGAGGACATGAAGAAGAAGTCGCGGCGGAGGGGCCGCGGGGCCGGGCCCTCTGAGAGCACGCCTGGGAGTACTCTCACGTCAGCAGAGCTCTGGAACATGGTGTCCCAAGATGCAGTTGAGGCTTATGACATCGCCGACGTTCTAGGGTTAGAAAAAATGATGTCTTGAATCTAATTGTGCTTTTTCTTAATTTCAAGAGCAGAAAACATAAAAAACATGTTTGTTTTTTTTCTTTTGATAGCACTGGCCCAAACCACCTTGTAGAACACTATGGACTTCAGAAACTGTCCCTGCTGAGAGAGTTCTGTTTAAAGACTGGAGTTCAGGTATAGATATACTTCATTGCTGAAATATAGAGGGGAGCAGTGGTTCTCAAACTTTTCACACAAAGTAATATCCCATAAAGTACCTGCAGGACTGCAGTGGATCAAAAGAACTAAACAAGGTCTAAAAAGTTTGATCATCATCTGAATTTCACTAAATTATATCTAAACTGGGTGTAAACTGAGTCTAATCCAGAAAAATGACTAACTTAAACATAATTAAGCATAAATGAAATTATCAAAATGAGCACAGTCTAAAATTATACAGTACTACCTGAAGAATCTATTGGTACATGTACCACAGTTTGAGAACCACTGTTATGAACTATATACTTGAAACAAAAACCCGAACAGTGCATAAGAATTCAAAACTACTTGCTTCTTCTTTTCAACAGCTGAGACTCAAAGACTACTTCCTGGACAACCAAAACAAAGCGCCCCTGGGTCCAGATGACGTCCTTAACGTCTTCCCTGTGGTCAAGCATCTCCACATGCCCATTGTAGACGCTTCTAAAACTTTTCGTACAGCACAGACCTCATTACAAAAAGGTGGATTCAGAGTTTCTTCCTCTTCACATTTTTATGAACTCATTTGTTAATTATGTTGTTACCATTGTAGGCCATTTGGATCAGGCTTATGAGCAGTTCAAAGAAGCTGCCTACTTATATGGCAGGGTATGCGATGATCTCCATCCTGAGGCATGTTACTGTCACAGTGTTCTCGCCAGAGTAGCGTTCCTAAAGGGCAAGTCAGCAGAGGTAAGTGGATCAAGCACAGACACTAATACACTAGTAGTATGAAGAGCTTGATGGTAGGGCTGCGCAATTACTCGAAATTCGATTACAATTTTGATTATTACATTACATTATTTTTTTTATGAATAAATTATTTTTTTATTTAATTATTCAAAAACACAAACAAACAATTTCAACAGTTACAATACATTTGACAAACCAACACCAAGCCAGGATTACAAAACAAGACAAAATACAGTAGACAAGTCTTGACTAGACAGACAATACAGCACTTCAGCATAATGCATTCCAAAAAGAAAAATGAAGAGGAAAAAAAAGAAAAAATAGTAGTAACTTTTGTAAATGTTTGGTTTGAGGATGAGGATGTTCATCTTTTTAACTTATTATAGAAAAAACGATTATTAAGGATGCCTCAATCGAGGAAATCATTTGTACTTTTGACTGTTCAGAAAACAGAAAATATTCAGCGTAGTTTTTTGATTAATGAATAAATAAAATAAAGATAGACTTTTTTTTATGACTAAAATAATCTTGATTTTTTTTTTTTTCAATAATCGAGCAGCCCTACTTGATGTGTGTGAGGTGTGTTTTAAATGGGAGATCTGTGATATAAATGTGTTTAATGTGATTCATATTATGTCCAGGACCACCTCAAGTTGTTAAACAGTATTTTTTTCTATTTCAGGCTCGTAGTACTCAACTGAAAGCAGTTGTCATTAGTGAAAGAGTGCTTGGTTTTGACCATCCAGACACTATCCAGCAATATGTGAGTCTTTTAAATTGCACATTGCTTGGTTACACAAGTATCAAATGAAGAAATATTTTTCTTGCTTTGCCATGTTTCATTTTGTGTTTCTTTTATAGGCGCTTTTAGCTGTGTACATGCAAGCTGGAGGAGAAACAGCGCTGGCCCAGAAATGTCTGCTCAGAGCACGTCTGTTAATGCTCACAGTCCATGGAGAAGACCACCCTTACACTGCTGCACTGGATGTAGGTTTAATGTATTAAAGGGGGGGTATTATGCAAAATCGACTTTTTCAAGCTTTACATCATGTTATTATGTCATTCCCTCATTAAAAACATGCCTGAAGTGTTGCCTTGGCACATTCACGTATTTTTGAGTAATCTGTAAAAACTCTGATTCAGCCATTTTAGGGATAGGTTTGCCTGAGTCCTCTTAGGAACGCCCCCACCTCCCGGAGACGCCTCCGAGCTTTCGTCACCAGCCGAGTAACCAATCTCTGCTCCTCAGCAGAACCCCCTCCCCACTGATGCCACAGACAGCGTGTGGAGGGGGCGTGTCGGAAAGGGTCAGAGGTTCTTAGAGACAGAGGCCTATTTCAAGACATTTGCTACAGCCATTTTGAGAGAGCAATTTTATACAAGGCAGTTATTCTAATTTACTGCATTTACAGACCAACAGAAGGTTTCGTCATTGTAGTGTGCTATAGACTGGTGCTATGTGATTGAAAAAAGCATAATACCCCCTCTTTAAAAAAAAGGAAAAACAGGGAATATAGCTGCATGTAAAATGTGCTGTTTGCAGAGTTGCCTGGGACTGTTGATGACAGGAAATCAGTCGGAGCAGTACCTGAAGAATGCACTCAAGCTTAACACTTCCTTCTTTGGAGCCACTAACCTAAATACTGCTCTCAGGTATGTCGCTATCGGAGCGGATGGCACTAAATTTAAACACAATAATCAATAGCATGCTTTCATATTGTTTACTTTGTAGTCAACACCTACTGGCCCAGCTGATGTGCAGTAAAGGTGACTACAGAAGTGCGATGACCCATGAAAAAGAAGCCCTGTCAGCATTTACCTCCATGGTCTGTTATTGCTGTATCTAATAAAAAAGGAGTAATTCTAAACAATTGATTTAACTGTCATTTTGCGCAGTTTGGAGAGGTTCACGCCCAGACCCTCTGCAGTACTGAATTTCTGTGCACCATAACCAAACAAGCTGTGCGTGTGGAGAGGTCGATCAGACAAGCGGGACCTGAATGCTCTGAGCAAACAGTGGAGGTATATTTAAGTTACTGAACCCAAGTTTCAGTTTATGCCATGGAATTAGATGGGCAATAAGAAAGATTTAAATTTTAACAATTTGTTCCCTCAGTGTCTCACTCCTACACCTGAAACCCTTTTGGAGCAGATGGTTCTGGTCACAGGAATCAGAAAGATCGTACAGAGGTAAACATTATTATGCATCATGAATGACAATGGCAAATCTGTTGCAGCAGTGATTTTTTATTGTCCTGAGGCGGGATTCCCCTTTTTGAAATATATTTATCTTTTCAGTGACAGGTTCCAGGAATATAAACAGAAACACATTGAAAGAAAAGCAGCAGTGGCTAAAGAGATAATTGAAAGTTTACTGTCAAAGCCCACCGCTTCGGACAGTGCCAGCAAAGAAGAGAAACCGACCGCAGATCAAGATAAAGAAAGCGTGAAGGAGGTTGGAAACAGTGAAGACACAGACGCAGAAGGAGGAAAAGAGAGTTCTACTGAGAAATCAGTGGAGAGCAATGACGCAGTTTCACTTACTAGTGACACAGGTGACGCAAGCGGATCAGATTCACCAACAGTCGATGAAGAGGCCAAAGCTAGCCTAGAGTCAGATAGGTTAAACGGGGAAATTAATGGAACAGCCGAGGCAGCAGCAAGTCCTTTGGCTCTTAAGGCTATGACTTGGGCAGACGTTGTTTCAAAGCCTGTAATATCAAATGGACCAGCTGTAGACTCAGCTGCCAATGGAGGCTTAGAGGCCACTCAAAATGGTGATGAGGAATAATTAAAATAGGTTACAGAGAGTGTCACTGCAGTGTCTTAACAACATTGGATGTTTTTAACTCCCGAAAGAATGAAGAAAACAATTTACAGATGTGAGGAAACGAGTATTACAGTTAACAAGATGGTGTTTTTATGAAATGGATTTCACTTTGAACTATAAACTGTTTACTTTTGTGAGCAATGTTCATCTTCAAACATAGCACAGTAGCAGAATTTGTTTCAGTAGAATTATAGAAAACAAATAAAACTGTTCGGAGACACTAAAATAATGAAAAAAATATTTCATGGTCTTCAGTAGCACCACTGAGTAAAGTACTTAAGAGGCAGAAACATGGACACTGACCTGCACCTGCATCCTCTCCAAGCAACAAACTAATTATGAATCTGTTAAATGCCCAGGGAATGGGCCAATAAAGGTACCTCTGGAGGTGTTATACTCTATTACAATAGACAATATAGTTTGATGAAACTTACAATCCAAACTTACACATCTGCTACAAAACAATTATTGTAGAAGTATTTGTCACACACAACTACCTACTGGTATCTTTGTTTTTCTGTACAATCTCTAAATCAGCACAGTGTTCATATTGTGGTTCTGGTTGGTTTATCCATGTGGACTGTGAAAGTTTGTCAATGTCACTTGAAGGAAAGGTGAGGACTGCAGAATCACTGAAGACGTCGATCATGTGGGATGGACAAGGAAGCAATATCTCCTTGCATACAGTCGTTATCCGGCTCATGTAGTTGTAATCTCGGCTAAATTCTCTGTCAATTGCCCTGTTAAAACAATAAACTCCATTTGTAAGTAACACACTCTGAGTTGGAAAATATGAGTCAATACCTGTCTTTCACGGCACTGAAACAGTTTCCAATAATGATCATTTGAGTCAGATGATGCTTGTCCCAGTTTTTCCACAGAAGGTTGTTGTAAAGGGCTTTTCCACAATGCAGTAAGTAGAAAAGAGTGGGTTCATTAGCTCGGCGCTTTCCTTCCTGCAAACAAAATCACGATTAAGCAACAATATTCATTTATATACTTAAATAGACCATGTGATAAAATTAAAAACTATACCTCATTTTCTGTCAACACAGTCAGTCCTAATTCTTTTAACACAGCTTTCTCTCCAGTAGAAAATATAGGATCATAGATGAAGCAGTCACTGAGCTCAATCTAAGCAAGAGAGAAACGTAATTTCAAGGCAATACATTTAAAATACTTTCATTAAACACACTGCCCGATCAAAAGAAACTTCTGCAATGTCAAGAGATTAATGTCCATCCGGCGATGCATTAACTTTTCACTAAAATCTTGTATTGATGATGGGGGCTGTGATCACTGCGCAAAGTGTTCTCCAGCACATCCCTTAGATTCTCACTGGGGTTAAGATCTGGACTATGTGGTGACCAATCAATGTGTGAGAACCGCTCTTTCACAATGTGAGCCTGATGAATCCTGGCACTGTCATCTTGGGATATGCCCATGTCTTCAGGGAAGAAGAAATCCATTGATGGAACAACCTGTTGTTGTTGTAACCTCAGGTACTCAGTTGATCTTTCTTTGGACACTAAGCTTAAGCTAGAACTGACACCACATTTTTGGTCGGGCAGTGTATGTAGCCAATTTACTTTACCTGGGCAGCCTCTAAAAGTAGCACTAACATGGCCAGCTGGTAACGGGCAGAAACACAATAGGAGAATGGCCCAAGGCCATAACACACACACTGCATCTGTCCAGGAGAGGAGCGTTTCCCACAGTGGTCAGCAGAAACCCGAGAGTCTTCATTCTTGTTCTCAAGGATTTGGTGTCGCAAATCTGAAGCTGCTATAAGTAACTCATCTAGTCGAAAATAACAATAAAACAAAGTCATCAGCACCATCGTAGATCAAATAAATGACCTGTAACTATACAATGAAAGTAGAAAACTACCACCTTTCCATTTCTCGACAAAGGATTCACATCTTAGATCAGATCTAAAAGGTACAGAAGCATGATTGTTACATCCGTATAGATTAAACCTGATTTACATGAGGCGTTGGATCAAAAGTGATTATCTTACACAGTCTTCCTGAGTCGTTGTACAGTCTTATCAACATCCAGATGTTCCTCAGAGTTTAAACTCCGCAATTGAACTTTGCTTTTTTCGTTTTTTCCTTTGCGTCGCCGAGCGACCTGCCATTCTTCACTGGCCGCTGACATGTCGACAATTGACGCTCTCAAAAAGATCATTTAGTCATTTCGTTCACATGTGTTCATGACTTTGTGCATAGCAATTAACGGGTTTTGTTTCACGTAGGATTGTTTTGGTTGTAACACACAAGATTCTACTTCCGGGGTCAGGGCCAAAACAAAAACATTATTATTAATGCGGTATTTTGCAAACAAAACAAACAAACAACCTTGTTTGATATAACGCGTGTTTTCATTGCTGTGTTTTCACTCGCAATCAGCCGGTGAAAGTTTTACTATACTTTACAAAGTATTCATTAGTTCACCGGAAGCACTTGGTGGTCAGAGCCGTGCGCTGTTTTTCGTAGAAGCTGCTGCTAACAAATATCCCTGCTTTTTTAGAAAGACAAACTACATGGAAAATTGCTAATTTATGCCTTTTTATCCACTCATTTATATGGACTAATCAGGTTTGGTGCTTTTCATAACCCTTAGTATCTAAAACACGAGATAAATCTATTATTTCGTGTATTACTATTGGATAGGCTACGTTAGCTACAGTGTCTTCATGACGCTACAGTTGTAGTTTGTTTATAAAGCAATGTTGGCTAACATAAAGTGCCCTTTAAAATGCTATATAAGTTACGCTATTGTATTTAAGTGTATTAGCTAAAAGAACATGTAACTGTTTTATAGTGTTACAAATATGTCGATGTCACATCTGTATGGACGGAGAGGGGATGAGGAGGACGATCATGGAGTGGAGATCGAGAGTTTTGAGGTGACAGAGTGGGATCTGGCCAATGAGTTTAACCCTGAGCGCCAAAGAACAAGGCAAAGCAAGGAACAGGCTACGTACGGCATATGGGCTGACAGAGACTCTGATGAGGATGAGCGGCCCAGTTTTGGAGGTAAAAGGTAAATGGATGTCTCTATGGACATGGCTCACAATTACACATTCACTATGAACTCATACTTTAAGTTTTATTGTTTGACATGACAATTGGGGGTTTTATCCAGGTCCAAAGACTACACTGCTCCAGTAAACTTTGTGAGCGCTGGTTTGAGGAAAACAGCAGCTGAGGAAAAAAAAGAAGAAAAAGATGAGGACAGATCGGATGACTCTGACGAGGACACCCCTGCAGCACCGCCCCCTCCTCCTCGTGCGACTGCACCCAAAACACTCCAGATGGTAACCTTTGTGCAAAGCCTGATTGACAGTTGACATATATTATCTGTTATCTTACAGTTCTATGTGTGAACATGTTAACGCATTATAGGGCAAGTTTCGAGGAAACCAGTTCCAGCGGTTTGCAGGTCAATCTGGACAAGGAATCGGCAACTGGGAAAAGCACACAAGAGGGATTGGACAAAAACTTTTGCAAAAAATGGGCTACCAACCAGGCAAAGGCTTGGGTAAAAATGCTCAAGGTAAGCACAACTTAAGATTGCTGTGTTTTCTTTGCCAACAATGATTTACAAACGGTAATACATATTTTGCTTTATAGGTATTATTAATCCTATTGAGGCCAAACTTCGTAAAGGCAAAGGTGCAGTTGGTGCTTATGGTAATGAACGTACTCAACAAAGTCTTCAGGACTTTCCAGTTGTTGATTCAGAAGAGGAGGAAGAAAAGGTATAGTATCAAAGTGAATTGGCTTTACATGAACGTTTACAAAATCTGATTTAAAACTGTCTTTTCAGGAATTTCAAAAAGAACTGGGTCAGTGGCGCAAAGATGCAAGCAGTGGAACTAAGAAGAAACCCAAGTACTCATACCGTACAGTGGATGAGCTCAAGGCTACAGGTAAACTGGCTGGACGAAGTACTGCTGCATCGGCCGGAGAGCTGGCACAGGTGAAGGTAAGTGAATGGCGCGGTATTGCTTCATTTTAATTTCTTATCAATGCCGTAACACCACATGGACATTTCTTTTATCCTGACTAGCATTAAACAATTTGTATGGTAAATCTGAACTTTTGTCCATCTCTGCAGGTAATTGATATGACCGGCAAAGAGCAGAAAGTATATTACAGCTACAGTCAGATGTCCAACAAACATAGTGTCCCCGACGAGGAGCCGCCAACTGCAGGCATGCGGGATCAGAAAGGATCTGGGTTTGCGCTACCTGAGCTCGAACATAACCTCCAACTGCTGATTGACCTCACGGAACAAAACATACTGCAGGTATTAAAGTTTTATTTGTTGTATGAATCGTATGAAAATGGTGGAAAAATAATGGCGAATGTAGTGTGTGAAGGAGTGAGTGTTAAGCTCGCTCATCATCACTGAGTGTGGAGTGAATGAATAATGCATGAAATTGTAAAGGGACTTTGAGCAACTGGAAAAGCGCTATATAAGAATAATGCATTATTAAAATAAAACAAATTTGGTTTATCTCTGTCTTTACATTTTACCAGTCTGCAAGGCGTCTTCAGCATGAAAAAGATGTAGTCACAACCTTGAATCATGAATCAAAAACCCTGCAGTCAAGATTGGAAACGGAACAAAGTGCAATAGAGCGAATGGAGGCTGTCCTTGCATTGGTGGAGCGTTTTCCATCAGGGGAGACTGCACCGGGAGAGGGACCAACTCTGCAGGTAGCCATATTATTATTTCAGTTATTTATGGAGCTAAAATGGGTTACTCGGAAAACAATAAACAAATCGTAGTTAATTAACTTTTTTTGTGTTTATTTTGTTTTTAGGAATGTGCTCGGGTTTTTGAAACCTTGCAAACGGACTATTATGAGGAATATAAGACAATGGGACTTGCAGATCTCGCTGTTGCTATTCACCCGTTGCTTAAAGAGAAACTTCATTCTTGGAACCCGTTAAAAGTAAATGCTTATATTTGTGTGTTTTTTGTCAGTAAGATTCATTCATAATATTCTAAAGTTTATTTCAACATTTGTTTTACTTTAGGATTGCACTTATTGCTTGGAAGACATTGGACAGTGGAGAGCTATCCTTGAGACCAGAAACATCCACTCCAATACCCCAGATTCAAATATGGATCCCTATCACAGGTAAAGCTACAATGATATGATGAACATTGATTCAGCCGAAGCTCTATTTCATGCACTTTTCTGGGAACTTTTTTAGGTTGTTATGGGAAGTATGGGTCCCTATAATACAAACCTGTGTCTCGCACTGGCCGCCTCGCAATGTGGGGCCAATGGTGGACTGTATCGAAGTGTGGGCTCCTCTCCTCCCTCAGTGGATCCTTGATTATATACTTGAACAACTAATAGTACCGCATCTGCAGAGAGAGGTAAACAAAAAATCACTAATTAAAGAGCACTCAATACTGTTCAGCTCCACACGTGATTATCGGATGTGTTAAAATATAAATACCTTTTCTCAGGTTGATAACTGGAACCCATTAACAGACACGGTGCCCATTCATTCCTGGGTCCACCCGTGGCTACCATTGCTTCAGTCACGTCTGGAGCCTCTTTACCCTCCTATCAGAAGCAAACTGTCTAACGCTCTGCAGAGGTGGCATCCTAGTGATGCTTCGGCTCGCCTCATTCTGCAGCCCTGGAAAGATGTCTTCACACCAGGGGCATGGGAGGCCTTTTTGGTGAAAAACATTATTCCTAAACTGGGTATGTAATCATGCATATCAACCAATGGTCTGCAGTAGGAACATCAGTGCTTTTTTTGTTACAGATAGTAAATATTTGACATGGTCTTCTCTTTTCTTTAGCTTTGTGTTTAGAGGAGCTTGTTATTAATCCTCATCAACAACAGATGGAGCCATTTAATTGGGTCATTGATTGGGAGGGCATGCTTTCTCCTTCTAGTCTCGTGTCTTTACTGGACAAAAACTTCTTTACAAAGTGGTTACAGGTGAGTGGCATTTCTTACAATGAACTTAATTGGCTTTATTTTCAGATTGAAACAGTGTTTTCTGCTCATAGGTGCTATGTTCATGGTTGAGCAACAGCCCCAATTATGAAGAAATCACAAAGTGGTACCTTGGATGGAAAGGCATGTTCAGTGATGCTTTACTGACACAACCTCTTATCAAGGAGAAATTTAACGAAGCTTTGGACATCATGAATCGAGCTGTATCCTCAGGTGTCGGTCAGTATTTCTGGACATATTTATTTTCATAGCCTTTGCAACAGTGCTTTGATCTTACTGTTATTTACCTTTTACCTTTAATCACAGGTGGATATATGCAGCCTGGAGCAAGGGAAAACATTGCCTACCTTACACAGACAGAGAGGCGGAAAGACTTCCAGTACGAGGCGATGCAAGAGCGCAGAGATGCTGAGAGTGTCGCGACCAGAGGTTTCAGTGCCAGTGTACCAACAAACTTTAAAGACCTTGTTCAGGCCAAAGCAGAGGAGAACAACATTGTGTTCATGCCCCTTGTCGCCAAACGTCATTTGGGCAAACAGCTGTACACTTTTGGTCGAATTGTAATATACATAGACAGAGGAGTTGTGTTTGTGCAAGGTGAGAAAACATGGGTGCCCACGTCGTTGCAGAGTCTTATAGATATGGCCAAGTGAGGATGACCAGAGATCGGTCGAAGACAGGTCAACTCCCCAAATGTACCTAAAATAAAGTCACTTTGTAATTCTTTTACAATCTGTGAAAATAAAATTTTGACTGTTTTCAATGTATTTAATGGTTAGTTTATTAAATGTAATTTTATATAGATGCCTTTGTGTAACGTCGTAAACCCCGCCTTAACCAAGTGCATTTTGTCAAGTTCAGCTTTACCCAAATCCATAAGCCAGTGTAACGCCACAGCTGAAAGTAAAACATTTTTTTCACCATCGCTTTTAGTTGGGTTTTCGTCAGTTTTGTTGCTCTTTCTTGTCAGTTTTTCATCACATTCTTGTAATTTCTCTCTTGCTCTTTTTTGGCTTTAAAAAACAAAACAAAAAAACTTTTACCTTTCAGTTACTTTTCTGTTGCTTTTTTTTGTTGTTGCTTTTTTGGTGCGATTTCATCACGCATTCTGTCACTTTTTTGTCACTCATTACTTTTTTTTGCTACGTTTTTGCACTTTCAACCTCGTTTTCGTCGCCATTCTGACACTTTAATTCAAGAAGTTTTTACATTTGGGTTAAGCCAAACTGAAGAAAAATCTAATGAGCTCGGTTAAGGGGTCTCGAAGTTGCTTAATGTGACCAGATGGTGGCGCTCACTGTTCTTTCGCGCTTGTTCGGTTGTGGGCGGGACTTCCGTTAAGACTCGCCAAGCTTCCGCCGAGCAGCGGAGTAGGCAGGCGAGTTGCTAATACTGCTAAACAGTTTGTGATAAAGGCATTTCAAATTAACTTCTAATTAGAAAGGTGAGCGTTGTGTTTTGGTCAGAACGATTTGATTAATATTGATTGACGTCGAAGTTGTGGTTTAATTGTTATTTTGCATGGGAGGCTATAGCTAACTAGCAATAGCATGCCATCTGTTTTCTTTTGTATTAATGTGTACCCTAAATCTCTAGAGGACCAGTATGTCTTCAAAGCGAAAATCTAAGGTGGTGCGAAGCGAAGGTGGAACACCAGAAACGAAGCGTGGACGCGGCGAAGGAGACCTGCAGGTTTGTATGAACTGTGCATCAAGTGAGAATCGTTCAGCTCAAGCTCCGGATCGCAGCATTATCTGCCCCATGTTTTGTACAACATTGTAGTGATTGCTTTTGAACAGCATTTTATTATACATGTTCAAAAATGCTACATGCACTGACTGACCAAATATAAAGGGTACAGGCTGTAAGATTTCGTTGGACCTTTTGCTTTGGTTTCAGCATAGTTCCAATACATTTCTGCCAAAACAAAAGATCCAGTGTTCCGTCAAGTTTTGCTCTCAGATCTTGTACTGGTGAGATTCTTGTTGGGGTTTGGGTCTGGACTCTGGATCCTGGCATTGTCATTTTGAAATATGCCTGTGCCTGTGTGCCATCAAAGTAGAAGAAATCCCTTGATGTTATAACCCGGGTATTCAGGATGTTCAGGTAGTCAGCTGATCAAATTTTTTGGCCATTGTGTTGCCGAACCTTACCAACTGCTGCAACCCCAGATCATAACAGTTGCTAAATCCAGGTGGCAGCATTTTGTTTTTGTCTTGTTTCTTGGTCAGGCAATGTACAACACTAACAACACAAACACACAGTCACAAATGCCCAAATAGCCTGTGACTTGTAGTAGAACTTGCTTTATTCCAAGTAAAGATTTCTAAGTGAAGTGTAAAGCTTTGGTTTACATTTTTGTCTTCTCTTTTTAGGATGTTCGGGTTTACAATGAGGAAGTGGAGTTGGATAGCAGAAACCCTGAACAGGACTACCTTCAATACAAAGAATCATGTGAAAGCTTAGCCTCACTCATGGCTGAGATCCAAGAGTTGAAAGCCAGTGGAGTCAAAGAAGGGGTGTGTAAGACAGAAGATTATCATACTGTTAATGTGGAATTTATAGTTTTAAGTTTTCTGAATTTCTGATGATTTTCTGAATCTAGTCTCCTGAGGTTGAGCAGAGACGCATGCAGGGCTGTATACTCTTTATGAACCTGAAAAAACTGAATCGACTAGCTCACATGCGGCTGAAGAGAGGCAGAGACCAGACTCATGAGGTAACTCATATTCAGCATTGATCAGTATCTAGGTTTAACGTTCATTGTGATCTTGGTTGTTATTTTATTCGTTTTAAAATGTATTTTTTTTGCCCTCCTTAGGCTAAGCAGAAAGTAGATGTACTTCACCTTCAGTTGCAGAATCTTCTTTATGAAGTCATGCATCTGCAAAAAGAAATAAGCAAGTGTTTAGAGTTCAAGTAAGAAAGACTCTCTTTATGTCTTGCTCCCAATGTACAAAATGGGATGCGCCTTTATTAAAGCCTCTTTTTTTTTTTTTCATAGGTCTAAACATGAAGAGATCGACTTGGTGAGTGAGGAGGTGTTTTACAAGGAGGCTCCAACAGAAATTTCAAGGCCACCCCTCACAAAAAATGACCAGCACCAACTAACCTTAGCACGGTTGGATTGGGAGCTTGAGCAAAGGAAAAGGTATGAATCAAGATCTTTTTACTAAGTTTTTGTCAGGATTTGAACGTTCCCGCCCCCCACCCCCCCACAGACTGGCGGAGAAATACGAAGAATCACAAGCCTCAAAGGAAAAGATCCAAAAAGGGATTGAAGTGAAGAAGGAACATTTGAGAAGCTTGCAGCCAGGACTCAATGCCATTATGCAGGTTAATACTTAGTTCTTAATTGTAAACGACATATCAACTATTTGTGGTTGTTTTTGATTATAAGTGAAACTATTTCCTGTGGGGAAATTAATTATTATTTTTTTAATTCCATAGGCCTCACTACCTGTGCAGCAATATCTGTCCATGCCATATGAGCAGACTCAGAAACAGACCGAGATTGCCCGGCACTTGCCTCCACCTCTCTATGTGCTCTTTGTCCAAGCCAACGCATATGGCCAAGCCTGCGGTGTGTTCTGTATGCATTGCTATTACACTTGATGAATTATGTGTTTTCTAACCAACTTTCTTTTTTATTTTTTTCTCTTTTAGATAAAAACCTTTCTGTGTCTATCAGTGGGGATGTGGATGAGGCCAAGGCTCTTTCAAAGCCACCAGATGATTCACAAGGTACAATCAAGTCTGCTCGTAATAATTCTATGCACAATCTTTATGTGTGACTGTATGACTATTTTCTTCAGATGACGAAAGTGATTCAGATGCAGAGGAAGAGCAAGAGAAAACTGTAAGTGTTGATCTGTGCTTTTCAATTGTTTGGTCTCACTGTACGAAAAACCCACATCGGCAAATTTGGAATCACTGCTATTGATCGGGGGTTCTAAATGACAAAAACACAGACTCGTATGAAAGTTGCAGTTTAACAAATCAATATAAGTATCAAAATGTTTACTCTGCCCCATGTCTTATTGATTCTGCCCGTAAATGTGTGTAGCTCACTAGATTAATAAGATTTCCATTCCCCTTTGAACGCATCATCAGGGCAGCTTGTGGAGGGGAGTGATGGCTGTAGGTGAGGGGAGGGGGGTACAGAACAGAGTTCACTACTGACAGCTACTGACAAAAATGATTGCTGGAGAATAGCTGAAGGCAGCTTTACGGTTATGTGTATTTTCGTATCATATTTTCATGATGCGTTTGTTTTTATGGTGTTTTGCAGAAGAGAAGACGAACCACCACTGGAGGACAGCTGGAAGAGAAAAGACGCGAAGTGCTGAAACGGCATCCTCTCTCTGTCTGTGTGGATCTCAGATGTAAAGGTAAGTGTTAGCTGTGACGTGATCGTAAAGGTGGTAGAATTTCTTGTCCTGTTAGTTTTTGTTAATGAATAACGGCTGGATTCCACATTAACTAATGTGGGCTGCAGATCCTGTTACTTGTGCGCAGATGTAGTATAGTTGGTATTGTAATTCTACACTCAAATGGATAACATGTGAATGGAAGTAAATATGATACGCTGGTTACTACCATTTCCTCTAAATAGAAAAAGTGACAGATTACAGGAAGTTCTGCAATGCAGGCGTAACTCTATATCTAAAAAGGTAAAAAGAGGAGAGGGAGCGTTGTTGGTCTGCAGTAGTTACTTTGAAGTGTAAGCATTTTAACTCGGGTCTTTTTTTATCTCTTCTGCTCTTGCGGCTCTGTATTTGTAATGTTCTGCCTATGTCTATCGTCTCTGCTGCTACAACAGTTTAATGCATCTTAGACGATTCTTGTATATTTAAACTTGCCATAGTGTCAGATGCTCAGCCTTAATTGTCCATCATATGGGATAAATGTAAGTGCTGTTTGCAGCACTCCAGTGTAGTGCACCGCTGGCTAAAGTCATCCCAGTGGGACTTTCACTGGCTCAATCAATAAAGAGGCAGACGGTGTTCAATTAAGATGCCAATTGATTGGTGTGTTACTCTGTGTTTTGTCTCCGCAGATAGCAGTGTCCTTCATCTCTACTTTTATTACCTGATGAATCTCAATATCATGACTGTCAAGACCAAGGTTGCAACTTCCACTGATGTCACCACAGCCATCAGTGCAGGGTGTGTACAGGAGTTTTTTGTTGTTGTTTTGTTTTTGTCTTCCCTTTATGTCCATAAAATACTAAAAGAAGCTATTTCATGCAGAGAGCTGTTGAGGTCAAACACACTCCTCAGTTGCCTGTACATTGGTGACCAAGGTCGGGAAACGCCTAATCCTGCCAATCGCTACCAGTTTGACAAAGTTGGGTAAGAATAAACACTTAAATTCTGCTTTTGCTGAAATAAAGAATGCTCTCATCACGGTTTGTTATTGTAGGATTGTCTCCTTTGCTGACCATGTCGACGACCTGGGCTATCCCTACATGTGGGTGCAAAATCTAGGTGGACTGCACTTTCCCAACGATGGTTCAGAGGCATGTGTTCTTAAACTAATCTTATGTAAAATTTTAATCATACACTTTTTTTTATGGACGATGTGTCTTGTTGGCAGAATGTGTGTGGGGGAAGTTCATTGAGCGCCAGCCACATGGAATCCACCATGAAGCTTCTGCGGGCACGTGTCCAGTCCCGCTTGGCTTTGCAAAAACAATTTGCATCTTTAGGTGAAATATTGTTATATTAAACACATTTATGAGGAATTGTATTTGGTATTATAATACTTCATTTTTTGCTCTCAGAACACAGCATTATCCCTGTTTCCAGTGAGTGTCAGCACTTTGTTCCTGCCAAGATTGTTTCCCGCTTAGCTCGCTGGACCACCACTACTCATCAAGACTATATGGTTTGTTTGGAGCAATGCTGTGCCTGTAATATCATACAGTCCACCCACATGTGTCCCCTAGAGCAGGGACACATCTACAATATAAGTAGTGGTCGCAGAATGATTTAAGATTAAAAATGCCACTTTGTTTTTGTGTCTTTTAGTGTAGAACAGTGTATGATTTGTGAACATCAAATTCAACTGATTAAATACATGTTCGAAAACTTAATTTTAATTGTTTTGCTGTGCTAAAATAATGCTAGAGGCAATAACTTTTTACTTTGGGGACCCTGCCTTGTTTCTATGGCAATTTTTGGGAAAAGCATGGGAACCCCTGCTCTCGAGGCCAGTCGTCCTGCCATTATTATTATTATGAACCTGCCAAGTCTGTGATGGTGAACTTGGCATTGGCTTAAACTGGTTGATTCACTATTGCAAATGAATTTGTTTGTTTTACAGGAGCTTCCTTATACTAAACACGTGACTGACGCTGGTCTGGCTAAAGACACCGACTTGTACTTCATGGGTGTTGTGGAGAGGGGCACAGCTCGCCTCCATGCCGCTGTGGTGATTAGCCCCCGCTATCCAGAAACTGCTCCTCTCTTCACCTTGTTACTCAGTTGGAAGGGGGAGCGCAGTGGACGAACTGACGACAACCTGAGAGTATGAACAGATCCAGATCACTTTTAACAGATTTTAGCACTGTACTATATTCCAATGTTTCCCCCCCCCTTTTTTTTTTTCTTTCTTTTTCTTTAAGAAAATGATTTCAATGGTTCTTTGTTGTAAAATGTGTTTGAAAATGCATTTTGAGAGTATTTTAGGTCTGTTTTGAACACATTGTCATTGATTAACTGATCAATTCTTTTCAGGCTGTTGAAAGTGAGGTAAACATGTTCAAACATGAACTGCAGGGGCCTCGTCCAGGTCATCAGCTCCTCACCAACCAGATGGCTCGCCTCTGCATGTGTCTGGATGTGTTTTTGGAGACTGAGAGCCAGGACGATAGTGTGGAGGGGCCCAGAGAATTTCCCCGTGAAAAGATGTGTCTTCGAACTGTCAGGTACCAAAAAAAATATTTCAAAATCTCTGCTCAACAACATTATTCACTGATGTTTCATTTCAGGGGTCCAAATCGTCTGAAACCATTCAAGTACAACCATCCGCAAGGTTTCTTCAGTCATCGCTAAGCTTATTACTAGTTAAGAATTTGATTACCCTCAAGCATTGTGATCATTGGCATATAGAAAGAACACTTTTAACGCCTTTTGTACCTGTTTGAAAATAAATATTTTGATGTGTCATATCCCAAGATCTGATTATTGCATAATTGTTTATTCAAGAGCTTTGGTTTATGTAAACATGAAGTGGCTGAGGGCGTGTGCAGCTCCCTCTCATCCGCATTGCAGTGCAGCTCAGGTCAGAGCGCGTTTTGTCATGAGCCCAATGAAATCAACAAAGCATTTGTCTTTTTCCAGTTTATTGTTTCATATTGCATAATTTCAGCAGTTTATTCATAGCAGTTGTCATTGTCCTAGACTTGCACATCAAAAACATGAGGGACAGCTCATCACCTGTCAGGGAGAAGCTGCATAAGGTGCACATCAAGCAAATTCAAGTCTTGTGAGTTTCTAAATACAGTATTCTTGATAAATACATATGTATCTTACAATCTTTAGCTTGCACGAGCCTGACATCTCTATGCTTTAAAGGCTAAAATTAGAATGCACTTTTTTCGTTATTGGGATCGTTCTCTCATTCAAGTTACACGGGTCATTCTGCATTCATTACAATCACACATCGGAAGCTTTGAGGTTGTGCAAAGGCCATACACAAGAGCGGGGAATTATTTGCTACAGAATTCACTATTGCTTGCATACCCTGACCTGCCATTGGAGACTAGAGCTATCTATACAACCATAGTCGATGCATCTTAGTCTGTCCTGTGCTATTTTTGCTTTTAATATTGCTTTCGCCCACTCTGCTGCACTGAGCTTTATAACGTTACTTCTTGCTGTCTGTGGTGGAGATCTTCTCGGCCTTCTCATTCTTTGATCCCTCTTTACTATCTACCTTTGCATCCTTTTTCTCCTCTGATTTCTTCTCTTCTTTCTTGACTTCAGCCTTCTCAGCCTTTTGCTCCGGCTTTTTCTCTGCTTTCTTTGGTTCTACTTTCTCAAGCTCGGTTTTGGCTGGTTTTTGTGCAGGGGGCTTCTCTTTGGCGGGCTCTTTTGCAGATTCATCCTTTTTTGGTTCAGCTTTTCCTTCTTTCTTATCATCGCCCTTCTCTGATTTACTGGGGGTTTCTTTCTCTTTGGGCTTCTCTTCTTTATTTGGTTGTTCGCTGGCCTTTTTCTCTTCCTTCACAGGCTTCTCACTGTCTTTTTGTTCTTGTTTAGGAGAGTCTTTGGAGGCCGGTGTCTCTTTCACTGGTTCCGGCTTCGGCTCATCGGAGGAAAGGGACTTGACAGCGGGAGATTTTGCCGGTGATTTGGGCAATGGGGATTTTTGTGGAGATTTAGATTCTGGAGTTTTAGGCTCTGGGGATTTTGGCTTGTCCTCTTGCTCTTCCTCGCCTTCTTCCTTGTCACTTTCCTTGTCTTCCTTATCTTCCTTGTCTTTGGTTTCCTCATCTTCATCCTCTCCTTTGTTTTCTTCCTCTTCTTCTCCTTCTCCTTCTCCTTCTTCTTCATCTGCTTCCTCTGTCACCTCGGTAACCTGAGTCTCGTCTGTTTGCTCTTCCACAATCACACGATCTGAGATTTCGTCCCCTTTCACCTTTATGAACCCTGAGATTCTGCTCTCCAGATACGTGTATGGTCCTCCGCCAGAGGTAAACCGGGTTTCTTCTCCCTCCAGTAGTTTCCTAAAGATAAAAAAAGATAAACATTACAAATATGTTTTTTTAATATATCTAATCGTACAGTTCATGAATCAACCTGTATGCCGCAATCTCAATATCTAGAGCCATCTTCACATTCAGTAGCTCCTGATATTCTTTCAGCTGGCTGGCCATCTCCCACTTGGTGCTCTTCAGCTCACGGTCCAACTGATTGATGGTCTCCTACGGCACAAGAACAGGTCATCAGATTGTGTGGTTGATGTGTACAAACGTAATTTATGTAAAAGTTTTACCTGCAGTGAGTTGAGATCATCATGGTGTCTGTCTTCACCCTCCATACACTGTCTCTCCAAGGACTCCTTGGTGCCACGTAAAGTCTCCAGCTCAATAGTGCGGCTCTGCAGTTGACGGCGATAGTCTGCAATCTCTTCCTGGGTCACACGGATCGCATCGTGCTTTGACCGAGCCGCTACGGACAGGTTATCCATTCGCACTACAAAGAGAAGTGATGTAAGGTAAGCGTATGTGAAATATATGCTGTAAAGCCATGCAGCATTGGCAGCCAAAGAATTCAGCTTTAAAGTCTGTGTCCTCAGGTATATGACCTGCAACTTAATTTCTTGGAGCACATTGTGCCACGCAGCTTGAGGTTCTAACCTTGACACTGCATGTGTCTGTCAGTCTGACTCAGCACCTTCTCTGCCAGGCGTGAAAGGGCCCACTGCTGCAGTCAGCTGGACAGCTCTAGAGGTCACTCTTATTAGATTCTACAGGCAGGAATGATTAATACAGGCATTGGACTTCCCTGTTTAGGAAACACCTTTAGTGACAGGTCATATAATAAGTTACTCACTTGACCAAAAAATAAGTTTGACAGTGGTACTTCTACGCATCATGGGTCTTTACCTGCTGCCTGACCTTGAATGACATCCACAATCGGGAGATAACACTTAGCTATGAATTGGAAACTGCCTAAATACATAAATCAGTGAAAATAGAGATATTTCTATCAATGCTGCAGCATGTGTTTTATAGCCTCTGCGTGAAAATCCCGAACCAAGGACAGAGGACTTTGGCTTGTGGAAAGAGCACTTAAAAATACAGTCTAATACTCGCCTTTGAACCATTCCTCTGTGTGCATGGCATTGTTGCTCGCTTGATTGTCCAGTTGTGTGCGGATCTCTCGCAGCGCGGTGGTAATGTCCGCCTTGAGCGTGTCTCTCGCCTCAAAGTTCACCTGTGCGCCCTGAATCTGAGCGAGGAGTTCTGCAACTTCCTCATCATGATTCTTCTTCAGAAAAGCCGACTCTTCTTCAAGCGCATTAAGTTTCTTGTCGAGTTCTCGGCGCTCAAGGCGACACTCTTCAGCGTACTTCTTCATGGCGCGCGCGGCCGCCTCGAGCTCTTCGCGACTGCGCGCTTCATCTTCAAGCCTGCCGCGCACGTGTTGGATGTCCTCCTCCAGGTGGTCTTGCTCCAGCGCCGCGCGGACTCTGTCGCCGCACAGCTGCTGTAGCAGTGCCCGGAGGTCCCCCAGCTCTTGCTCATAGTGCTCACCCACAGAGGCGCGCCCGGTCTGGCTTTGACGCAGTGCTGCGGCCTCAGCCTCCAGATTGCGATTGTGCATCTCCAAACTGCGCACCTTGTCGATGTATCCTGCAAAGCGGTCATTGAGCGCCTGCAGGATTTCCTTTTCGCTTCTTCTAGTCGTGTCCGCATTGAAAGTCTCCACACCTTCGACCGAGGGCGGCTGGCTGTACGTGAGGCGGCGACGTTGTGAGTGGAAACCGCTGGATGACACGGAGACCGGGCGAGCCTTGCGGTAAGGGCTCGGACTGAAGAAGTGCTGCTCCATTGTGAAACTCATGTTGGCTGAACAGCAGAGAACTAACTGCAGGAGGAAGGGAGCGCTCAGCTTTTATAGCAGGAGGCCAAAACTCACGAGTCAGCACCAGGAGCTCTCCACTTAAAGGGGTACAGGTTATCGCCAACTTTAGAAAAAGTCAATGCATATGTTGCGTTTAGGCTTTGTCTTTTTGATAAATAATAAATCATCCCAATGTGTCTAGGTTAATATTTATTAGCATAGCCTATAAACCACCTACCAACCAAAAAAAATAAAAAGACAGAAAAAGGTAGATTTGATTGACTATCAGACAATATGTGATTTAATGATTTAATGAGCAATTATTCACCAAAAGATAACAAATTGGATTGCTTACATCCATGTCCTGCATCATATTGGTCTTTCCCGCCCCAAAAATACCTTGAATCAGCGCAGACGGTGTGGGTGTGTGTGTTCTGCTGATGCTTAGAGCCACTGCTGCAGTGTGAGTTTGCAGATCCTCACAATCTCCCCTGAGGCCATTGACAACACCTCTTTCCTCTCTGTTCATCTCCACTAGAGAAAAACATACACATTTCACTGCTTTTGCGGTGGAAAAGTAAATAAGTCCTATGTGTTTAAGGACTCGACGATGTAAAATAGAGCCACTGTGACAAAGCATTAGCCGAAAGTCTCTGAACAAGAATAGCATAGCACCTGGGGTGAATGGGTTTGTTCTGCACACTATACAGTCTTTCCTCCAGAGATCAGTCAGACTTCAGTCAGCTCTGCATTTCTCTGAATCAGCTCCTTCAGTGTGTTGTCTGCTGTGTGACAGCCAGAGGACATCAGGCCCCAGCATGACCTTTACTGTGGTTTATGATAACCACACGTAGAGTAACATTTCAAAGAATACTTCTGAAAAACCTGGCTATGGATTAAGTTATACAGCCTATTTTAGGCCCACATACATCCCACACAAACATCATGGCCATAGCAATTATTGACGATACCTTTTTAAATTTAATTTAATTTAATTAATTTGATTTTTTTTTTTTAATCTTTTTCTTTTTTTGCACGTAACACATTCAAAAGTCACTTTTGACTAGTTGTCACACTAACAGTTAAATTGGTTTCTAGAGCATCTAGTGAAAATCATTGTGTCCTGTTAAAGGAGAATATTAGGCAATACTGTCAGTTCTATTGATGACAATTAGTGGTAAGAATATTCAGTGGGCGATGCTTATCAAGTCATTAGTCACACAGCTAATCCTTTGCGCTTTGTATTTTCCTTAAATATTTCCATTGATGAGAGAAAGTAACATACGATGATAGCTTTAATAAATGTAATATGAGATGAATAGATGTTGCATAACTGAAGATAAATAAATAAACCCGTTGAGTGACCTTGGGTGAGAGATTCTGACTCATCAAAGTCGGACTGAAATATTTCAAGCTTTTCAGTGTGTTTGAAAGTGTTACATAAGACATCAGGTGTGTGTAGGCAGAGCTGGTTCTGTCAGTAAACTGCACGTTTTAGACATAGTTTCACCAATTAAATTGCTGTGACATTACAGTACAACATGTTTGACCAGTGTGAAAAGCAACGCGTTGCTGTTTAAATATATCTTAAAGTTATTAGAATGAGTCCCACTGATCATTAGATTTGGCATAATTGCTTACTCTGCCCACCAGGGGCAACAGAGGCGCACATTTGCACAGTAGAGACTCCGCGAGCAAATGTTCATTTCCTGTTAGTTTTGAGGGAAAGTTAAATACATTTAGATCTTTAAAATGAACAAAACAGCGCCCTTGTTGGATTTATGGATTCAGGAAAACAACGGTCTCGTGACGGGATGGAAGGTGGGCTGAATAAAGGCGATAGTTGCTGTAGTTGGATTCATTATCGATCAACATAATCATGATTATTAATCATGTTGTATTTACATTATCGATACTGCGGAAACAGAGAGATGCAAATGCCCCGAGGAAAGGACAGGAACTCTGCAATGTTCGGTGCCTTTCTTTGGAGTTTCACAAACTTTTAACTAAAATACAAGGTAGTCGTAATGTCGCAATATAATTCCTATCATGTTACATGTTTAATAAGTGACTGTCCCTAATTATGTCTCACTTCATCCATACAGGTGCTCCTCATACTGCAGATTTCACGGAGTTGGAGTTGACCGTGATGTACAATGCTAGTGTTTTTTCTATTGCCCTGTCTGAGTTTTCCAAAGTAGAGCTGCTTATTACAAATACCATTGATAAAAGTAGGTCTTATTGATTTCTGTGATTCAATGGCCTATTGTAGACTTCCACAAATGTATTTATTTTATGTTTTGCCAGTTTTCCAGATACCGAAATGCACCCCTGAGACCTACGACTGTCTCCTATTTTGGAGAAAGGTTTCAGAAAAACTGCAAACGCACCCAAACTTACATTTTTACATCGGACAGCTCTTCTGTTTGCAGTGGACAATATGGCTAGTCACCCAGAAATACCATGTTATCAAGGAAATAGAGGTAATAACATTTTTCATAATTTTGCTCCCATTGCCATTTTTCTTCTTGATAGTTTAATCTCAGAAATCCTGTTACAAATGAATGTCCTCCTGTTTTATGTCATGTAGATGGAGTTGTCATTGTTCGACATGGTCTCCACGGAAAATGAAAGGAATGGAGAGGTGTTTGACTCTTTACTTTTGGTTTTAGAGCCAAAAGACCTGATTGAATTATTGCACATCTGTACCTTAATTGAACAAGGTACTGGTAGACATTGCAAATTCTTGGAAATTGTTTTGGTATTTGATGATTTTTCTTTACGTTTTGTTAACCCTTTCACCTTGCTTCTGTCACTATGTTCTACTGTTTCATAGGTGCTCAAAGACTCAGAGATGGTCTGTATTCAGAGGCCTTGAGTGATATGAAGAAAGCCACCTCTATCCCTGCTCCCAGACCTCTAGTTGCCTGTGCACACCTTATTTCAGGCTCAGGCTTTGTCCAGATGGTACATGCTTATAATCATTAATTAGGTGTTTTATGCAACTCAAATAAAAATATGTTTGTCTCTAGAAACGACCTCAGATGGCATTGGTTTGTTTCCGGAAGGCGTTGGAGACAGACTCTCGTTGTGTCAGTGCACTGTACCAGAGCATGCTTATTTACAAGCAACTGGGAAACAAAGAGGCAGAGATCAAAGCTCTTGAGTTACTGCATTCTGTAAGTATGTTCTTTATATTGGCCGGCATAGAACTTGAATATGCACATTGAAATATAATGGTTTTGTTTTTCCTCAGTGTTTGAATGTCAACCCCACCTCAGAGTTTGATGTGGGGAGTGGTCAGCTCGTGTCCTCTTCATTGCTCCTATCCAGCCCATCTTTGAAGAACCTCCTGGCAGTTCCATCTGCTCATACTCTCCTTCGCAGCCTGGCTTTAAGGTGTGTCTTTCATGGAAGGTACGAGTTCATTGTTAAATGTCATCTTTTTATCCACAAACATTCAAATGAAAACAAATATTAATCACTGCATTTGTTTACTGTTGTTGCAGGATATCCGAAGGTGTGGAGCATTATCTAGATTTATTAGCTTCTCTTCAAACAGACCAACAACATCTTTGTGTGAGTTGTTATCATTTACAAAGGGCTGTTAATGTTAGAATCTGCAAATCCACACACTTGTTTCAATGAGCCTGACTTTATGTTACATGTTTATAAGTCCAGTGTGGATGTCCCTGCCCTTCCCCGTTTGGCTGATCTTTACCTTGAGGCTGCTGCTGCTTTGTTAATGGTTCAGCGACCTGCCGATTGCATTGCATTGTGTGATGAAGTAGTCGGCACAACACTAGACCTGCTGCCAGAAATGTTGGAGTTGGAGGAATCGGACATGGAGCCTGAGACTGTACCCAGGGAGCCTCGTGTGAACTCTGACAAAGGGGCCACGGTGCTTTGGGTCGGAGCTGCGCATCTCCTACAGGGTCACTGCCACATTCATTTAAAAGACTGGAAGCAAGCTATCACCCATTACACAAGGTATGCTTGGGTTCCAATTCTTTGACTTGATAATCTTTAACTGTTATATTTTCACAGGTGTATAGATCTGCTTGTGAAAGTGCGGTTTAAAAATAAAGGTGAGGAAATCTATCTAGAAGACACATCCCAGTCCTAATGCTAATGCTTCTTACTGTTAATGTGCAATTCCCATCACAGGATGTGAACCACAGATACCCTGTTCAGACATGGGCAACAATGAGAGGTCAAAGTTATCCATTCTCCAAAGGCTAAAGGCATTTTCCTTTGCTGGCCGAGGAATCTGTTTTTCTCAGACGGATCAGTTGAAAGAGGCACTAAGAGACCTTCAGCTCAGTTTGCATGCATTCCCAGGTAAAGAGCAGACACTGTTGAAACCCAGTAAACAAGTTGACTGTTAAAGTTGCCATGATCCTATGAATGTGTAGAGTGAATAAAGTGTCATACTCTAAAGTGTACAAAGCACTGATATTAAAACTGCTATCAGAGTGTGGGTTTGCTGGGCGATGGTGTGGAGAAGTTCTGTGGAGACTTGAGCGGAGGCATGAAGCTGCCAGCTGCTGGAAAAACTTGTGGAACTTCCCCACGGATTCTTCCAAAGAGTATGTTTCTGCTCTCAGTAAATAGGCATAACAAAAATACATCAACTCCATATTTATAAATAAATAACACGATGTGATTTTTAAAATTATTGTTTGTTGACTTGTAGGCGTGCCTGTCTGTATATATTGGAACCGCCAACAGACCATTTGATGAACCCCTTGGAGTTTCAACAAAGGATAAAGGATCTTGGTTTTGAGGAAGACAAAAACAGACCTGTCTGACTTTTACTAAAATCTTATATAATGTATATAAACTGTAATTAACTACTCTGTAAGGTTGCTTTGCTGCAGTGGTTCCCAAAGTGGGGTCCAGAGGCACTACAGGTGGGCCTCCAAAGCTTTATTCCAAAACACACTTTGAAAAAATATTATTATGGATGGAATAATATATTTAATTGCGAAAATATATATATAGATTTTATGTAGAATAATAGCAAATGCCTTTGAATAGAATAAATTGTTATTACTGGGGGGAGCAAAACAATTTTGGATCAATAAGGGGGCCTTGATGTCCCACATTGGGAATGGCTGCCCTACTGTATATACAATATATTAGTATCTGCATTAAAAAATATTAATAATCTTTTGGATTCACGTATTTATTACTGTTCAGTGTTTACAGAAAAATAAAAAAAACTTGGCAAAACAAAAACCATGTACATCGACGCGGTGCGCACTTATTGGGTGATGACATTTTGTTGACAGGGTAAAGTGGCCAATGAAAAGGTTGATGCAAATAGAAACTCTTTGCTGTTTCGACACTTATCCCAACGACACGAGAGAGAGAGAGACACGATTCATTGGCTGAAAAACGCCAAGAGAAGCTTCTGACCAATCGTCGCACAGGCTGGCTCGAAGTTGTCCAATGAAAAAGCAGTATGACTCCAGCTCGTGCTATAACTAAAGAAAAGCACGGAAACAGCAGCTCTTTCGTCTGAATCCACAGACTACGACTAAAACCGGCTACACGTCTCAGGCATAGTTAGATTATCCTATTTATCATCAGTAAGCTTAAGTAGACGACATGGCTTCGGGAGGGGAGTAAGTATTTTGTTTTGGTTTCATTTTAATGCTTTCCGAACTGACAGACTGACCAAATGTAATTTAAATGGCTCTCGGCAATACATAATACGTTAGTTTAGCAATGCAGCTAATGGGGTCAGTTTCAGCCTCCGCACTTTCTCAGCTTGTTGAAAGCCCGTGTTTCAAGGTTGTTGACCGCCCTCCGTATTTTTGTGGGTGATCTATAAGTTTGTAGATGTGCCTGTGTTGTCACTTGACGGGTCACCAGTCCTCTCTTGTGCGTTTGACAAAGCGCAGTCACCGCTATCGTGTCGGAGGCTACTGTTAGCTTAGCAACGTAGTCAAGGCCAAATGCATCATCATCTGAACAATCAGGCCTATCTGACAACAAACGCCCATTTTGTATCACGAAGTGAATGTAAACCTAACTGAATGTATGGATGTTTCAATGCTACTAATATGGATTTGCGGTTTTGAGTAGTGTGTCAAAGCTAGGTAGCCGGTACTGTTGGCTAGCCTAATGTGTGGTTCATAGCAGATTCATAGCTGCTACATAGTGAACGGCCAAAAGCTACTTGCCCAAAATTACTTTGGAAATGCGATAAATGGATGTCTTGAACATGGATCAAAGGGCCCAAGTACCAGTGTTTTTCTCGAAGTTAAATTAAATCACGGCATTTTGTGTCTATCGCTTTTATTTTCTAGCAGAGGCTACATCGTAAAGTTTTTTTTTTCCTTTTGCTGTGTCATCTGGGTCCATTCAGTTAGCCACTGTGCTAGCTTAGCATGCTACTGAAATGAAACAGTAACTAAATGCTTCGGAGCAACATTCAAGCTTTTTGGAAACGTCTAGTTCTTTTTGTCGGGAGGTTAATGCTTGACTGGCCTTGCATATAAATGCTGCATTTTCAATATAATTGTGGTATTTGTGACTGTACATTGAGTTGCCCTACCTGTTTACACTTTACCTTTTTTAATTATTAATAATTAGATAGAATTAATAATGCAGAGACGGATAGACTACACAACTCGGCCCCTTCACAATTTCTATGCAAAATAACTAATTTAAATTGAAATTATGTGCATTAATTTGTTTTCTTTATGTAAAAGTTTGTTCTGGATTTATTTGAAAGTTAACTAAAATTACCATACTTTTTTTTCTTCTTAGATCAAAAAGTGATGATTTGGCTACTGCTATTCTCAAACAGAAGAACAGACCCAACAGACTGATTGTTGATGAATCCATCAATGAAGACAACAGTGTTGTCTCTCTTTCCCAGGTACAATAATTTTTAAGTTTACTTGCTTGAATTGAAATTACAATAGTCACTGACCATAATGATTTATGTCTAGACAAAAATGGACGAGCTTCAGCTTTTCCGGGGAGACACAGTTCTGATGAAGGGGAAAAAGAGGCGAGAGACTGTTTGCATTGTTCTGTCTGATGACACCTGCTCTGATGAAAAGGTCCGAATGAACCGGGTCGTCCGCAATAACCTGAGGGTTCGATTGGGGGATGTTATCAGGTGAATGCCTCTTTTTTTCTTTTTTTCTCTCTATTCAGAATATTAAGCCATTGTTTTAAATTCAATTATTTCCTCCTCAGCATTCAGCCATGTCCTGATGTGAAGTATGGAAAGAGAATCCATGTTCTCCCCATAGATGATACTGTAGAAGGAATTACTGGAAACCTGTTTGAGGTTTACCTCAAGCCATACTTCCTTGAGGCTTACAGACCAATTCGCAAAGGTATGAACTAAACTTCCACACAGTTCATTTTAAAATATTTTTAACATTAAATTAAATTCTTCATTCTTGTAAAGGTGACATCTTCCTGGTCAGAGGAGGAATGCGTGCAGTGGAATTTAAAGTTGTGGAAACCGACCCTTCTCCATATTGCATTGTTGCTCCCGACACAGTCATTCACTGTGAGGGAGAGCCTATTAGGAGAGAGGTCGGTAAAGGCGAAAGTGAATAAACTGTCAATTTCTGGAAAGTATAAAAACATTTTTAAAAAATGTTCAGGATGAAGAGGAATCCCTGAATGAGGTTGGTTATGATGACATTGGAGGAGTGAGGAAGCAGTTGGCCCAGATCAAAGAGATGGTGGAGCTGCCCCTCAGACACCCTGCACTGTTTAAGGCCATTGGTGTCAAGGTAATGCTCATATCTCACTGATATTTGAAGTTGCAAATTTTAAATGATATTTGTATAAATCAAAGTTTTGTTTTTAGCCTCCTCGCGGTATTTTACTCTACGGACCCCCAGGAACTGGAAAGACTTTGATTGCTCGAGCTGTGGCCAATGAAACTGGAGCCTTCTTCTTCCTCATCAACGGTAAAATAATTTATTATTGATACTATGTTTAAAAGACAAGTCACATTTCTTCCTCTACTGGGCGCTGCCTGATGGAGCAAACTGAAAGTGAATGTTGATGGGAGGCTCTAAGTGCTAATTCTGCTTTCTGATTACAATGTACAATGTACACAGCACAACATACACTTGCTTTAAAAGCAAAATTGTTTTCAATCAAAAAATATTACTTTTTAATTATTTTTTTTGCTTTTGCTCTGTTCGAGTCTGTGTTTACCAGAAAATTATTAATCCATTGATAAAATAAGTGATTAGTTGTTCAGCCCTACTGCACATGAGGGCTGGGGTCGAACCACTGAGTTTTTTTTTTTTTTTTTTTTTTTGTGAACTAAAACTGAGCTCCTGTAACTGTTGGAACAATATGCATTTTGTGGTTTTAATGGAAAATATTACATAAGATGGCGTTACCTTTTAGAAGTAATAATAAAAACTAAAAAAACATGACTTTGTTGCCATACAACATGTGTCATTTCAGCCTTTTGACTTTTGTAAGCAAGGGGTGTCCCATTGAGCTAAAAGATCATTATTGTCCCATTGTGGAGAAATGCTTTGCTGACCATTACATTGTTGTGTGGCATCCCAAGTAAAGCATAACGTTACCTGTTATTGATAGTGGTTGGAATTAATTTAAATGATACCGTTTAGGTCCTGAGATCATGAGCAAACTCGCTGGAGAAAGTGAAAGTAATCTGAGGAAGGCCTTTGAGGAAGCAGAGAAGAATGCACCTGCCATCATCTTCATTGATGAACTTGACGCCATTGCTCCAAAGAGAGAGAAGGTCAGTGTTGAGCTTTGCACAACTCGCTCATGAGGACTTTATAAACCCTCTAGTTGCATGTTTTAGATGGTGACTTTGTTTGAATGCCAAAATGTTTTTTATATTATTGCCTGACAGATGAACGACTCACTATAATACTTGTACTGTACTGTTTCATGTGTTCAAATTTGGTCCATCTGCCTGTTTGAGAGGATAGGGGTTACATAAGATATCCTCCATCACAGGGATGGCTCTTGTTAAATGTGTTTGAGATGTCAAGTGCCCAAAAGAGCGATGGTTTTAAAGGTCTAGTGCAGACTGTATTATAATCACACTGGCACCCTCAGTCTGGTAATTTGGAGATTAATGAATTGGATGAAGTAAGACATATTGACTGAAGGGCAAGAATAGAAAATTATCTTTTGGAATTGTACACTTAATTTATTTGACAATGACGGGCAAACATTTATCAGCATGAACCCGATACTTTGAAAGGTTTTGTTTTGTTTTTTTCTTCTTCACCAGGAAAATCCCACTGAGATTAAGAATCTCATTTCCAGGGGAGTCCTGACCTATTGTACATATTTTTAGCTTTATAGTAAATACACATTTCTTTGCAGACTCACGGAGAAGTGGAGAGACGGATTGTTTCTCAACTGCTCACTTTAATGGACGGTCTAAAACAGAGGGCTCACGTCATTGTGATGGCTGCCACGAACAGACCCAACAGCATTGACCCAGCTCTGAGGAGATTTGGTAATTTTCCTAACATTCTTGCTTCAGATTAAATGAAACATGAGCGCTTCATTACTGATTTTAATAAACTGCTGTTTCACAAAATAATCTTTTATAACCGGTACTTTCTTTAAGGCCGTTTTGACAGAGAAGTGGACATTGGGATCCCTGATGCTACTGGCAGGTTGGAAATTCTGCAGATTCACACAAAGAACATGAAGCTGGCAGATGATGTGGACCTGGAGCAGGTTTGTGCATGTTTCTTTTGCAGTTTTGACACCTTTAACAAACTGTAGCTCTGAGGGGCTTATTTCAGCTTTTTCGCTCCTATAATTAATGTTTTTGATTTACAGGTAGCCAATGAAACCCATGGCCATGTTGGTGCTGACCTGGCTGCTCTGTGCTCTGAGGCTGCGCTGCAGGCCATCCGAAAGAAAATGGACCTTATTGACCTTGAAGATGAGACCATTGATGCAGAAGTCATGAACTCTCTTGCTGTTACTATGGATGACTTCAAGGTAAAATTTGAGCGTCTCATTTGTACTGTCAAATTTTATGGCATTAAAGGTAGTCAACTGAAATGTTTTACTGTGATTTTCAAACTGAGTGTGCTTTAACAAGTACTCTTCTGCTGCAGTGGGCCCTGAGCCAGAGCAATCCATCTGCACTCAGAGAAACGGTTGTTGAGGTTCCCAACATCACATGGGATGATATTGGGGGTCTGGAGGATGTCAAAAGGGAGTTGCAGGAGTTGGTGCAAGTAAGAATATTTCTAGATATGCCAAGATAAACTTAATGTCTAAGCTGTTCATACTGACACAATTTCTCATGTTAGTATCCAGTGGAGCACCCAGACAAGTTCCTCAAGTTTGGTATGACGCCATCCAAGGGTGTGCTTTTCTACGGACCTCCTGGTTGTGGTAAAACTTTGTTGGCCAAAGCCATTGCTAATGAGTGCCAGGCAAACTTCATCTCCATCAAAGGACCCGAGCTGCTCACTATGTGGTTTGGAGAGTCTGAAGCCAACGTCAGGGAGATCTTTGACAAGGTACGTTTTGCAAATGCTCGTCTCTGGAACATGTTCAAGGTCTCTATTGCCATCAGTGACTTTGGTTTAATCTGCCAATTTGCCCACAGGCCCGTCAAGCAGCTCCCTGTGTGCTATTTTTTGATGAGTTGGACTCCATAGCCAAGGCTCGTGGTGGAAATGTAGGGGATGGTGGTGGAGCAGCGGACCGTGTCATCAACCAGATCCTCACAGAGATGGATGGGATGTCCAGCAAGAAAAATGTCTTCATCATTGGAGCTACAAACAGACCAGACATCATTGATCCAGCCATCCTGAGACCTGGCCGTCTGGATCAGCTCATCTACATCCCACTGCCAGACGAGAAGAGTAGGATGAGCATCCTCAAAGCCAACCTCCGCAAGAGTCCCATCAGCAAGGTGCCTGCTGTTACCTCAATGTCTCTTTTAAAGCCTAAACGTGTAGTAATATTTGAAATGTATGTTTTCAGGATGTCGATTTGGACTTTTTGGCAAAGATGACCAATGGATTTTCTGGAGCTGATCTTACAGAAATCTGTCAGAGGGCGTGCAAGTTGGCCATCAGAGAAAGTATTGAGAACGAGATCCGCAGAGAAAGGGAGAGGCAGACCAATCCTTCAGCCATGGTTGGTACTTAAATGGCACATTATGAAACTTCAGTGTTCTTTAAACCTTTTGTTACCAATTTGTAGGAAGTGGAAGAGGATGATCCTGTGCCTGAGATCAGGAAGGACCACTTTGAAGAAGCAATGCGGTTTGCTCGGCGCTCTGTCAGTGACAATGACATTCGCAAATATGAGATGTTTGCTCAGACTCTACAGCAAAGCCGTGGCTTTGGCAGTTTCAGGTACATTTATCTAACTGCATTGCAATGTTAAGCCTATACAATGGCATGTGCTTGTCAGGCTCTAACTACATTGGTCCCACCACTGGCTTAATTTAAACCTTTTTATTTCAGGTTCCCATCCAGTGCTGCAGGTGGTAGTGGTCCAACCCATGGCTCAGGGGGTGCTGGCAGTGGTCCTGTGTACAATGAAGATAATGATGATGATCTTTACGGATAAATGTGCACTGCCCCTTGGTGGTCAGTACTGGGATCACACTTGTACAAATTCTCACCAGATTCCACATTTTTAGGACTTTGTGCTTCTTTCATGTGTTCCTTTTTGTATAATTTCCCCTGGAGAAAGCATGTAGCCACTTGGTTTGCCCTGGCTTTGTGGGGGGTGGGGTCAGATGTGGTGTGGTAAAACTACACAATTTTTTCAATGGGGAAGGTTATAAGTGGCCTCATTCTCAACATTTAAACCAACATGAATGACTTTAGTGATGGGATTCTATGCTAGAATATAAGAAAAATATACATATTGCTAATGACTTCCTTTTTTTAAATAAACAGTAGCATTTAATGTATTACAAAATTTGTCAAGGTTATGTTGTTGAAAATAAAAACTCATAAAATGTTTCTTTCTGTGCTTTATTTAACACAATGTTGGCCAATTGAAGGCGTTGGTAGAATTTTGTTACTGTCCAGGCAGCTTTTCTTAAACTTTAGTGACATTTAATAAGGATCATGAAAAGGAAAATGAGGATGTTCAGCATCTCTCCAAACCTTTTTCCCGTCTCTCTGAAGAATACAAGAAAATATTCCAATAAATCACATGCGTTTTGAGATCTACTCAATCGATATGAGAGGAAAAAGTTGGTGTTATGGTGATTTACCTCCACTGTAGGAACAATAAATCGTTGATTGCGATTGAAGGAGTTTACAAGTGACACATCCTCTTCTGACAGGGAGAAGTCAAACACCTTCAGATTTTGCTCAATCCTTGTTGGTGTTACACTTTTGGGAATACAAGACACTCCTCTCTGAATGTGCCACCTGAAGAAAAAGGATCCGCTGGTGTCAAGTACACTTTTATGGAACCTATGTTTTGAGCTACTTACCTGAGAATAATTTGTGCCGGTGATTTCTTGTATCTCAGAGCAATTCCCTTTAGTTCCATGTCCTCTAACAAGGCTGGTTCATCTGGAGACGCCCATGGTCTGTCCCCGCTACCCAGAGGACTGTAGGCCGTCACACAAATACCCAGTGATCTGTGACAGAAATACTTTAATGTCTAACATTGACTGTAAAAAGTATAATTCAGTTAAACATTACTGACCCACAATGAGTAATAAGAGCTTGCTGGGACATATAAGGATGACACTCCACCTAAAGCACAAAGATACAATTTCATAAAACAGTTCTGTGTTAGTTTGCACTGTTTTTGTCAAATGTTGGTACCTGGTTAACTACAGGTTTATGCTTGGCCATTCTTAAAATGTCATTAATTTGCCCGGCATTGAAGTTGGACACCCCTATCGCCTTAACAAGTCCTTTATTCACAAGGCTCTCCATTGCATTCCATGTTTCCTTGAAGTCTGTGCCAGAATAACACACACTGCCATCCTCACGCCGGGGCATAAGCTCTTTACCTCGCCTGAAAATAAAACAAACTCATTTGAACAGAGGCCATTTGCAATCTCCACTGTGACAAACAGGGGGAGACAAAGTCCCAGCTGAGAGTGTGGGTGCTCACTGGAAGGCCATTGGCCAGTGCATGAGGTACAAGTCCAAATAGGAGAGACCCAGGTCGGTCAAAGTGGTCAGGCAGGCTGCTTCCACGTCCTCTGGCTCGTGCTTTGTATTCCAAAGTTTAGATGTAATGAAGACCTCCTCACGTTGAAGTGCCTATGGAAATCATCATCTTGCATAATCCAATAATCCAAATTTACAAATTGTGCTATTTTTTTTTAACACACAGACAATGACCAGTCTTACCTTCCCTGGACCAATCCTCAGCGCCAGAGCCTCCCCCACCTCTTGTTCATTGCTGTATGCTGCAGCACAGTCAATATGTCTGTACCCACAGTCTAACGCTGTGAGCACTGCCTGCTTTACCTGGTGCAGAGAAAAACAGATCTACCAGTAGCACTGAAATGTAAATATTGTTGTTTCACTTTTGTACCTGTCCTGGAGCACTCTTCCATGTGCCAAGTCCAACCATGGGCATCTTCTGCCCCGAAGACAGCCGCACAAAACCACTCATGGTCCAGCTCTAGTGTGGGGACAGTAACTACAAAGTTTTCAAGTTACGCCTCTTAAAGAGCTGAACAAGTCATCATGACTAAGTCCCAAAGCTCTGTAACTGATTCACTTGAATCTCAATTTATTAACAGCCTAGAGTCATGTGGACACAAAGTGAAAATCTTCAAGCTGTTCACCAACCTGAGACTGTTATAATTGAAGGTCAGAAAACGGAGGGAACATTTGGTGAGCTGCTTTTGTCAAAACAAAACACAGCAGTGTTTTTCTTCAGAGGAAATCTAAACTCTGTGTGAACCAATCCTTAGGGCCAGAAATAGCTGATACAGTTCTATGGCATTAGTCACAGTGTGGCGTTACAGCAGCATCTTTGATCATCCTTTGTGCTTTTCTAATTGTCTCTTCTATCTGTATCATGCACATAGCCAAGTGGAACAGAATTATATTTCCTCTGACCAATTATAATACATATCCAAGTAAGCAAAAACCATGAATGCATTTGGACTGGTACTTATTAATTATATGTTATTTACCTTAAAGCATGTGGCCCTGCCCAAATGTTGAATGGCTTGAGCAGATGGACAAGTGAAGAGCTGAGGGCAGCTGTCTGTAGCTACATGCCGGGGTCAAAGTTCTTCCTTATTTGTTTATCTTTAACTCAGACTTATAGACAAATATGATCCGCTAACTCGCTTCATGTTCGACAACAGCACACTGTGCTGTAATAGAGTAATAGAGCAGTTTTGTAAAACATCGAGGACAATAAGGTTCCCACATTTGGTTTATTTGATGCCATTTTGGAAACCTTATAAACATGTCAAACACACAAGCAGTGGCAGCACATGCGTGTTCATGTTGGAGCCACCGTCCAGAGGCTCTAAGGAACTCGGACAGTCCTTGAACGCTTCACTTCTTTCAGCTCATTTTGTAGTAGTACATAGATATAGTACATTGTCTATGCTAAATAATACTTCATGGCTCATGTACAATTATACAAAACAATTATACAAGTTTATTTAGAATCATTGTAGAAAAAAAAAATATTTAGACCAGCTTTTATCAAAACACTGAATAATAAAGTAATCCTTATGTGGAGCGGACCAAGACACCACTGCTGAACAATTACTGTTTATAATTTATAATTGTAAACTTCACATTGGCATTTTGTGTATACTTTTTATAAAACAGATTCCCCTTTCTGCCTTTCAGAAAAGCCTGTCTGACATGTAAGCACTGTATTTTGTGTACAGTATGGCTGGTTGTACAGATGTATGTCTCCTCAGGTGTGTCATGAGGCCGCACTAAGGCACCTGACAGTCCCAGAGCCAAGAGCCAGGGGTAAGCACCTATGATCAATGTATTGTCCACTGCTGATAACGGTTGATTGTCATTCATATGTCAAGTGCAGTTCACAGGATATGTTCTTAATTATTGTAAGGATTTTGTTGTGAGTATGTTACAATGGATACATTTTTCAGCAAAAAAAAGTATTTCAAAATCTGATACTACTAATACGAATTTTTTCACCAGACGACCGAAATAATGTGCACATATGAAGAATGTGAAATGACCTGGGGAAAAGTATTGGAGGAGGTCATTAATTTGACCATACAAATGAACAAGATCACATGCTCCCCGCGAGATTTCACACAGCAGAGAGAAAATAATATTTTACCAGGTCATAGTATCACATTATTGCACATGTATGACTTGGGTTGTTTCAAACATCTGGTAAAAAACTTCATGTCAAGAAATCGGTTTTCTGTGAAATATGCTCCTGCATTCAACTCTTATTTTATTTTGTATATGTGCGTTTTAGCTTCACTGAACTGTTGTGGATCTTGTGTATTTGCTGATATTAAACAATTTGGAGTTTTATATTCACTGATCAAAACTACAAGATAAGTTTCATTATTTAAAAATCACACTGATATTAAGTTTTTGTCTCGTTATAAAGAACTGCAAAAGACCCACTGATATGTCTGAAAAATATGAAAATCAGATCAGTTTATAAACAACTAATCTGACCCCTTCCTCCTCAAGGTCACCTGTGTGTGTAATATAGGGGTAAATACTATATGAATAAACCGTTAGAGCCGTAGTGGCACATATTTACAAAAGGCATAATAAAATGGCTTAAGTCAAGTGGAGCAACATTACAAAAGTTCATAGTGTGTTTAATATGTTCTATACTAAGACGTCGTTATGATTGTGGCAGGTGTTGTCTGATGATCTCTTTGGACTGGTGTGGGATCCTGTCGGGAAAGTGTACCGAAAACTCCACGATGAGGTCCCCGCGCTGCGATGGGTTTTTAGGGAACGGCAGGCCTTCCCCTCGGACCCGCTTGACTGTCCCGGGTTTGATGATGTCATGACATGGGAGAGAGATGACGCGGTTTTCCAGAGTGGGGATACTAACGGTGCAGCCACACAATGCCTAGACAGAGGAAGGGAGAGATCGAGAGGGTTAATGACTTGTGTAGGAAAGAAATGCCAAAGCGCTGACTACACCAATGACTTAATGTTTCCATGTGCTCAAACCGATTATCTCCTCAGAGTAAATCTTCGTGAAACATGTTTCTGAGATTGAAATCAGCCGTAAAGCATTTCTATATTAGTTTCTATTTTAGTCACAGCACTCAGGGGTCTACAGCATTGGGAACAAGAACATTTGGCAACAGCAAAGCTCTGGTGTTTGTGTTTTGAAGGGGGTTGTTCAGAAGAGTGTCAGGCAGGGGGGAGTGTGTGTGGGATTGGGGGTAGACGCATTGCACAGGAGACTAATTTTAGCGACCCGCTCATAGCTGAAGCTAATGAAGTGAAGCAGAAATGGGCCTGAGCTCGTAAATAGTCAGGGGTCTGGTGAGAGAACAAGCAGCGTCCCACACATGCACAGTGTCTGAGCCTCACCTCCTTATCGCCGCCTGATGAATCCACTCAGAGCTAAACTGAACTTGTGGGCCAGCTGCTATCAGCGCTCCACAGGCTTTCCACTGAGCATCCCTCACAATAAGCACTACATCTGAACTGTACAAACCCACAGCCCTGTGATTATGGAGAATTTTTTTTTCATCGGGGTCACCACAACAAGCCTGTCCCCTGTTGATAGAATTTTATGCTGGAAGTATTTTCTATGCACTTTGAGACAATTGCACCACTGCTGCCCCCCTTGATGAAGAATAAAGTCATTTTTGATAATACAAATAAAACTGTCAAAACAAAGCAAGACAAGACTAATAATTTTCAATGAGCAAACAATGTATCGTGTTCATTGTAGAGTAGAAATCAATAGATGAATTGGCATTTGTTTGGATGGTACTTATTGACTGTAGTAGGCACTGAAGTGTGTTGCCCAAGGATACAATGGAAGCATACATTGAGGTGATCTGGAAGAAAACTACCAACAACCGTCTCATATTTGTTATGTGTGCAGCTTAAAGCTACACAATAACCTGCTGCGTCATGTTAAATAATGGTAGTCGTGACATAAGGAAAGACTTTCAATCGCAGAACACTTAGCGTCGGTGTCGTGTTTGAATAATTCTGATGTGATCATGATGACTCGTTCCATTCACAAACACAGTCTTACGTGCAGACAGGTTGCTATGACAGCCACGTCATCGGCTGATCGGTGCCCACTCATTGCATAAACCATGGTTTGCACAGAAAACGTAAAAACCATCACAGATTGATCTTGTGTCTTATTTGGCAACAGTTTGAGGACACACATGGCTTTTGACAATAGTTAGCCAAAACAAATGTTGCAGTTGCAGAAAACTAGAAGAAAAATAGATTTACATCTGCCTCAGGAGGTGAAGCAGTACAAAGCTCTCCTTCTTTCTTTTAGAGCCCTCCAGCTACAGTTAGCACCTATGTGTGTTTGGATATGAGCTCTGCCACAGTGCAGTGTGCTGCGGTAACAGGAGCTGCTGAAGTGCAGTCATAACTGACAGCAGCCCAGTGTAGAGGCACACTCATTATTGCTATAAGGCAGAGTCAACTACATTATCTACTATTGCAGAATAAAATCAATGTGTTGAGAGCTTTATGCCAAGGGACTGCTCTGGCAAAAAAACAAAAAGTTTATTCCATTTACAGCACCAAATGGAAAAAGGTCTTTTTCTCAGACTAACATCTTTTTGGGCCAGTATTAACTACATAATTTTACACCTTTCAGTTTCAAAGCACTGGTTCATTAAATGTATAAAAATTCACAAGATATAGATATGGTTAAGTTGACTGAATATAAACATATACAAATATGTTACAGATATTCAGTCCAGTGATGCATATTGTCAATCAATGGCCTCTAGATACGGCTTCTGTTTGACCTGTCAGAAGGTTTTCCATACTGCCCGGGGTGTGTAGTCTGGTCTGCAGACTCTAGGCACATCATTGTCAGAACAGCAGTAAGCGATGAGGCAGCACAGTGGAATATGAGCTCTTATTTGCTGTGGATACTGATTCATCTGACCCACTTCCCTAATACTCCCTGGGTACCAACCCCCCACCCTGCATATTCATCTTCACCCCAGCAACGCGTTTTTCTCTGCATCAGACTTAAGTCTCATCTGTAGAAAGTCTAACTGGGGAAGAAATTTAATCATGTTCAATTTTCTGCTTACTGCTACTTAACAAGCTCCTGTGTGGTCTCATTTATGCAGAGAGCAGGTACTGACAGTGCCGTGTTTCTGTTTTCACTAATAATGCTTTCAGGGACTAAAGTGGACAAAATTGGCAAAAAGCTGAGTGCAAACTGCTCTCTTGACTCTACCTCTCCGTGCACACCTGCTTTTAACCAAACAAACTCCGGCGCCAGCTCAGTAAGTGGCCACTCGGCCTGACACATTAGACTTTATGTAATTCACAGAAAGTCCAGAACAGTGCTGGACCCGCTGCCCTCCAAGAAGCAGCAGCTAATTAAATGTCCTGCCAGTCACTGGAATAGCAGCCTGCATCGTCACCCAGTCACACTGCAATCCATCTTAGACCAAACAGGGTAGTGAACACACAAAGCTTGACATTAATACTAATAGGGCTTCAGTAATCGCAACCTTATCGTTATGTCAAAACCTACAATTACTTCGGGAATACAATGTGCAATATTAATCTAGTCCTGTCATATACAGAAAAAAGAGAAAAATTGACAGATATAAAAATGTTACTTTTACAGCCCTAGAATCCAGTGAGCTATGTTGCTACAGTATACTAAGCTTGGTTGGCTGTAACTCTGTGAAAATGTAAAATGAGGACAATAGCTGTAGCCGGTCACACAAGGACACCACATTCTTGACGTCTCACTGCAGCAAAAACTCCTTGCCAAGTTGGTCCTTGAGGAACGGAAATAGTTATTTGATTTGAACACGACTTTAAAAATAAACTGTCACTATAAATCATCTCTTATTTGTCTGTTGAAGCGTGAAGCATTCAAGTGAATATGTTCTGTGTTGTCTGGCTAATTCAAGAGTGCTGCACAAGAAAATACTGATCCTTAGAGGCATTAATTCAGTGTTTTAAGACTAACATGCAGGAAGATGAATAGAAAACATTATAACGCACCTCCTTCAGACTTATCTTGCAATTAAAGATGATGTTTGAGCCGTCCCTCTTAAAGTGGACATGTCCCTTGTCTTTGAGCACAAAGGAAATGTCCGCGGGAATGTTCTCCGGGGTCTCATCCCCCTCCTTTGGAAAGGTGATCTTGGTGCCCTCCTTCCAGCCTTTCTTTATGATGATGTTGAGGATTTTGTCTTCAGTTCTCATGCTCCTGCCATCTGGGTTCAGTCTTCGGCGTGTGATTTTCATCCTCTTGGTGCATCCATGGAAAATCTCTTCCAGCGAGACCCTCAGCTCATGGACCACAGGGGGGTCCTGATGTCTTTGATTAGCCCCAAGTCGCTCTGAATGCACACCCCTCCTGCGCCGGCCCTCACCAGGAAAACCATTCTTCATGCCAGCCGTAAAACCAAACTGTCTCCCAAAATGACCGAAAGGGTCCTCATCCTCGATGTCCATGTCCTGGTCCCCATCAGCATTGTGGTCGTTGTGGAAGGAGTGACCATTGGAGCGGTTGTGGTTACGGCTCGAGCCAAAAAACATGTCAAAGGGATTTGAGCCTCCAAAAAAGGAAGCGAATGTGGCGTGGGGGTCTCCATGGAATGTATAGTGATAAGTTGAACTGCCAGGGCCACCTGAGGAGCTGTTTCCCCCTGTTTTTAAACCTGAAAGTAAAAATGTACATCATATATACAGTATGAATATCGAGATAGTCACACAGTACTGAGCAGTATGAGCAACATGAGCAAAGCAAAAAAAAAAGGTTTACACTTATTATTTGTGCGTATGTTAATAGTGTATTATTTAATGGCACTATGCGAAAATAAAAATTCTAGAAATGGAACTTGCAGGCTAGTTTTTGAGCATTTCTATGAAAGTGACCCTGAAAGAATGAAAATAAAAAAGTTAGTCGTTAGTAGGGTGACGACCCTGGTAACGACTAACTTTTAACCTAACACCTAATCACCTAACACCTTTAATATAGGCTATAAATACTTACTGCACTATAATTCATATTTTAGTTTTAGAAATAAGCTTCTGAATAGAGAATTCTAAATCCGCCATGCCATGAATAGGGCTTCAGGTACAGTGTTTTGTTTAATGAATAATACAGCATATGCCTTGACTTTTATTGACAAAATAACTCACCCTCCTCTCCCAGCTGATCATAGACGACCCTTTTTTTGGGATCACTGAGGACTTCATAGGCCTCTGCAATCTCTTTAAACTTTTCCTCTGCATTTGCATCAGTGTTCTTATCTGGATGGAAGCGCAGCGCCATGCGCCGGTATGCCTTCTTGATCTCCTCTTCATTGGCGCCCTTTGGAATACCAAGAGTCTTGTAATAGTCCTTCCCCATAGCTGGACACAAGCATATACTTGAGTGGCTTCCAGGATCCCTCACCTGCTCAGGCCGTGATCAGTCTCTGGTGGAGCACAGACTGATGTTAGGGATCATGTTATGGAAAATCAGAAGAACAGGTACCTATGTCTGTTAAGTTATTAGATAATAGCTCATTCAAACAGTAGACAAACAACAAATAGTAAAATTCAAAGAAATAGGACTTATGACTGTGTAATTGAACTGGCACATAAAGAGGCCAGACTTGTCCTGACAGCAGTGCAGAGGGTATTCAAGTGCGCCTAAAACATCCTTATGTTCAGTGGATGCTGGCATTTCCTTCAGAAACAGAGAGTGCATTTTACTAAGTGTTGCTATGGAGACACAGCTGATGAGGAGGTAGTGCGGAGGGATCCCCAACACCAGCTAAAGAGCGGGCTGCTTCTCCAATCAGAGCCGGGCAGATAAAGACAATAGCCCGGATGGATTCTTTATACTTCGGTGTTAATACTCTAAACTAAATCAACCTGACCAATTTAGAAGGACCATGTCCGTCTTTGTAGAACATGTCTTGATATTAGCGGTGAGGGTTGTGAGTCACAGGGACACCGGGAGCCCCTTTCTACCAAACCACTGCGGAGCAGCCAGTTTACAGCCTAAAGGCACAGCCGTGTTGCTCCCAGTTCTGTTCCTCAACATTTAGAGTGGTTAATTAAAAATAAAAAAAATCACTAAATATATAGGCTATATTTATCCAACATAGTGGAGACACACACATTTCAATCATAAAAGGCTAAAAGCCAAAATATAACTATGACACGCGTTATGTAAAATGTCCCACTTACTTGCTATTTAACTTCCCAAATAAATGTCTTGGTCCGTTTTGAGCATTTCTCTCTTTCCTCCAGCCTCTGTCTGCGGCTCTGCGGCCACCCGCCACCGCTGCGTCCTTATAAGTGACGTAAGGGCGCAGCCGCGAGGATCACACGCTCTGAAATAGCCGCTGACCAAACGCTGATGCGCATCTGACGTCCCAGTGGAAAACCTCGGACAACTGCCAAATTAGTCGCTTCTCCAAACTATATTTGCAATTTTCTGTTATAGACCTATAGGAAGGCGATAGTAGCCAGTTAAAGGAACACAGCTTTGGAAAGATCCACATGACAAAGTTCTCCAGTTTTTTTTTTTTTTTTTTTTATAAGTCTATAAAAAAAAAAGTCCTTACCGACTTCCACTCCTGCGCCTGTTGTCCAGCCTGGCCCGGCCGTATCGCTCTCCAACCGGGGCTGGCTTCTTCTCACAATCGGTCAAACTTTGTTTTGTTTTGTTTTTTTGTTTTTCTTTTAAATGTTTGCTATCATTGTCGAAGAGAGAAGTCGACTTATTTGGGGAGAGGGAGGCTCAAGTAGCCGATGAAAGCAGAGGTCTGATAGTGTGATCGCGCGCGCGCGTTCACGTGTTGTCGTGCCAAGGTAGAGTCGGTATTTAACAGTGTCGAGTCATTTGGAGACTCTGTGCAGAAAAGTAATCTCACCAACACACAGGGTAGAAAATGTAGGGCTGAATTAATGTACTGCAAATAAGCAAATCACATGGGAACGAAATGCCCTCTGTACTGTGAAGCTTTGAAAAAATAAGAAAATCCAAATCCAAAGTTGAAACCTGAGGGGAAAAAAATCCAAATTAGGCTATTATAAGCACACATCTCAGTATAGCTTACAATCACCAAGCAACCCTCTATACCTAAAATCTACAAACTGTGGATGTAATTGTATCATTATTAATAAAGTGTTATCAGTGATGAGCAGAAGCCTATTCTTTCCTGTTTAGGTGGTGGTGAGCTGGAGGCCAGTTACACTGCAATGCAGAGATTAAGGCATAACTTTTGTAAGTTTTAGTGATACCAGGACACAATATACAGTGATTAACTGTTAAAATGAATAACTTCTGATATTAAGCAGATCACAGAAATGCTAGGTGCACCAAAACATTTCAGGAACAGTTGTTCCTAAAGTGATGCTGGGTTTCCATGGTGATTCAGAACATGCCAGACTTTGTGTCTGCCAATACACTCTGTCTCAGCAGTGGGCCCATTGTGCACGTGTACACGTGCCCGAGGAAAAGACTACCAAGTGGCTCTCCGTGCCAGGTTGCCATTTACTGTATGACTGGCAAGGTTTATCATTAAAGAAAACCTGTCAATCAAATGGGTGGGACACAACAGTATTTTAGCCAGTATTGTAAAATAAAAATACACTAGAGAAATTATAACTGACCGTATCCTCTACACCACTTTCAATGTTTTTGAAGTCCTCAGAACAGGCCGTTCTTACCACCTCCTCTCTTGTACTATTTTGGTAACCATAGAAACCACAGTTGCCTGAAAATTCTCAAAACTGACAGCTTTTGTGTCAAATAAGGCAGATGGATCACATACGGTACTCATCAACCATTTAGTTGATCTTCCATGTCCCATACACTAATAACTCAAAATCTGTAAAGAATAAAAGCACAGACGAGTAGAGTACATGGTCAAAACTTTAAGTTGATTGGACAAAAATAAATAGACCAGATCTTTGGTTGAAAACAAACAAAGAAAGCACTTCTGGATATACATTAGCCAAAAAAAATAATTCAGGCAGCCACTGCTTTCAGACGTTTGTGCACATGATAAAACTATTAAGTCAAGTTTGTCGTCCGATGCAGCCAGGCAATAATCTTAAAATTTGTATAACAAACATACACCAGCTAAAATGATTTCAGCAATGCAAAAAAGGCAAAACATGTTGATAGAGTTGAAAGATAGACCCTTAATAATTAGTCAGAATGTTATACAGATAAAACATGGTTCCCATTTCAATTATGTGCTGTACAACCATATATCAAAGAGATGTAAGAGAGCCATAGGCATATTCACAAAGCAAAAGGCTTTAGAATGACGAAACATGGCAAAATACAAAAGAAAATATGACATTCACAAGATAGAACAAACATTACTTTTCTAGTTTTGGAAGTGTGGTTGGTTATACTTGATTGATCAAGGCTTAAATTCAGCCATTTTTAATATGCAAGAAAACGTCATGAGTAATGAGGCTCATTACTTTTTCTGACCAGTGTTAACACATGGCAACAATATGCTCCAAAAGAGTCTGTCTGTGATGAACAACCTCGGTTCATGGCTTTAGTGAGACACAGTCACAGTTTGTGGATTATGTGTAGGTATTTGACGTCAGGATATAAAAGGTTGACTAACAGTGCCAGCAGTCGAGGTCCGTCCTTGAGACAATGTCCCTGGTAACGGATGAACTGAGCAGCTTTTCGCACACAGTCCTCAAATTCAGAATAGTACTTATTGCTTGGCAGAGCTTCCAATGTATCCAGAGCCTGCAATTACAAATACACAACTTGTATTATGTTCACAGACAACGGCAGAAAACACAGTTGTAAATCACTGCCACCCACTTGTTGTGCTTTCACAGAAAGCTGCAGTTCAGCAGTGGGTTGAAGTCGCAGCTCCGACTCTGATGGCACTTGAACTGAGAGGAACAGCGAGAGACACCGTACCACCACTCTGAATCTGGAGATACAAAGGGTATTTTTTTCTTATTTTTCCCCTGTTTATTTGAACCATTAAATTGGTGATAATGCAGAAAAAAAAATATTTACACACCTGTTAGAAACTGGAGACCTCTTTCCAAGACCTATAGCTCCAAGCAACCCAGAGTTTAAACGCTCCTCTCCCATCTGAAGTAACCTTGTTTGCAGCCTCAACAGACCCAAAACAACACCTGACACCTCACCATTTCCTGCTTGAGGCTGCAGCTGCTCAGCCGACAGACTGAGGGTCTTGTGCCACCAAAGAAACAGTTTGGCCTCATCGCCTGGTCCACTGTTGAGTAGAATTACTGTTTCACTGAAGTGCCAATAATGAAGAACATATATAGGGGAGATAGAGACGGCCGAACCTGGGGAACACCTGAGAGGTCCATGTGTTGAGCAAAGCCAAAATCCTCCTCTCATTGGCTGCAGTGCATTCACTGTTTAGGCGCTGGAGGATGAAGGCATAGAGGGTAAGGAAGCTACCCCCTGATTGGCTCTCAGAAAGGAAGTCATCCATTGTGAGCTCAGGCACCTGTAGAGATGCCAAGACAGGACCCCATCCCACAGATTCCTCTTCAGCTAAAAAAGCAGAAAGTACATAAAGATAAAACCGCCTTGACAGAAACGTCATAGTTATTAGATTGAACAACAAACCGTGATTAAAGTAAGCATTGATGCAGGCCTCCATAATGCGAGTCATGTGCCTGACTGAAGCCAGACACCTTGAGCAGGCTGTAAGAAGTGGTAGAACAGGAAAGCAACTTCCCTTCCTGTCCAGCCAAATAATGACATGGCCAGCTAGGGCCTCTCCTGTTGAGACGCCTACACCATTAAGCACAGTCAATGCATCGCTAAACAGGTTGCAGAATGCCATGTGTCGCTGCTCCAAGCCCGTCTCTACAAAGTGAAAAAATATGAATGAGCGTCTAATTATAAAAATAGGCACAGATTAGGATAAAAAAGGGTGACCTGGTGGGTTGAAAGTGACAGTGCCTTCTAACAGCGTGTCAAGCTGGGTCTCCAGATTGCTCAGAGTAATGCTCCCTCCTTGTTCCAGAGTGATTAAGGACTGAACACACCAACGTACATATGCTCCTGCCTTCAGAGTCTCCTCCTATACACAAAAAACATTAGGTACGCAGATGTATTAAACATAAAAAAATATTCATGGGTAAATCTCACCATATGTGGCTCTGCACCGTGGCTATGGTGCAGCCCAGCAGCACTACGCAATAATTTAAGCAATAGCTGAGGCGCAGAATCAGGACTGAGAAGGAGAGAAGGAGGGTAGTGGGTGCTGACATATCCCAGAATGCCTTGGTAGGAAGACAGATCCAAGCGGTGCCATGGCAATGATGTGGATTGGACCAACAAACTAAGCAGTGGTGAATCCTACAAAGTAATGACAATGGACAAATAATGAAATATTGAGTCATTCAGGCTTGACATGTAACAGAACTAGATGCTTACTTGATGACTTAGAAGGTGCTCTTCTTTTGCAAGGAAAACCAGCATGTACAGAAGATAGACGAGCATGGTGTGCGATTCCTTTTGAGCGTCTGGAGTCAGGGATGGATACGGGGATTGAAGGTGTTCACTTAAGACACTGACCCAATTCACTTGACATAGAACTTCTCCCATAAACAGAAAGCAACTTTTGGGACTCCCTCTCTCCACCTATTGGTTTAAGGAAAACAAGATAATTGCTCAAAACAAAGAATTTAAAATAACTTCCCATCTTAACCTGTAATCATTAAACGCATAGATATAAAAAACAACTATGTCGATATGTGAGTGGTGGTCTATTTTCGATAGGAATCTAATTAAGACGAGTGACTTAGAATTATTGGAAATGGCTCTAATAATAGAACCTGGGAACCTTAGGTGATGGCTCAAGTTAGCCAGCAGCCTGATATTATGCAATTTCTAAATGTGAGTCATGTTGAAGGTTAGGGGGCATGCGTCTGTTGGCGTCTCACATTGAAGAGCTGCTCCATGAGCTGAGTGTCTGGGTGCAGGTGTCTCCAGGGAAGGCTGTGGAGGTGTGTGTGATAGAGGTAGAGCAAGTATTCAGGCGTCCGGGGGGCAGTGCAGCTCTCACAATACTGCATCAGACACAGCCAAAGGGCACCTCTCTGCCCAGGGAGCAAACGATCTGCAAAGCAACAACATTTACAGTGAAGAAAGTTAACACACAGAAAGTCCTTTCATAGCTGGATGTGACATTTGATTGCCGAGTCCCTACCTCTGAATTTGTGGTGCAAAGTCTCGGTCAGTTGAGTGTAAAGTCCAACCAAAACACCTGCAAGATTTGCATCAGTTTCCAACCAGGGGTAACACTTAACATTACTGAAATAAACAAACAAAACACAAAATGTTTAATTGATGCAAGCAGAATTTGTTCCATTTAGACACATTTACACATAAACCAAGCTTCTAATTCTGACAACAACTATTATTACCTGCCATCTTCAGTATCCAAAGGAAAGATCCAAGGCCTAAATAACTTGACAATCTTATTGTGTAAGTTCTGCAAAGCTAAAGGAAGAAAATCCCCATTTTTAGTGAAAGATATCATTAAGTAAATAGTATGGGTGATATATGTTTATTTAGTACCTTTTAAAGTTTTCATGCTGCCCACTGATTCTCTGGCACAATTACTTAACTGTGTATTGATTAAACAACCAATCAAATGTTCCCAGAAGGACTCGATATCAGAAATGTAGGGAGTCCACGCCGGAAAAAGACCAAAACTGCGAAGATCATTTTTACTGAGGCGACTTCTTTGAAAATATTCACTGAGCCATTCAATAGTTTCATCCACCTGTGAAGCACATATTCAACCTCAAAACTGGACATTAAAAAACTATGCACAGCAAAACTCCTTTACCACACTGCAAACACCCATTACCTGCTGAGGAGAGAGGCTGATGGGGGATCTATAAGCAGAGGCTTGTTCATCCTTGGTTTTCTTATTGCGTAATGACGGCAGACAGCCCAGCACACGCATTGTCTCCTTCCAGCACTCTGGACTTAGTAATTGCTCTGATGAGCCTGAGGAAACACATAGGCACACATGCTCATTCATCGAGATTTAACTGTATTTAGCAAAACAAGAAAAGTTTGAAAAAAAACCCACATACTTTTCATAAGCAGACGCAGGCAGTCACTGTAGTGGTCGGGAAAATGATGGCGTAGAATCAAGGTCCAGTGTTTAGTGAAAACATGAAATGGTGTAAGAAGTTCATTTTCAGGGTCTCTGCCACACACACACAGAGCACCGTGGACCAACTCCAGCAAACGCGTCCTCTCCGAAAAAACTGGATTTGCTTCAATGAGCCACTGGATTAGGTCGAACTGACAGGAAGGAGAGGGAAATGCACTACTGATGTTCATATTGTGAGGCAATAATAAGCTGTGTTTATGAAGAACTAACCTTAGTGAGCAGCATGAAAATGACATCTGTGGTGTCCAAGTGGAGGGAAGTCACAACATCTTGGTACAAAAAGACAAGCTGATCAGGTGCAGAGTTGGGCGTAAAGAATGGAGAAATGAGAGGACACAGACGTCTTTGCTCCAGGATGGTTTTGAGAACACGGCCACACTCTGCTGCATTGCCCTGGATAAACACCTACAAACCAAGTCAGTATTAAAACAGTAGAGCTGGGTCATGTATAGATAGATATAGACTTTAGAATGAGTTGTCAATAGGGCACAATCAAGAAAACATTAAAAAAATATTGAGTATAATCTAAATGTAAAGGTCACTGGCTATTGGCTAAATCTGGGGGTATAGTTTATACACAGTCAAGAATAATTATTTGAGTTTCTGTGCTTATTATGAGCCAGTTGTTCAGAATTGATGCCCCTTGGAATATGTACAGTATGTGTGTGTGCGTGTGTGTGTACTCGTAGGGACCAACAGAGTGAGGACCTCCACGAGTTTTAGACCAACAGACTGAGGACAGTTTTTCAAAGTGAGGACATTTTGGCTGTTTTGGGCTGTTTTAGGGTTAGCGTTAGAATTGGGTTTAGGTTAGGATTAGGATTAGGGTCTGGGTAATACATTATGTCTATGAGCGACCTCACAAAGATGTAGCCGCAAGTGTGTGTGTGCGTGTATGAATGGCAGCGCACCTGTCCCAGTATTTCTACACAGGAAGAGAAGTACTGCCGCGTTGGGGGATGCCGCAGTGTATCTTCACAGACAAAGGAGACCGCCTGGTAGAACGCGGTCACACCAACATGCTGCACGGTGGGTGATTTCTGCGCCTTGTACAAATTCACCAGAGCCCTGAACACAATGTGAACTTATACAAGTCATCACAGATTTTAGTTTACCGCGTTCTCCTGATTAAATCTTTACTAACGTGATGAAATTCTCTGTGTGTACTGCCGCCTGGGCCAAACTCTGCTGAGGTGGGGCCATGGCGTCCGTCTGCAGCTTCTTGATATCCCGACGCAGTGATGCTATCTGAACATGCACCGCTTCTTGTTTCTGAAGTCGTTCACACTGCAAAGGTTTTACAGATAATACAGTTATAAACACATTTCATTTCAGTCAGGCATTCAGTACTAGAGTTATGCTCATACAGTAACGGTGATATTAGCGGGTCCCTGGCATGGTTGGCCCCCTTTCCCTTTGCATTCAAGGGGCATAGTGATTTGCTCCGGTCGGTTTTTATACAACAGCGGGAGACTCTCAAGTAGCTCTAGCTCCAATGCCACCTGTTGGGCTTCACAGGACACTGCAAGTCTATTATCGAACAAAATAAATAAATAAAGGTAATCAAAACGCTCTATACTGAAAGCATAAGTGTTTAGAGTTTGTGTTGTAGGTAGTTGTAGTGTACCTGGCTTGGTCTTGTAAAATGCGAAGATCCCATTGTAAGAGTTCAGCAGCAGCTTTTGAGTCTGTGAGACATCCTGCTGGAATATCCGCCACTGGCACCTTCTGCTGTTGTAGCTCTGGAGCCGGGTGTGGGATTGGGTGCTTTTGCAAGTTGGCTAATATACGTTCCTTGGCTGTAAAACAAGAGAGAAACATGAACTTCCACTTCATAAAACCAGCATTTCACACAGTGCGTTTACATCCATGTGCCCAATTTGTGCTTAAATTAACCTCTTGCCCCCCGAGCACATTTTCTCCACTTCAGTTTTACCCAAATGTAAAAGCTTCTCCACTGGTGCTTACAGCCTTAAGACCTACAAAACTCGTGACTTCTTTGTTGCGTTGTCACTGCGTTTTTGGTGACATTTTATTGACCATTTTTGTCGTGTTTTTGTCTCTTTTTTTGGTCTGGTTGCTTTTTTGTAATTTGCCATTTGTTTGTGCTTTTTTATTGTGTTATTGTAGCTTTTCCGGCAAGTTTTTGTCGCTCGAGTGGCTCTTTTGTTTGCTTTTTGTTCATCACTTTTTAATCTCGCTTTTGTCACTTGTATGTTGTCTTTATGTTGCTCTGGTTTTGTTGTTGTATTTTCATACTTGTTTTTGTCACTGTTTTGACACCTTGTTTAAGAAGCTTTTAGATTTGGGAAACCAGTGAGGGTTAAAGGGACTATACAGAATGTAAAAATGGTAAAATTATCTAATTTCCTCCCCCTAAATGTTTCAACAATGTCCTAAGGTGTAGAATGAGCCCAGACCTGTTCACCACGACTGCCTCTAAAATCCTGCAGTGTCACTCAAAAAGGTGTCACTTCGGTCCGAATTGCCTTCATGCATGCACTTAATATAGAAGGTGCAGTTACACGTATGACCTGAGGTGGCAGTAGTGAGTATAAAATGGTTAACCTACATCTTTTGTCATACTTGACTAAACGGTCATATTTCCCACATCTATAACATATGTACCATGCCTCTCGAAAGTGTTCATACACCTTGAACTTTTGCACATTTTGTCATCTTTACAACCCTAAACATAAAGATTTTATTTTGATTTTTTTACTGAATGTTCACACACAAGTAACCGACAACTGTGAAGTGAAAGCAAAATGATACATGATTCTGTTATTTTTCAAAAAATAGAAAACCGAAAAGTGGGGCGTGCATAAGTATTCATACAGCATTAGCACATGTAGTGCATGTAGAGACTGACATTTTAGCCCATTCCTCTTTACAAAACAACTCAAGCTCTGTCACATTAGAAGGAGAACGTTTGTGAACAACAGTTTTCAGATTATTCCACAGATTTTCAATAGGATTTAGGTCAGGACTTTGACTGGGCCATTCTAACACATTAATATGTTATTTTTAAATCATTCCATTGTAGATTTATCTTTGTGTTTAGGGTCATTGTCCTGCTGAAGGTGAATCTCCGCCCCAGCCTCAGTTCTCTTGCTGACTCCAGCAGGTTTTCCTCCAAAATGTCCCCGTATTTGCCTCCATCCATTTTCACAACTATTCTTACAATCTCCCCAGTCCCCGCTGAGGAAAAGCAGCCCCACAGCATGATGCTCCCACCCGTATATTTGACACTGGGGATGGTGCACTCAGGACGATGAGCAGTGTTAGGTTTGCTCCATACATAACGTTTTGCATTTGGGCCAAAACATTTTTCTCTCATCTGACCAAAGCTCCTTCTTCCACATGGAGCTGTGTCCTCCATATGACTTCTAGCAAACTTCAAACAGGATTTCTTATGGCCCCCTTTCAATAATGGCTTTCTTCTTCCACTCGTCCATGAAGGCCAGATTTGTGAAGATACGACTTATAGTTGTCCCATGTACAGATTCCCCCAGCTCAGTGGCAGGACTTCACAGCTCCTCCAGAGTTATCTTGGGGCACTTGGTTGTATTTCTTACCAGTGCTCTCCTTGTTTGATGTAATATTTTATGTGGATGACCACGTCTTGGTAAGTTGGCAGTGGTGCTATACTCTTTCCATTTCCCAATGATGGATTGAACGGAGCTCCGTGAGATGTTTAAATCTTGGGAAATCTTTGTATAACTTAACGCTGCTTTAAACTTCTCCACAGCTTTATCCCTGACCTCTCTGGTGCTCCTTGTGCTCCTTGAGAGTAGATTACACACAGGTGGCCTCTATTTAATGGTTAGGCCAAGGTGTGAACATTGTGTCATCATTAGGAATTTTATAAAGGCAATTTAATGCAGTCAGAAAATGCTGTATGAATACTTATGCACGCCCCACTTTTCACTTTTCTATTTTTTGAAACACAACAGAATCATGTATCAATTTGCTTTCACTTCACAGTTGTCTGTTGCTTGTGTGTGAACGTTCAGTAAAAAAATCAAAATAAAATCTTTATGTTTAGGGTTGTAAACATGACAAAATGTGCAAAAGTTCAAGGTGTATGAATACTTTCGAGAGGCACTGTACATATATAGTACATATGTTTGTAACATCATTTTTAGACAGAAAGGTTTAACAAAACAAACACAGAAACAACAACAACACTATACCTATACTTCAATGATCTTGTGGCTTCATACCATTACTGAAGCTTGTGTAGTCAGGCAGACTGTGGCTTTGTGCTTGGAGAAAGCTCGGTTCGCTCTGCACATTTTCCCACAATGACAGAACCTCCATTCCATCGTACTGCAGACGCTCTTGGTCCAGAAACTCAAGCCATAATACCTAGACGGAAACATACCAAAACATGACTTTAATATTTTTAAAATCATATAATCTGAGTAGTTCCCTGAAAAACATATATATGCAAGGCACTACTCACTTGTTGGCGCTGCATTACTTGTGCCAGTCTGTGGGGTTCATACTCAGGAGGAAGCGAAGGCAGGTAAACCTCCTGTTTTTGCAATGTCTCATCATCCAGCCATAAAGTAAATACTCCAAACAACCTGTGGAAATTGAGGTCAGATGTCGATCAGCTTCACGTCCTTGTGTCCAAAACATTTTAAATGCAATGCTGTACCTGACGAGCTCTGAGTGAAGCTTGGGCGAGGTCAGGTAAGGCGGTTGAAGATTGCCTGGACTTTCGTCACCTTGACTGTCTGTTGATGGTGTTAATGGAGGGGGGACTCTGAGGGCTTGACTTGCAGCATGGTGAAAATCTGACACTTCTTGAATCTTGTTTCTTAAATCTTTGAGAAGAGCAATTTGAGAAGACGTGTGGAAGAATCTCCGCCCGATGCATCCACCGGCAATGAGCCTGTCGCAAAGAATGTACTGATTTATTTACAGGCTGTGGCTTTTTAGGGGGTAAAGGTTATGTGAGTCATACCCATACTCCGGCCCAGGCTGTCGGAGGTAAAGCTGCAGGAACTTCTGCCACACCAAAGGAAGGAGGGGGTGGTCTGGTGGAGTAGCTATGGCCTGACAGGCCCAACGATAAATTTGCATTCGCTGCAGAGACGGGGTAACAGGCAACTTGAGCCTTTGCTGCGCCTTCTGGCTCAGAAACAAACATCAGTGATATAGGACAGTACCATTTAGCGGATTGTATTTTCATCTATACTGTACCTTCCAGGCTTGTTCTGGAGAAATGGTGAGATCTGCAAGAAGCTCTTGTTCGACACATCTTCTGAGTTGGGAATCTTCTTCAAACACACCCTCCATATTTAACACAAGCCAAGCAAACCACACCTATACATGCACACAGAGAGGATGCTGTTTATAAATGTTCCGAAATGATGCACTGATCTTAACATTACCTCTGCACTCAATGAAAGGCCTTCAATAAAGGAAGGAGTTGCATTCCCAGAAAACCAGCCAACAATAGAGGAAAGCAGTCCTCGCTCTCCATGGAAACCTAAGGCAGTCTGAAATATCCAATTGATGTGGTTAAAAAGGTATCAGACAATACAGATGCACAATTAATGGGCGCCATTATGAATTCTCAATAACTTCTACCTTGTACTGTTGATACAGCAGTTTCTGTACACACTCCTCCTGGTGGTGGGTGAATGCAGCACAGCAGATTTGATCCATGAGGAAAAGGACTGTTTTGTCCCTGTACCACACATTTTGCTGAGTCAACAGGCCAACCCAGAACTCCAACACTGCTGCAGCTCCAACACGACCAGGTCGAGAACTCTCTACAATATGGCTCTGTAACATTGAATAATTAATTAAAAAGGGCAGTTAAAAAGGGCAGTTAAAAAGGGCGTTTTGAGAACAAAATGCATATTTAATACAATAGTGTGACAAACCTGTATGACACTGTTTAACAGCCGGACATTGTCTCCATAAGTGGTTCCCGTGAACAGAGGCGCCACTCTGTGTGTGACTTGCTGCGTGACGCCTTGAGGACAAACACTGTCGTACTGCAAGAACGTTTGTATGCAACTTACAAACCTACAATTAATCCAAGGGAAAGTAAGACAGAATTAAGACAAGCTATAAAACATTATTTTTGAACCTAAAGATTTATAACATACTGTCATCTTGCTAAAATAAAGGCCTGTGTCCTTTTTTGGCAAAAGTTTAATTTTTTCATTTTACTCTCCAAACAATGCTGTATCTTTAGGCGTCACTATTCATGTCCTCAGATAATTAGAATACTGTAGTTACAACCAAAAAAAGAATCATCTAATTCCTCTCCATGAGAATCCTAAAATGTTTTGTCGATTTTCACCAAAACTTAAAAATATGACTTGAGCCATTATTTTAACAACGTGACGACATGCAAATTATTTTTACTGGGAGTTGTTCAGCAGGTAGAAGCTGAGGTGGTAAGTTGGGGGTAAGATGTTGTCCAGCAGATGCACAGCCGCTCTCAAATGGCGAGACTGAATCAGATTTTTCAGCAAACTGACCCCGTCGGTGCAAAAAGTCTCCAAACTGACAGTAAACAAAGCAATGACATAATTTAACTTTTTACTTCATATTTATGGTTATATCACACATTTCCTACAAACCTATGTCCCACTGTCATCATGGCAATAGACAGATAGCCTCCAATGGGGAGCCCTGATTTTACAGCTCGGAGAACAGGGTGCATGCTGGGAGTGTGAGTCAGTTCTGGAGGTGGATTTGAGGCTAAAGCCGGGACTGACCAGGCTCCTTTAGGCGTCTGGGCATTTCCATGGAGTTTCAGCCTAAGTAGAAGCTGCCATGCCCATTGGCTGAAAGACGCTTCAGGTGACACACCCAAACGAAGGACACTTGCGAGATAAGATACCTGAACAACAGGAGACAAAAACACTTAGCAATTTCTGTTGTTTTGTACTAGAAACTTTCAAATATCAACTAGTGACACCTGTTTAATGCCCTCTGATATGAGGCTGGTATACGCTTTATCAGTAAGGTACTTTTGATAGGCTTCAGCCACCAACAATGCAACCTCACTATGGAGAGAGGAAGGCAAGGCCAGTCTTCCATCCTTTGACAAAAGAAGAAAATGCTTAACACTCTTAATATGATCAAAGTACGATCATAAATATATTCTTAAGACACTACCTGTGTGTAACCCCAGTTGAGACCTTCAAGTATGACACATGCCAGACGGTTTTCTACAGAGGAGAGCGGATGTTGAAGAAGCCAGCTACCAATGACACAGATCTCCTCTGGACAAGGCTGCCAGAGGCTTAAGGGCAGTTCTTTGAATAAATACAGTGCCACCTTCAACACAAAAAAAATGCAAAATGAATGAAAGGCTGTTCATTTGAAGAGCCAGGCACGTGGCACACAGGAGGACGTGCCAATACCAACCATTCCCACTGTTTGTATGGTGTCTCTTAGCCTCTCCAGCAGTACAGAGATAATAAAGGGATGTGCTGTGGCTATGGCAGCAAGGAGCTCTCGTCCCACTTTAGAATACATCTCTCTCGTAGACGTGCTGACATAAGACACCTGTTAACGGAGGATTGATGTTACAAATATCATTGTCAAATACAGTGAAACAAAATACACACCCCTAGAATGGACCAAACTTTAAAGACACATTGCACAACATTTTACACCCGGTAAAAACAATAAAATACAAATATTTATTTCAGTGGGGGTGGTGAAAAATATCATCTCTCCTTAGACCTTAATGGTAACTTTGCTGGGAGCGGGATATTCGATCGTCTCCATGGTGATGCTGCTTTGAACCACTAGCAGCCAAACTGTAGGTTTTCATATATGAGCTCTTTTCCAAATGCTTTACTTTGATAACTCATTGGAACAGCACTGTCAAAGTCTAGCTGGTTTTGTTATGCACAACAAACATTTGTTTGCATAATAACTGTGAATGTTCCGCAACGTGGCTTATAAGGAACAGGCCAGAGTTTAGACGAGTTGATGCAAAGACCAAAGATGTTGTTAGCATTTAGCCTCTCCTCCTCTCATCTATGGGAGAAATGGGGGTGAAGTTAGAAGCGACCAAGCTCTTCCACATTTCCACTATTTAAATACCGCTACGTGAGCAGTTACACGATCCAAGTATAGTTACACAAAATTAAACATGTCGATTTTCTAAGGACATCGAAGGGCTCATAAGGTGTTATTATGCCTTCAATATAGTTCCCCTTTTCATCTGCTTAGAAAATCGAAGTGTTACATTTTATGTAACTATACTTGCATCGTGTAACTGCTCAGGTAACCGCATTTAAATAGTGAAAACGTGCAAGGGCTTGGTCATAGAGGAGAAGAGGAGAGGCTAAATGCTAACAACATCTTTGGGACCAGACAGGTACGCATCAACTCGTCTAAGCTCAGGTAAGAACATATCTCAGCATGGAAAAACGGTGGCCTATTCCTTTAAATGGCAGATTTTTTTTTTTTTGTATTTATTATTGACGACAGTATGATGGTACCTGGTAAATGAGCAGAGTTACTGTTGTAATGAAGGCACGGTCAATATGCTGCATGGGAGTGGCCATGTGTGCTAGTGCAGTGAGGAGGGAGATGCCGTCTGAGCTGTTGACTTCACAAAGCCACTGCTCGAACTGCTCCTGCTGCTTTGGATCTGGAATGACAACAATTTAAGGTTGGCATCAGAAGGTAGATTAGTTTATATGCTGGGTAGTGGAGTTTACCTCTTAGAGCCTGGATGCAGAAGTTTGTGTCTTTAGCGCAGGGACCCATTTCTTCACCTGCCGTTTCTGCACACTGCATCACATACAGGACCTTCCATAGCATTGAGCTGGACAGAGTACCATAAGGCAACTCTGACATAAACAGCCAAATGCCAAGTCTATGGGAAGAGCAAACACAAAGTAATGTCACATATTTAAGGTAAACAAACGAGTTGAGGAAATAACTACCTCTTGTTTCTGAGCACATGGGAAACAGCTCTGAGGAAAACATGATCATATTCCAGCTGTAACTTCTCCAGTGAAAGGGAATGCGCTTGTGAGTTGGATCCTTCTTGGCCAGTGATGCTCACATACTGGGCCCAGTGATCGCTAACATAGCACACTGTCATTCTGTAGAAATCCGCACACACACATGACATCAGTTTCAAAATCAAGATCCCCAAGTTATTCGTCCAACATGTACAAACCGTATAATGTGACCAATTCGTTTGACCAACTGTCTGTACCGTGCCCTGTTGTACGTTTGCAAACCAAGGGCCAGTATTTCAATGAGAGACGATGCAAAGGCAAACACACGCATCATTTTCTGACTGGAGCAGGCTTGTGGCTCATAAACACCTGGAATGAGAGGGAAATGAGTCAACTGAAGTTTTAACCTCTTAACCAGCCCCACCAGAACCAAGCAAATTTGATCCAGTTTGATATTACCCAAATGTCTTGAAAAAATAGCATAAAAAGAGCGACAAAACGAGAAGAAAATGGGGATGAAAACGCATCAAAAAGTGACAAAAAAAAGCCACATCAGAGCAACAACAAAGAGGCAAAAATCTCACAAAAACGACAAAAAAATCAACAAAAGAGCAACGAAAAAGCTACAAAAAAGTGTCAAAAATGCAATGAAAGTGCTGCAAAAAAGGGACAAAATGTCAACAAAATAGTGACAAAAATGTGATGAAAAGTGAAAAAAGTGACGACAACACGGCAACAACGTAAGGAAAAAGATCAGTTTAGATCCATTTTGTAGGTCTTGGCTTTGAATAAAAATAATGCTGTTTATATATATTATTTAAGTTTTCAATAACCTGTTTAATGTGTAATGTTTAATGTGTTTTTGGCGCACTGTCCCTTTAAGAGGGTCACCCCTGGGGGCCAGCCACACCCTATTTAAGACTGGCCATCTGGAGCTCTTCAGTAATTTGCTTGATGAAGGCCTCTGGACTGAAACGTTGACCTAATCCAAATAACTATTTTTGCAAGGTTAGCAGTGTGCGGGAAGCGTTATTTTTTTTATTATTACGCACTTGCCTCAAGTAATTCAAATGAGGCGCTGAACTGGCCTCTGTAAACTCTCTGGTCCAGGAGCTTTAAGATTTGGGTAAAGCCAAACTGGAGGAAATACACTTGATTAAGGCGGGTGGAAATGGTCATATACGGTGGTCATAAAAACACACCCGGTCTAGTCATCCCCAACATGTGGGAATAGAGCTGCTGGAAAGGAAACTGGTTGAGCAAAGCTATTAGATCTTCTTCACAAGGCAGCAGCCAACTAGTCTCTGGATCTTCATCCTAAAATACGAAACATTTCAGGATTAACCAGCAAAACATACCTCACAAGGGACAAAGTTATTTCTCCTCTATAACTTACCTCTTCCCCTCCTTCATCAACTAACGTCCAGTTACCAGACGCTGGATCAGACGATGTCATGGACTGGCTTTCACATGGCTTCATATGGCAGAGAAATTCTTCACGGTGTCTAGCGTAAAATAAAGACTCAAGTAAAAAAAGAAATGATATACTTTGAAATGTCAAAATCTGAGATAAAAAAAAAAAACTATCTCTTATTTACCTAGAAGGAGACATAAAAATGGCCAAGGCTTGCATGAAATTCTGCACTCCACTAGTGTTCCTCCAAACTTGAATCTGTAGTTGGTAGGAAGAAACTGATCTGATAAAAGAAGTCTACAATACAATACACAAGAAAGTCTTTTATAAACCAACCTGAAGAAAATGTGCAGCCCACTTTGCCACTCCGGCAGGGCAGCACAACAGATGGCACAGTAGATAAAGATGTTCTGATCCACCACTGTGTAGGAGGAAAGCAATCTGAAAGACAAGAAATAGGTACAATTAATAATCATATTGACAGAAGTGTAAATGGCCAAGAAAGGAAAAGATCATGTTTACCAGTCTTTCCAACCAATGATGAATATCTGACTGAAACTGTAAATCATCCAGGACTCTGCGTAGAAAACTAAACAAAACACTGATGGCCTCTTTCAAAGGTCGGAGAGATGTAGGCTGCGTCTGAGAACCAGAATAATCTACAAACAAGAAATATTTGGACTATTGTACTATTGCACAAGATGTTGAATGGAAAAGAAAATTAAGTTACACACCTTTCAAAATTTGATAGAGATAGGACTCCACTTGTAGACGGGACAGCAGAGCAGTGTAAGCATGCAAGGCCACTTTTTGATGAAGCAGCTCTCTACGGGTTTCAAGCTGTCTCTTTAGTTCAGCCAGCACATTTTCATTAAAGTCTGCTTGCTGAAATCTGTGGTATCCAGATACTTTAGACTGGTCTGCACACACTCCCTGTGGAAAAGAAATAATCAAAAGGTCATTAAAGTGTCACTGAATTATACTGCATGTGGTGTACTGTACACACCTGCAATGTGAGCTGCTCATCTCTGAAACTCCAGAGTCGATTCTGTGTGCTCTTGCAATCCGAGGAAAGAGTGTGCAGTTGAGCATGTGATTGAGTCAACTGTCTACGACAGCGCCAGTAATTCTGCAACAGTTCCATCAATTCATGGTTTTCTTGTCTAGCGAGAGCACAGAACTGGGTCGCACACATTTCCACACCTTCTAGCCATAATCGCAGGCCTCCAGCAGGCTCCCAGACACTTAACTGCTCAAGTGTGAAAGGCTGTGAAGATAATGTAATAAGGACATATGATTTGCTACACAACAATGGATTTACCAACATATTTTATATCTAATATACATAAAAAACAATTAACCTCAATTTCTGGAGCTGTTTTTGGTAACTCTGGATAGAGTTTGCTTCTAGGGATCTCTGTTACTGTTTCCATTGGTTGCAAACTTGGAGGGGAGGACTCTTGTTCTGCAAGGGCCAAAACGGCAGGACCTCTTCCAGATATTCTTAAGGCTTCATCACAGAAAGGTACTACATGCTGCTCTTCAAGAGTGGGCAGAGAAGGATACAGAGCAGAAACACATGGGGCAGTTGGAGTTTCATAAAGTGATGAGGTACATGTTTTACTCCATGGCTGCTCCTCTTTTTTCAACTCAAGTGCCTTTGGTGCAAGTTCAACCACTTGCTTTATCTTGTCAACTTCTTTTGAATTGTCACTGGGTTTCAACTCAGGCCCTTTAGCTGATAGATCCTCCTCAGAGTGCAACACTGGTGTGGAAGATGCTTGTGACTGCTGGTCAGATGACACATCTGAAAGCTTTTCCTTGATTTCCTGTGACTGTGCCTGTTCCTCCGGATTATCCTCTGCATGATGTGATGAGTCCAGAGGAATATCAGTAAAATCCAAAGTGGAGGTTTCATCAGTAACTTTTAGAGGTCTTTTTTCTTCCTGTGCTTGTTTTGGCGTCCTGGTCAGCTAAGATTGAACAGAGTGAAGTAATAAAATGTTGAGATTTATATTCACTAAAATGGGGTCAAGCTAACTCTGGAAAGAAACATGGAGTATTTTACCTGGGATTTTCCGCTGTTCTTTGTCTTTGTTTTCTTTGGCCTGACAGCCTCCATGTCTGATGTCAGCTGGTCGTAGCGTTAGCGTTGTAATAACATTCATATAATGTTGACGAGCTATTTTACAGCATCATTCGAACCAAGCAAACTACCGTAGATCAGACACAAACAAAAACAAGTCGATTAATCAGTCTGTTTTAGCCTGTGCTGCACAGAAAGAACTAGTAAACAAAACATCATGTCCGCGGGTTGACATCGGCAGACACAAGGAGAAAGCATCAAATTAAACGAATATAATTGTCGCAAAGACGGAGATATACGGGGAAAAGATAAACACGTCACAGCTGATAAACACCGCGTACACAATAATAAACAAACAGAAGCTCTTACAGCGTAGGCAATTCCGTTAGCAGGTTCCGCTGTTTCTTTTCATTTTTACATTAATCAGTCAGAGATATTCATCCACCGTCATATTAAAAATACACAAAATGACGCCAGTACTTCGCTGGTCCGCTGTCACCCTGATAGACCCATGGCTGTCATTTGTTTTGCTTTTTCCAGGAACAGCTTCGCAATCTATAGTCACGTGACATTTCCAGCTCTCGATGGGTGCCGAAGCGGTCCAATATAATAGTTTGTCAAAATAAAGTAATTGATCCTGTATTAAAAACCTATTGCTTTGAAGGACTACATATGAAGCTTCCAGGCGACCAAAATAATAATAATAATAATAATAATAATAATAATAATAGTAATAATAATAATAATAATAATAATAGTAATAATAATAATAATAATATATAACTATAGCTATATAACTACATAACTACATAACTATATATAAAATAGAACAGAACTACACACACACACACACACACACACACATGCACACGCACACACACACGCACGCACATATTATACATTATATAGCACAGTGTTAACATTGAAAACACGCCAAATGCTATCTTTTTATTATTTTTTATTTTAACCACTGAAGTCACAGGTACAACAGTAGTAATTATTGTGGGCTTGTCAATGTTTGATTGATTGTTTAGTGTTTTCATGAAGACGGACTGCAGGGTGGAGATGTATTGTGCTGTGAGTCATGGCTGCAGAGCCTGTATAAAGGAAGTTGTTCTTGTTGGTTTTTGTGACTAGGTTCTTGATCAGTCCTCAGTGTGGGGTGTACATATGCTTGACTCAAAGCCAAACTTAAAATTTCAGTCTTTTCTTTGTAAAAGCGCAGTTCCTGTCCTCTCCGTCGAGCTGAAACAAGTTCTCTTTGTGCCAAATGTAACTCCACCTCAATCCGTCCAGGGGATCGCTGTTCTCGGCCGAGCCAGTCCAGAGCCATACTGCTGCGCATGTACTCATTAAGTCCTTTTTGAGAGTAGTATGAAATCACACTCTGGAAAATTATGAGGAAACTGACATCAGTCAAATGAATAAAGAAACAAGCAGTATTATTACCAAAATGTAATTTACCTGACGAGAGTACCGTTTATCCCTCAGAGCCTTAAGAGTCCCATTCCAATGCAGCAACTGGAAAATGGTCATCATTTCCTTAAATAAAACATATATTTCATGGATAAAGATATATACATTTATTAGTTATTGCGGGAATATAGGAATCAATTTTAACATTACACGACACACACTTTATTTCTGCATCTGAACATCAATGAAAGGGATGCACATTGAGTTATTGATATGTATAAGCTTACATATGAATGTTTATTTAAACATATCTAAAAATTCAAAATTGATACTTGTACATGTAACTTTAAAATGTTTTATGATATGGGCTTTCTCCTTTACCTGGAACTGCAGCATTGTCTTCCCAATATAAGAGTGAAGCAGCAAACTGTAGGTTCCTAGACTGGTGTCTGAATTACTTGCATCCTCAACAGACATCTGGAAAAAATCAATATGAGCAGATCTAAATCCATGTGCAAGCTTGAAATTCTCTACAGACTAAATTTGAGACCAAATAAAAAGGTGTAATGCAGCATGTTGCAATCTACTCACAGTGCTGTCAGAGGCCGCCTGCTGCAAACTTTGCGTGATGAACTGAGAGGTGATTTGTCGACACGGCAGTTCATTCACCAGCGAGTTCATTAATGCAACACGGGCTGCATCCCTTCGGGCCTCCGCCTGAGTGTTGCACACCTGCATTGTTAAAGAACAACATTAGAAAGCAGAATAAAAGTCCATTTTTCAACATAGAAAATCTACATTACACTCTGTGGGATGGATTGTGTACAAAAAAAAGTAACTGCAAATATAATCTACTGAAACCAAAAGCTCTGAAACATCTAAATACATTTCTGATCATATTATTGGACAACATTTGTACAATTTTGCCAGATCAAATAAAAAAGACTGTGTGTTCTGCAGAATATAGGTAATAGTTAAATTAAACATCCTTATTAGAAAAGCCACAAAGATATTAGACCATAGAAAGCAGGTAAACACCTTGTAGTTACCAAAGCTGCTTCCCCCAGGCAGAGTCACATAGCAAACACAAGAGGACCCGGGTGAAGACTCGTACAGAAGCAGTCTGTCCGTCCTGCAGCCCGATTCTGGCGATAGATCTTCTGATTGAGTTGAGGAACTATTGGTTGGATTAATCTGCTTTTGCTCCCAGAAGTTGTGAAGCATTGCCACCACGTTCACTGCACACAAATCAATGTTAATCAGCTGTTGTGTAAGAACCAACACAAATTTGTCACCACGGTTAGAGTCAGTCATGTAGTTTTGTATGAAATAAGCCTTAATACTCACAATCAGTCAGTCTGGTATCTGTCTCCCAAAGTGACAGATATGACAGAACATTGTCTTCAACTTTATCTTCACTCATCTTTCTTCTGTGTTCAGCTTGTCATCGGTGTTACTTTTACTCCATGTCTTGCTCAGCTTCTTAACTTCAGATATTTATAAAACTCCACCATGAATTTATCAGAATTTATCAGGAATAGTGAAAGGCCAGTGGCACAGCTTTCTCTGCTCACTCCCACTTCTCTCTGCTGTGTGAACCACTCACTAGGGTTTCTCTTTTGAAGCGGACCACCTTTGTCACTCTCTGCCAATTAGCTTAGAGGGCCCCCTTACTCTTTCTCTACACACACACACACACACACACACACACACACACGCACACACACACACACACCAAGGTGCAGCACAGGAATGCCGCACCCCTCCCCATCAGCTATACAAATGGCTAATCCTTGAACAGCCAAATTGTTCAAGACCAGCAAAGACGTCCCCAAGTGGAACCACACTCTTTTTAAAGTAGTAAAATGTATGCAGTTCTGTTTTAGTTTGTATACTATTGCAGTGCTTCAGCAAATACTTGTAAAAGTGAATTTCAGATGTCTTACGTGAAGAGAATATCATGAAAAAGTGCATTTACTTCTGTTATTCAGCTTAAACTGTGGAACTATTATTATTATTATAGACTCATTACATACAAAGTGAGATATGTATATTTGTTATCATTTTGATTATTATGGCTCACAGCTTGTAAAAACTCCAAATTAAAATTCTCAATTACAGTATTTTAAAAATGGACTGTGAGCCATAATCATCAAAATTATAACAAAGGCTTGACATGTCACTTTGCATATAATGAGTCTATATCATACATTATTCGGACAGTGATTTAATTATGAATTTTCATGTCCATTTACGGGTCACTAGTCTCTGTCAACTCCCACCATGTCTGTCTTTAAACCAAGATGTTGAATTTTCAAGCACATACCATCCAGGGATCAAAACTAACCCCTAACACTTTCCTCAGGAAACATAACTGATTTTTGCGCACGTTGTTGCTGCATGTTCATTCCAGCTCATCTTATCATCCATCTGCACCCCTAAATATTTATAGGTGGAGATTTGTTATAGGTCTTGATTATGCATAATTGTCAACAACCATTTCCTTTGTTTTATTTACATCAATTGTAGATAAAGTTCATCACACCATCCACTCCACAACTATGGGTGCAGATGTCCGCGCAGCTTGAGAGCAGACTTAGCACAGTGGTGTCATCTGAAAACTTAATTATGTATCGATTTGGCTGTTAGCTAGTACAGTTGTAAGTATATCATGTAAATAGAAGTGATGGGTTGTTTCTTCGGAGAGTAGAGGCAAGATAATGATTACACATCCAACAAGATTTGTTCATTAAGATTTTTTATTTTGTTATCTAAGGTATTTGATTTTAATAAGTAATATGAAAGTTGACAGCCCAGTTAATGAGCACTGCATGTCCAGCTTGAGATCTGCATTCAAATAGAAACACTTTAAAAATAAAAGATGCTTCGCCATTATTGGGAGGTCTCAACGAAAAGCTTAGGGACATAGAGGATCCGTTTCCACAGTCTTTATTAATTATTATTTATTTATCCCCAGAAATCAGCACCTTCCATACTGGACTTAATTGTGCTTTGTGTGTCTCTCCTTGATTTTGTCACCAAGTTGGCCTCTCCTTTCTGCAACCGTCTTCTCTGTGCTGCTTTCTGCTGCTTGCCTAGTTGCTTTCGCACTTTCTGTCGCACCACCTCCTGAAACAGATATAAATAGGACACAGTTACAACAGAAGAAAAATATACAATTGGCACAAAACAAAGTTTGGTTAATTTTTCCCTAAAAAACTGATACAATTTATTGTTACGCACAGGTGGTATAGTGGAGCAGCTTCCAACGCTGCCCATTGTATTCTCACTGTCTGTCCTTTGCCTTCTGTGTTCTGCAATGTGTTGAAGACTGTCCAGGTCTCTGCATGGCAAAAAGACATAATAGTTTACAATTAGTACAAAGCATTACACAGGCTGAAATTCAGTTTGGAAAAAAGTAGCAGCAGCAACACCATCAACACCACCTACACCCTATCCCCTCAAATTTGGGTGAAGCAATTGTTCATGCCAAGTAATTAATCTATCACCGTTCCTTAAGCTGGTATAGGTATCGCACAGGGACTACTTCAGCTGATACCCTGGTTTCTCTGCTATTCTAGTTGTTGTAATCTTAATATTTTTGTGCTCCTACTTCATTCTTTGTATAGCCCCATTTTAGACCTGGCACAGTGCTTTCATAAGTCATGATGGTATTTGGAATGCCAAATATTACTCCAAATCACCTAGTGTGAAAGGTTTGAGGAACATTGGTCTATTCACCTTATTCCGGAAGTTTGTGTGGGCGCTGCCATGAATTGTGCCCGCCCCCTTTTCTCCTATCTGTTAACATGGGACTGGAGAAGTCCAGATAAAATCAGTTACAACACGAAAACAAAGCCGTTTCAGGCCTTGCAGAGAAACGGTGCAGTGTTGACTTGTTGGTGCAAATGAACATTATCGACTAAACATCAGATATGAGCGAAGAATATTTTCTCTCGTTCTCCATTTAAATTAACGAGCTTTGCACTCGACCTGAAGTGCTGAGACAAAGCAAAAAGTGGAAAAAGTGGGCGGGACGGAATAAGGTGAATTGTGTGCGCATTTTATCAGACTAGAGCTGTGCCTATATATCCCAGTGCATGGCAAAGACCTTTAATAAAACTTTACCTGAAAGGTTTAAAGTCTTTGTTGCAGGTAGAAATGTCTGCTAACTCTGGACACTCGTCATCTGCTTCGTTCAGCTCCTCTTCTTCAGCTCCTTCAGCCTCCTCCTCATTGGTTATTGTTGGTTCACTCTCAGTGTTGTGTTGGGATGTTTTTGTATCTTCCTCCTCTTTTACATCTGAGCTTTCTACGTTTGAGACCATGGATTTAAGACCTTCAAGTTCCAACAGTGCATGTTTAAATTCATCCAAGTCTATCGTTTCTGTGGCTTCATTTTGAGTGACTTCCTCTTCTTCATTTTCCTCCTCGTCATCCTCTTCTTCGCTCTCAGGTCCAGCTGGGTGTAGCAAATCACCATCTATTTCCAATTCTTTAGAAAAGCCACTGGCTGAGACTTCCACATCAAGTGAGTATGAACGCCTACATTCCCAATAAAACAAAAAAATGTTAATGCGAGTTTGACTGTAAATATGCATATGTTTTTAAATCAAAAAGCAATGTTACCTAATGTCTTTGAATGTAGGGAAGAGCTCACTCTCATAATTGAAGCGCCTTGCAAAGAAGTCCTTGATACACTTGACATCCCGGTCAAAATACCTAAAAAGAAGTTTGAATAAGCATTTGTATTTCACATTTCATATTTCTGAAACTGCACATGCAGTACTCAAGCAGAAACAAACCATTCAGCATTAGTGTGTGATGTGGAGACCATCTGAGGAAAGTCAATCATAGTTATGTGGTCTTGATCATCCAACATCAGATTGAACTCATTGAAGTCTCCATGTATTAAGCCATTATTTGCAAGTTTCACAATAAGTTCCATGAATTCATTATAAAGGGAAGATGGGTCTTGTAACTCATGAACCTGGCAGCTTGAAAAAAATGTGAGGAATACATATTAGAAACTTAAGGCAACACACATATTTGTTTCACTTATCAGATGCCACATTTTACATACAGGGGATATCCATTGATCAGCTCCATCACTACAGCATGCCTGTTGTAGTCTACTGGCTTGGGTACTGGAAAACCCCGATCGTATAGTGCCTACAAGAGAAACATATTCAAGTAATCTAGTCTCACTTCATAAATTGTACATATTATTAACGCAAGTCACCTTCATGTACGCGTATTCCTTCATGGCAGAAAGCCGAGATAAGTAGAGCCAGGACATATTTTTTCTGTGCTTGTGGTAATCCCTTTTATTTTTCAGGTTTCGGAAAGACGTACGGCCCAGTCTATGAAGTTTCAAAGCATACTGTTCCCCATTTGGACTGGCCACGATATAAATATCTATGGATCAGAGCGACTGTCAACATCACTTTAAATACTATCAATACTTTCTGTTTTGTTTATTAAAGACCCCATACCTGATTGTTTTCCTAGTATAGCATAAAACTTGTATACTTATACTGTGCATCAAATTATAAATATAGATATTTTAATCAGTGCTTAGTTGTTGATTACACTGTTCCTTGTAAGTTCAGAAACCTACTTATAAAACAATAGCAAATAAATAAAATCAGATTATAGGGCCTTTAAGAACTGCTCGGTTTAATGACATGACAATGGCACAATAAATTAGCACATCACCTGATTCTTTTCCAACTCCCATCTGGTTCCCAACAGAGAATATGACATCTCTTGCACACAACGTCTTTAGGGCAAGGTAATCATAACCTCCGTTGTTCAATCTGTATCCCTGGACCGCTGAATTACACACATACAATACAGAATTTAATGACATGCTTTATCCAGGAATATTACTGTACTACTACTACTGTAGCCTAACAGCATCATAGGCTACACAGACAGGGTACTTACACCTCGTGCGCTCATAGACCACCAGCTTATGTTTGACGAGCTCCCGAAGAACCTTATTACAGCCTCCGTGCTTCAGACTCGCGATGGAGGACAGCAGACTCACTGGGACAATCTCATGGTTTTTCATTCCCATTTCCACCTGTTTGAAAGGAACATGATCAAGATCATCTTCCTAGCATGAGCTAGCATCGAGATGAACATATGTTTACTCAACTTACCGCCGTGAGAACACGGAAGTCATCACGAGATAAGTATCTCAAAATCACTACATTAAGCTTCCCCATCTTTATGCTTAAAGATAAACAGCCACCGTTAGTGTAAATGTGAGAAAACCAAATCCAAATACTGAACAATCTCCATTTGATGTAAACACACGTGCAGAAGACACACCGGAAGTGGCTTTCTTCCTCGTCTTTTTGCTTTACTGCCATCTAGGCGATGGTTAAGGTATTAAAACATCTGTTGTTGTTTCACAACTTTCAGGGAGGAAAACTTCACTGTAAAAAATGCCTGCTAGCCTGACATTTTATGACTGTTTAAAAGGCTTTAAAACCAAGGTTTTTTGGATAAATGTCTGCTTTTACCATATACAAAAGGACAAAACTAATTTTATTCCAATGCAGATTTAAAAAAAAAAGAAGGATAGCACCTTTAAGGCTGAGGTTAAGAAAGATTTCTTTACTTTACCCAAAGACTATATTAGCCACATGTTCACAAATCAAGCATTCTGAAACAAAACCAAGAGTTATAAAGGCCATAATCACTAGATGGCACTGTTGCGCTACAAATGTAGAGCTCTTTGGTCTCTTCACTAGATTGTATTTGTTCTGCCTTTTAATGATAGAGGGGGGAATGCTATCAGAGAAACTGATTGAATTAATGCAAAGATCTGGAAATGATCTGTAACAAACATTTAATCTATTCCAATGGCTCCTAAACTGTGTACACGTATCCACACCTAAGCTAGGTGTTTTTGGTTTAGATATTGGTTTAGACAGGTGAAACTGTGAAACTCGAAAAATTAGAATATTGTTCCAAAAGTTCATTTATTTCTGTAATTCAACTTAAAATGTGAAAATAGTATATGATATAGACTCATGCTAAATGAGATATGCCAAGCCTTTGTTTGTTAGAATGTTGATGATTATGGTTTACAGCTTGTAAAAAACCCAAATTCAAAAAATCTCAGAAGATTAGAGTATTACATGAAATAAAAAAATAAAAAATAAAAAACAGATTTAAGCAAAGAAATGTCGGTCCTCTGAAAACTATAATCATGCACACGTACTTCGTTTGGGCCCCTTTTACTTGAATTACTGCCTCAATGTGGTTGTGTGGCATGGATGCTATCAGCCTGTGGTCCTGCTGAAGTGTTATGGAAGACCAGGATGCTTCACTAGCTCCTTCAGCTCTGATGCATCTTTCAGTCTCATGTCTCTCTTCTTCTTTTTTTGGCAATGCCTCATAGATTCACTTTGGGTTCAGGTCAGGCAAGTTTGCTGGCCAATCAAGCACGCATTGGCACCTTTTTCTTCCACACTTTTCCCTTCCACTTAACTTTCGATTAATGTGCTTTGATACAGCACTTTGGAGGGTGTCAATGATGGTTTTCTGCACAACTGTCAGGTCAGCAGTCTTTCTCATGATGATGATTCCTACTGAACCAGACTGACAGACCATTTAAAGTCTCAGGGAACCTTTACAGGGATTAATTCGCTGTTGAAAGGGTGACAAGTCTACAATATAGTCTCTTTTCACAATATTAACATTGTCTGAGATTTTGAATTTGGGTTTTTTACAAGGTGTAAGCCAAAATCATCAACATTCTAACAAACAAAGGCTTGACATATCTCACTTTGCATATAATGAGTCTATATCATGTATTAGTTTCACATTTTAAGTTGAATTACAGGAATAAATGTACCTGTAAATTTAGTTCAATTTGTTATTTTAGACAGTTTTATTTTTGATCTGGAGCTAGGCCTGGTGGTACTTACTTGATGAGGAGTTTGAGAACCGCTGGTCTATGGTAAATTGTATAAGTCTGTGATCATTTCGTAATGACTCTCCAAATTATATCAACAGAAAAGTAGCCTATGAAACGGATAGTTCTATAACCATTCATAATAACATTTTACACAAGTAGATAATTAGTTGGCTCTAGTCCCGACCACAGGAAAACAATTGTATAACATTGAAAGAAAGTAGGCCAATCTGGAAAATACGGTAAAATAAGCCCAGCTCACACACTGCAGACTCCTGTTAACATATGACAGACAGCTGCAGAAGTCTGTTTCACACCATTAGAGTTTTACACACAAGCACAAGCCGGACTGACCCCTGCGGGCTGCCATAGTCAGGATTGGAGTTTAAAAGGAGTGTGTGGGATTATCTGGAACGAGGCGTAACGACCCGTCCAGCATGCGCTCTCAGAAGGCACAGTCACACAGTGTTTTCTCCAGATGTTTGTGAGGGAAATCTCTGCCACACAAAGCAGCTTTCTTTCTGCCTCTGATTTTATTAACTGGGAGGAGACCAGGGTTTAGTTGCATATTTGAGCACTTATCTCAGCAATATTTCAGATGGAGGACTGGGGACTGGGGGCTGTATAATGCATTCATAGTTTTTGATAGAATAAACAAACCAACAACGATGAACCTTATTATTATTCTTTGCCTTCAAGTGCCTCAACTTTCAACGATGGCACCTGTGAAATTGTGATCCCACCACATTTTGTTACTGCAGTGATTACATTAGGGCAAACATCTGATTTTAAGGTCTAAAATTACCCTATGTCCTTGGCATGGTGGCAGAGTAGTTAGCGCTCTTGCCCTACTGTAAGGCTAGTAAGGCAAGAGCACTAACTAGTACTACTAAAGGTCCTGGGTTCGATCCCCAGCCAGGGCCTGTCTGTGTGGAGTTTGCATGTTCTCCCTGTGTTTTAGTGGTAGGTTTCCCCTACCACTAAAAACATCATCATTGGGGGTAATGACAAAAGTAACGATTTACACAAATATATAACTTTTTTCAGTAACTAAGGAATACAACATATTACTTACTACAAAATACGGGAATGTATTAGTCATTACATTTCGCGTTACAAGAGCCTTTAAAGGCACACCGCGTAGAATTTTACTTATAAATAAAACTGAAATACTAGCATTTATTTTATGATTGATCATTTCATCATTGGAAAAATACCTACATATGTACAAACAAACATGTGTTTTTGCTGTGAGCGGCTCAGCTCATCTAAGACATGACTGTATCTTTACCGGGAGTGGGTACGTCTCCAGCTCGTCTCCATGGAGATGTGACTAAAGTTAGTAGAATTTGATATTAAAACAGGTTTGGTCCAAATCCATTCTTGGATTTTTCCCTGCAGTAATAGTATTTTTCTGTGTCGAGCTGGTCAATATGAGCATGTTTTGCACTAATGGCAACAGCATAGGCAAAAAGTTACGCAGTGTCCCTTTAAATGCGAAAAAATGCCAAACTCCCCCCAAATAAAAATGCAGCATACAGATCAAGCTGGACACTGGTGTATAAGATGTGTGTAGTTAATGTCCTCAAAAGAAAGAAAGAAAAGGAAATCTCTGACTGCGCTTTTGCTCCCTGGCATTATTACCATTTTCAGTTTATATTTTTGCCAAAAGTAACTCAAAAGTAACTAAAAGTAGTGTAACTCAGCTACATTTTTGAAACAGCAATATGTAATACCAACATATTAAGATTTTTAGAGCTGTAATCACTAATATACAATATATTAAAATTTTAAGCAACTAGCAACACTGAAAAACATGCTGGTGATGTTGGCCCACAGTGGCGGGGCACAGTCGGCTCAGGACAACGTCTGATCTACGCAATTTCGCTGTACAATTGTATAATGACAATAATAAAGTTATTCCTCTTCTTCTAATTTTTGACCATTTTAACAATGTTATGATAACGTCATGTGAACAAAACCTAAAGTCTGATTTACATTTTCTGTTTGCAGAGCATTGAACACTTTCCAAAGACCTGTAGTGAATCCGGCTCCTTTGATTACAAATTGATGAGCCTAGTGTTAGTGTGAGATGAAAGTGTGAGGCCTGATGTGATGAAAAAAAAAGACCTTTCCAGTGCAGAGCTCAGAGCAGTTTGATGTACAGTGAGTGCATGAAAGCTCCTCCCACCCCCTCCCCCGTGTTATCCCACTCACAGGAAGATAGACACATCTTATGAAGCTTTAATTATGCATGGAAGTGGCAAAATAAAATAATGTAATACTTCTATATATTGATAACGGCTCTCCCTATAAGAGACAGTGATTTCTCTTTTATTATCTAGCTTTTTTTATTTTGGAACTCATAACTCATATAACTCATCCCATTTCTTACCCACATAAGGCTGACTGTAGACTTTTCAAGACTAATACAATATTTATTTTTGAACAAACAGGAATGAAGAAAGGGGGATTGATTGGACCCTTGTTTATATATGCTGTATAGAAACATAGTACATCACCATCATTGACAAAGTATTCATTCATATCAACATTGTCGCCAGTTTTTCCATTATTTTTTGCATGCACCTTTTCCTTTGTGACACGTGTTCTGAATATGTATTCGTGTAGACCAGCTACACCTGCAGGATAGAATATATGGGGGTCCATTATTTATTGAAATTGTATTTTAATGCAAGTCTACACGATGGTGGTGGTGGTTGTTGTTTTGTGTGTTTGTTTTATTTTATAGAAACAGAGAAGGCATGCAACATTTTTCATTTGGCCATACAGTTAATTTCCCTGTTAGCGAAGCAGCACCGAAATAACAAAGTGAGCAGACTGTTTTGTAATATCACAAATGCTTTGGCACCGTCAGCAGACTGTGGAAAATGTCACTACAAACAATAAGGTAATTGCAGCATTGTTAGGCCTATAGCCTTGTCAACTTTAATAGCAATTCATATGGGCAATTCAACTGCAACCACTTATTATAAACCATTCAAGCACACCGGGATTATGGCCATTGGGATTGCTTGTGTGTTGTTGTGTGTTGCACTATTCGTAAGAAAAAAATATAACGCTATTGTTTTCTATCAGCTGATAAATAATGACTTGATGAAATGTGGCTTCTTATTAGACTCACAGTGACTTTATATTGCTCCTATTGTGAGTGAGTGAATGAGTGTCTGTGTCTTTGTTCTAGTGTTCAGAGTGGCCCCAGTCACCAACAACCTCTGAATTCAAACAAACAAAATTAATGAATTTTTGAGTGTGTACACAGACACAGGATGGGTTTTGGGTGAAGTGTCTGACACATCAGTATGCACCGGCTAGAGCCAGGAGCAAACTGCTGCTTTAAAAATCATCTTTTTTAAAGTGATGCGATATTGTCTAGGTCTTCTGTTTCATGTTTTTTTTTTTTTTCACCAGGCTGGCAGTTTTTCAGGACAAATTTTCGTTCTCCTCTCCCGCGCCTCTGTGGGTGTTCATGTGACTGATGCAGCGTTGGTTGTACCTAGATAATGACACGCCACAGTGATGGAGAAGGTTGCTAACTAACAGCAGTCCTGAGATGATCCTCTTTTGTCAGACTGGGTGACGGGGGACAGTCCAGCAACATCAGTCACAGCGCCAATGTGCTCTCAGCCTCCCACGCATGTCCAGAGGCTAACGGGATGAGAATGGCTGAAAGGGGAGAGCAGCACTTTTAGCTTTCCTGCGGGGCATCAGATAGCAGCCACGTCTTGTGTGTGTGTGTGTGTGTGTGTATGTGTGTGTGTGTGTGTGTGTGTGCGTGCGTGCGTGCGTGTGTGTGTGTGTGTGAATATGTGGGCATTTTAGTCAGTGTATGTGTGTCTGTTTAATATAACATCTACTCCTGCAAGCATGAAATGAGACAGGCTCCCACTATCTGTTTTAAAAGTGGCTAAAATGAACTGATAGCTTATGCTTGTCATCTAAGTCAAATGGGACTGCAAAACGTAATAGAAATTGTGCTGGGCTAAGAAATACCCAGATCAGCTCTGCCTCCGCGCTGTGTTTTGTTCACTGAAGTGATGTGTGGCTTAATTTGGCGAAAACACTCTCTGCAGAATTGAAGTTGAAATAGGTAGTCGACCCCAAATCGTTACACTCAAGGAAAATTGTTCTTGAAATCCAAATAATACATCTAAAGTAAAGAGGAAATCACTTAAAATCAAAAGAGAGTATTACCAGAGTGCAAAGTAGGTCATGTAGGCCTACTTTATTCAATCAAATAGAATTACTAGAACCATTACAGCATACATTGTGGTAATTGCTGCTGCTTCAGCTGACCAGGTGCCTTCCAAGTCCTCTGTCCCACCTATTTTGTTAATATTTTACTTTTTCATTAGCGCCTTCTGAGTTTTATAGAAAATTGACACTTGCTTAAGAAAAACAATGCTAAACTGTCAAATATGATACTGTTTGTCTCTTCTCTGTTGATACAAGTTTGCACTGGGGCACCTTGCTGAGCGCTTTACGTTTGATATTTTGATATTTTGCTGCTAAACCAGTTACCTCACTGGGGACATGAACAAAGTGAAATATGCAGTGACTTAATGTTGTTAATTTGTTGTGTTTTGGGGGAAAAGGTATAGGTTAAATAGAAAATACTGTATTTCCAGGCCCCCCTGGCTGGCTTCCTTCATTAGACTCGAGGCTTTACTTTCCCAAGTGCGTCTCCATGTCTCACCAAATTGCAGAACCAATTTTTTTTCCCCACCATAAGATTGTCACCTTACTGCAAACACTAGCACTGCACTAGTCTATCACTACTTGTACACACTTGGAAATTGTGTAAATTGTTTACAAAAACACTTACAGTCGAAGCCTTGGCTCAGAAACCCCTGAGCATGTTGTTTAAGCTGGCCCTACGGCGTGACAGGCAGCAGAATGTGGCAGACATTTCGCAAACAGATGCTTTCTTGTCTGGGACTTTCTCAATGTTTTTCATCTGCCAGTTCTGCATGAGCTGTTGCTGCAGGAGAAGTGCAGTGAGACACGCGCACACACACACACGCTTCACTCACAAGACAGCTCGTAGCAATAACAGCACTGCAAAGGATGCTGGGTAATTTGGTTAAAGATGTCAGGAACGTAAATCACCTCCAATCAGGCCTGCTTTGCTATTGGTCCACTTCTCTGGCCCAAGAAGAACTCCATTGGTCACTGCTGCATTTGACCATCTGTGTTCAGCTGTTGCTCTTTGGGACTTCTCTATAGAGATGCACAAATGACTCAGAACAGATGTGGACAAGAAGAAAAAAAGACATTACACATTTTATTCTTGAATTATTATTATTTTTTTTCCATCATACTGTTATGGCAATGTATTTAGTTGCTCTTGTGACTTATAATGTGGAATGTTCTGCAGTGTGGCTTCAACACCTCACACTTGTGCAGTGGTTCATGTTAATATTTCCATCTCACCAAAATTTTGATGGGCCTTGACTGAAAGGGTTTTCAATCATGCACACAGAAATACATTTATTTTTGATTCAGAAGGCTGTTTTTATGCACTGCAGGTAAAACGCTTGTCCTTGCTTCACGGTCAGGCCTCTGTGTCCATTTGCTCTCAAAATTGTACAACTGCGCCTCTTCAAAACCTAATCTTTTTTTTATTATGGTGTTATTTGTAACATTGAAACAAAAATTCAAGGTTGCATTCTGACTTGTTTTAGTTTAGCACCGGTCTTATTTTCTCTCATATAACATGTTATTTGACAGCATATAGGCCTACTGCTTTGCTATTCTTGTCTCATGTGTAGCAAAAATAGTCTAGTCTTGTCACACAGGCATACTCTCCAAAAGTTGAGGGCTTTGATATTTCTCTCCTCGCCAGAGAGTTGACAGCTCGGGATCTTCAAACAATACGTGAGCCCCCTGTGACGCCCCGCTGCATATCTAGTGCTAATGATTACTTGTTAAGCACATCACACACCTATGCACTCACTCACACGGGGCATACACTTAACAATTCTGAGCAGTGCATGCTCTCTTCTTCCCTGCGGCTAAAGACCTTGATCACAACACCACAGAAACATTGATTAGGATGCCACAGACACACAGCATCTAAACATGGACTAAATAGGTTCTAATGGGGAGGACGGCACGCAGGTAGGGTTGGTAATGAGTGAGATAGAATGGCATTTAGAGTAACTCTGAATCAAAATTAATTGTGTGTCGATGTGTGGTATGAAAGTCAGTGCTGCCATAGAAAGTAGTATGTGAAAGAACAAGCATGAAATCATTACGTATGGCTTTCTATATTGCTGTTTGTTGTTTATTTTTACGTTCAATATTCTCATCTTTCTATTGGTTTCTACAGTGGGAGGAAAAAGTGAGAACACCCTTTGGAATCTCTTACATGTCTGCCTAAATTGCTCATAAAATTTGGTCCCAAGAATGAGTAAACAGTGTTTGCTTAAACTAATACCACCCAAATAATTACACGTTGTCATATTTTTATTGACCATAACATGTAAACATTCACAGGACAGCAAGGAATAAGTGAGTACACCCTTAGATTCAATAGCTGGTTGACCCTCCTTTGGCAGCAATAACTTCAATCAGATGCACATGCAGACTTGCAGATTAGTGTCCAGATTAGACGTGCACAAAAATCTTGAATATTAGACCATTGCTCTTTACAAAACTATTTGTAGTTTATTTGTTATTTTTTGTTGTTCAAGTTTATTTGTTATTATTTGTTATTTAGAGATGGTTTTGTAGCCTTTTCCAAATCAACAAGTGTTGATCGTAGGTCTTCAGAGAACTCTTTTGAGTGAGGCACATCAGACAATGCTTCTCAACAAGAGACTATTCTTAACTAGTGTGTGTTTTTCAGTGGCAAGGGCAGCTTTAAGCCACACCTCAGTGATTGGACTTCAGGTTGGCTCACACCTTACTCTAAATGTCTGCATACATTTTTCTTATTCGCTCTTGGAGGAGCCTTAGCCAGGCGATGTACTTACTTATACCTTGCTGTCCAGTGAATGTTTACATGTTATGGCCAATAAAAATCTAACATGTAATTGTTTGGGTGGTATTAGTTCAAGCAGACACTGTGATCTAAATAAAGATCAGACCACATTTTATGACCAATTTAGGCAGAAATCACTGTATAGTCATTTGAACTTCCAGCATTAAGTAGCCTACACCTTTTAAGCGCAGGTAAAAAATCTTGTAGTGAGTAGAGTGAGTGTTTTCTCTGGTAGTAGGCGGTCCGGGCTGATGGACAGTGAACAGGGGCATACAAATGCACAACCACCCACTGGGAAAAAGCCATCCCACCTTGAATGTTTACTGCACAGGGAGCGCTCTATGCGAGACTGCGGTTCTCTGTAAATATTCTCGGTATGTGAGCGTGGTCTCTCCAGCGGGGTGCTACAAATTCTTCAGAAAAAAAAGCGAATGTGTGATCCAGGTGCGTCTTGTCCAGGGCAGTTTGTCAGAAAAAGCCGCAGACCGAATCAATACGTCTCTAATCTATGGGACTATGATGTGATTGATTACCTCATATTCGGGAGGTCCCGGCTACGGCCTCAAACACACACTCACACACGTCTACAGGCACGAGCACACTCCGGTCAGTTCAGCCAAGCAAAAGAATTGATTGGTGTGATATGAAACTGGAGTAGATTGGTTTTGGCTGGGCACACGGCTGGACAGAGTATAAGGAAAGATGATGGGAGCATAAAAGACGCTATATTTCACAGAAGAAAGTGTATTTTTTTTGCGAGTTGGTATTTAAGGGTCTTATTTATTGATGTTGCACACAATGTTGACATGATAGAACTGCACAACAAAATGAGAGACGTAATATCAGTGTGCTCACGTCCACATTGAAACATAGAAGATGGTAGTAAGTATGCTTTAAAAGTGGCAAGACAAGTTTATTTGTAGAGCACAATTCATAGACAATTCAAAGTGCTTCAAAGTTGCATAAAATTACAAGAAAGCACATACAATCAATCCATAAAGCATCAACATAGACATTTATTAATTACAGTAAAAAGCAATAGCCATGGATTTCAACATTGTCAGAGTTGAAGGCCTGTCTCACATCCTTATAAAGGTATAAAGATTTCCTCCCTGAAGTTCTCAGGGCCTGAGATGGTTCATACGGCTCTAACATGTCAGAGATGTACTTTGGTGCTAAAACATGAAAAACTTGTAACAAGCAGTGCTGTTTTAAAGTCTATTCTCTGAGTGACAGGAAGCCAGTGCAGAGACTGGAGCACTGGACTAATATGGTCGTATTTCCTGATTCTTTAAAGGACTCGAGCAGCAGCGTTCTTGGATGTACTGCAGCTGTATAACAGTGAACAGGCCGTTACAGTAGTCTAACCTGCTGGAGACAAACACATGGATTAGTCTCTCTAAGTCTGGTTTTGACACTATTCCTCCATTTTTTCAGATGGTAAAAAGCTGCTGATGTTATTGCTTTGATGTGGCTGTTTTAGTTCAGGTCTGAGTCCATGATTACTCCAGATTTCTAACCTGATTTTGGGGCTTTAGAGAGAGAGAATCAAGGTGACTGACAACAACAGTGGAGTTTCATTGTTCTCTCTAGGGTTGCCATGTTGTATCGCATAATGTTATTGCCATATCATTTTTTGATATCATTGTAATTTTGATATCATTGTGGACACAATATAATTTATGTTGCGCTCAGCCATCAGAGCAGTATTAACACTGACTGTAGAACACTGGAACAGGTGCTTAAAAAGAAAAATGAAATGAAGGATGTAAACTGCTTGAGTAGATCATATTTGCGAGGGAAATTAGTATGGCGCTAAAAAATGAACAAGAATAAAACATCACTGAATTAATCTTCCCAATGGGCGAAAGGCTGCGATTTTGAAGTAACTTGTCCATTGTCTATTGTATCGTTAAATATATCGTTATCGTGATATTTAATTTTTATATCGTGATACAGATTTTAGGCCCTATCGCCCTGCCCTAGTTCTCTCCATGTCTGGGAGAGTCTCTTTCTATATATATTTCTATATCAACCAAAACATGCACAATATAGGCGAAAATGTCCGGTTAGGTCCTGGACAAACTTTGCTCAAGATCTGGAAATGGGACATGACCGTATAATAGGCTGACCCGCCGGTATTTACGCTTACTTAAATGTTCACATTGTTGACTAAGTTGCTGATAAATACATTTTCTTGCAAAATAATAATAACTATCTATAAGATTAGGTAAATATGAGTTTGGACATGAAAAGTTTGGTACAATCTGACGTTTGCTCATTGATATTCACCCCGCAGTAACTCATTTGAACTCTGGCCGCCGGTGAGGTCTGCCTTTGGATCTCACCATCAACACATAAAAATTCATCTCACTTCCGCTGCTAAGAATTTCTCATTTCCACCGAGTATTTACAAAAACAAATCAACTTTTTAAACATTCTCGTGTGAGGATATTAAGGGAATTTGAGTCTGGTATAGCCTAAAGGCAGACTATGTTGGATTTCCAAACAAAATAGGAGAAATGCTTACCCAGTGGTAGTCGTTGTTGCACATTCGCCAGTGTAAATCTGGGCTTGGCTTTACCTCACGGCGAGTGGTATTTGAGAAAGTGGGGGATCAGGGAGAATATGAAGATGTCTTAAAACCCAGACTTCAACTCGACCTGGGATTGTCAACAGCTCTGCCTAGAGGTGGACGATATGACAGTTTGCCAAAGTCAGCATATTGTTATTTTGGGTTGTTTTTTCTTTCTAATAAATGCAGCTGCTATACATTATCCTTCCCATTTTCTCTGAGTGGCAAGAAAAAATGGCAGTGCTGCACCAACTCGATATTACTGAGAATGTCAGTGAAAGCTTCCAGTCGTCCAGGCGTATTCCATTTGAATTCTGAATTGAAATTTTAATTGACAATTAAAAAAAACTTTGGATTACAGAGAATGAACAAATAAAGTCTAGTTGTCCGGTTCACTATGTTTAGATTTCCACTGTTGTGGGATTTTCATGGAGGAGAGTATGAAAAGTATATATTTTTGGAAACCTCATGGTTTAAGCAATGACGATAGCAATATTTCCATTTGACCTTGTAAAATTGTGCAATTATACTATTTTTCCATTAGATTAACTGGGGAATTCATCGCTACGGTAACTCCATGAATAATATGACAAGGGTTTCGATTAGATGTAAATTCAACCTGGAAGACTAATTTCAGCATCACCTACCTCCAGTCTATGATCGTGCGTGTGAGTCACACTTCCACCTCAGCCTGCCAGCGCAGAGCCACATTTTCCTGTGTTTAAGCCTCCGGCGTTCATGGCTCGTCCGCTTCCCAGCTGTGCTGCAACCCACCTCCACCCCTTCACCGCCTCTTCTATCCATGGCATCACCCTGCTACATCCTTCACCGGTCTCCCATACCACCACCAGTGTCCAGGAAGACATCGCTAACGCTAAACACCCACTAACTATAATCCATATATCGATGCCTATACTGCCGGAGTCTGATCGCTAAAAATATAATCTTTCTAATCTCTGCCTTTGTCTCTCTTTGAGTCTATCCAGGTTGAAAATCATTGCCCTGTTTGTTTCAATTTCCGCAAATACATTAAATCCTTATTCAGCTTTAGACAAGTGGAATATGTTAGCCCAGATTCAGCCTTTATTAATTATGTGTTAACTTAATTACTGTGGGCATTGTCAAATTCAAGGTCAAATGCTCCGAATAATTAAAAAGCCTATAAATGGCTAAGATCACAACTTCAAGCTCTCGAACAAATTATACAGCCCCAAATTGGCCCTGACACAGCCCTTACAAACATCTCCTCTTTCTGTGCAGCTTCACAGATCAGTGTCGACACGGGGCAGACACACAGGAGGACAGTGAAAAAGCTACTGGCCTGGATTTATTACAGCTAAATCTCAGTTGGCACGGCGTGAGCATGTCCCCATCCATCTCCCCTCTCTTATCTGTGACTGTCCTCTTCACCCTTTAGACCCGCTGCCATGCCTCTATATTGCCGTTTTATCTCTCTCCCATTTTCCCCCATCCCATCCGTCACTCAGCCTGCAATGCACCATGGGAGGAGAAGATGTCCCCTTTATGTGCTGCCCAGGTTCTGCCTTACTGAAGCCTAGTGGAGTGGTGTGCTCCTGTGCCCAAAAAGGAGAGAGAGGGGGGAGTTTGAAGAGAGCATTAGGAGCAGGTGGCTCTCCATCTGTCCTGATCACATAAACTTTTCTCTTTGCACTTTACATCAGACACATTCGGCCAGACAGACACCTTCTGCTAAAGCAAAACTGCAGACATTTGCTTTAGGGCTAGAGGACATTGAGATAATGAGGAAGTGCACGGCAAGGTGGAATAAGCTTGTAGATCCTGTTTATGACCTACAAAAGGATTTCGGCGCCCACCCCTGTTTTTATTAGTTTTCAATGGTAATGACTTGCATTTGTATTGCAATGTACAAGCTTTTCAAAGAGCCACACTGTACTCATTATTCAAACACTCCACTCGGGTCTGCCCTGGGGACTGACGAAGCTGCCAATCGGTGCCACAGACCAACACCAATCACTCACTCCCTCCCACACAAAATCCAGTTTGGATTCGTGGATGAATGTTCTGAGCCGCTATAGCCTATCACATTTTTGTTGTTGTTTTCCCTTGAGGGGTGCTTTTGGGACTCTGCCTGCTCCATTGTTCGATTTACAGACAGTTTTATCATTACCCCGCAATGCCCTATAAGAAGACTCTTCATGTGTTATAGGACAATACAAATAACCCGATTTTGGTCAACAGAGAAATTGTTATCCTCGAGCCCTCAAGAACAGATAATTGCTCTATTATAGTGAAGCTAATAGTTCTACTTCGAATTCTTAAGGTTTATTTGTGAGTCATTTTGTGTTGCCTGGAACTGAAGCAGGTGTGACTGTTTGGATAAATGAAAGTAGTAAACAATGAACTCATAGGGCTGACGTTACTATAGATCATTGAGTGTTTGAAGTGTGTTCCGGATTCAGAAGCACCATCACTTCTGAAGGCTGGATCAGGCAGCTGTGGCTCTCTCGGGGGAAACCGTCACTCTTGACTGACAGGGCCGTTTCTACAAGCCGAGCGGCCACATGCACAGGGCCCTATAAACCACCATTGGTCCGTCCAGAAAAGGAGAGTTCAGCCTCATCTGAAATCTGAGGGTCTCGATTCTGTTTTGCCATTCCTCTTTTTTAAATTCACTTGGAGTTTTAGCCTTGTTGTTATCAATCCTTATTGGGTGGATCTAAAGCATACTCCGGCAAAGCGCATTCTCACTGACCACCGGCACTGTGAAGGTTTATGAAATGCACTTGATGAGCACATTTTCTTCTCAGTTTTTCTCAATTTAAGCTTATATTGCTTACATTGTACCTACTGAGAATAACGTTGATGGTTTTTTGAGTTGAGTTGACTTGTGTACAAAATGCGATATAAATAAAGTTTCCTGAGTGTCTGAAAAAGAACCTTGAAAGTTATTCACAATGTTCTGTGTTGCTACAAACCAAATTCTAATCAATTGCAATATACACATAAAACTACAATCTTCCACGAGTTATTTTTGTGTTTTACACCCATTGTCAGCTGTTCAAGTTTTATATGTATTTTATCAGACATAATAGAAACAAATGATGCATAATACACTGCCCAGACAATCATTCACACGTGCACCAGCCCCTGTCCGCCTCTTGTATAAATGCCAGTTTTATTGATGGTGATAATGTGGTCATTTGAAACGATATATTGAAGTTATTTATAGCCTGCTCTCGCTCCATGACATTTGTGTCTCAGTTGTCAGATGCGTCAGATAAATCCACTGCAGAGTATTGATGGCCTTTGGCTCAGCAGATTGAGCTGAAAGCTGAACTGTCAGCATTACAGCCAAATCTTTGGCCCTCATCCAGGAGGTTAATATAAATGTCCAACTTGATGTTGCATTTGCATATGTGCTATTGCGATAAACATAACTGTGTCTGTCAGCTGTGTTGTTCAGTCTTGAGCAGGGGTTTAGCAGAGGAAACACATCTATTCCAGGCCTTGTAAATGTATTTCTCGGAGACACAGTGAATATAACGATGTTTGTGCTCCACTCAGAGCCACATCTGCAGGTACAGTCACCAGTGTCACATTTGCTCACAGTCATATTTGATATCACCGTCTCCCTGGATTGTGGGTCACCCAGAGGCCAGCCAATCAGAGAGCGTATAGTAAAATCTTCTCCAGACCCCGACAGACCTAACCTGAAAAAGCGTCTTATTAAAGACAGACATCTGCGGCTGCAACAGATGAATGGGATGAATTATAAAAATGGTTTACTTTGAAAAAAAACACTCTTAGGAAAAATGAAAGTCAATGAGCTGCTCTTTTTGAGGTGATTTAAGGAAACAAGCAGCACTAACCTCCAGAGTCATGCATTGAGTGCTGCGGCTCAGTTGTGCACGTGTGCAGTGTGCACTTTATGAATGTGTAATACTGTGAGGTGCACTATGGCCAACACCTACTGGTCTCTCTTATGGGTTTGACCTCACAGAAACACTCTCGCTGTGCTCCAGAAGCATGCTTAATGCACTAAGTGTGTTGGTGTGGCTGGTGAGATGGAAAAAGGGCCACTCAGCCTTGAGAAAGCACAATTTATTTGGCAACAGCGCAAACAGGTCCGGTAGATAAACAGTTACGGGAACCAGTTGTTACATTTTACTGTTTAGTGAAGCATAAAGTTGCATTTAATAGTGGTCATTTTCTTTAACACATTTGTTGCGCCATAATCACTTAAAAAAGCATTAAAACAGACTTTAAAAATACAAAATACTTAGTACTAAAGTGTCAGCACAATAAGTATGTTTAAGTCCTTTGAAGTGTTCATTTTATGGCTGAACTCTGCTCTATTGCAGTGGATCTTAAACGTTTCACACCAAGAACCACCTCATGAAATCTTTGACCTTCTAAGTATCACCAGGCCTAGATCACAATCAAGTGTGTATGGGTCTAAAATAGACCGGAATTGCACTAAATTATGTCTGAACTGAGGGAAAATAAGAACCCATGCTGTATTTGTCTCAAACATGTGATACAAAAGTTATAACAGCTGCAAAAATGGCTTCCTCAGTGAATGAAGAATGGCTGCATTTACCAGTCTATTGTGCTGATAGATTTGTTTATGAGAGAGAAAAATGCATAAAATGTCTCTGTAGTTTGTCTTCTACTCCACCCCTCATTGCGCCGGCTTCCTTAGTTATAATTCAACATAGCCGAACAACCGCTGCACGTCTGGTTAATGGTTTTACTGTATTATTCTATTACGTGCTGCTGTATTTCGCAGTTACAACATAATAGCGTTATTTCTCTTTTTGTCACTGTGCGCTCTTACCAATTTTTCAGGCCTTTCTGCACGTTATATTACTCTGCTGAAAAGGCTATTTCCCCTGTGCCAAGCTGGATAGAGTTCCCAATGTAACTGCTGCTGCTTCAAAAACAGATGTGTCATTTTTAGAGTGCGCTCCAGCCTTAGTGCATCTTTTAAAGCTCTCTGAGGTGTCGGCTCCTATTCATGAAGCTCATCTTGAAGATAGAAGATAGCATATTGGGTGTGCATTTAGGCATCTGCTGTGAATATGGTTCTCCTGCAGAATTCTATACATTTAATTGTATATTTCCATAGGCTATTCTCATGTGGGCATTAAAGCTCAGTATAAAACACCACAACATCTGCTAAAAGCGCAGGGGAAGTCTATGGAGCAGGTGTGCGTTCACGCCACATTACGATTTTTGTCTGTGTGGAATTGCACAGAAATAATAATTACGTGAGACGTCGTCCAGAGTTTTATGTCGCTGTAGTTTATAAACACACTTCCTCATTTTCATAAACGGACTGTAATAGGGTCCTTCTCCAGGGTGTCGTCTGTCACGAGGCGCAAAAATCTATGTTTCTGGCTTGAGGTGTCCGTGGGCTGCTGAGCTTTACAGCCAAAACTGGACAGCTATACTTTTTCTTTTTTATGGGTCACCACAGCCCACGGCGAATCCATCCTCCATCTAACCTTTTCTCCTCTCTGTTGTTTTATTTAATTTCATCCATAAAGTTGTTCTCTCGGTATATTGCCTTGTGCGCGGCAGCTCGTTTACTGTTCTTATTATTTTACTTTACAATACAGTACCATGGATGGAAAGTAAAAGTATATGGCCAATGTGGCCATACCGCCTTTGCTCTGCCCAATCCCGTCAGACCTTGGAAGCTAAACAGGGAAGGGCCTGGTCGGTACTTGGATGGGAGACCGTTTGGGAACACCAGGAAGCCTAGCGAATGTAGTGTGTGAGTGAGTGGTTGGTGGTGGTCGGAGGGGCCGATGGCGTAGACTGGTTGCCTCGCTTCCGTCAGTCTACCCCAGGGCAGCTGTGGCTACAATAATAGCTTACCACCACCGAGTATGGAGTGAACGAATAGTGCAATGTAAAGCGTCTTTGAGTGTCCAGAACAGCGCTATATAAATCCAATGCATTATTATTATTATTATTATTGTGGCATTGAAGTGGTGATTAGACACTCACCTGCTACACTTTTTATTACATGATGATATGATTGATTAAAACCCAATCATTATTTGAGTCTAACAATGTTTAATTACCCTGAATGATGGTCAGTATTTTCTTGGTTTTCTTCTGAAAACATGAGTAAAATGCACTAGTGTTGCAGCTGCAGCAGTTTTGGTTCCTTTTGTAACTTTTTATATTCATTTACCTTAAAGCTGCATTATGCAACTTTTTATACGAATAAAAAAAGTTGGTATTTGTTAGTATTTTACCTTGTAGTGACCCAGTGGCTGTATGAGTAGTCAGCATGGGACCTTTACTTTCTGTCACATGGTCTATATGACACTCCAGGATCAATTATTTGATCCGCTGACAAATGAAACAAAACAAATGATCCTGAAGCGTTGTATAGACCACCGAGATCGAAAGTAAAGGCGCCATGCTGACCACTCATACAGTCATTACATGGTTAAATACTCACAAATAGCAACTTTTTTCCCGCATAAAAAGTTGCATAATGCACCTTTAAAGGAATAGGCCATCGTTTTTCCATACTGAGATATGTTCTTACCTGAGCTTTGACGAGTTGATTCATACCTGTCTGGTCTTTGTGCGTGCGCTCAGTCACCCAAATGTATTTAGCCTCTCCCAGCATAGGTATAGCTCCAAACTGGGGTGAAGTTAGAAGCTACCAAGCGGTTCCACGTTTTCCCTATTTAAATACAGTTAGGTGAAACATTACACGATCCAAGTCTAGTTGCACAAAATTAAGCATGTCAATTTTCTAAGTGGATAAAAAGGAGCACTCTATTGTGAGGTGTAACAACACATGGAGTACTTCGATGATATTACTGCGCGGACTTCGAAGTTGACGTATCAACTTGTCTAAGCTAAGGTAAGAACATATCTCAGTATGTAAATAACGGTGGCCTATTCCTTCACTATTTGTGTATTTATTAACCCCATACCGAGCACATTTTCTCCAGCTCGGCTTTACCCAAGTCTAAAAGCTTCTCGACTGGAGCTACCTATAGGCCAGAGTAACACCTTATTTGAAAGCTAAGACTCACAAAACTGATCGGAACTTTTTGTTGCGTTGTCACTGCGTTTTTGTCATGTTTTCATCATGTTTTTGTTGTTTGTCTCTTTAGCACTTTTTTTTCATCGCATTTTTGTCACTTTTTAGTTGCATTTTTGTTACTTTTCCATTGTGTTATTGTTGCTTTTCTTTTTGTTGATCTTTTGCCACTTTCTGGGTTGCATTTTTTTTTTGGTTTTCGTCGCTATTTTGGCACTTTTTTCAAGAAGCTTTTAGGTTAGGGTAAAGCCAAACTGGAGAAAATGTGCTTGGTATGGGGTTAATAGTGACATACACATTTGTCAACTTCAAAGTATGCACAGTTATATCGTCGAAGTACTCCACACCTCACAATATAGTGCTCCTTTTTATCCACTTAGAAAATCGACATGCTTAATTTTGTGCAACTAGACTTGGATGTAATGTTTCACCTAACTGTATTTAAATAGGGAAAACGTGGAACCGCTCGGTAGCTTCTAACTTCACCCCAGTTTGGAGCTATACCTTTGTAGAGAGGGAGAGGTTAAACGCTAACAACATTTGGGTGACTGAGCGCACACACAAAGACCAGACAGGTACGAATCAACTCGTCAAAGCTCAGGTAAGAACATATCTTAGTATGGAAAAACAATGGCCTATTCCTTTAAAGGTGCATCATGCAACTTTTTTATGTGAAAAAAAAAGTTGCTATTTGTGAGTATTTAACCTTGTAGTGATTGTATGAGTGGTCAGCATGGCGCCTTTACTTTCGATCTCGGTGGTTTGTACAACGCTCCAGGATCAATAGAATAAAACTGTAGGTTTTCTGGTGAGAGGGTCCGTCAACGGAGAAAACCTTCCAAACAAATGATCCTGGAGCGTCCATTAGACCACTGTGATGGAAAGTAAAGGTGCCATGCTGACCACTCATACAGCCACTGGGTCACTACAAGGTAAAATACTCACAAATAGCAACTTTTTTACTTGCATAAAGAGTTGCATAATGCACCTTTAACGTGAATTAACATAAAAATTTACAAAAGGAACAAAAACTGCTGCATGATGCAACACTAGTGCATTTTACTCATGTTTTCAGATGACAACCAAGAAAATACTGACCATCATTCCGGGTAATTAAACATTGTTAGACTCAGATAATGATTGGATTTTAATCAATCATATCATCATGAAATAAAATGTGTAGCAGGTGAGTGTCTAATCACCACTTCAATACCACAATGGCCAAATGGTGGTTCAGGTAGGAAGTTAAATCAGTGCTTCTGTTTATCTACAGCCCTTTGGAGACGTTATTCTAAAACGAACTGTATAATTAAAGGAGGATTGAATGGATTGAATTAGAACCTGAATATCCTATGCCATTCAAAATCCATACTCCTTTAATACTCCCCCCTTAGGTCAGTGACCCTGATAGACGTCAATGAGGCCACAATCAATTCAGTTTGGCCATGTTTGTGTGGCAGATTTGGAACGTGCACGAGGAACACCCTCCTAAACCTAACTAGATACATAGATGGATGTGTTTTGCCACAATAACATCACTTTATGAACATGCTGAACACTTACTCACATTTCATTTAACCCTTGTTGCCTCCAGAGATTAGACCGACCTCAGTGAAGTACATATTGCTGGTTGATATCCCGTGTGGATACCGGACCGGTTGAATTCAAACAGATGATTGCATATCCTCCCAACACCTGCTTCAACACACACACACACACACACACCCACACACACACACACACACACACACACACACACACACACTGAAATAGGGCCATGGACGAATTCCCAGTCGGATGTTTGAGTTACATTACCAATGCATACGTAGTGTTTAAGGAGGCTCTGAGCTCCTTTCATATGGAGATGTTCTGTGATGAGACCGGGCTACAACCTGCCACTACCTATCTGATTCGAAATCATACCCCCAGATGTACCCCCCTTTGACAACAATGTACCCCTCGTCCCATTCTCTCTCTCCCTTTTTCCTCCTGTTTCCTCCTGTCTCTGCCTGCTCTACATATGGTAATAACCTCTCACAATATGCACGGCAGAGGAACTTCTATTAATAGTAATGACAGTAACGTTGCCCCAGTTGTTTGGCTTTGTTGGTAGCCTAGATACTAAATTAATGATTGTAATTCGAGACTTTGAAAAGAGCCGTCTGGTTTTAAGGGAGAAATGGTAATGTGTGGCGTACTGAGAATGAGAAGAAAGAATTTGTAACCAAGGTTTTTTTATTCTTCCCTGTGTGTCTGGTGTGTGTGCAGATGAATATGATGGAGATGATTGTCAGAGCATCCCTTTGTTCCCCTGCCATGGGAGGCGTAGGGCTCATCATGTACGGAAGCGTGTTTTGTTGGTTGGGGACCGAATGTGTCGGCTAATTATATGCATGCTCTGAGCTCCAGTCTGAGTTAGATGTCTAAACTCACCTTTGTCTGGGACAGGGAGGCGGAGCGACAGAGCGGCAGAATGAGAGCATATCAGCAACAATGATGGAGGAAAATAGTTCAAGAGGAGGCAGTGTCTGGTTGCGTTTTGTGTTGGAGACAGTGAAGCAGCGTTTAGCAGGTGCAGCGTGACCTGCCACACTTTGCATCTCCTGTCTCGCTCTCCTACTGTGACGAACAAAGGAATGTGATGCTTCAGAAGATCATGCTTGAAAAAGGCGTATACTGCTTCACCTACTCTTGTATTTTTAGATTGCATCAAAAGCATGAACAACAATGCCTTTCTTTTTCAGTACCGTACAGTGTACAGTAGGGCCCTGAATGCGCACACTGCATCTGTCTGAAGTGCTAGAGCTAAAACTTCATTATTTATCCTCATTTGACAAATCTAAAGCAGAAATTGGGTTTCAGATGCATGTAAAAGTAATGCCTTTTTAATATTGATGATGCATGAAAGTTAAGTCACTGTACAAATTCGTAATTAGTCTTCCACTTACATAAGACATTGCAGATTTACTAATTGAAAACGAAAAAAGAGTCTGTGCTCAGTAAAATGGTAATAAAATGACCTCAACAAATTTGATTCACAATGAGACATCATTAAAATTGAATAAAGATTATGCAGCTACAGAACAGTGCAAACGTGCAACACATTTTAACTGTCTGGCAGTGCAAAAGTATATCCAGACGGAGTAAATCTATAGCAAATAACACCATTTTGTTTATTTCAATGTGTTTCAAAACCTTTTATTACCCACAAAGCTCTGTTGTCATCACAGCGTCGAGTATCATATATAACATATTGAATTCTATTGCGCAGTTCCTGTATCCACCATTTGATACAGCTCCTAAACTATACATAATCAATACGTCCATTTCACTTTCTCCCCATCCCCACGCTACATATTTAAAGTTCAACCATTGATCCTCCCTCTCTCCCCGCTGCCTGGGCAATTATCTCCCTAATTATTCATCATCCATCTTCGGCTCAGCGGGCAGTCATCCTGGAAGCAGCGCGGCCTTGTGTCTGTGTACTCTTACTCTGTGTTGGTGTCAAAGTTTGCCAAGATGTATGTTTTGGTGGGGCAAAGAACTCTTCCCTAATTGGTCAAAGAATACGACAGGCAACCTACTCGCTCTGACATTTGCTCGCAGCCTGTAAATAGCATGTCTGTGTAAATCAGCCGGAGGTGTATGCACAGTGTCGCTGCGAGACATCACCACCACACGCAACAACTCAAGGTTCTGCTTCGGACCATATGTCTAGCTTGTCATATTCAGGAGGCGAAGGCGGAGCCAGCCACCTCCAGTTCTGCTAATGATGCTCTGTGGGCAGTGTGTGTGCATAAAAGGGCAAACTTTCACAGAACAACATAATTTTAATATTATAAAGCTTGACTTGTGTTGTCAGAGATACATAGTTACTTCATGTAGGGCAGCAGCCATCAATTACAGCTTCTTCAAATGAATACTAAATTGATATTGTATCTTAAAGATGTCAAAATTATGTATTTTCCTCCCCTTACATGTTCCAACAATGTCCTAATGTGTAGAATGAGCCCAGACCTGTTCACCACAACTGCCTCTAAAATCCTGCCTGTGCCGTCATGCACGAGCTTAATATAGAAGATGTAGATACACATATGACCTGAGGTGGCAGTAGTGAGTATAAAATGGCTAACTTGCATCTAGCCCCTTTAATATCAGTCACTGCATCCATGATCTCTCTGTACAAGACCAACAATGTCCTCAAAAACAAAATAATTTGAACATGTCAGATTTTTTTGGTCAATAAAATAAAAATCTGATCCAGATATGAGATATGAATGTTCAAAAGCATATTGGTTTCTAATCACCAAAGCCAGATGTGTCTCATTCAGAAGAGTAAATGTATGGAATAGTCTGAATAACACCTTAAAAAACTCAGCATCCTTAAACGCTTTCAAAAAAATGTTCAAATCTAATGTAATTAGCAGTTATAAGGTACTAGCACTAACTCACATATAAACTCTCCTGTGTACACTTTGTCTTTACATTACAATGGACTGCTTCGAGACAAATTTATTGATTAATGTGTGACTTGTGTGAATGAACTTTGTAACCAATTGATACAAAAGCATAATAATTTAGTCCTCATCTTGCAGATGGTAAAACTGCTGTATAGTTTAAGTTGCAATTAAGTTGTAATAGGGTTTGGCTTTAGATAAGTGTTTCACTTCAGCCAAAACCCTTTTCAGTCATTGTTTTAGTGTTTTCATGTTTTGTAGTCAATCGTGTCGGTGTGAAGATACTGACTAAAATAAAACTAAACTAAACTATTGATTTAAAAGGTTTTTGTCCCAAAGGTGACAAAACATTATTAATCGAGGGCCTCATATTGAAGTTTGTATATTGAAGTTTGGCATTGAGGGAAACACACCGGTGGTCAAAGAAGTGAAACATTCAACTGGTTGCATTTAAGTTTTAACGGTGTCCGACACCTTTATTTAAAACTTGAACGCAGAAAAGAGGTTTGCTTTTGACGCCATAATCATGCAGAATCATTACGTTTTCATTAAAAAGGACCATCTCTGGAAATATACCAATTCAAGAAGCTTGAGGGCCAACAGAAATTGGGCCACTTATGGCCCGCAGACCGCCTCTTTGGGCACCACTGCTGAAGACAATTGTCCAATCAGAAAGTAGAATAACCCCCACACTTAGAGGTCATTTACCAATGTGCAAAACGAGTAGTGTATCAGCAGCACAGTCATTTGCACATTCATTTTACACACACAGCATTTTCTAATTTTCCTATCAGATTTCAGGCCAAAATACTGTAATATAGGGAATACATTTTTTTTAATTCACTGTAATATGCCCAGATATGCAATGTTCCACATTGCGCTCTCTACTTAGCCCCTGTCTTGATGAATGACCCCTGTAAGGCCAGATCCTGCGTCTAAAACTAGTTTCATAAAAGTAAAATAGCACTCAAAAACCTGGTCGGGCTTTTCCTTTCTGTGTCCAAAGCCTCTTGAGCTTCAGTGGCTCAAAAAAACTAGGATGGAAAGAGAATGATAAACACACACTATTGTAACGTGATGAGGGTCTGGACAGCGTTTTGTAATTATGTAACTGCTTCTGCAAGGATTGACTCTTCAGCTGAGACTAAATGCTTTCTGCCTCGGTACAAACCTGAGGACCAGATGGGAGCTGGTGCCTCCCTGATGATCACTGAAACAATAAAGGAGATTTTTGACATGCGGAGGACATTTTGACCTGAAGTGTATACTGTATTTTCAGGCACTGCCCCGGATTCAACAAAATGAATAAATCAAATTCATATTTTCCTGTTTGTTTGTGTAATCCATGCAGTGACAGCCTCCTACAGCTAAAACTCTCTGTGCTGGCACATCCGCTCCCAGGCCCCAGCTTTGGACACTATGTCAAGCTTGTCATATTTAGGAGGCTATTAAGGCGGAGTCAGCACCCCAGGTCCTATCAATGATGTCACAGTGGACAGTATGTTGAATTAATGATGTTGCCAGGAGAAGTGAGCGAGCGCCGTGGCTGTTTATCTGCGTGTACGCACGGGACAGGGTCATGGTCCGACCTTGGTGCTGGGTGAGGGGAGTTGGGGGAGGTGTGCGGAGGAGGCAGAGGTGCAGCATCTCTTTGTCATCTCTCTAGTCCTGTGGTTTTCCGTGATACGCCGCTCTCACCTCTGTTTACACGTGTCTCAAAGCCCATGTCCTGTGCTTCTTTCCCCCCGAATGCAGTGTGGATACAGGGATCAGTCGCCAGAACAACACCAGAGCATTCCTCCGGTCCGATCAGCGTGGGATTACACCACGCAGTCATGCAGAGCCGGCAGAAGAAAGACAGAAAATACAGACACAAAGCTGTTCTCATACTGTCTATAACTGCTGACTTCACCTTCAAACGAAAGCAAAAGGCAAAAAGCAGAATCAGAGTAATACAAATAGTTAAATATCACAAAAGAGCTGAGACCTGAGGTTTTGAGAAGTGGAGGTCAGTAGGAGTTGGAGAAGAGGGGTCAGATTACCTATATAAATATATACAGTATATGGCCTGGTTTAGGTGTCATAGATGCTGACTGCACTGTTTCAGCTGATCCCAAGGTTGAGCTAGTGTGAACAAACACAATTCATAGTGATTCATGTCTCGACCCCACAGGACAAGGTTATAAGAAGAGCTCCCATGTGGATTTATTGTTTTTGTGTTTTCTCTCCACAACAGACACACTGTATATGCCAAGTTTATGGTTAACCAAAATACATTTCATATTCTACTGCGTCATGTCATAATAAAAAACACATTTCATAACTGAACAGTGACACATTTGGCTTCTGTTGCCACGCTATTGCCGTACCGTGACATCATCTGCATACCATCTATAGCAATATTCTTAATACAGCGTCTAAAGCTAATGTTCATCTCATAATCAAACTTTCATCGGTGCAATACAGCACTGTGTATCTTACTAGACTGAACAGTATGTGCTATACTAAAAGTCCACAAATGCACAATGCATGTTTTTATAAAGACAGTAAAATATCTATGCAAAAATATTTTTGGCGCTGCTGTGTTCGGTGCATCCCAATAGATTTGTTTTTTTTAACTAGAGGGTGTGCTCTATCAAGTGAGGCTGATTTTGACCTGCTCTTTGTCTTGAAACAAAGAGATGGTTACGGCTATGCAGGGCACTGCTCTGTGCCTCTGCGTGTTTTTGGCAGCTGGGGCCATGTTAAGGACTCTTCATTGAAATGCATTGAAATTATTGGAGATGCGTGTTTGAAGTACCTCTTTAAACATTTGCAGTGACTGCCAAATCACATTTGCCTCCAGTGTGTGGATGCAGGAGTAGTCTCAGTAAATGGTGCATTTTGTCTGAATATTTTGTCTGGTGGTACTATGCTAAAAGGAAATAATAAGAATATATATATGTATTATAGTCTGGATCAAAAGAAGAATGCAGTTACGAGTCGTAAACCAATTTTGCTTTTGATTGCGATACCTGACACTGAATGAATTAAATAAGAAAGCACAAGTTGGGTTTTCAAAGGTTGTATTAAAATGACATTTAGTAAAACCTTTTGAAAACTGAAAATGGCAGGCAAGTTTTAAAAGCATCATCTTTCATTTAAACCAATCAGGGCCAAGGTTTTAGGTAGAAAACATTGGTATTGTGTTTTTTTGAGCTGAGAATTTAAAGAATTGCGAGACATGGCGTCCGATACAATATCTGTATATCAACAAGACATTGCAAAACGATATTTTGTCCCAGCCCCAGTAGTTGTAGTATCAAGGTAACAAGGTTAAAGGATAGGTAGAAGAAAATAAAAGCAATCCTTTCATTGTTGGCGTTTTAAATGATGAGTGGGCTCCCTTCTCCTCAGACCTGACTCATAGCTTTGCTGGGAGCGGGACATCATCAGCTCGTCTCCACGGAAATGCTGCTGCCTTGCTTTACAAGCGGGAAAACAGTCGTCTTCCAAGTGCTTATATTACCCACTGCAGAAATAGCATTGGCAGTGTCTAGTTGATCACAAGGAACATGTTTGATGTTGCCGGTATGTTCATGTTTTGGCATATTCACGCAGCATCACCTAGAATGATCTGCGGTGTGGCTTTTTTTAAACGTTTATGTGCACGTGTAATACATGATTGAATTAGAAAACGTGACTCTGACAGCATGTGCTCTTGGGTAGTTAACAGTAGCGTGTGCTCAATCTGAAATCAAGTTAAGAAGTCATGATTCGACAACATTCCTAAATGAGAAAATGACAAACCACACAGACATTGTTATATAAAACCAGTGTGAGATGCATCTTGTGATTGCTCACTCGGGGAGCACGATTTTACCAACCTCTGTTCATCAGGAATTTGTACCTCGTGCTTGTGTGAGATTAGCCCTAAATTGAGCGGCGGGGGTCTTTTGATTCTAAAATTAGGTGATTTTCTTCAAAAGCACCAAGTGGCTTATTTTCAAAAGCAAATACACTTCTCACACTGTGAATGCCGCGTTGGGGGCTAGTTTGGTGCCACTGGGGGTAAAGAGTTTTGGAGCACAAATAATCCCTTCTATACACAAGTACACACAGATAGTAACATGTTGTGTAGACTGCACTGCTGGGTTGTTGGGTTTCCCCTGGTTATCTATGGTCCCAGATGGGCTGCAATCTACAGGACCCTCCAGAAACTGTTGGGGATGTCGCGAGGGAGAGGTCTCAAAGTGGTGAACTATATTGCAGCTTTTTTTTTTTTTCTTTTTTTTGCTGAGGTTTGCAGAGGACACAGTGGTGCAGAGTGCGGGACTGCCACAGTGCACTCGTATATTCTTGTCTGTATAGTTACCCAGGGATCGTTATGAGAAGGGATTAGCACAGCTTTGGACTGGCTTTGTTAATAAGCAGCACAACGGATGCTGTGGATGGGAAAAGAAACAAGCTCATAAGGCATTAAGACACGCACATGTAGAGACCGATTTATCAGAACGGACAAAGCATTGGTTTGTGATGTTAATGACGGTGGATATTCTCTAGTATTTCATGATGGAGAATGTGTTTAAAGTTTAAAGTCACCGTGAGACAAATGGGCAAGCAGTTGTGTTTTGTACCAGCCCCTAGTTCAGATAAATGGATGAGGTTGTTTAAGGGCATCGGCAAATTTCATGTTGGAAATACGGTCAAAATCTAGAAAAGATTGGATGTAATATTTTATAACCTTACAATGTCATTTAATTTACCCCATAATGAAAGGTATTTGTGGAAAACTGGGTATGTTGTAGCCAGTAAAGCGTGTGTGCTCGAGGCTCTGTGGATTGGGGTCCCGGCTGCGGTAATTGGGACCGATGGAGCTGAAAGCAGGGATGAACCGGGGATAAAGGATGGATAAAGGGAGGGATGGAACAGTGCATATTGGCTAAGGAAGAGTGTGCTGATTGGCTAATATTGACCTTATGCGTGCACATGCGTGCCGTGTGTATTTGTGCATGTATTTGTGTGTGTGCGTAGTGCAGCAGATGAACGCACAGCTTTAGCAATTTCTCCATGGACCAATTATATGAAGAGAGTTAGGTCCCAGGTGCGAGAGCCCCCTTCCGGTAATAGAGGCTTGATTAGTGACTTTATTAACTGCGTTTTAGCCTCTGTGAACGTGCTTTAGAGGGAGGAACAGATTAAGTTTGTGTGGCTAAGACAAATTTAAAACCAGCAGCTCAGACGTGAAAGTCCTTAATCCCCTTCCTCTATTTCAGATTCCTACTGTGCTCGTCAACGCTGATTTTACAGCTATAACACTGCTTCCCAAACTAGGTCAGATGAGTCCAGCGGCTTTGTAATGTACACTTCTGCTGCACCCAGTTGTGGAGAAATATTCGCGGATAAAAAATTCACTCTAACGAAAAAACCTACTGCTCGTACCATATCGGGTAAATAGAAAAGAAACTCCATTGGTAAAAAGCCCAAAAAGAATTCAGAAGTGAAAATAGATTATTTTGACTTGAGTACTGTACCTTGCGGAACATTGCAGGTTATGTTGCTGCTACATCAGCCATAAAGGCCGTACCGCCTTCGCTCTGCCCAATCCCATCAGACCTGGGAAACTAAGCAGGGAAGGGCCTGGTTGGTACTTGGATGGGACACTGTTTGGTAACACCAGGAAACCTGCCGAATGTAGTGTGTGAGTGAGTGGTTGGTGGTGGTCGGAGGGGCCAATGGCTCAGACAGGTTCCCTCGCTTCCGTCAGTCTACCCCAGGGCAGCTGTGGCTACAATAGTAGCTTGCCACCACCAAGTATGGAGTGAATGAAAAATGCCATGTCCAGAAAAAAACGCTATATAAAACCAATGCATCATTATTATTATTATAAAACCGAAAAGGTAGTGATATGAGACATGTTCCTAGTGCTCAACTTGACACAGATAGTGATATTTTTGCAGTGGGTCATCAAAACAAGTGCACTTGGAGGATGACCAAATGTACCAACCTCATATCTGGCAACATGGTAACATCTTCAAAGGAGGTGATGTCCCCCTGATGGCAAAGTTACAAGCCAGGTCTGAGGTGAGCTTATTCATTGCAAAGACCTGTTTTTTTTTAAAGGAACAGGCCACTGTATTTCAATACTGAGATATGTTCTGGACTTAGATGAGTTGATGCGTAACTGTCTGGTCTTTACGTGTGCACACCTTAACACCATAGGAGCACTTCGACTTCACTGCGTGAGCGTCGAAGTGCTCGAAGTGCTCCACAATATAGTACCCCTTTTTATCCGCTTAGAAAATCATTTAATTTTGTGTAACTATACTTAGATTGTGCAATTACTCACGTACCCGTATTTTAATAGGGAAAATATGGAAGAGCTTGGCCAACTCCCCCCCCAAATAAAATGCAGCACCAAATCAAGCTGGAAGTTGGTGCATACAATCTGCACTTTCGCTCAGGGCATTATAGCTATTTTTATATTCTGCCAAAAGTAACCCAAAAGTAACTCAAAGTGTAACTATATTTTTGAAACAGTAATATGTAATACAAACATTTTACATTTTTAAAGCTGCCACTACTAATATAGAACATACTACATTTTTAAAGTAATTGCCTGACACTGCTTATAAGGCCACTGAAAACAACTTTAGAGCTAAAAAAAAACAGTAAAGCTTTGTTTGAAAAGAATCTTAAAATATCCCCTCAATTAACATGAAATGCAATGAAAAAAACTTACAGCACTTTGGGTAAAAATGCAGTATTACATTAGAAGAATTGGGAGGGAAATGCAAATAAATGAAGGATGAATATTGAGTCGACAAATGTATTGTATATCTTGAATTCATTCTATGAATTGAGTGAAATGCTATGCTGTGTGGCTTTGAAGAAAAAAAAGTTGTACACCAATAATTTTTTAATTCTACTGCTGCTGCCAGGCTTCCACTCCTACTATGTTGGTACATCTCTCACTTACTGTACTTTTTGACATAAAAATTTAACTTGAGCGTAGCTTGAGTCACTGAAAGAGGGCTAGTTGTCCTTTTCAACGCTGCTTCAAGACAAAAAAGTGTAAAATGTGTCCATAGACAATAGAATTAATGGAGACAGAAAGGCCAAAGGGAGAGAGGTGAAGTGATGTGGGCACCGCTCTGGGGACGCTAACTGCTTCATCGTTAGTAAACAGTGAATAATTCATCTAGTTACCATCGAGAGCGTACAGCAAAAATCATATTCAAGTCACAGACGGGCCGTTTGAAAGCAGACAGTTCCGTGTGTGGCTTTTATTATTCAAAAGCTTATGAACTCTGCGGGACCCCTCACTTTCTGACCGTCTCCTCCGTGTGTGTGTGTGTGTACCGAAAAAGCTCGTGTGTTTGTGGCATGTCGGAGTTTTATTCTTCTACATCTGTGTTCGGGTGAAAGAGAGGACAAGGAGAGGGACAGGCAACATCCCCCCGTCCCTTACCCTGAGGCATGCACCAAAAACGACCCCAGTGGAGATCACTGTAGCAGATGCTTCATCTCACAAAACAGCAAAGATGACTGGATGGATATTGAGTAATTCCCCAACACAATTTGAGGATGAACAAATATAGTACATACATTTTTGAAAAATGGTCAATCAATCAATTGTTTTGCACAGCCCAACATCACAAGGGGAGTTACCTCACAGGGCAGCACCAAACATTAAGGCAATGAAACAAAACAATGAACAATGTAAAGTTCAGGGAAATGAAGTATCCAGGGAAATATGTCCAAATGAGCGTCTGTAGCAAGTGGTGAAGAGCCTCGTGAACCCATACATTAATCGTGACATAATTTTTTGATATTGTTGTAATTTTTGATATCGCCGTGGACACGATATAATTTGTGTTACGCTCAGCTCCATCAGAGCAGCATAAACACTGACTGTGCAGGAGGACACAGGGGCTGGTGCTTAAAAAGTAAAATCAAACGAAGGATGTAAACTGCTTGAGTAGATCATATTTGCGAGGAAATAAAAAAAAAAAAGAAGTATCTTTAAATTAATCTTCCAAATAGGTGTAAGGCTGGAATTTAGATGTAATTTGTCCCTTGTCAATTATATCGTCAAATATATCGCTATCGTGATATTTCTATTTTATATCGTGATTTTAGGCCATCGCCCTGCCCTATCTCCGGGTACTCCGGTTTTCTCCGGGTACTGTTGCTTCCCCTACCACTAATAACATGTGCAATAGGTGAATCCTCCAGCGAAGTGATTCTTACCATCTGCCTGGCTCCACATCTGGAGATGGGTCCCCGGGCACAGCCCTGCTGTCGCCCACTACTCCTTAACGGTTGCCCCAGCAGCAGCATCGAAGGATGGGTCAAATGCAGAGGACAAATTTCCCTATGGGGACAACAAAGTATACCTTACAATACAATAATGAGACAAACCACTCTACCAACTGCGCCACTGTCACAGGATGAGCATAAACATTACAGTAAATTAAGGAATAGAGTCCTCAGTATTTGCTGGAGTAGTTAAAGTTCTAGTACTGTAGTGTTAGCCCAGAGTGTCCCAGGAAAAAAGTATCCCAGAAGACACTGTCATGGTTGATTCTGGCAGGCTGGTGATTGCCTGACAATCCCGCCTCATCTACCCGTGTAGATGATGGACACAAAGGCGCAAGCTTCAAAGTAATAAGCCCAGAAGACCTAAAGGCTCTCCTTAATGGGGTTATGCCTACAGGGGCAACCAAGGGGTACGTAGCCCCAGGGCAGGTGTAAAGTATTTTCAGGTTGGTGTACTGCAGAAGTCGCCAGCTCCACCAACATTCACAACACTTTTCCCCCCACATTAGTGAGCCTTTTTTTTGTTTGTTAACAGAGCAAATATATGTGTGTTGATAAAACAACTGCTATTGTTAATGGTAATATAAGATACAGTGCAAATATTTCTCACAATTAGTCTTTTTTCATTTTCCCTACACACAGCCTTTGTTTGCATACATGTTTCACAAACAGCAGATATCCACAGTCAAGTGTGTAACTGCTCCAGCGCCTGTGGACTTTCATTTCTCTCCAAAATATAGTGTTTTATTCATATTTGTCGGCTGTAATAACTGCGTGTCTTGCAGAAAAGTGCTGTGTGCGCCAGGACTAGAAAACAATATTTTAGTGCATTTCCATAACCGAGAACTGTTATTATGCTAATGTTATTGTGCAGCCATCTTTGCCCTTTGAAGGTGACAGCCACGCGTTTTTATAAACTCAGAAAAAACACAATGAAACTCAATAAGCGGCAAAGTAATCAATGGTAAACTGTTTACAAGAGCGGTGCGTGTTTCTATTGCTTTCATTATTTGATCACAAACAGCAGATATCATGGCAAGACAGTGATATGGTAATGAGCCGTGAGAACAGGAAAGGCTTTGTTTCTGCTTTACCTTGTGTGGAAGAATGCCGAAAGTGTACAATGTGTTACATCAAAAGATTATACTTAAGAAGGAGTGCTTCACAGCAATTACGCTAACTTATGTTGAGGCATTATTGCTACGACTATACCGCATCGTTACTGTTACTGTCCAACCTCAAGTACCCACTATCAACACGTCTGCTTCTTACTATTGCTACCATTACTAGACTATTAAATTTGGCCTACATGAAAGTGAAGTATAACCCGGTTTCTTCAGAAAGATAAGAAGAGAATTGTGTTACATAGAAAATACTCTCCACCTTTGCTTATGTGTGCTGGTGACAGATCTACTCAGCCATACCCTCTGCCCCACAGCACTATGGACACCTGTCTTCCCACGCAGGACAGTCCCGTTCAATGGAAGCCTGATTTATGAGACCCCCAGGGCCCCTCTGCGTTTTTGGTTTCCCTCACTCACTCACTCACTCACTCACGCTCACGCTCACACACACACACACACACACACACACACACACACACACACACACACACACACACACACACACACACACACACACACACACACACACACACACACACTAGGCCGCTATCACTGTGAAGCACCATCCAGAGGAAGAGAGGAATGGCCCTTGTCATTTTTCCTCTTTTAACTGGGGCTGCGCTGCACTTTTTGTCATGGCGCCCCCGAGGGGAGCACATCAAACAAAGGAAAAAAAACCTGTGCACTTTATTGTCTTTTACCACAGAGAGCTCATATCTCTCTCCCCACTCCCTCACTCCGCCCTTTTTATATTCTCTCATATTTCCCAATTCATCTCCCTCCGCCGCTCTACAAGTATATCTATATTTTATCAAGTTTGACGTTTTGACAATGTCCTTTGAGTACGGGCTTGTCACATACATACTGAAGTCAATGGGGGAAAGGGTTGCGGGAGGAGACACTCATAAGCTTATATCTGTTTGAGCTGAAGATGACAGATTTTATGCTGAAGTCAGTGTCAAGTCTGCACTGACAGTACTCAAAAGTACAGTATTGCAATAGAGATTTATGAGACACTTCACAGTAATAGTCAAATGCAAAAATCATTTGAATCACCATAGCAAAGTCATAGTCACAATCACCTACTTATAAAGGTTATTATTGAGGTAATATGTTATTCTCTGTTAAACCCCTGTCAATTTCGTCTCATTTGCACAGTACAAAACCTGCAAACCCTGTAGTTTAGACCTCGTCAAGCTTTGACTTAGTTGTCTTCTATAATCTCTTTCAAATGTTCATGGTAAAACTGTCCATTCTGACTCCAGTGAAAGGCAAGAGCTACTCTTTTGTCCTGGTCACTTGCTTTGATAGATAGAAATGTTTGACCCTGGATAAGATGTGAAATCCAAATGCATTTCTTTGCACACAAAAGATGAAAAGAAGTAAAAGTATTTGTGTTGTTTAGCCTTGAATGTTCAGCTCAGTATATACAGCAGGCTTAGTAGAATTGGTACATTCTTAAATGTTTTGCATAATATTGTGCATATTTTGTATCAGTTCAAACAGCCACAAAACATAATATTCCCCAAAGAAATCATATAAAAGTGGATATTTTCAAAAACTGTTTTCCAGCATAAACATTATTGAGGCTCTGCGGGAAAAGAAAGTCAAATAAATATGTTGCAGAAAAGCAGTTATTTCTGAAGCTGAAGTATACTTCAGGTTTTATTATTACATTTTTAGCTTTGTTTTGATGTAGGAACGTCAGAGAACGCTCTCAGAATGATTCCATCCATAAATTATATCTGTTTTCGCTTGTGTCCCAGTGATACAACTCACCAGAAGTGTAGCACAGCCTCATCATTTTGAAATGTTTGAGAGCTTGACTCACTGAAGCAGCATTTTAGCTTTTGCAAAAGATTTTCACTCTAAGATGCAATTGAGCTCTTTGCAATTTCAAGCCATTTCTATGCCATCAGAGAAATTGTTGAAAAAGCAAAATAACAATATTCACAAGGTTGCACACATGGGATGGGGGCAGGGGTCAAAGAGAATGTCTGGGAGGAAGCTGTTTCCCAGTGGATCTCCTGCCCTTTAGCTGCACAACAGACTTTTGAAAATAAGTGGCTTGCAGCGTCATTATTTTCATCGTATGCGGGAGACAAAACGCTTGAGGAAGTGAAGAGCTCCACACAGCTGGTATCTCCTGGCCCTGAGAGGGGGTATGAGCTAATCAATACTATTGAGGAAAGATTCCCCTGGCAATTTCTTCTTGCTGTGTCTGTTGAGATGTGAGTCATTCAAGTGCTGTTTCTGCTGCTCTGGGAAATAATGGGGACCTCCTGGAGATTGCCCAATTCAGACCAATTCAAAACCATAAAGGCGGACATATAAGGGTATTTTTGTTGTTATTTCCTGCCTGTGTGGATGTGTGCGTTGGAGCTGGTGTTGCTGCCTCTTGTGCTCTGAATGTGCGTGTGAGAGGCAGGACACAGGTGCACAGCCCGGAGGTCGTCCAGAGGGAGCCTTGAGTTCATGTGTATGTATGCCTGACTCTGCAGAGGACACACAGCAAACACCATGGACTGCTTTCCCAAAATGAGGAGGTTGAAATGAGTCTGTTCATGTTGGCTTTGAATTATTACAATATGAAAAACATCTGCTTACTTCTTTGTTCAGGGTTTGACATTACCATGAGCCAAAAAACACTGATAGATTTCAGTCTTGACACATAACTCTTTGGCCATTTGAGTTTGATAATAGCATCTTGATCTGATTGATCAGATCATGCATGCAGTTTTTGTGACGGTCACGCCCACAGGTTATAGCTGTGGCACGAGGATCAAGGTTGGCATCTGTCTAAAAATGAAAGTCCAATTGTCTTGTTTTCACCTTATGATTGATTTAAAGGCATCACTGTGTAACATTTTGGATTATACTGTTGCCAGCAAAACAAAATATGCTGCTAATGACAACACAGAAAATGCTATTTTTGCTGTGGGTAATCAAAGAATGGATTTGGATGAGGACCAAACCTATTGAAATCTCTTGGCTGGTTCCACTGGGATGTCCTGCTCCCAGTGAAGTTATATTCAGGTCAAAGGAAGGTGATCTACTCACAGCAAACACGCTTTTGTTTGTTTGTTCACTTTTAGGCCTTTTTCAATACAAATTACAATATCTATGATCAAATAAATTAGATTAAGATTAACCACCTGGATGACTGAGAATTTACTCAATTTTATTGTTTTTCATACACAATTACAAACCCGCTAGTCAAGGCAGCGCATACTGGGACCTCCTTCATCTTGGGGTTCTTGGCAATTGCCTGGTTTCTGCATGATGACATCTCTGCACTCTACAATTATAGACCTCTTGTTCCTATAACATGCATTTCATCTTGGTGTTTTGTGGTGAGAAAAGGGATCTATAATCTACATAGTTTAAATGCATTCATACACATATCACATGGACATAAATTAGAGTACAAGTGTTTATATTTGCATGTGAAAATGATGACATTCTTTTCATACATAAAACAACTGATGAAAGGAGAATGAGTTGAGTGAGACTGGCACATTGTACCGGTTATTGCCTCAGCCTCTGGTGAGCGTAACACCAGATAGGGACACAACACATGCTCACGCAACATGTGCAGACACAATGCTGTCTGACTCTTTCTCAACACGGCCGAATAAATTATGAGGGCAAATATTTAGCGAGTAGCTGCAAACTGAAATAACTGCCAAGTGAAGGCTGTGAGTGACACCAGTCCTGTTTTGGCTGTGTTGGGCATTTGGGGCTTGTGCAGTCATCTATTTTAGATTTAATTATCAAAGCCAATGATGAAAATGGCACGATTTCTCCACACTGACAAATGGTCCATCATTAGCGCTAATTGTTTTTTAAATGAAAGATGGTCTCCCTATAGATTATGTTTTCTGAATTTCATCAAGCTTTTTGCCGCAGATGCTTCTTACAAATTATATGTGCATTATTCATCTTTATGGCTCCAATAAAGGGCTGATCACAGTGCATTTTTTATTTTGCCAGCATGAATTATAAACGTTTTTAGTTTTGATGTCACAAGAGAAAAGACTGACCTATAAAACGCTGCAGCTGTATTATTATTTCTGACATTTATGGCTGCTGTTTTGCAGAGTTGTGGCCCAGCAGGTGTCCCGTCCTGGGTGGGCAGTCTGCGGGGGGCCAGTGTCTGTGGTCAGTGATGTGAATTAACATGCTGCTCAAAAACGAATCAATCTAAATTATTCAGTCTGTTATTTTAGTGTCAGCCACAGAGATGATGTCGAGTTGTCAGGGAAACATAGTCCCATGATCTGGAGTCACAGCTGAGTCCCCTTTACCTGCCGGATCTGTAACAGGGAAATGTCATCTGAGCATTAACTGGCAAAGAGGGATGGAGGGCAATTAACTCATTACTGTGACACTGACAGGTCACTGCTTGTGTCAGGAGAGTGTAAAACATACATCCAGCCACATGTCTTTGTGTCACTGTCACAGAGGACGAAGTGGTCAATACTTATAGATCCAGAGGGACAGGACAGACTGAGGTCCAGCTGCTTCTCTGTTGATGAGAGCCTCTTATGGACATGTGTGGGCAACACTTGTATTCACGGTCACAGTCCCTGTTCGTTTGTCAGCATCATGCCTCAGAGGCTGCTACTCTACACGGCACGTATAGTGTCTTTGTGTGTACAGTAAACACTTATCTACTGCATTGGGCTGAGAGGAGCGGCTGCGAGAACAGCTGTGAAATGAGAAGCTGATTCTTCGCCACAACACTGGGATTTACCCTGAGCCAGAGCCCAGACACAGTGCTGTGTGCCAACAGGACATGCATATGCATGCAACGACACTCACACACAAAGAGCTTCCGCTAGCACAGATTGCATCATGCATTTCAGCTCATTTCATCATGTGTTAGTAATTTCATCCTGAGCTTTTACCCTTAAACAAACAACTATAAAACATTCATTGGTTTCTAGCAAAGAGATAAAGAGAGTCTCTTGTGTGCAAATAGGTTTGTGTTCACTTATCCACAGGTAACATGCAACCTGCTGTTCACTTCATTACTTTCTCCTTCATTTTAAGCTTGATTTAACTTGACAAATTGACTATTTATGCACTGACTCCGTTTTTATTGAAGGAACTCGCACACACTGCAGGCTCAGAGCAATACTGCCAATCTGAGGGGAATGAAAACCGCATCATTTCAGTCTGTATTCCCTTAATCTCACTCCAAAAATACACATTTGCACCTCATTGTGGAAGCTGTGAAGTAGACAGACTTGTTAATTCCCCCAGCAGAGGTTTAGCTACACATCAGGCTGTGTGTCTCTAAGCCCTCAGTCCCTGCTGCTCTTTCATCCTTTTTTTTTTACCTGTCACAGGCGATCTCTATACACCCACAGCCACCTGCACGGTCTCTGTATGTCGGAGCATGTTTGTGTGCTCCCAGTGAAACACAGTTGTTGTGTAAGCACTTTCTCAGTCAGAATATTTGACAGGCCTAATGAATCTCTGAAGAACGGACCGGTGCCAGCTCTCTCTTGTCGTGTCTTGTCTTGATTGTTCGCATACACTGAACTGTCATGCTACCTGTTTTCCTGCTGTCTCCCTCTGTTTCCAGATTTAAAATGTCCACCCAGCACGCCACTTCATATCCCACCTGCCAACCCTTTTCAGTCAGAGTTTACTACAGTGGGTTACAGTGTTTTCTATATGCCACACAATGCTCATCTAGACACATCTCACCACAACATTTATCCAGGCTTGGGATCCGCACAAAAAAGCCACATTATCCCGAGTTTGGCTTGATAGAATTACTGTATTTTGAGAGGTCACCAATTGGTCTCCCCTGTCTGCGGTTCAGCGTTTGGCACGCGCAGACCTTCATTCCCCTGCAGATTTTGATTATACTTCACCATGCAGTATTAGTTACGCCTCTGTTCTGCTCGTCTATCCCAAAAAATCCATTACCTATGCCTGAGGAGGTTTGTTAGTTTACTATCGCGCGCTAATTACACCACATTATAATACATAGGACTCGTCTTGTTTTAATGACCAGCAATTAGTCAAATACAATCTGCCAGTGCACTAGAACCAGAACAAAAGACGTGGGTGTGACATGCTCCATATAATAGCCGTCCTTCAAACACATTACTCTGAGTGCACATGTCAGAAAGTTGTGGCTGCTTCACTGATCTGTTGCCTTTGCCTGAATCTATATTTGGGGAAGGGGGGGAAGCGCATGAGTAATGAAACGCTTCACACTCATTTGGCTTTTGCACTTCAAATGCGATTGGCACAGCACAGCGTCTAAAACACAGCCATTAGATCTATAATGACTGCTCTGTCGGCTCCCCGCGGATCGCACCGCACACACAAACACCAACCCCCCGCCCCTCTCTAAAATGTCTATGTATTATGCATTCCACCCATCTGCCACTCTGCAAGCGCTTTCTCCCTGGGGTAAGGGGAGAGAAAGGAGGTGGTGGTGGTGGGGGGGGGAGTTACCACCTATCCTCCGCGCGCTTCCCTCCCCATCTGTATGTGTCAGGTTGCAGGAATGTCGGGGGCCCACCTGTGCTAAGATTCCTCCTCTCAGACAGGTACGAGCATATGGCAGGGCTGTATGACGGATTTATGGACTCCCGCGTGTTCAGCGAGCGCGGGGAGAGAGAGTTGTACTTAACAATGAGGATGCAGGGAACACAGCAGGAGAAGAACCTGCCTTGGTTTATGAGCAGTAAGAACAAGGTGCCCATTTGTGAGGGAAGATATCGAGGGGCGCATTAACATATAAGGAAACAAACAAGCCAAGAAGTCTGGAATGTGTTTGCCTTTGGGACAGAAATGTAAGCTGAGACACAAAGCTTCAGTGTGAAAATGAATCCAAGCTAAGTTGTGCATACATGATGGACAAGAAGTGCAAGTATCAAAGGGGTATTTAGTGAGAAATGTTACAGAGGGAGCAGTGGCTCTGAAACTGCTGTGTGTGTACCACAGGTGTGTGTGTGTGTGTGTGTGTGTGTGTGTGTGTGTGTGTGTGTGCGTGTGTGTGTGCGTGCGTGCGTGCGTGTGTGTGTGTGTGGGGGGGGGTTAGAGTAATGCATTTAAGTTAAGGTGTTTTACTATAGACATGGTATACAGTGTACAGATTTTTTATTTATTTATTTTTATTTAGCCTTTATTTAACCAGGTTAGTCCCATTGAGATCTTAGATCTCTTTTACAAGAGAGACCTGGCCAAGATGAGCTGCAACACTTGGTTTCCATACATTTTAAAAATCTGGACTGGACTGATATCACAAGAGACTTGAAACTATTCAAAGAAATAAGTGATTTTTAAGTCCTTCTGCAGGAGGTTCCATATAAATGGAGCCGAATAACTGAAAGCAGTCTTTCCCAGTTCAGTCCGCACAACAGGCACAACATAGTGCAAGGTGTCATTAGAACGAAGACTACGCTGACTCTGCTTCACTTTTAAAAGACAAGATAAATAAGAAGGCAGCCTTCCAAGAAGCGCCTTGTAAATCAAACATACCAATGAGAAAGTCGACGAGCCTGAAGTCCAACCCAATTCACTTTAGAGTAAAACAAACAGTGGTGAGTAAGAGGTCGACAGTTGGTTATGAAGCGCAGAGCCCCATGATACACACTGTCCAACAACCCAAGACACTGTACAGGAGCATTCATATACAACACATCGCCATAGTCAAGAACAGGCAGAAATGTGGCTTCCACCAACCTCTTCTTCACAGTAAAAGAAAAGCAAGACTTATTTCTATAGTAAAACCCCAGTAACACTCTCAACTTTTTGGTTACATTTCGAATATGCAATTTAAAAGACAATTTATCATCAATTATAAAACCCAAATACTTAAAACTCGATACCAATTCAATTTTCGGTCCAGATTTGGTGCAGATTGATTCAGAAAAACTAATTTTCTTTTTTAGTAAGGAGAAAAACATCAGTTTTGTTTTTTCTGCATTCAGAACAAGTCTGAGATGGCACAACTGATCCTGCACTTGATTAAAAGCTGATTGAAGATACTCAAAGGCCTTTGCAGGACTGGGAGTTGAACAATAGATCACTGTATCATCTGCGTAAAAGTGAAATTTAGCATTTGGGATATTTCTTCCAATGCCATTAATACACAGTGTAAAAAGCAAGGGCCCAAGTATGGACTCTTGAGGCACTCCATTTTGGATCTGCAGAACGCCAGAAGCAGAACCCTCCAATTGTACACTCTGGGTTCTATTGGACAGGTAATTTTTGAACCATTCAACTGCCTGGTCTGAAAAACCACACGCTGACAGTCTTTGAGCCAAGACAATGTGGTCAACAGTATCGAAGGCTTTTGTAAAATCAATAAAAAGGGCAGCACTGCAATGTTTATTATCAAGAGCTTCAGTTATATCGTTTAAAACCTTCATAGTAGCCGTAGTTGTACTATGCCTTTTACGAAATCCTGATTGAAACTCTGACAAAGTAGAAGTAGAAGCAAGGTACAGTTTCACTTGATCATTAACCAAGGATTCAAGAATTTTTGCAACAGAAATTTTTGAAATAGGCCTATAATTATTTAAATTTCTGTTAATATAGATAGATAATTTAGTCAGATCTGTGTTAGACCCTTTTAGACCAGGTTTGGTCCTTTCTACCTTGTTCTTGGTCTGGTGGAACTTGGAAAATCAAATATTTTTTGAGGTGGAGCTGAAGGTTTGGTCACAACAACCTGGAGGTTTTATTGTACATACGTACTTGGGTGATGGGGAAATAACACCGGATACACAATGGAGAACTTCAAAACTCTTCATTGAAAGTCCCCATGCAGCCCAGGAATTGAACCTGAGACCTTCTTTCACTGAGGCAAGAATGCTAACCATGCATGGCGGTTCCAGATTATTCTAGTTGTATTCTCTGTAGAGGTCATGCAAGTAGGAAGATTTAGGTGTCAAACCAATAGCACTCACTAGAATTCACAGATTTCACCGAAGGACATGATATTTGTACTCAAAACCCTAACCCTTCAGTTTCAGTCTTTAGATAAACATCACATTTTGAAAAGCTTGACTCCCTTCGCCCATCCAGCGCATACTGGAGCGTATCCCAAACATTATAGTATCAATCATTTATGGTCGTACAAAGTCAAAGAAACACATCATGTTAGCGTTTATAATCATGTAATAATTTGACATAGAACATATTTATTATAATTAAGAAGTGACTGATTTGTTGACCCCAGGAGTACATGCTTTATTTCTTTTCAAAAATAGTTTACTTTGCCATAACATTTTGTTTTATAATAGTCAAGGAAAATGTGCAAAATAACCTTTACGATTGAATCGGTTGCTTATCATATTATTATATGATAAAGAAATGTCTTTATGAACACTAAAGATAGGTTTGGTGAAATCAGAAGAAAAAGTAAAAAGTAGGTTTCATAAGGCTGGCTCCTATGTAAAAATGAGTGCAGGCTAGAGGCGAGAGTGGAGTTGAGATAGCACTTCTTTGTCTCACAGCTGCCAAACCTTCACCCTGACCCAAAGCAGAGTGCAGCCCCATGATCCTCATCTGGGCCATTACATCCCTCAGCTGTTTCCGCCCCGCTGCTGTGTGTGTTTGCCCAGAGAACACAGAGGCACCGTTGTCACCATGCAGCTGTGTGTTCTTCAGATGTTTTTACACAAAGGATGAAATGAGATTTGGCCGAGAGAAAAAGAACAGAGGAAGAGCATGGTTTATGGATCAAATAGTATGTGGGTTTTCAGTTATTGCCTTGGGCCATGTATAAAATTAGAAAATGTTTTTAGAAGTCTGAAACTGTGATTCTAAGAAACGGGATAATCGAGGGTCTTAAAACAAATGCAGCTGATTTTGTGTTTGTGCATGATATTAATTCAAAAGAAAAGTAGATATATACTGATCAGATCAATTCCTTGTTAGAGAGGAGCCTTGTGTTTAGTCTCATTGATTAAGATGGTCACTCAAAATTACATTATGTCCAGACATACATAATAATATGTATATCATAATATGTGATCTGCTTTCTGTTCTCCTGTCTTGATTTGTTTTCTTGTGTTTGTCTCTGTTCATGTCCTTTGGTGTTTTATTTTGACATGTGAGTTCTGTCCTTGTGGAGTTGCTTTACTTCCCCTGTGTTTGCCCCGCCCTGATGTGTTACACCTGTGCCCCGTCCCCTCATGTATTTATATGGCGCGTCTCCCTTGTCCTTTGTTGGTTCATTGTCTACGTCAGCCCTGGTTCCTTTGAGTTTTTGTTCCTTCAGTCCTTCGTGTAACCTGGATTTTCAGGTAGTGGAGACCGGGGCTATTTGTCACACGGGGTAATTGCTGGGTCAAATTGCTTTTAGCCACACTAGAGGGCGCTGTATGCTGGTACTGATATATAATATGTGTATTGATATTCCTTCTCTTCCAATAATAATTTTGTCATTTGGGCTAAAGCCATAAGGGACAGGACACATTTGAACTGTTTTATGCTTTTCCCCAAACTTTAATGTTTGGGTTATTTCTGTAATGAGAGCTTTCATTTTGTTAGTGCCTTAAACAAAAGACACTGATCTGAAAGACACAGATGCTAGCTTCGATTTGAGCCATTTTAGAGCTAACATGCTAAAGCCGTTTGTTAGCTAGCTTACATTGTTCGTAAAGTGGACACTTGTGGTTATTTGTCACATATAACATGGTGGGACATTTTTTTCTTTTGTTTCTAATGTGTTAATAATGACTTTATTTTAACATGAGCTCTTGTATGTTTAGGTTATTTTACATCATTTTACATTATTTTTACACATCTGGCATTGCAACTGTCCTTTTTATCTCAAAAAGCAAAAAAGTTACAAAGGTTTATCAAATTTCAGGTTAAAAAACTCCATTAAAACAATAGTGACAACCAACCCCCAGCCCCCGCACATGGGGCACATTGTCACAGTCGATTTTGTTGTGTTTGACGGTTAATAACTATTTCAATGTGACAGAAAAAAGAGAGCGATGTCTCCTTCAAATCGAGGGTTCAAGCTTTCATTTAATGCAGGTCTGACTCTTATGGGATTTTCTGTTGATGAGGTGCGAACTTTAGGAAAAAAATTAAGCATCAACAGTTTTTGTTGCTTTCTTTTCTTCCCCATCTTCAAACTGAGACAGAATGATATATTTATGATAGATGCTAGAGTACTTAAAACAATACATCTGGTCTGTCCAATCTTAATATTAAATGATTAAATAAAATAAATGGGGTCGCTGTGTTTTTTCTTGTTATTTTTTTTATTTTTATGAATGCATAAGTTGATTGTTGTTTATGGCACAATTAGGGGGACTTGAACTAAACTTGATCCTCTGTGCCAATAAACGTGTTGGCAGCTCTGTGGCCTGTGTAACCTCTTACAATCAACTGTAGCCTGTGTATGTGATGGGTCTCTCTTAGAGGCAGTTCATGATACTGCCTGTGCAAGTTATGTAGGCCTAAACAACATTACAAAGCAAGATGCTCTAACAATCATATGCCAGAACAGTTCCCATGATATAGCACATTATAATTGCTCCTCTAAATGAAAAGCTGGGAAAATTAAACGATTTCGAGCAGCAAATTGGTGTGAATTGTTTTTTTTTTTTAAATTGAGAGCAAAGCAGATGTTCGGTGGAGCCTTTGAGGAGCTCATGTCCGGGTTTGTGTAAGGCGAGAAGGATCAGCGCGATAATCTTTTCCCTCGTCTCGGCTAAAGAAATCCTGTCCCAATATAATCAGGGATGACGCCACATTCCTCTTTAGCATTTTAATAGATAGTGTTCCTGTTGCACTCCCGCTCTTTGTGACGCTGACACTTCTCGCATGGAGGGGCCTGAAACCCCAGCCGCTCTGCTTTCAGAGGGAGTGAATGTGCAGATAAGGCCAAGTCAGGTAAAACACTACATGAGTTTGGCCACAGAGGGAACGGCTATCAAACAAAGCTATTATAGGATTGGATTTCCGCTTGTGTTACAGCAGACTTTGATACTTGAGTTTTATCTTGTATGTTATCACTTCACATCAGGGATCACACACACACACACACACACACCTGCAGCCCTGACTTTGCTGCATCTGTGAGCTAACTAACTTATGTTTCACAAAGGTACACAAATTTATGCACATGTACATTTTTACCGAGGTCAACATAAAATGCTTTACAGCTAAGGGAAAGCAGCTAAAGCTTTAATTTTACTCAAATTATGATCGAGTCATTGGTCAATCTTAATTCTACAGTCAATCCTGTGGCCGTCATTGCACATTAGGGCTCTCAATGGTCCAGCAATTTTTGAAGATTGAATTATGTTTACTTGAATAGGCACATGTACAGTATGTTTTAAGGGTAAGTAAATACTTTATTGTCCCCGTATAAGGAAATTCCAATTCGCTTACATTTTCCGAAGCTTCAGCTCTTGTTGTCAAATTTCTTCCCACTCGGGGGAGGGTTCAGGACATCCATAATTACACCTATTTGTTCTTCTAAAACAGCTTCACTAACTGATTTAGAAAAAATAGGGAGTTGGTAGAAGTGACTTTGTGAACGTATTTTGGCAGGTTTAGGAAAGTTCGGACCCCTCCTCCCTGGAGTGGGCAGAATCTGAATGGGCCTCTTGCTTGTGTCTGTAACCAGTCTGACATTTCACTTCAAAATTGAGAAAAAGTTGCTGATAGAAGCAATCGAAGCTCAGTCAACGCATCGACGATATTTAATCAATATGAGCTTGTGAAAGTCGTTGTTTTTGCCTGATTTTACCTCAAAACCAGATTGTCCTTGCACTCCTGCTGTTTTGGATGTAATCATTGTAGTGGAACTTAAAGTAAATGTTACTATTCATTCAGTCTAGCTTATTTCCATTGATCATCACCACTCATTCCACAGTGAAGTCTATGCCTCTGCAACTATGGGCTTTAGGCAAGACTCATCTAGATTCAGGATACAGTGGCATAGTTTATGTTGCACCTCTGGCAACAACGGAACTGTAGTGCATACAAGTCGCTGCTAGTTTTGCACGCGGGCTGTTCAAACACATTTTGAAAGTCACAAATTCCCGACGCTTTGTCCAGAATAGGCCTATTAGTTACTGATACACCTATTCACACCGACTTAAGAAGACGAGAAGGAAGACTGATTGTGCACCTGCCACAAGAAAAGCCACAGCCACGTCTACCTTTTCATTTGCATAGTATTTAGCAACAATGCGTACTGTCATCGCTCCCACTATGGGCTGCACATGCCTGCGGACAGGTTTACGAGCGGCGGCCTGTTGAGTGATGGTCTGTTTGGAGCTGTGCGGCTTGAATAGAGGTGCGGAGAGCTGAAAGTGCGGGAGGGAGGCAGAGGTGTGGAGGTGAAGACAGGCCGGACGCTCCCAAACAGGCCGCCTTTGTGCCAGAGGCGGACTCAGCACTGCCGCGGGGAGGGCGCGTCTGTGCTGCACCTCGTTCAATTAATATGAAAGATGAAATTAAAGTCAATGGACAGTGTCATGCATAATGTGCGCGCCTGTAAGCAAATTTGTGCGCAGGTAATTAATATAAAACATGGCTATGATTAGTAACAGACAATGCACACAAGTAATTCGATTAAGTGCTCTGTCTTTCTAAATGCCACCTAATCAGTCTTTAACTGCAGAAGATGGCAGGGCTACATCTAATCTAATTGAAATGATAGATAGTAGTTATTTAAATCATCTTTTGCATGGAACATTAACTAAAGCAAAGGCAAGCCTAACCCTTGTTTAAGAAAAGTTCTGCCGCTCAAGACAACTTTTCCTTTGCCTCTCACTTCTATTCATAAGGGTTTGCACGTTACAGATTTATCACCACATTTTACCTCGAGGCTAAACAGTTCTTGCTATGTTGAAAATGTTGAGGAAAGGACTTCGCACATCAAATACTTCAAGTGCAGGTGTTAATGCTTTTGAAAATATGACACAGTTGCAAGTTCATCAGTTGCATAATTATCATTTTATTTCAGTGAAGCAGCAATTTTAATGTTGAAAGAAATGATGGGCTGAAAATTTTAATTGACATGGAATTGACAAGAAGTGACGTAGAAGAAGGTAATGTTCCTTAGCAGCTTGACTAATTTCCCATTGACTTAACATGGTTGGCACGGCAACAGCTGAAAATTGTCGTCCTCTATCTATGTCACTTCCTGTCAGCGTCCAATAGGGAAGTGAAACTATAAACATCACAAAAAATGGCCAAACTACAGAAAGCTGGGTACAATGTATAGCTAAATCTTAAAGGGATATTTCAGGATTGTTGACATAGGGCCTTATTTCCTCGTTATCCAGAGATATTTTTTTTGTAATTCATGCAGTTTTTATATTTGAAGACTTTCGTGGTGCTAGGCTAGTGCAAGGCTAGCACATTTCTACGATATCAGCTAGCCTGCATTAAAAACAGTGTGACCCGCTCCACAGTGCACCTGAGGCAAATCACTTATAACACCAGACTAACCATATAAATGTCGGTGTCGATGGAGTCATTTTAACCATTTTGCATTTAAAAGACCTTATATTTGAGCAGCATCAGCTTCGTGGTTGTATAAGCCAGTGTTTTTCAACCTTTTTTGAGTCAAGGCACATTTTTTTCATTGAAAAAATCACGAGGCACACCACCAGCAGAAAATGTTGAATGAAAAATTAACTCTGTAGCCTATATTCAGTCGTTCTCATCAAAGTGTCTTGAATAGGAACACGGCACAGTCTCACTCGCCACAATGCCCCAATGCCTCACTAATTCTCTTGTCTCAAAGAAATTAACTACCTGATATGGAAGAGTATTATATGGTTACTCTGTCGATCACTAAACAGCACAGACACTCGAAAACGGTACATTATTTATGGATAATAATGCATTTGTTTAAAAAAAACAACTAGGTGAAATTGGATAATTTCCCAAGGCACGCCAGACAATATCTCACGGCACACTAGTGTGCCACGGCACACACTGGTATAAGCTATGCAGCAGCGGAGAGATCTGCTAGAAAATAGTCCCTCAAAATGCGATCATTCACGTGATGCATTATTCTATGGACACACACATTTATATGGTTAGTCTGGCGTTATAAGTGATTTGCCTCAGGTGCACTGTGGAGTGTGTGAGACTGTTTTTAATGCAGGGTAGCTGATGCCATAGAAATGCGCTAGCCTAGCACAAGCCTAGCACCACGTAACTCTTCAAACATAAGAACTGCATGAATTTCACATTTCTTCACTCTGGATAACTAGGAAATGAGGCCCTATGTCAAAAATCCTGAAATATCTCTTTAAATGTAAATGTGTTAACTGTTTTAGTAAACATTGTGTCTAATGTGTCATATGCACTTTAAGGCAGGTGCACAGGAGATGAAGGAGCTTCCCATGGTCAACCCATGATCAGAAAAAATCCCGCACACTGCCAAAACTTATGTTGAAAATGTTGCAATGCAGTAAAAATCCTTTCACATTGCTTCACCTTCTCTGTCTCCTAATGTGAAGCTATTTGCAAAGTCACTGCAATTTTACCCCCTTGACTGATATGGTGGCGTATCCCTCAGCATCTAAAATATAAACAAGTCACATTTATGTGCACTTTTCTACTTTGCTGGGCTTTACATCAATGAGCCATTCGCCCGTTCAGACTTATAGTCATACACCTGTTTACAAAGACGCTGGAGGCAAGTTTCATGAGTTTTGCCCAAGGGCACAAGAGAATGCACTGGAGGGATCTGGCATTGAACCACTTAGTTTTGGATCTGTGGACCAAGGCTTTAACAACTTAGCCACAGCCGCCCTGCAATAAAAATGTGCCCCTGTATTTTCTTTACCACCTAAACAATACACTGGGTATTTTAAAATAACATGAAGATGCTTTAACTTAATATAAAATGTTGAAAAATCCTGTTGTTGCTCAAAATGAAATCTCCTAGAACTCCTTCACATGATTCCTTATTGCTGAGATCGCAGGCTTCTGGCACAAACAGGAAGCCTCTATAATCTAATATGGGCGGCACATCTCCTGCAGCCACACTGTCAAATTCTCCAGAGCTCTATACCCACTCTATCCAAGTTTACTCTTCTGACAGTTCTGTGGGGCCATACCTGCTCAGGGCTTTAACTTACGGCTGCCACTGGGGTGAGGGTAAACACTTTGACTCACATGAAACATCCCATACAGGAACCCAGTGTTTGGCCAACAGCAGACACTCTCATGGTAACACAAAGATGGACATATTTCACTTGCCAAGACATGCATGATCTCAAAGGAATGGTCAGCTGGCTGAAGTGAATGTGATTTATGCAATATGTGTAAAGTTGTTTAATCGGGAATGATACTGGGTGGAGATACCGCGAGAAAAGCCCAGTGTTTGCTCAGCTTTATTTGCATACATTGTGTTCACATATTTTCGGTGTCATTGTTGCGTCGAGCTATTTACACACTGACTGCATCCATGAACCCAGTGTTCAGAGACTGTTTAAGTTGTCTGTTTGCTCATTACTTTTTGACACATTAGGGCAGTGGCTTCCGGTCTTTTTTGTCTTGCGGACCCTTTGAACCTTTCAGAGGTGTTGCTGATTATTCAGAAGGAATCAATAAAATTACTCTTGTAACATTTAAACATTTTACTGTAAATAGCCTTTCCTTTATGTTCAAATAGTTCTAGTTTCATCTTCCTTTTTAGTTTATTTATTTATTTGAGCAGGGACAGTGTTTTAATCTGAAATAATTCCAAGTACCCCCTGGTTGGGAAACACTGCATTGGGCTATAGTCGAATGGATGAAGTACAGATAAAGATATCAGTGGGTTATTTTTACTTCATTTTTATTGCTTTATTTATTTCATTGCCTGAAAGCGCTTAGGGTGCACTTAAAGGGACAGGGAAGGGGACACAAAACAAGCAAATAGCTACGGTATGTACAGGGAAGTAAAATCATTCATTAGTAAAACATTTACATGAGTGATTAAAACAATCCATGAGCCTGTGTTTAAAGACAGAGAGAGATTCCAGCTTTAGTTTATTTTTAATTCTAATGGTTAGCAGCAGCAAAAGAGCAAAACACAGACTTGAGCAGCAGTTCTCAAACCAAAGCATTTAAGTTTTGGTTTCTGTTATAGTCATGCTATTCAGGTCTTTTCAGGCATGATTTTATCTTGATCTGGGTCTGTGGTATTTGGAAGGTCAAATATGTCAAAAGGTGGTGCTTGGGTGTGAAAAGTTTGAGAATCCCTGACAGAGCTTCCAGAAAACTTTGTAAAAACCAAGCTGTAAAGTCACAACAAGTGTGAGTCATCGTCGCCAGAATTGCATTTGTAATTTAATTTCAAACCGGAGCAAGACTTGATAGAAAAAAACCCAATTAAAATGTCTTCCTCACAATAATTTGTGCATGCGGTGGATCAAAGGCATCATCGCGGTACATTCATATTCAAAGGAAAGCTGCTCTAATAAATGTGAGGACTGGTGGAACTAATACAGTAGCATGACTCCCAAGACTTACAGTTCGGTTTAGAAGTATAAGTATTGGGAACGAAGGTGTGTTTTTGAAGTGACAGAATGAAGACGGTTTTTGGGGCGAGGGATGAGAGTGGTAGAGACAGGAGTCAGAGAGATGAGGGGAGTGCAGCCCACAGGGAGGCATTAGCATAAAAAGGCTTAAGCTAACACTCGGGACGTGATAGAGTGGAGAATAGGGCCAGCAGCCAGCGGAACGAGTTCAGAGGAGATGAACTGCATCTGTGAGGCAGCTCTGCACACCTGTGCCCTGAGCAGTGACCACACACAAGAGGCAGGGGCAGAGAAACAAAGGCTATAGGGATGATGTAGTGTCTATAGAGATATGAGTTGTGGTGCAAAGGGTTAAGAAAATAACACTATATTTAAGCGTATCCTGTTAGATTGTGTAACTTTTTTTAATGTGTACAGTAGTTTTTTGTTTTTTTGTTTAGTTTATTAAAGCCGCTTACATTTTCCGACATTACAAATTACGCATTAAATAGTCATAGATGCTAAAAAAGAGTAGGCTGAAGCAAGAAGCTCATGAGTGCCTACCTCAATTCCACATAATAAACATTTGCATTTCACTGTAATACGTGAGGACTGTGCTCTCAAAAAAGCATTTACTTCAAAAGAAAAAACATTTCCCATGTCTGCTGTATGTCTTCTTAAAAAATATAACATGGGCTATATTATATATCTTTATTTGGACATTTTAGCAGCAAAAATAACCACATAGTTGATGACAGTAAAGTGGCTCAGTTATTAGTGCCTTTTCCCTACAGTAAGAAAGTCCTGGAATTGATTCTGTAAAATCAAATTATAAATATCATTCAAAATCATTTAAGGTGAAAAACATTTAAATCTGGTTTAATTGGTTTGGATATAGTATTTTGATATTTGGCTTAATTTCAATAACATATGCTGTTTGAAATTTAAAAAAAAAATACATCAATTTCAATGTCTGAAAAGTTTAAAAAAAAGAGTCTTCTAAATGATCTTGCTACCCCCACTTCAGTGTCCAGCAACCCCCCACTTTGGGAACCACTGCTCTACACCATGAGCTCAGGCTCTGGAGAGCGGGACAGTTCTTGCACACTTCTTTTGACAGCGTGCCTGAGTGACAATAAGGGCCACTAATGGCAATCCAATACTAGGCTGTGAAACATAAAGCTTGTACCAACTAAAATGGTGAACTTATGTGTAACTGTACATTGTTATGGGTTGGTCAGGAAAAATAATTTTGTGCAAAAGCCTTTCAAGGCTGTAGGCCCCAAGAAAAAAGAGACAAAGAAACTATTCTTTGCTTTACTATGCAACAAAGCCTTTGTCGTTCAGAAAGTGGAGTCTCGTGTCTTATTACATTATATTTCCAAACTACTAATACATCATTTATTATTCCATCGTGTGTGTGTCGTACATAGATATAGAAGTCATTTGTTACAGAGCACATTACATTGCACTAGATTAGGTACAACGTGTCAAGGGTAGTGCAAAATAAAGTGTTACCCAAATGATTTTTGTTTTACATTTTTAAATGTCCTTTTTTCTTTTTGTAAGTGCAAAGATACTTAGGATTTCACTGCAGATGATCATAATGAAGCCTGTTTTGTGATTGTTATCACTGTGTAAAAACACTGATTAAAATGAAATATGATCATCTAAAACCCTGCTGAAAAAACAGCATAGACCAGCATGATTCCCTCGCTGGTCTATGCTGTTTTTTCAGCAGGGACATAAATTGCACTAAATTACATCCGTTCAATTCAAAATTTCGTGGGGGAGGACCTCCAGACCCCCCACATGATGATACGGACCTCAGTATTTCTAAAATCCTGCTGCGGGCCTGGTAGTACAGCGTCTGCAAACAGCCACTGGTTTACAACTTTCACCTTCAGAAGTTATGGTTTTGTTGGTGCGCTGTAGAGGCGGGTTTTCCGCTTGCAGCGTTTGGTTGATCCAGTATTGATTTGCTGGAGGGACAGAAGAAGAGGAGGAGAAAGTGAAAGGGGAGGAGTAGAGGAGAAACCCTGGCCTGTGAAGCGAGGAGAGAGATGTGATTGTGCGTGTCGGGACGAGCTCACAAGTCTGCGCGAAGTGGTCAGAAAAGCATCCGAAAGTCCGGGGCGCATTTCGTTCCACACGGGGCGTGGATTAGTCCAGATAAAGTCTGGCTGGATTGACTTGAGGCGCGACTTACTTTTGCTCGTTGTTTCCCGATCCGCCCTTCACTCCGAAACACATAACAGCTGTGTTTTAATGCCCCTGCGCACCCGAGGAGCAGGGCAAGGAGACCAAAGTGAAGTAGAAGAGGCAGAAGAAGAGGAAGGCGAGGTGAGGAGGCCTGGACCCTACGCGTCCTCGCCTTTTGGACCGCTCTCCCCTCCTGGCCCTGCATGGACAGGGATGGGGAGAGCCGGATGCTGTTGCCGCGAGGCTGAGCGCCTCGCCTCCCCGTCTTCAGTGCGCTGCTTCCGGCCAGTGCTGCTGCTGCTCACCGCTCTACTCTCCGCTGCACCGCATATTGGTAAGTAACTTTCCCACATTATGTGAGCTTCTCCCTCCACTTTCTCCAGCTTTTAGTGCGATAACACTCTACACCCGGTCGGGTTAATAGAGCCTGTTTCTTGAGGAAGCGATCTGACACTTTCTAAGTTATTAAGCCGTAGTAATGTGTGCCTCGCTGAACAGTGTGTTGTTGGGCCTGATAATGGCCCTCTCACCAGCGGCAGTGCAGCAGTCTAAGCACAGATCGAGTTTCCCCTTCTCTCCTGGGCCGTCATTCTCCTGTCTGCCCCGTAATGGCTCGTAAGGCTGGAGAGGAGAGGGGATAGAGAGGTCTGGTCTCTGGTTTATACAGGTCTCGACCAAACCAACGTAACTTAACCTGACAGTTTAATACAATGTTATCAGCTCGTTATTCATCTGTTGTGGATGGCAGGGGAAATATATATACACATATCTTTTTTGTTCTTCTAAAGAACCCCGAGTGACTCTTGGGGTTCTTCAGACATGTGGCAGCATCAATGTGATTTAGAGAGTCATGTCCTCACCATGTGTGTATGGTCAGTGACTGTGGTTCTGAGTCATCCAGGGCTTTTCCGTAAAGTGTAATAAGAAAGGTAATAGTAAAACAATTTCTAGTGATATTAATTGTACATGCTTGGTGTTTGTTCCTGGTTTGTTTCACAATGATCTTGGCTTTGCTGAGTAAAAAGCTTCTTGTGTTTTGAACAGAAAACAGAGCCTCCCTGTATAAAATCATTTGTTCATGAGAGTGCTGTGTGACTGTGTGTGCAGGGGGTCGGCTGTGGTGGCTGCTGTCTGTTAGGCAGTCACACCTCCAGTAATTAGTTTAACACAGGAGTTGGACTCAATGCCTTAGCGCTTGGAAACTGGACAGACCCTATTCATGCTATAGACACCTTCTATATGTGTTTCACTTGGAAACAATGAACAATGTTTAGTCTTTGAACAAATGTGTCAGTTTTTAGCTCTGAAAGCCAAGAATGAAAGGTTTATTGTTGAAGATGTCGAGAAATGTGTTGTGAACTCCTGTATGGCTTTGTATCTTGGAGAGTTGTGTTTTTTGGTTCAATGTGCGAGCGAGTGCAACAACACAAAGTGATCAATAAGCACTTTCACAAGCCATGCCCTGACTGGAGAGATTATCCCACTAGATCCTTTCTGATCTCTAGAGATGAGAGAGAAGTTCGGTGCTCAGACAAAGAACCGGCGGGTGCAGAGGGAGAAAGCTGCTGGTACTTTTGACCTTTGTGTCTCTTGATCATAAAGATAGTGCCTCAGGAGAGGAGCACTGAGAAGGGAATAAGAGAGAGATGACCGGAGGGGGTTGACTGTAACCTGCGGTTTGCCAAAGCAGTAAGGCAGCTGAGGCTTATGGTATATAGGGTACATCCAGTGTAGTGATTGTGCTGATAGGCAGAAATGATGAAAAACTACAGACAGGGCTCGTAAAAAGGAGATTTAAAAAATATTGAGGTGAAAGCAAAGGCAATTTCTGTTGGGATGTTATTGAATCTTTTATTGTTTACTCAAGGGATATTGAAACCCAAAAAATGCCATTTCTATTTTTAGCTACTGTAATACGTTTGTAAGGTTTTATTTTTTCTCCACAAATTACTTGATTTTATGGATATTTGTGAACTATGGGTTTAGACAAGAAAGAAGGTGCTTTAGAAATGGCTTGAAATCTTTTGACACAAGTGGATATTTTAATGGCTTTTATATCAGACAAATTGATTTATCTTACACAAGAAGGTTTTTTTTCCCACTCACGATACTTTCTATTAGATTAGTGAGGTACATTTAGCAAGGTCCTTCTTTGATAGATCACTTTGTTAAAAGTGCATTAGTGAATCTCATGATTCTGGTCCTCTACATATGAACATAAACTCTGATTAGTCTGATTAGTGACCCGTGTTAAAGTACAGATGTGGAGAGACAGTCGGAACTTCAGCCGATAGACAGAGTCTCCTCATTCCTTGGAGAGTCTGTTCTGTGGGATGGCAGGCAGCCCATGTGTCAGTGTCAGTATTTAACAAACACGAGTGAGATTCTGAAATGTTGTGTGAGGGGGACTGTGTCTGCCCCCTCTATCCAAAACTAGGAACACTAGTGCCCCCAAATGGTTAGTTAGATCTCCAGCATGAGCTAAAACCATCTCCAAAATAGATTAACAACATAGACCAATGTGGAACATGGTAACTATGTTGAATAAGATAGTGTTACTGTTAAATGGACATGATATGTGGGCCTATCTTTTGAGTTGATTCATTTGATTGATTCATTTGAATATAGTCTCAAATCAGGTTTGAAAGATACAGTGGTGCTAAACTGAAACACTGTTTTAATGAAGGCTCTAGACAATGACTCTGCAAGTGTAAAACTCATGATAGGCTACATTGTGGTGCTCGAGTCTATTGTAAGTTCTTTGCACATATAGAAAATCCAGTCCTGAATGTTTCAATTCAGTAAAAGTGATGTTCTGTCAATGCTGGGGAGGAAAATCGATTTCTTAAATAAAAAACAAAAATCTTTGAGAGCTGGCTGTGTTTTGTTTGTGTGTTACTGCGTCTCTCCTCCGCAGAGCGGCTCTCTGGCCTAATCTAATAGGAGCACGCTGTGACTGATGCATTAGGTTGGCCCTGTAATCTTTCTTGTGCTAACACGCTCTCTGATCTATGATATAAAAGGGCTGCTCTGACCTTTGCTACATTCACAAAAGTAATGCATCCATCGCAATCCATCGTTTCAAAACAGTTACATATTAATATAATCCATACAGTGCCAAACTGTTTGTTGCTTATAAACTATGGAACATACTAGTGAATATTGCAATTCTTTAATGACAAAAATAGGAGACAACATATCAATAGACTATAAAGGCTTTATTTAGCACTTCAGTCTTGTGTGTGCCATAAATTTTGCGCATCTTAGTCCTTACTCTCTGGCTGTATAAACAGTTTTATCACAGTTGCTGTAAATAGTTTTTTATCTCTCCTGTGTGGCCGCCCTTTGGTTTATAACACATACACTTTACTACACACAATATCACCGCAGATTTGTGAAATGTTTATCCAGCGGTTTCTCTTTTTGATTTTGAGTTTTATTATTGATTGTATCAGATCAACAGCATCAAGTGATCAAAGCATAACTTGTAACCTCAGGTGCTCTTATATGAAATCATCTTTATCTAGTGAAATGTTTTATTGCTTATGCTTTTACTACTGTTCTCTATGACACTGCTATCCTCACACTTTTTGTGTCTCCTACAGGTCAGTGCCAAGTGGCTACTCCCCAGTGTCGTATCCAGAAGTGTACTACAGACTTCGTCTCCCTGACATCTCATCTCACCCCAGCTGTGGATGGCTTTCACGTTGAATTCTGCAAGGCACTGCGAGCGTATTCTGCCTGTACACAGAAGACAGCTAAAACATGTCGTGGAAACCTGGTCTACCATTCTGCTGTGCTGGGCATTTCAGATCTCATGAGCCAGAGGAACTGCTCAAAAGATGGGCCGACTTCATCCACACACCCTGAGATCCAGCATGAACCTTGCAACTACCACAGTCGCAGCCAGCATGCACACTCGCACTCCCATCATCCGCACACACACCCGCACCCCCATGGACACAGTCAGGGCCACTTCCAGCCGACCTATCTCTTTTGTGGGCTGTTTGGAGACCCCCATCTCAGGACATTTAAAGACAACTTCCAGACGTGCAAAGTAGAGGGGGCGTGGCCTCTCATCGACAATGACTATCTGTCTGTACAGGTTACAAATGTCCCTGTGGTCAGTGGCTCCAGCGCCACGGCAACCAACAAGGTGAGTCCTCTGTGTTTTCGACCGAAGCAAGAAAATAGTAGTTTGTTGGAGCGCCAAATAGCCGATATCCATATTGCAAGAAGCCACAACAATACAAAATCACATCTCTTTCATCTGACTGTGTTTTCGCACAGCAGGAGCCCCTCATGTCGCTGTTTTAGCACAAGCCCCACTGCCTTCAGACAGGATGGTACCGGGTTGCTGGGGCGTTGTTAGAGGGCCCGGTTCATTTCCGGCTCTGGGGCATACTTTCCCAGTCAGACCAGGAACACTTTGATCAAATGGTTAGGTATTAAGAGTAACAGCTTACAACAAACATGCATGGTGTTGAAGTGGTTTAGTAAAATACTGCAATAATATTGTTATATTATGTCAATATTCAAGACAGTTATCCAATTTTGTTTTGTCTCACATTGTATAGCCCTAGTTTGTAGATAAAGTTTCAAAAGAGATGGTATGATTTACATTAGTTTTGTGACACAGAAAAAGATTCATTTCCTCTAATGGCTTCAAGGATGTTTTTTTTTTCTCCCCCAAACTACACATTAGATTTGCAGGTGTGAAGCCAACCGTCCATCTTGTGACTATCTCTTGTGACTGTAGCAGCGTTAGAAAACTAACGTGGTTAATAGCTGCATTAGGCCAGACCTCTAATAACGTGTATGCGATGAGTGAAAGGTCCCACTGTTCCCTGCTGTGTGTGTTTGGAAGTTGCCCATTGCAGTTAACAGTTACCAGAGCCTAGTGTGAGTTACAAGCCCTATTCCCTGTAAGACACTTTCCCCTAAATCAGTGCAGATGATGAGCCGCATGAGGTGATGACTGTGCTGTTAAAAGAACTACTCTAATGCTCTTGTTGATGAGCTTGAATTATTAAAAACGCTACACCCCCACGTAGAACCCTGGCAAGCAAACACACATTAAGCAAATGGACTGGCTGCTTCACAGTAGAGGTAGATTTGACCTTGTGTCAGAGGTGGGGTGTGTTATTAGTCACCATTATTAGAGACACACACTCACACACATTAACAGCCCCCAGGCTAATGGGCGGCCAGCCCTCATTCCTCATGGCTGTCATGTGAACAAAGCCGCCATTCACCGGAACTATGATGCTAGCGCTAACCGTAATGCTCACACCACACCCTGGATACTACCCCGTAAGATCACACTTTATGTTTATGTAGCTGCGTCGAATTACACCTTAAAAAGTCATGCAGTAAGTTCTCAAATGTAGTGTGTGATGCAATGAATGTCAAAAAGTTTCATGCAGAAAGTCATTGTTTGGTAAATGTTTTTGTCAAAAATATTCTATAAAGTTTTGTCCAATGCACTGTCGCACTGTCTTAAAGTGTCAATGTAATAAGGTACTTTAATAATATTCTATGCTTCTGCAGATAACCATCATTTTCAAGCCGTTTGAGGGCTGCACAGACCAGAGGGTGTACCAGGCGGTCACAGACAGCCTCCCTGCAGCTTTCGACGATGGCACAGTGAGCAGTGGGGATGCGCTCCACACCTCCACAGCGATAGAGGGAGGTCTGAGGAAGGTGCGGGCACTATGGATCTCGGAGCGCAGCCCGGGACACCATGTGGAGCTGCACGCCGGATACATTGGTGTGACAGTGATTGTCCGCCAGACGGGTCGCTACCTGACTTTAGCGATTCGTATTCCTGAGGAGTTTGCTCAGGCATATGATGCCTCTCAAGACCTTCAGCTCTGCTTGAATGGTTGTCCCACCAGTGAGCGCATTGACCAGGGGGGGCATCTCCCCCTGTCCCCTCCTGCACTGGGTTTGCAGCTACACAGACCTGGTTATTCTTCATTGACACAGGCCTCTGCTTATGGTGGCCCACATCTCTTCACTGTGGACAAAGCTCAAGAGCACTGCAAAGAACAGCTGGATGTACATGACATTTACTTCCACTCCTGCGTGTTTGACCTCCTGACCACTGGGGATGCTAACTTCACTGTGGCAGCATACAGTGCACAAAAGGACATGGAGAGTCTTCATCCACACCAGGACAGATGGAGAATCTACCCCAGAGCAGCCGCCACCACACACACTCATTCACATCAAACTATGTTCTCCTCCCTTCTTGTGCTGTGCGCTCTCAATGCGGCACTAGCCTAAAACAATGAAGTGTGCTTCTGAGTGGTGAAGGTTTGCACTAGACAGAAAGTTTTGATAAGTTTTTTTCCGGTGAGCACTGATTCAGAGCACTAAATCCACTCCGTGGTGAGACGGAGGATTATGATGCTGGTAATGCGGCCTGCGGCACAGGCAGCTCTCAATGACTGAAGCTAAACTGACCCTAAGGTTGGACCCTTTCGGAAAACAACGCAGGATTTGACGTTTATGACAATGGCAGAAACAGACTGTAAATAGTTTGTTTTTCGTTCATGGTGCAGTGCATAGGTTTTTGTGTTTGGATGTGATTTTTCTTTAATACCTCAGAAAGAGGAAGTTTGTCTTAAACAGAAGCACTTTATTTATTTTTTACAATCCATATCAGTGTTTTTGTCTTCTACCAAAAATAATCAGCCTGTAAAATATTTCACTTTGGTTCAAGTGTTTTCCAGCAACGGCTTTACCCAGTGATCTGTTCAATGTGAGTGTTCTTTTGAATGTATTATGGATATTCTTAGGCAGATGCCAGTGCTGTTCTATTTTGCTGTTTATCTGGATGTATGTGTGCAAGAGTTTCACTCTATAATGGTGCAAAAGGTGTTCTCTTCTTTGTTTGGCCCTCTGCAGTGAACTAATGAGCCAAAGGTTCATAAAAAGAGTGTGATTGAAGTGTGTACCTGAATGTTTTGACATTGCTACTGTAGATTGTTTTATTCCTACTGAGAACAAGCTGCTCCCCAACGGGACACAAACAAGTGTGAACAAACCTTCATGTTTGCTGCATCTGTGACAGAGGAGAATTAATCTGAATTTAATTGGCTTATTACGCTCCTTTTGTAGCATTATGATTTCTCACAACATGAATGAATGCAAGTTTAGTGAAGAGTGCCTGATCAGTGTTGAGAAAGTTATTTATATTGTAGTGAGAAGAAGATAGGTTCTGTATTGTTCTTATTGGTTAATAATTTAAACATTGTCAGATGTGATTGTACTTCCACCTAGTGGTGCTTTGTTGATATTAATGTGACTCAACCCACGCAAAAAGAACAAAAAAGACCAAAAATACTTTGTGCAAGTGTTTTAATAAAAAAGCAAGAATAAAGCAAAAAAAACAAGTTTTTTATTATGTCAGAACAAACATTATTGTTTCTATTCATTAGTCACTCATTACCCCCGTCTGAGCGCTCCTTTGAATCAGATAAAAGGTGTCTCCATCTGTGTTTTCAACTGTCAGTCTGCAACACCTGGGAGAGGAGCATGCCAAACCAAGAGCTGTTTTATCCTCAGCAATAACACGCCAAACAGTTGCATTTGGTGTTCTCTTGAAATGTCAACACGGTTTGGACTTGTTCTGTACTTCAGGCTGCCAGCCTCTTAAGTCCAAGTCTGGAAAAGAGTGATGTTGGTTTTATACTTTTTTTTTTACAAACTACTGTACATGCATTGACCATCTATACTACATCTATTGCTAAGATCGCTCAAAAGTCACAATTACCACTTGATAACAGCGTAAATGGTCAGCAGAGTATTGAAGACCAGTATCTTCAACAGAAGCAGCCTTAGTAACAACACAACCACAGTGTTGGTCCAGCCTACAATTTGACAACACAATGTTACACACATATTACAATTCATATGAGTGGGAAACTACTCAATTTATTAGTGAATATTACCTGTCAGCATCTCCGCAAAGCATTGTGCTTTTTCATCATCTGAAATCGAAGGCATTGGTGATCTCTGACCCAAAACATTTTCTTTCAGTCCAACATTATGACCACTTGATCATTATTATATTGTCTCCTCATAGCCCTATTGACAACAAACCTGGTATATGTGTATTCTTGTTTGGACATTGACATCTACTTATAGATATAACACATTTCATCTGAAAACTCATCAGTTGCACTAGTTCACAAAAACATCACCTGGTTCACCTCTTTTCTTTTTTTCAGCTTGTGCCCGTTGTGGCGCCACATGCTGCCTAATATCTTATCCCCTAACAGGTGCTGGATGAAGAGATGTCATTATGAGTGGCTAGCATAGACTAAAATAAATATCTCAATATGTTTTGGGACTTTCTCAATAAAAACAGCAAGTGATATAGATGCAAACCATTAGCAATGTAATAAAATGTGCACACAAAAATCTTTACGAAGCCTATATATTTGCTAATCCTTTAGTTTTGACAAATGTGTTGCTAAAAAAGAACAACAAGAACAGCTATTCGCTTTCTTATTTTTCCACCAGAAGCCCTTTATTCTCAGTTTTCTTTTGGTCACTGTATGCCTACAACTCAACACTGTAATTTTGCATACACTACCTTCTGAACAACAGTTTTGAAATCATATTCTTGACTAAATTACCCACCTTTATAAATTATACTCTCCAGCGATAACAATTGAAAACCTGATGTGTGTATTTAAGTCATAGATCTACCTGAGGCATTGATTTTGTGTCTTCTGCTCACTCGGGGGCGTCTCTTGTGACTGGCCGAGCAGCGGTATGCAGGCCAGTCGTTAGTGGCCACAGTGATGATGGACACTGGGCTGTGACTACGGTGCTTGCTGCTCACTACGACACTAGAAACGGGGGACTCGAACATGTGGCGGCTGGACGGCATCCTCCACTGAATCTCCAGGTGTCCTCTCCTGAGATCACTCACGACGCAGACAAGCAGGGTCCAGCCCAGTCTGTCCCCAGACAAATGAACTGGAGGAGCCAAAGCTGTCAGCATATGACCCTTCACCCCTGTGGACACAACAAACATATGGGGAAAAATAGGGCCTGCTGGCTTTGTTATTAAAAAGGGGTGACACTTTTACTGGAGATTGATAGGCAATAGCTGGAAATTGATTTACTCTGCAATACTAATACTTGCATAAACACCAATAACTGGATGGCATTTACTGCAGTACTTCTGCTACAGCAAACTTACACATAACCTTTAACACCAATACTAGTTCTTCTACAACCTGTACAACCAGCTTTATCGCACACACACAGAATAATACTCATTCAATAATGAATTAGGAATAAAAGTTTAATAAGGATTTCTTTCCATTTTTCAGGGACAAGGTGAAACAGCGGTACTACAGACGATTAGCCTGACAGAGTGAATAGAAAAGCCTCTCTTACCTGTCCACAGATAGATGAAGGGAATGTATAAGAGACGCTTGCATGTCTCCATCAGGTCTGCCTCACTGTAGGGACTGAATGTTGTGTGATCTTCTGTGCTTGTGGGTGTGTGCACCCAAATGCCTGCATGAGTGAACTGGAGGGCACTGTTTGAAACTGCAAGAGCAATGCATTGTGGGATCATGTTACTGTATTTTGATCCCCACTCACTCACACACACACATGGTACAGGAGATATGAATGCTCAATGTGTTTTAGTCACTTTAGTCATGAAAGGAGTCCATGGTTTGTTTTATTCACAGTAATTAAGAATGATTATATACACTAATAATTAAACATCAAGCATTATATAAAACTAACTTAATCTTTATATTTGCATGTACAGTATTTCAATGAATATCACTCCCTATAAAGGATATGGCACATTTTGCATGTGCAGTGGGAGGAGTTGAGCTGAAAACAGAAAGTGAAAGCATCAGAGACATCAGGAAATCAAGCTGCTCACAAACATGCGGTAAAGCATAGCTTAAGCATTTTCTGAAGTAACTGTAATGTTTAAATAATGTTTATATCAGAACATCAGTGAACAGTGTTGCAACATCTAGTACAACCTTAGGCTTTGTTTCCACTCTTCTGCAGCTGTTTGTACTCTAAATATAGCTGCACAGACAGGGCAAAATAGTCAGGGGTTCATTAGTTTGCATTTGTTGATGTAACAGAGCTATTCAATCAAGAATGTAATGTTCACCTTTTTCAGGTCAGAGGCAGTTTTCAACAACTGGAAACTGGCAAAGCTGTGACAACTGGACACACACCCTCAGCCGGTGATCAGTGTTCACAGCAGGTCCCTGCCTGGACGTGACCGTGTGATTTTAATATTAGCTGTCAGCCCACCATTGAAGCTGCTGACTTCTGTTTATCTGAAGGACAGTTGCCCTACAATGGCCTTGGTGAGTCTGTGTGCTCTGTCCGTTCTGCTTCTGCGGGAGTGTCATCTGGCACAGTGCTCTCAACAGGATCCTAGTCCTTCAGTTACAGCAGGGAAACATCCAAACCTGTCTTTTCCCTGGAGTCATCTGCGTCTCCCAAGGTACGTCCTTACAATAACTTGAATTAATGGTAGGGAATACTATTTTTTGTTGTCAATGTTATGTGTCCTTAGACATGAAGCAAACATGTTCAAATCCAGTTTTGATTTGACTAATAATGCTGATTAAGCCACAATTACTCAAATGATGTACATAATGTTGTTTACATGATATGTTTTGGTTCCTGAGATTATCCAATCAGAAAACCCCACTTTGGCTTGTCAGATCCTACAAGTTTACAATAAACCTTTAAGGACTTTTTTTTTCTCATTTTCAAAATCCCAACTCATGTAATTTACAGTAGTCCGAATATATGCTAGACACTAGAGGGTCTAAACTTTATAACTTATGTAAGAGGGAGTTAATGCTTATGCTTGTGGTGTATGCAGCTTAAGGCACTCCAAGTTCAGTTATAGTTGTGTTTTTGTGTGCGCATTTTTTATATTGTTGTGTTATATTGTAAGTTGTGAAATAACCCACTCACAGGTCATAATACCTCAATGTATCTCTGCATTTTAGATACATTCTTCCTGTACACTACCACCTTCTTGTGGACCCAGATTTCAGCAGTCTTAGCTTCAGTGGCTCAGTGCAGATTGAGATCGAGGTCCAGAACAACACAAACTGGATTGTACTACACAGTAAGGGCCTAAATATCTCAAAGGCCTCAATTTCTGGCCGTAACTCCACGCGTTTCTCTGACCAGGTAATAGTAAATAATTGTATACTTCAAATATACTCAGCCTGTATTGACCCAAAGCTCTCGTTATCTTAGCCTCTTCCAGTTCTTTACAACCCTCCTCATGAACAGCTGGGTGTATTCTCGTCTCGAGTGCTCACCACTGGACAGAAGTACTTCCTTTATCTTGAGTTTAAAGCAGCACTTTCAGAGGGATTTTATGGCTTCTACAAAAGCACCTACAAGACTAGTTCAGGAGAAACAAGGTACACTGATGATATAATTTTTCACCTTTTTACTTGTTCCTAATTTGACATGACGGTAATGAAAGTGACTTGTATTCAGAGTTTTAGCTTCTACTCACTTTGAGCCCACCAGTGCGCGCATGGTCTTCCCGTGTTTTGATGAGCCAGGGTTCAAAGCAAACTTCACCGTCAGGATCAGGAGGAGCCCGGAGTTCATTTCTCTGTCCAACATGCCTCTCGTAAGTATAAAATATCACTGTGTATATTCTCACAATACACTAACAAATCACTTAATCTAAGGTAAGCACTCGTGAAGTGAGCGGGGGAGTCTTCGAAGATCTATTTGCTCCGAGCGTGAGGATGAGCACATATCTTGTAGCTTTTGTCGTCTGTGACTTCAAATATGTCACCGCAACAACATCCTCTGGGATTCAGGTAAGACATTTTGAGGGATTTTCTGCTTTAACTCACTTCTATGTGGACTTTCTTGTGGCTCATCCTCTGCAGGTGTCAATCTACGCCGCTCCAGAGAAGTGGCATCAAACCCACTTTGCCCTGGAGGTTGCTGTCAAGATGCTGGACTTTTATGAAGAGTATTTCAACATACGCTACCCTCTACCTAAACAAGGTTCGCTTTTCAACAGGTTTATCGTTCACTAAGCTCTATATGCGTTGAACAACAATGCACTGTGATCTTTTCTACTTACACTTGCATTTTCTTGCTTTTTACAAATCAATTTAATGGCCAAATTTTAAAACTTAAAACTAATAATACTTAACATAGAGCTTGGAGATATGGCAAAAACACAACTAACAAATGTACATTAATTGATCTAGATTTTTGAGTACATTTGAGTATAAAGCAACTAATTATGGCTTAAAATAATTAAATATACTGTTTCGGATTGGCTAAATTGTCTAAACACTGCTTTCTCTCCCAGATTTGATTGCTATCCCTGATTTCCAGTCAGGTGCCATGGAGAACTGGGGTCTGACCACTTACAGAGAGACCAGCCTGCTTTTTGATCCGCTCACGTCTTCTGTTTCTGATAAAGTCTGGGTTGCTATGGTGATCGGGCATGAGCTCGCGCATCAGGTCAGACATGCACTGTCAAAATAAAAAGGCTAATATGTATAGGCCTATGCATGTGCACACTCTGTATGTCATGCTCCTGTGCAGTGGTTTGGCAACTTGGTGACTATGGAGTGGTGGAACGACATCTGGCTCAATGAAGGATTCGCCAGATACATGGAGTTCATCTCAGTAGAGGCGACTTACCCAGAATTCAGAGTGGTATGCAGTAAAAGATTAATATAATAGAGTCATTTTACGCATAGCTGAAATTTGTTTTGCTTCAGGAGGAGTATCTGCTCCACACGTGCTTCGCAGCAGTGAGCCACGATTCTTTGAACTCTTCTCGGCCGATTTCAAGTGCAGCTGAGAATCCCACTCAGATCAAAGAGATGTTTGACACAGTCTCCTATGACAAAGTATGTTTACACTTAGACGCGCATCTTCAGTCACGGACAATTACGCCTCTGGCTTCCGATTGTTTGGCCTATTTTTCAAACTGGGGGAAAGGCTAGTACCGTACAAGCTAGACGATATACCATGGTTGTAATATTTCTGTATTGTCTTTTTTGTCCTGCCAGGGAGCATGTGTGCTGCATATGCTTCGCCACTTTCTGACAGATGAAGTGTTCCAGAGTGGGATAGTGAGATATCTCCGCAAATACAGCTATACAAATGCCAAGAACCAGGACCTGTGGGACAGCCTGTCCAATGTAAAAGCATAAATATTTAAATGTGTTCTTTTGTAGACAGGCTATTTGTACTGTGTTTTTGCATTTTAGGAAAGAACCTTAAGAGCCTTTATGTGATTAACATTAAAGCATGATAAACATTTTTTTAACTAAAGCTACATTATAGTCCAGTTCACTATGTAATTTCGTGATACTAACATTTATGTGGGGAGTAAAAAAACATAGTTTGGCGGAAATGTACACATTTTGCAGAAAATTCCATTTGGTCGTTCCAATCAAAAAGTCATTGAAACTCTTGTCATATGTTTTATGGAGTTACCGTGGCGATTACCAGAATTCCCCATTTACTCTAATGGAAAAATTTTATAATTGCAGTTTTACCAAATGAGAAGGGCAAATGGAAACATTGTTTTTTCTCATTGCTTATACCATAAGGTTTCCAAAAATGTATAGTTTTCATAGTCTCCACAAAAATAATAGTGAACCGGACTATTACCTGCATATTCATAAACATTATTGATGAATGGGACAGCTGGTGTTTGACCATACACCCTTTTGAATCTGTGACAAGGTTGTATTTTGCCAGCCAAAGATGTTCAGTGTTATTATTTATTTAACATCTATTACATCATGTACCTTTCATGTTAAGGTAATACAGTTTTTTTCCCCCCTTATTGTTCAGACATGCTCAGAGGAGGACTTTACCTCTGGGAAACATTGCTACAGCAGCGAGCAGGCTTTCAAGAATGCTGTGAGTGGAAATCTCCAGTCGTTATATAGCAATGGTTATTATAGATGTTGTTCAATATTTCCTCATTCTCACAAGTGTGTGTGTTGCAGTACCTGTTTGCTGGTGAACACATACAACTGACAGCCATGATGAACACTTGGATTCTGCAGAAAGGTATCCCTCTTGTGACAGTATCGAGGAACGGCCCGCATCTGGTGTTAAGACAGGACAGATTCCTGAGGACAGTGCTGCCCTCCGACCCCAACTGGTCGTCCCTGCAGGAAGGGTAGAGACGCACACAATTACTTTTCTATGTATGGTGAAGGGTGCGGGCGATAAGGCGATGTTTTGATTTCAAAATTTCAAAATGTGTATGGAGCGCAGATCACGATTTCAGATACAACTTGTTTCATTTTCTAGTTACCTTTGGCACATTCCCCTCACGTACAAGACGGATGCTTCCAGCGTGATCCAGAAACATATGATGACCACAAAGACAGGTGATTGGAAAAAAAGACTCGCAATGATACATGGAGACCTTTTTCCTGTTTTGGCTAATGCTCTTTTCATTTGCCACTTAGATAATGTTTATATAGGGGAAAAGGTCGACTGGGTGAAATTAAACACTGATATGACTGGCTATTACGTGGTTCATTATGAGGACGGTGGTTGGGAAAAGATGACCAAATTACTCAGTCAAAACCACACGGCCCTCAGCTACAAAGACAGGACTCACTTGATACACAATGCCTTTCAGTTGGTCACGTAAGTAGATAAGCATGTGGCTCTGCGTGTGACGTATTTGATTTTACAGTAATCTTTCATATTTTTTACAGAGCAGGCCTTTTGCCACTCAATGCAGCCCTCGACCTGATCACCTATTTGCGATCAGAAACACATACAGTGCCTCTTCTTGAGGGTCTGGGATATCTAGGGAGCTTTTACAGGATGATGGAGAAAAGGGATGATCTTGAATTAACAAACAAATTAGGGGTAATTGATTTAAAACTAACTTGCCAGATATTGAGTGTTAATTAGTCATTTTACTACTTTACTACTAGTCTAGTTTTGTTGTGTCTGTTTTAGATGTACATCCTGCAGTTTTTCCGCGGGGTCATTGATCGGCAGACCTGGAGTGACAGCGGCCCGGTGTCTGAGCGCAGGCTGAGATCAGAGGTCCTCTCTCTGGCCTGTCATCTGAAAGACCCTGTGTGTCTGCAGCAAGCTCAAAAACGCTTCAAAGACTGGTTGCAATCCAACGGGACACTGAAGTTTGTCTGCTAAAATATTCAGACAATCATTAGGCAATTTCATATTCTCATATTTTCTTGTCGCATATTTTCTCTTTGTCGCTCTAGTCCTCCTACAGATGTGGCAGAGACAGTGTATTCTGTTGGAGCAAAAGGGGACGGTGGCTGGACCTCTCTGTTCTACACTTACACCACATCTCTCTCCGAAGCACAAAAAAGACAAATAATGGACGCTTTAACCAGCTCTGGGGACACCACCAAGTTGCAGAGGTATTGCACTGTGTCCTTAACAAATGCTGCCACCGTGTGGACACATTGTTGCTTGCATCTATCGTATGCATCGGTCAAATTTCATTATATTTACAGACTGCTGGAGTTAGCTCTTGAGGGGAAGGACATTAAAGCTCAGGACCTATCCTCTGTCATCTACATGGTCGCAAGGAACCCACTGGGCCATCATCTTGCCTGGAATTTTGTGAAGAAGCACTGGAGTACTCTGGTTCAGAAGTAAGAATGGAGAGATGGATAGGCCTATAACATTATACTACATGATATTAATTATCACTATATTCTCTATTTTACAGGTTTCAATTAGGCTCATTTTGCATCAGAAATATTCTCATTGGCACCACTAATCAGTTTACAACTAAAGAAGAACTTATGGATGTATGATTTTTTTTTTTTTTTGATTAACTTAAATTAATGGTGTGTAGTTTTCGTTAACCCCATAACTAAACCAGTGCTGTCATGTCTATTTCTAGGTGCAGTTGTTCTTTGAGTCCATTAAAGACGAGGCTTCTCAGCTCAGAGTTACCCGTCTTGCACTGGACAATTTGAAGAAAAATGTTCATTGGATTCAGAGAAACCTCGGACCTTTGAGAAAGTGGCTCAATGAGCAGATTAAATAAAACATTGACAAGTTTATGGCGCTGCAGAAAAGGGATAGGTTTACAAGCAAAAGCGCTGTGGGAGTCAGGGCAGGTTCTGAAGATGATAAGGTAGCTTTATTTCATTAGGCTAGTAAATTAAATACAGGCAACAAACAGCATTGAGGCAAAGGAAAGAACATTGTTGTCAAGTGTTGTTCAGGACTGTGATGTTTTATCACAAGCATCACGGGATGAGCAATAATAAATTAATTGAGGTTTTAAAAGGTAAAACACTGGAGTTATTGTTCATATTAAAACACTTGGACACCACAGTGAGTTAGATGTATGTACCAGCAGTGACTTTTTCTTCACTTTTTATACTGTTTTTAGCGGAAATGTACAGCCACAAACATGGCGGATCTCCATGGTAACAGTGGATTTTCCCGAACTCAATAAAAATAAGATTTTGACAAAGAAACCAAACAAAAGAACCCGATTAAAAAACTTTTCATTGAGTCTTTATGGCATTTATTTCTGAAATACTCAAGTAAGCCTGAAATTACTTTTACTTTTTTCTACTTCTACTTGAGTAAAGTTGATTTTATTCATTATTTCTGGCTATTCTAGTACCCACCTCTTTTAGTACTTTTATGTAATTTCTTGCTTTTTGGGCGCGTATGACCATGTGACCACGTCCACGCCCTTGACCACATAATATCCAATAGTCTTTCAGCAGATGGGATCTTGTCAACAACCAGGCAGCAAAAGTGTCATTTGCAAGGGGTTAACTTTGATTTACTGCAACGTATACGCTCCAAGACTTTGCATTTCTCATTCTAATAATTATGGACGAGTCCGGCAGGATGAGATGAAGCGATAAAGCCACAGATAGCTACGAAGCTTCATAAATGTCTATCAGTGCGATACAGTTGACAGAAGTTGGCTAGTCCCGAGCTAGCTTCACCTGCTAACGCCAGTTTCCAGAGAAGAGACCACCACTTCCTGAGTCTAGCCCGGGTTTTACTCTGCAGTTTGAGCTTTGAATTTGTGAAGTATTAAATCCCGTGGAGGAAATCTGCCAACTATGGATCCGTTTGACAGCCACAATGCAGGTAAGGAAGTGAAGGACAATGTTAAGCCATTCGCAATGGGCCAGCTAGTGTCCAACATTAGCTAACTTACTGCCTGACTGGACGTGACATTCGGACGAGGACATCGATAGGATTTAGCCAACTTTTCCTACAGCTTTGTTTGATCAAAGTGCTATTTTTCTTCAGCGCCACGTTATCTTTCTCCACTTTCCAACTTTACAGGAATAATCATGTGAAGCAGATTGGTCAGTGTTGCATTTTAGTGACATCATATCATAGTCTATATGTGCCTGGAGTGTTTGCTTCTTCAACATCACCACCATGTTTGCCGAGTACAAGCCGTGTTTGTCTTGGCGTGTAGGATAATGAAATTCAGATCAGCCTTGCCACTTTACATACAGCCTGTATACGTCCTCAAGGTACAAGTCTTATCAGAGCAAACAATAATAAAGCCCTCTGCTCTATTAGTCTAAATGGCCTTTTTGTTTGTTGTTTCAGGTTTGTTTCAATCAGGAAGCAGTAGTCACTGAATCACTGTGTGTAACTTCCTGTTTGTTGTGTACACAGGAAACGCATCTGACAGACCTGCAATATAGTTACAAAAGTGATGAATCTATTAAGCCAAGTGTCTTGTCTCTGAACTCCCTCTCTGGTTTGAGTGGGCAGATGTTTTTCTGTAAACAGTGGAATTATGATATAATCACATTTCATAAAGTTGTTGTTACATATAATGAACAATTGACCTCAGACATAATTCACGTCTCTGAATAATGCAATCTGTTTTTTAGTTATAGTGTAACCATAACACATCTGCTACTGACTAAGTTGCTTCAGATTGGATGTATTACTTCAACAAACTAAAGTCTAATATCACGCTACTGAAGAAAATGTGTCTAGTAATCAAACAATGTCAGGGTTGAGATTTGAAATTAGGGGCTTGCCCAGCATTTGGCATTACTGCGTTTTGTTATCAAATTAAGTGGTTGAATACAGTGAATGTCTTAACTGCAGATGTTACTGCAGGAGAATCACATGTTCACTTCACAAAGAGCCCTTCTTCTGCTTCTAACAAGGGTTGTGAAATGGGAAGTTAACATCATATTTCAATGCCTTTACATTGTTTTGCTGTAAGTATATGGCTAAAGTACTTTTCATCACCCAATAAAACAAGCTGACAAAATATGTCATAATACATAACAATAATCGTCGCCAGCTTTAGTTTTGTTGTTGAGAATGAATTGCTAAATAAATTACTGCAAAATCTTTTTGTAGAACCAGAAGTGTTCTGTGGCTTACTGACAGGAAGCTGATGAAAGTAGTCTTTGTCTCAAGGCTTCTCGTGTTTCCTTAAGTGACAATAACTAGTTGCATGTGGGTCTATGGGCTCATTTACAGCATGACCTGTATAAGGTTGGCTATTGAACACAACTGTGGACACTGTCTCCGTCTCATAACCTGTTGTATGTTTTGCAGAGCGGGTAAACTTGCCTAGAAACATGATTGAGAACAGCATGTTTGAAGAGGAGCCTGACGTTGTTGACTTGGCCAAAGACTCAGCGTCTTTCCCTGTAAGTAATTCTTTCTGCCAATTATTCTTCGCTGAACAAGTCTTTATTTGAGTGCAGTCAGTGTCAGTGTATATTGTCATTGTAGATTCATTATATCATGTAATACTGTCTGTTGGAGTGTGTCTTTAATAAAAATGAATATACGTATTAACTTTATTTACTAAACTAAAGGATGGTTTTACAGATTCATTGTGCCCCATACATTTATTAACTCTTACAAGCTACATTTAATGTAATTAACTGGCTGCCTGCAGACATTTCCTGCTCTGGACCCAGATGACATTGTGTATGAGCCTCGCAGCTCTCGCCTGCTCGTTCGAGGCCTCGGGGAAAACGACTTGGATGACGAGGAGGAGGACTGTGAGTCTTCAGCCCGGCTCCTCGGCATGTCTTTTATGAACCGCAGCTCAGCGCACAGAACTGCTGCTTCAGCCTACACAAGGCATTCTCCATCCAGGTAACTTTTGTTTTTAATCCCGCATTAATTCTCACAACTCAGTTTTCAAATTGTCTCTCCTCTCTCCAGCTCTTGCTCTCGACCTTCTGCACGCACAATGGTTGTATGTGTGCTCTTTTTAGTTATAGTGGTGTCTATGACCATGGTCCTCTACTTGTTACCCGGCTGTACATTTACCAAGGTAAGAACACTTGAGTGATTCCGATATACAGTAGCTCACAAAAGTAAGTACAGCCAAGGCATAATTTCTTGAGTATATTTGCAGAAATGTTAAAGGCCTATTCATACTCCACAAAAGTTCTCGCGTCTTGTGGAGTATGAATAGGCCTTAAGGCTGTACTTACTTTTGTGAGATAGTGTACATTTGTCTTAGGGCTCTCTCAGATTGATCTCAATTTTCATTTCAGTTTTGTTTTCAGTTGTAAAAATGAATGAATGTGGCTTTTATTGATATGGTTCATGAGAAAGGTGTTTAAAGACCATTGGATGCTTTCCACCCCAGTAACATTAAACACTGCATTTGTATTCCTTCAAAGTCCAAACATCACTCCAAACACTGCGCTGAGCCATAAGATGGTTCATAGACCCGTTCATTAAAAAAACTGTACCACTTATTTAGATGATCATACATTTTTATCACAATTCACTTCATTTCAATTTATTTGACAGCCCTATTGTGCCTCTATGTTATGTCTTCCTCTTTAGACAGGTTGCCCGAAACAGAACAAGACGAGTCCCTCTGAGCCAGTTTACCCCATATCCACCAATGGCGAAGTGTTTCCCTGGGCGCAGCTGCGACTGCCACAAAGCGTTCGTCCACTCGGCTACGATCTCACTCTGAACCCAGACCTCGGCACAATGACATTCACTGGAAGCACCGTCATCACCATGTTTATACGACACAACACGAAGCACATAGTTCTGCACAGCGTTAATCTCAACATCACCAAAGCCACCTTTAAGGTAAAGTGACAGGTTTTGATAAAAGTTCTGACCTCTCTCTCTCTCTCTCTCTGTGTTTATGTTATTATCTCATGTCTTATAATGAAAATGTAGATTTTATTTTTTATGCATTTATGTGCCGTGAATGGAATTTACTACAGGACCATGAAGTAGGTCTGAATTTGTTGTATTGGGTCTGAATACATAACGTTACTTTGGATTAGGGCCCGACCAATATATTGGCCAATATAAAGATATTTTCAATATCGGCTATCGGCCAAAATCGTCAGATAAAAAGGCCGATATCTCCGGAACCGAAAGTGATAGAGACTTTCACCTGAAAGAGCTCAGTCAGCACTTTAAAACGAGCCCTCCCACAACTTCCTAGGCCTCAGGGGGGCGGAGAAACATTGCCGTGAAAATTGTTTGTACATCTATTTTACATATTTTATGTTATAAACTTTTGCGTATAATATCGGAACCATAAGAGACAGAGAGTTACGTTTTTTTGTTTTGGAATCGACTGATTTTTGTCTTTCAAACAAGCTCCCTCTGAAGTACCTACTAAAGATGAACATTCAGCGCCCCCTGCTGGCACAGTTCAACATTGACATATTTAGAAGCTTCATACACAGGATTATAGATGAGACATTTTTAAAATTTCCGAAATATCAGTGGTGCATACCGGCATCGGCCAATCAAAATACCCGATAATTGTTTAGTTTAGTGTATTGAAAGGACAGTGTGCAGTTAAAAAGATGGCTGCACCAGATTCAGCACTATAGAAAAACCCACATCGGTCGACCGATATTTCTATATATTTCGGTTATAGAAACCTTTACTATAATATAGGTCAACTCAAAAAGGTGTTAATTCGGTCCGAAGTGCCGTCATGCACGAGCTTAAAGAGGGGGTATTATGCTTTTTTCAATCACATAGCACCAGTCTATATCACACTACAATGATGACCAAACCTTCTGTTGGTCTGTAAATGCAGTAAATTAGAATAACTGCCTTGTATAAAATTGCTCTCTCAAAATGGCTGTAGCAAATGTCTTGAAATAGGCCTCTGTCTCTTCAAGAACCTCTGACCCTTTCCGACACGCCCCCTCCACACGCTGTCTGTGGCATCAGTGGGGACGGGGTTCTGCTGAGGAGCAGTGATTGGTTACTCGGCTGGTGACGAAAGGTCGGAGGCGTCTCCAGGAGGTGGGGGCGTTCCTAGGAGGACTCAGGCAAACCTATCCCTAAAATGGCCGCCATCAGAGTTTTTACAGCTTACTCAAAAATACGTGAATGTGCCAAGACAACACTTCAGGCATGTTTGTAATGAGGGAATGACATAATAACATGATGTAAAGCTTGAAAATGTCGATTTTGCATAATACCCCCCTTTTAATATAGAAGGCGCAGTTACACGTATGACCCGGGGTGGCAGTAGTGAGCATAAAATGGCTAATTTGCATCTAGCCCCTTCAACTTTAGGCTATTTAAGATATTTAAAAAAACAACAACATCAAATGAAATTACTTAAAATATCGGCCTTTATATCGGATATCGGCCATGCGAACGCCCCTGAAAATCCATATCGGTTGGGCCCTACTTTGGATTTGTCTTCAAATATATATTTTTTTTTTTTTTTTTTTGCTGCTGTAGGTTGTGGGTGTAGACTTTTGACTGGCAGGAAGTGTTTAATGTGATGTTAGTAATAAATCACCACATAATAGAACTAATGAATTGGTTTGAAACCTTTCTGAACCGACTGTATGAGGAGCTGAGGTTTTACCACATGTTGATTTGCTTCAGCAGCTTGGTGACGGAGAGGCCTCTCCTGTGACTGTACTGGAATATAAACCAAACCAACAAATCGCAGTTAAGTTCACTGAGGAACTAAAGGCTGGCCAAAAGTGTGTTTTGACTCTAGATTATGAAGCTGAGCTCTCTCACACATATGACGGCTTTTACAACAGCTCATACACTGACAAAGAAGGCGACACAACGTAGGTTTTTGTGCACTTCCTTTTAGCATTTGTAATGTAAAAGATTCATTATGATGAATAATCTCTCTCTCAGGGTGCTGGCTGCAACACAGTTCGAGCCTCTATCGGCAAGAAAGGCGTTTCCATGCTTTGATGAGCCGTCTTTCAAAGCCACTTTTCTCATTAAAATCAGCCGCAAAGAGGGCTACATGACACTCTCCAACATGCCCAAGGTCAATGCAATTTCTTTTTCTTTGCTGCTTAAAACATAACTTTTCAGAACATTATTAGGAATGACTGGATTCATATTTCTTTTCCAGGCTAAAACAACAAATTTAAGCAATAGTCTATTTCTGGATGAGTTTGAGAAAACCACTGTCAACATGAGCACTTACCTTGTAGCCTTTATTGTTGCCAACTTTACGCCAGTCACCAAAAACGTCTCCAATACCTTGGTAAGTCAAGATCCTGTAATTGAAAAATAAATCACATTAGCAAACTATGATTTTGCATCAATATTTTATACATCTGTCTACAGCTATCAGTTTATGCTGTGCCAGAGAAAAAAGAGCACACTGACTATGCTCTTGATGCAGCTTCCAAACTTTTGGACTTTTACAATACCTTTTTTGACATTGACTATCCTCTTAAAAAACTTGGTGAGAAATAAACAGCACATTTCCGATTTATATTGTCTGCTTTATATTTTCTTTTTCTTTTTTTTTACATGCTCTTTATTCTTCCTTTCAGACTTGGTCGCAATCCCAGATTTCTTGGCAGGTGCAATGGAAAACTGGGGTTTAATTACCTTTCGAGAAACAAGTCTTTTGGTGGGTTCGCAATCCTCTGCTCTAGAGAAACAAGTGGTTGCTTCAGTCGTGGCTCATGAACTTGCACATCAGGTAGGTCTGTGTTTATGTGAAGAGGACACTTAAGACCATATTCAGCCTCATCAAGAAACATTTTGTCTAGTGGTTTGGAAACCTGGTGACCATGAACTGGTGGAACGACCTGTGGCTGAATGAAGGTTTTGCAACGTACATGCAATACACATCAATACAAAATGTTCTGCCACACCTGGACATTGTGAGTTAATAAACAATGTTAATGTATTTGTGGTCAATTTTCTTTTTATACCTAGTTATTGACTCTCGTTTGTAGGAAAACTTGTTCCTTGATGTGCGGTTAAGAGCAATGGAGAAAGACGCACTAAACTCCTCTCATGCTGTTTCGACTGAGGTCAACACACCAGAGCAGGTGGAAGAGATGTTCGACTCAGTGTCCTATGAAAAGGTGCATTTTACTCAAATATTTGTCCTAATATGTTGGTTTGATCCCTTCCTTGGAGATTAACCTATTATCCTTCAGGGAGCCTCTATTCTCCTGATGCTGAATGCCTCGCTCCCAGGAGAACAGCAGTTTACGAAAGGGATCATACAATACTTGAAGCAATTCAGCGGACTGAACACATACACCAGTGACCTCTGGAACAGCCTCACACAGGTGCAGCGCCACACCCTCAGACATGACATGCTGTCTTTATTTGGCTTTTGTGTTTACTGTGCATAATGAGATTTGGCAGTGGTTCTCAACCTGAGATTCGCGTCTTCAGATGGTTCAGGGTCATCATAACGGTGTATTATTCAAGTATGATTTTAGTTCCACCAACCAAGAGGTATTCTTAATTGGGCCTGAAGATTACTTGCTTACATCACCTCACTACTACCCTCTGTTGGTTCTTTTCATGTATCGCATTTCCTGAACATTTCTGCAACTAGACCATCTTGTAGACAATAGGAAGCAGATTTTAAATATGCAATTGTTTATTGTCAGTTCTATAAGGCAGAGCCACTATTGAAAGTAATTTTGAGGTGCATCTTTGTGTAAATTCTTTTCTTGACTTGGCTTTTGTCTTGCTGTCACTCGTAAATCGATGATAATGTTTCAGGTGGAGCTGTCCACACAGCTCCAGAACGTGTCTGAGATGATGAACTCGTGGACGTCACAGAAGGGATTTCCCCTTGTCACTGTAAGTCACAAAGGAGACGAAGTAACCCTAACCCAGGAGCACTTCTTACTTACATCTGATAATAACACACGCTCATCCAGGTATGTGCTATCTTTCATACTTTAAATATTAGATTTGTGTACGTCATATTGCAAAAGCATAACCTTGATTAATCAAGTGGATTTCTCCCTCTAGTTTGTGGAACATTCCTGTGAGCTACGTAAACGACACCTGTAATTTGGCCCCTGAGTGCAGACAAATTTTCACTCTCAAGACAAAATCAGGTGCACAGTTGAGTCCTGTCTTGGTCTTTATGCCTACAAACTTCAATGTGCTTTACTCCTAATGTTTCTTCTTTCAGGGACTTTAAAGTTGCCGGGAAATGTAAAGTGGCTTAAGATGAACTACAAAAATACCGGCTTTTACATTGTCGACTATGGAAAAGATGGTTGGGCTGAACTCTGTGATGCCTTGACAAACGATTACAAAGTACTGACAAGTGAAGATCGAACCTCATTGATACACAACATTTTTGCCCTCTCCAGGTGAGCATCATCATAAATGCAGAGTTTTTATGATGAACTATTTATCAAGCAACGTTATTAATTTTGCTTTTCAAAAGGCTGGGCCGCGTGACGTTTCAGCAAGTTCACCTGCTTCTGAAATACTTGTCCAATGAGACTGAGACCACTCCTATTACAGAGGCGTTGTTACAGCTCAACGCTTTGTACAGATTGCTCGATAAGCGCCATGAACTTGAACTTGGGGCCCGTTTAAAGGTTTGGAAATTATGTTCCTTTATCTTTGTGTTTAGGTTAAAAATGTACATTTAAACAATGATAATGCGGTTTTTGATGCCTATACTGCAGGTGTATATGCTCTTGCTCTTTAAATCTCTGGTTGGAAGCCAAAAGTGGGATGAAATAGAAAGTGTTTCAAAACAAGAACTGCGTTCAGCATTGCTGGAGACAGCCTGCAGATTACAAGAGGAAAGCTGCATAAAGCAGGCTAAAGACATTTTCAAAAACTATGTAGCATCTAATGGGACTCTGCGGTAAGCTATAGTTGTGTTTTTCAGAAAAGACCAACAAACTCGTATCTACTTTTTATCTTTTTATTGTGCTCATTTGTAGCATCCCTGGAGATTTGCAACAAGTAGTTTTCAATGTGGCTGCACAGTCAGGTGACTGGACTACTCTTCTGGACCTGTATGCAGATGCAAGCTATGATTCAGAAAAAAGAAAAATGTTGAAGGGCTTGGCCTCCACACAAGACCCGCACCATATTGTGTGGTGAGCATATTTTGTGCTTCAGAAAAAGGAATTTTCCTGAAAGGATGACTGGCACATTATACTGATGTAAAGCTTGTTTTGCTCCTTGCCCAGGATACTAAAGGAAGGGCTCAGGGGGAAGATTGTTCAGACACAGGAGATGCCTTTAGTCATCGACACTGTGTGTAAAGGCTTTGCTGGGTACTTGTTTGCTTGGGACTTCATTCAAGAAAACTGGGACCGACTTATAGAAAAGTAAGATGCATATTTTAAGGTAATCCTAATTTCAAAATGATGTCTTTGAGTCTACCACTATGTCACACTTCATTGTAGATTTCCTGTTGGATCGTTTGCAATTCAGAGAATTGTTAAGTCTGCTACCTCTCAGTTTTCCACAAAGGCCCAACTCGCTCAAGTAGGTTTTATTTTCAATATCTATGTATGTTATGTATACAACATTTCTCATATGAATCCTCACCTATATGATGTTATGATATTTTGCAGGTGCAGAGTTTCTTTTCCAGCCTGAAAGAGCGTGGCTCTAGCATGAGAAGTGTACAGGAGGCTGTGGAAACTATCAAACTCAACCAGCGCTGGATGGACACAAACTTGGCTTGGCTCAGAAAATTGCTTTAGTATTTCCCTCCATGCTGGACATGTTCTTAAGACATTAGCAGAGTTTGCACTATTGACGGCCAATGTCACAGTGCCCCTTTTACTCAGGCCAGGAACGCCAAAGCTCATGTTAGCCCTGTCTCGAAGTAAACAAGGTGATATTGTTGACGTTGGCCCTTTTAAATCCTTGTTTTTAGCTCAGGGCGGCCCTTGATTGTGTATCTGATGGTCTTCAGTCAGTTACAGTTCACTCCCTACACACTGCTGTTGACCCAACTGCTCCTGAGTTGCTCTCATCTGATCTCAGTCTGACCCGACAATCACCCTTAATTTGCTTTCATGCACTAAACTCTTTGAATGTTTAGAGTAAAAGCCACATCAGGAAATGCATGTATGCACTAAAACATACTCAAACTGTGCCAACACAGATATACTATTGAAAAAATATAATGGCTTTTGTACAGTGAAAAACCGCCATTGAAAACTTTCTTATTAAAAAGGTCAAAAATACTCTCACCACCTTGGGTTATTTGCTGAATGTAATGAAACCACTCACTGTGCTGCAGGGAGCAGGTTTAACAGCCATTGTGTCTTAGTGCATGAGATGCACAAAAAGTCACATCTCCAATCCCATTGTTAGCTTTAGCTGTAGATGTTTTACTTTAGTCGCTTCTAGCTGGAAGTCATTGTACAGCCTATATTTTCAATATTGTCTAAACCTGTAAGTATATTGTAAATAACAGCACATGTATATCACTACTTGTTTTAAAGCTCATTTAAAGTGTTAATATGTAACAGAGTTAATTGAAGGTTTTTATCAAATACTTTTATTCCTAATTTATGTTACCACAGAAAGCCCTGTAGCAAATGAGTGTTTTTAAGGGCTTTGTGCACATGACTGGTACGTGTTCTGATGTTGTACAGATGCTTCTATATTTATTTTGTGGTGTTTTTTATTTCCTTGTAGATATGATTGTAACAGCTAACTGCTCGGCCACTCTACATGATTACTTCTGTCTTTTATTATTTATATTGTTACAGTCAATTCAAGTAGATTTGCTGATCTTCCCTTTCTGTTACACTCCATCGTTAATGTCCATTTACTGACTCAAAGGTGTCCAGTAAAAACTTTTGGCTGTATTTATTTTATGCTCACCGTGGATTTGAAAGGACAATTCACAAAGCGTTAATGTTATCCTGTGTCAGCTGAAACATTTGTTACTGAAGTTTGAACAATTGGCTTGATTAAAAATACACACCACATAATTATGTACATATATTATTCCTTTTTAATTTATGAGATTAAACATAAAAATGAACCAAAAAAAGTTTTTAGATTGTTGTCTTTTACTATATCTATTGCAAACATTTCACAAGAATTCTTAAAGCCTGATTTTTCCTGTTCAACCTTTTAGTCTTGGCCTAAACTTGTTTCCAGCTCTCACAATCCCACTGCACATCCAAAATGTTCAAGCAAGTTAATTATATGCACATTTCAAAGCCGTGCACAGATTTGAGTGATGCTAAAGTAAAGCATTTCTATCTTCCATCACTCAATAAACATTTAGGTGAAGACAATGCCACAAAGTCTGCTTAGCTGTGTTTACAACATACTCTGTGGTGGCAAAAATACATTTACTCTACAACAACAAAAAGTCAGGGCCCCCAGCTTTAAGTTCCACAGAAAAGTCCTCCTGCTCTTTTCTTGATTCACCACCAGAGGTCTTTAGAGAGCTTTTAAGTTTTCAGCATCTGTATATTCTAGTTAAATGGAGCTGTATGGAGAAGTAGTTTAGTGTCATATTGTCCAAATTTCCAAAGTATAACTATATACAGGTGCTCGTCATATAATTAGAATATCATGAAAAAGTGCATTTACTTCTGTTATTCAAGTTAAACAGTGAAACTAATATATGATAGACTCATTACATGCAAAGTGAGATATGTAGCCTTTATTTGTTGTCATTTTTGATTATTATGGCTCACAGCTTTTAAAAACCCCAAATTAAAAATCTCTATTTACGAAATGAAACAAAAGGCTTGACATATGCCGCTTTGCATGTCATGAGTCTATATCATGTGTTACTTTCACATTTTAAGCTGAATTACAGAAATACATGTACTTTTTCATGATATTCTAATAATATGATGAGCACCTGTACACCCATACATCCAAATCATTTGAACTATGAGTATTTAAAAAAAAAACAACCACACATCTGTGATTTTTAGGCAAGAAATCCTTTATTTTTTCCACAATATGGAAATAAGAGATACATAAGAAAAAATAAACCTTTATCTTGCTGTAGAACCAAGTGTAAACAAACTGGAAGTAAGAGGATAATGTTACTAACCAATAATGAGGTCATGAGGGTAAATCAGATTATTCAACATACAATAATCCAATCGTGATAACCATTTATCTCGAATCTATTGAGGTCAGTAAGCCACACATATTTATTTACACAGATCTTAATATTTAAAAGAGTGGAGACACCTGCATAGCGGCCCATAGTGGCACATGTCAGCCTTGAAACAGTCGGTGCTCATTCCTCATAAACAGGATGCATTAGATGCTTAGTCACCTCATGTGACATAGACTTAGACTTTCTAAAAACCTCAAAATAAAAACTAAAATGGCAGATGTGCAGACAATGCATAACTGGGATAGGCCTATACTGTAGGTACTACGTTAACAAGGTTCCAGAGTTGAAGAGGATGCTTAATTGATCAAGCAAAAGAAACATTTTCATCTCAAAATGAAATGAAAATGTTTTTGAAACCGCTGTGTCTAAATGACTCAAGGAATGTAGCCTACTTACCTGTTGTCAACTTTATGGCAACGCCTATTTTAGGTCAGTGGACTAGTTGAAGAATTTCATATCAGATCAATCAGCAATGACCTAGTTTATTTCTATATCTGTTTCATCAGCTTTTCTGGAGCCTGGCGCTTTCAATGTAGGAGATAATCAAGGCAGCCAACTCATTTCAACCTGGAAAGACTCACAGAAACGGAATGACGGTATGAGTGTTTTATTAACGAACATGAATCATTGTTGGGGCTCAGACCCCGGCGGAAGACTGAACGAACGATATGGAAAGCATGGCTTTGACGAATGATAGCCATGATCTTCCCCGGAGCCTGGACCCTGGTGTTGGTGGAAGAGACCTGGGTTGGCCACTTGATGAGCGGAGCCGAGGAGGAGCCAGGCGGAGAAAGGGGTGGAGGAGGGTCGTAGCACGGCTGGCAAACGGCTGAGTGATTGACCAGGCATACTGTTTTACATCAGACATCTTACCGTAAGGCAGCTGCTTAGTGACAGCAAAAACACATCTTATCCCCTTGGCATGTGTCAAGTGAGTTGCAGTTTCTGTTACTGAAGGGAAATCAAAGCAAAACATGACCTCACTGAAGGACTTTCTTGAATCTTCCCTTTAAATGAAATGTAGACATGGCAGTCAGGTGGCATGTCAGACAGATGTCCTGAATGATAAATACATGCTTCAGAATGTTCTCGTCCTTGAATGAAAAAAGCATTGTGCAATGCGGTGGCCTTTAAATTGTTCCTGGAGCCTTGTCTTCAATGATGCCATGCATTACTTACATGGTTACTGTTATAACTGGGTTATTATAGTGTGAAGAGACCATACAATGAAAGACAAAGATTTTGAGGCAGTTTGCTCTCTGAACATAAGATAAGGTAAGGTAAGGTTAGTTAAGGTAAGGTTAGTTAAGGTAAGGTTAGTTAAGGTAAGGTAAGGTTAGTTAAGGTAAGGTAAGGTTAGGTTAGGATTTAGGAAGACTTGACGAAAATGGGCCATACCTACACAGTTTTTGTCCCTGGAAACATGCTAGCAATGCATTTTTTTATTTTTTATTTTTTTTTACCTGCCACATTCATGGACATTTTTTTTTAAGTATAAACCATTATTAGAAAATAATAGAAACTGTGTAATACATAGGCTACTTCATATTTATACTAAATATTTCTTATTTCTTACTTTCATATTCATGGATTCAAGGATCTACAGGTGTTGCATAATTTTTGAGTTTCGAAGAAAGTGCTAGAAATCTCTTTCAGGAAGTTTTGTCTTTGTCTTTGCATTCAGGCAAAGTAATGGTGCGTTCCAGGCAACTGGTAACTGGTAAATTTACCACTTCCCATTTGGAAAAATGCCTTGGAACGCCACTCGAACTGGTAATTACAACTTGTAAACTCGGAAACCTGAAGACTGCTACGAGTTATTGAGCTGGGTTGCAGGTTCTAGAATGTGATGATGTCATCGACCCAACGGGGGTGGGGCAGGAGCCAGTTTTTAACAGCATTAGACTTTCATAAGTAATAGCTAAAACGAAAATATATTAATTTAAAAAATGATCATTAATATCAGTCACTGGGCCCATGATCTCTCTGTACAAGACCAAAAATGTCCTCAAAAACAAAATAATTTTTCCTCTATATAATAGTATAGGCAGGGCTGTCAACTTTTCGCCCAACTTTGGAGTATACGCTTTACGTGACTGAACATATCAGGAGCTGCATAGACAAAATCTATTTGTACCTCAAAGAATGTGTCAGAGGGGAGTCCTGCACCAACGCAAATGACCAGTAAAAGCCATTTAAAGTGTGGGAGAGCACTTTAAGGGGGGGTTGGATCTGAATTTGTATAATTCAGATGTGATTTCCTGCATTTTGGTGGATTTTAGATCATGAATAATACCTTTAGCGGGTCTATTTACTGATGTTAAAGAATTACTTTTCTGGCCCCCTCTTCAAATTGGGACCAGCAATACGAGATGAAGACAGTAATGGCGGCCCCCAGTGGTAAAGCTAACGTTAAAACTGTAACAAAACCACTACGTCAGTGATGTGAACGTTACTTTTGATCACAGCTTTCAACATAGCGTTATGTCACATGTTTGTAATTAGATCTGGTTTGAAGAAACGTTAATATAACGTTAGCATCATCTGAGCTAACTGTTGTAGCATTAGCAGTTTTGTTTACAGGGCTCCAGACTAAACTTTTATTTTAGTAGCGCTGATGCTACCAACTTTTTCATTTGGTCGCGCAGACAATTTGGTCGCACAGGACACAACATCACCATTTTAATATAGCCTATTAAAACAAGGACAGTTATAAACATGTTCAAAATCACTAATAATTGATCTTAATAATGATTAAAATAATGTTAAAACTTTTTAAAAATTAGTTTTTCATATTAATTGTTCTGCTTTAATTTTGTGTTTTCAATCCATTCATCTTCCTTGAAAATTGTTTGTCTCTTTCTTTCCAAATCTGCAATATCACTGTCACTTGCAGGATATTCACTTAGAAAATTATGTATTACTGCCAATTAAGACGTATTAATCACAGTTAAAAAGTACCCGTTTTAGCCAAAAGCCTAAAATAAAATACAGGAGCTGAATCTGCTGTGGCTGAGGGAGAGGGTGGGCCATAACAGCAGCTGTTATCTTAACGTTAGCTTTACGTTAGCTTTCTGTTAGCTTTACGTTAGCTTTCTGTTAGCTTTACGTTTGCGCTCTAAAAGAAGCTTCTTCTGACCGCGAGGAGATCAGAGCGAGCTCAGGTAGGAACATAAACCGCTCAGCTCCTTCTGCTCCTCCTGTCTCCTCCTCTCGAGTCGCTCCTCTGGTGCTCGCGCCTCTCTCTGACCTGAGCTCGTGAGCTCGCCGCTCGGCTACAGTGGTACCGCCCCAAAAGCCGAACACAAGCGAAAATAGATACTTCTTTGGGGAATAAACTGTCGGAAAGTGCGTATTGGCAGAAAGTAATAGAAGGTTAATTCATGTTGGGACACGCGGCTTCCGTTGCTGTCTGTATTTCACCTGTCCCTCGGACAAACAAAACGTTTAGCTGACTACCAGGCTACTGCAGGTGGGTTGTGTGAAATGTATCCACGAATTGATTTGTTTTTAGCTTTACATGAGCTAAAAAAAACCGAACTGAGCAATTTATTTTATGTCATGCCTGGTAAACTAACTTCATTCAGTCAAGCTTGGCCTCAGACTGGTTAAGTGTCTGTGTTGGAGGTTCACACCCACGATTAAAAGGTTTAGGCCTACTCTTGTAAAAGTAAATGGATTCATGGGAACAAATATGGGAAGTGAAAAGTGTGCAATTGAAACTAAAACGTTAAAAAACCCAAAGATACTCTCCTACTGCAAATACCACACAAAAAAAGGCTACAACAAATGTCAATGCACTTTCTGCATCATTATTATTGCGTAGTAGTTATTATAGGCTATGAGTTTTCAAATCTCTACAATACCTACATTGTATTCAGAAGGAAATGTCATTGACCTACAGAACATTTATTTTGACATTCAGGAGTAACCCCATGAACCATCTAGGTCCTTGTGTCCAGGTACAGAAATAGACACACACATACTATTTAAAAAACTGTATTGCCCAAATCAATATATCACGATTTAAATTTGTTGAGTCTTGATTATTGTGATAGACAATTACGATTATCGGCCGAATGAAAGGAAATTACTGATATTTTTTTTATGGAGAGCATTTTTCCATAGTTCCACATGGTACCATTGTTCATATCGTTTGTGTGTTTAAAATACTATTTAACACTTGAACTTGTAAACATGTTTCTAAAAATAAAAAAAAGCTTTAAGACTCCTTTGTATTAAAAGAAACATTGAATAAAACAAAACAATGCCAACTTTACTACTTAAGAATTATTTTATTATATTTTTTAGGCCACAATCTAGGTTTTATGTTATCAAACCTTATGTTGCCCAGCTTAAAGGAATATACCATGTTTTTTGCATACTGAGATAATGTTCTACCTTAGCTTAGACGAGTTGATGCGTACCACCGGACATGTTAGCATTCAACCTCTTTCCATGGAGTTAGAAGCGACCAAGCTCTTACACGTTTTCCCTTTATTAAATACGGTTACGTGAGCCTTTACACGATCCAAGTCCAGTCACACAAAATCAAACATGTACATTTTCTAAGCGGATTAAAAGGGGCACTATATTGTAAGGCGTAATAATAATAATTTAGGACCACTTTGACTTTACTGCGTGGACGTCGAATGAAAACATGATAATAATATTGTTATGATAATGCATTGTTTAATATGATCATCATTTTCATCATATTTTATACCATGGACAGTGATAATTCCAACGCAAACTGGGCGCATTATTTTCGTAACCGCACAGCTAGTCCGGCAACAGTTTAATCACGTTCTATATCACTCCACTGCAGTTGTTTCCATAGTAACGACAAACAATTGAGCTGGATCTGTAACTCCACGTCGTGCATACACGGATCCTCGTTGTTTAATCCTTACTTCATAAACATGCGCATGCACATATTGCATATAAACATAAACATATTAAGATGCTAGTATTAATGTCAGTATTTCCTCCCTATTATTATTGTTATATTATATGTTAAGTGTAAGCAGTACATGCGTTCCAGTAATGTAATCTTATTTTCTTATTAACTTGCTGTACAAGCCTCATGCAAAAGTGATGTTGTGGGTGTTCTCTGGTTAATACTGACCATTATGTAAAAAGTCACCTGAGGGTTAAACAACTTTCAAGGTGAAACAAAAAAAGACTGCTGTGTTATTTATTGTCTGGAATTCCACTGTGCTGTGGTATTTTGTACACTGTGTTCCTACGTTGTCATGTCATCATCAGCTATGGAGCCCTTATGAATCCCTGATAAACTTTCTTTGTGCTCTCTGTTACCAGCAGAGGTGACTTCTGGTGACAATGTGAGGAATATCTTCTCAGATCTCTTCTTTGAGAGTCATTGGAGCTTTACCAGGCATGAGGTATGTTTACTGATAAGCCTGCTTGTGTCACAGAGATCAGAGACGTGCGTAATGTTGCTTTCTTATGTAAGATCTTCAGGCTTTTCTTTGCAAATCCTCAATAAATAAACAGATGTTATAAAAAATAATTTATTACAAATAGATGTCATAAAAATATATAAGTAGCCAGTACACTTTCCAGTTCAGTTTTACAAATTATTACTGTAAAATATGCATAAACAAGTGAGTTGACAGTATTGGGTCCATCTCAGTGAGGCAAAATACATTTTAAGTGGCTCTATTGAGCAAACCATTAACCATTGTGTTGTTTTGTGGTTTGCGCTCCTATAGTATGGCCTCAATCACAGTTTGTACTTCATCTTTTTTAACCTCATCTTCTTGTGTCATGTTCCCCTCCTCCATCTGTTCAATCTGTATCCTTAGTTGTTCCTTTTCATTTTGGATCAACTCATCATCAAGCACTTTCTGCTGCTCGTTCTTTTCTTTCATTTCTTTTTCCACCTTCTCAGTCTTCTCCTTTTTGAAGTTGTACAGGTTCTTCTCGGGGTAGGTGACTTTAGCCAGGGGTAGCTTGAAGATCGTGTCAGTGCCCGTGGTTATGAGGAGGAAGGTCAGAGCGGAGAGGCAGAAGGGCCAGGTGCATGCTGGGAGACCAAACTGAGGGGCAATAACCGCATTGTTTAGTATAAGATTACGAAAATGTGTTCTTTACGTTTTTGGTCAAATAGAATAGTGGGAAACTCACTGTTGACATAATGTTGGCGATTGCGGAGCCAAGGTATGCACAGAAAAAAGCTGCAAAAGAGAAAAAGACATTATAAATTGCTTGTTGTTTAGATCAAAGTGATTGTGTGAGAGTAAATTAACATACCACATGTAATAGCAAGTAGATGGACCTGCCAGGTGAGTGCATAAAACATGCCACCGATGGCAATGCAAGCGAGCACACAGTTGTATCCCCATAGACCAAAGTAAATATCGCCAAATGGTGCGGCCAGAGCAAGACCTGCATAACAAACCAGCGATGATGCAAGAGTGTTTTTTGAGTTTAATACTGTTCAATTAAATCTTTACTATTGATTGAATTGTGTACATGTGCGTGGTTTTCTCACCAGAGACCATTCCCACTGCTGATCCCAGGACGGCATGAATGCAGGTGATCGGTGAAGAGATAAAAAGAGCAATAATGAAAATGCCTCCAGTCCAAGGATTGTCACAGCCGTAGACCTGCCCTATTCCCACTGGCACTGACATAAACAACTGTCGACAAACAGACAAAAATATAGTCATTTTAGAATAAACATGATGACGTAACAGATAGCATTTTTAGTCTCGCTCCTGTGGTTTGACCTGCGTTGAATGCAAAGGCGGATGACTTGAAACGCCATGTTGTACATTTTAAGGAATGTGAATGAAATATGTTTTGAGACTCTGATAAACATGACACTGACCTTGTTTAAGTCTATCTCGGCCCAAGTGATGTTGGCTAGTTCAGAGCGAGGCTGTATCAGGACCTGGGGGAAGTGGTGGTTGTGGTGTCCCGTAGCCACCATGTGCAGACACACCAGTATGTTAAAGGGTAAAGTGAAAACTGGGAGGTCCCACCGACTGTTGATGGATGCCAGGGCGCTGGACACAATAGGGCTAGAAAAAAATACCAACAGCTGATATCAATTTCATTTAGATGGCTGTAACAACCATGATATAATCTTACATAATAATTGTGTAATTTAATGTGTTGGTTTTTAAATTGTGTCAACTCACCACATCATTGACATGAAGATGTTTGGCAGCAGAAGCCACCAGTACCAGTTCCCTTTATTTGAGAACACAGCCATGAGGAGTCCCACCAAGATGCCATTGTATCCATATAGTCCTGCTGCTATTGCCCCCCTGTCAAGACAATAACCGGTCATCTCCTGCTCTACTTTTAAAGACATAGATTAACAGTAACACAACCTAGCTTATAAATGTGTCCTTACCTGTTCTGTTGCAGAATAAGAGCGGAAAGTGTCGCAAAAAGGGTGCCCACAAATCCATTTAGAGCCCACCAGTAATTCTGAAGGATGAGCCCCGCGAAAATGATCAGTCCACTCAGAGGGTTGTTCACAAACATGACTTGCGCTGCTCCTCGTAACACCCAGTCGATCAGCTGCAGCAAGATGAACTGCCCTGGACAAGCGAGAGCTAGAAATTAAACTCGTCGTTCTGCTGTATAGTTCAACAGTACAAAGCGTATAGTCTCTACATAAAATAGCAATTGAATAAATGTGGGAATCTGGTCTAAATTAAGGAGATGAGAAAGAAGGGATCTTTATTGTAATTATTTGGTGTGTAGGTGGGGTAGGTCTAGGTGTCTAATTGTTTTGACAATTCAAAATGATTGCTCCAATTGGCCAGTACAACGCACTGGACTGAAACAATACAATGCGATACTACATTATTACATTATTGAACTTTAACTTACTCTCCATCCATTTAGCAAACGGTGTCATATCTCCAGCAAAATAAGAGAGCCCCTTGAGGATACAGGCGCGTGTGGTCCTGGGTGAGGTCTTGGGCTTCTCCTGGGCATGGTCCGACTGCTGCTTAGGTTTTTCCTCTGGAACTGCCATTAGGGGATGGAGTTCCTGCAACCAGCCAAGTGTGTCCCATTGTTACGTGAAACAAATTGACAAATAACTGAAAGTACTCCTACTGTTGTATATTTACTTACAGTGGCGCAGTTGTCAAGAGAAGATGCAGGTGGAGTAATGAAACAGGTTTTGGGACTGTCCTGTGAGCAGACAAGCCACGAGGTACAAATTTACACCAAACTGTAATGTGCCTTATCAGATCTTCTGAAAATTACATAAGTTTCTTGTGCAAAGTAATATATTTTATTCATCATATTCAAGATGACACCATAATTGTGCCTATATTTATGAAATAAGAATAACACAGAAACAGTGCTAAAAGTAAAATCAGTGGTAATTTAAGACCTCTATGTCTCTACGTCAGCCATCCACTCCTTAATAAATAAAAATGTTGACCTCCTATGTAAGTTAAACAATAGAACATACAGTCTTCGAACTTCGTATTGCTCCTCAAACTTCGTCTTCGTACTTTGTATTGCTCCTACCTCAGTGCTGTGTTGCGCAGTCATAAGTCCCGGAGTGAGCTTTGCAGGCTGCCAGAGAATTCCCCCAGAGCTGTCGTTCCACACTTTGCTCTGCGCCTTTATACTGTAGCACAGCCAGCCTCCTGACTGACTTTGTCCGGAGCATTTCCTTTGCTCATTCGCTGCAGGAATTTTGTCTAAGCTTTTTGCACTGATAATCTTATCACCTCTATCGATCTGCAGAGGCAAACATGCACAGACCTTTCTAGAACATTATTAGCCAAGTGAAAAGGAGGAAGACTAATTTTGACCTCCTCTTCACCTTGGTCTCAAAAAAATCACTGCAAACCATTGATAATAAAATGCTGATTGAGAATCCTGTTTACGGTAGTGTCCCAGACTGAACTCGAGGCATGATCCAAATAACAAGTACCGCTGCCAAAAAGGGTGAATGACCCATACTCATGCTGGGCCTCTTAGGTTTCTCTGTCGTGAATCTGTTAGAGCTGATTCGATTTAATCCTTGACTCCTTTATGCAATTCAAGAACCCAAAATCACTCAACCAACAACTCAGGACACCCTTCTGTACAATGTTATTAGGTTTTTTATAGGGCTGTGAATCAATTAATTGTTTTAATTGTGATTAATCGCGGTTAATTTTTCTATAATAATTATATTCATCTTTAGTACTTGTACAACATAAAACACTGAAATTCAAAGCATTTTATGATTGATTAGTTGCTTGCCCAAGGCTTGATAAGTCATATTTTAGATAAATTTTCTTTGGTGCAGAACATTTTGGAAAGAATCTGCATAAAGTAGAGTATAAGGACAGAAGGACAAATGACATTTTTTTTTTTTAAATACGATAATTAGCCAAGCCTCTTAGTAGTAGCTCTTTATCGCTTTTGTTTCATAAAAGTACCTCATCGTGTGAAAAGATTTGAGACTCCTGACTTACAATATGTAGTTAATACAAGTCTTTCAGGTCATGCATGTGCTCAGATACAGAAATATATATATTTTAAAACTGTCAAAATGAATCGCGATTAATTGAAAACATAATTAATCGCCTTTCATTTTGACAGTTTTATAATAATTCACGGTGCAAAACATTTATTATCAGGTTTAGTTGTGTTAGTTTGCATACTGTATTTTGATATTTGGCTTAATTTTACTGAATTATGCTGTTTTCAATCAAAAGTACACCAAACTCAATGTCAGAAATGTAAAAAATATTGTCTCAAAATCATCTTTGACCCCCATCAGTGACCCCTGGGAACCACTGATATGCCTTACACTAGAGTTTATAACCGTCTCGAATTTCAGGTCGGGCTCAGGTTGGGCCGAGATGTCACGCATGACAGGGCTTGTTTTTTTTTCTTTATTATTACTGTAATAATAATATCACCATTATTATCTCTAATAGAAAATAAAAAAACAGGCTTATTCGATTGGATACTAAATGTGATTATACTTTATTATAAAATAGAGGAGTCGTCTCTTTCAGCCATTTTCCTGCGGCACGAGGAGGGAGGTGCTGCAGCCTGATCTCAATCCATTTTCAACTGGATTGGGATCAGGACTTTGTGATGACCACTTCAAAACATTGACTTTGTTATCCTTAAGCCACTTGCTTTGAGAATTGTCCATTTGGAAGACTCATCTGCGTCCAAGCTTATGTTGCTCCAATATTTCCACATGGTGTTCTTTCTTCATGATGTCGTCTATTTTGTGTCCCAGTCCCTCCCACAGCAAAACAACACACCGTATTTCACAGTTGGGATGGCGTTCTCAGGCTTTTTCCTCCAAAAGTGACGATGACCGTTATAGGCGTTATACAGTATATTGTATGTAAACTTCTGACTTTTTTCAAAAACATTTCTAAAAAAAATCTATCTCTCATTCTTCTGGCATTTAGCAAATAGAAATATTTTAAAAATTTTAATTGACCTAAATACAAAATAATTCTGGTTTTATGTCATGAGAATTAAATGCAAATGTGTCTTTTTATAAAGTGTATGTAAACATGTGGTTCTCACTGGAGTTACATCTGATAAGTGCTCTATGACAAAAATGCAGAGCTTCTGTGCAACTGTCAGACAAATGTCACACCATTTGAATACATTCCTCATGTGAACCAAACAAAGACCATAATTCATCAAAACTAAAAAGAGGTCATGAAGTGACTAGAGATGTTTGTCTTTTCTGCCTTTGAGCACAATCATGCTTTATTTGCAATTTATTGTTTTAAAGTACATGAGCTATTTTACTTCAGCCTCGTCCCAGTCACGTTCATTAGTATGAAATTAGTGTATATAGACATTGTGCAAAATCGCTATTATTGCAGTCTTTGTGATTTATTAATTAAAACTTTAAAATTGAGGTGGAGGGCACCTGACTGTATCTATGGTAACTGTGGTAACTGACAAAATGCTGCATTTCTCCCATAGAGTTGTATTGGCCCTGCCCTCCATCTGATATTATGACATCATCACATTCTTAATTGTGAACGCCACCTATTAGCTGCCCTAGTGTTGATGGTTGCAATTTTAGTTGAATCAACTGCAGTAGTTTCTATAATAAGTGCAGAAGTGGCAACTGCATGGTACTTACCAGCTAATGGAAGAAGAAATAGTAGCAGTACTTTTGTTTTGTAGTTATTTTATTATTTTATCATATACATGAGGTTATATCATTTAAATGCACATGTTAAAACATACTGTAAGATACGCATTTCCAGAACCTTGACTCACGTGTTGTATACTGCACACTATGCTAATAGTAGTTACATCTGATAAGTGCTCTATGACAAAAATGCAGAACTTCTGTGCAACTGTCAGACAAATGTCTTTAATTCTTCACCTGTGTTGTATAACAACTTACAGTGAAGCCGAATACTGTCCTGGTTTTACTGTCAATTTACATTGGCCAGTGCCACCCAAAGACTATCATTCATCAAAACTAAGAGAGGTTATGTAAGGGGAATCTTTGTCTTTTCTTCCTTTAGCCATTAAGCACAATCACACTCCACCCACAACTCATTAGACTTCAGACATCAGGCCATCACTGACAGAGGTGGAGGCCATAGCTGAAAGCAGTTTTTCTTGTTTTTTTCTTGTTTTATTTAACCATGAAGAAAATCGAGGCCAGATTACTCTGATTAGGCATGACATTTCAAATTAGTTATTGTGGCTCCTGTAAACTGGAATAATGTTAGGCAGCTTTTCTTCTCTCTTCACAGTTGATGACTGGGTGGTCTACTACTACTACTCTAAATGGCTACTCTGTAGAACTCATGTATAAAGGGCATAATTTGTGATTTGGGGAATAAAGGCGTTTACCATTGTGAACTTGAGCAAATTTTGGTGTTGCTAGTTTTGATGAATTGCTCTTGAGCTGGAGGCACTTTAAGCTTCTACAGTTTGAGCAGGTTTGTGAAAATAATCTCTTTGAAGACAAACAGAACATAGATGAACAGAACAACATTACAACAGGGTAAGATTTACCAAACTGCACAATTTACATCCATGGCTAGGGGGCATGTTATTTCAGGTGTTGATGTACAGGCAGAGATAAAGTGTTACATCGTCCACACATTCATACTTACATTCAGTACTGAAAGGCCAACAGCCTTGGGTTGGATCGTGCTGACATCTAGTGGAGAAACAAGAAGGTACAGTGTGTGCTGGTATTACTCCTGCGACTGGACATACAGCAAACAGTACAGTGAGCCCAGCTTGTTACCCACATCTTCACTCAATAATAAAACACAAATGAATTCAATCCAGAAAGTGCAACCAGACACTTTCTTTCAAGAGCTCTCTTCCCAAAAATGTGATTAGACTATATCAGAGGAGACAGCATGGTCTTCTTGCTGCCAAACCACCTTCATGCACAAAAGATGAGAGGCCACAAAGCATCCCTCCGAATGTTTGTTTGAGTATTTGTAAAGAGCTGGGGGGCACTGGGGGGTGCAGCTGAAGTCTATGGAACCTGATACTTGATGACTCTCCATCACAAGAATGTAAGTTTCCTTCTCTCTGCGCATCTGGCTGTACGCCCAGCTACGTCTCTGTCTCTGTGTGTGAGTGTGTGCAACTTGTTAGTGTTTGGCCCTTTCTCGCATCCAGTGGCCCCGCTTAGAGACAGTCTTTGTATGATGGTCGTCTGGCTTGAAGCTCCATGCATTTGGATAAACAATTAATTGATTGATGTGTGATTTGTGTTTGTGTGAGCTCTCAGTCGTGCAGGAGTCCCCTCCTCATAAACAGAGGTTACAAAACAGGATCATTTTGAGTTATCAAGTCCAGGTTGGTAAAAATCAAGGTTTTCTTCAAGGTCAAAAACATTAATGAAGACACTGCAGGAAAAGACGCATAGATGGTGAATCAAAATGTACTGGAAGGGCAATAGATGGTCTGAGGCACTATGGTAGTTTTAGAAAACGTTTTTTTATTAAGACAGGGACATAGACAAAGTTTTATTATTATTATTTTTAATGTTATTAATATATGAATAAATCCATCCATCCATTTTCTTCAGCAGTCTCAGCAGAGCTGCCCAAACTTCCCGATCCACACACACCTCCTCCAGCTGTTCTGGGGGGACCCCGAGGCGACACCAGGCCAGTTCGGAGACATTGTCCCTCCAGCGTGTCCTGGGTCTTCCACGAGGCCTCTTCCCACTAGGACATGCCTGGAACACCTCCGCGGGAGGTGACCAAGAGGCATCCGAAACAGATGCCCTAGCCATCTCAGCTGGCTCCTTTCGACGTGAAGGAGCAGCGACTCTACTCCGAGCTCCTCCTGGGTAACTGAGCTCCTGACCCGATCTCATTTATAAATAAATGAAGAACTTTATTATCATTATACAATTGTACAGCACAATTGCGTAAATCAGATGTTGGGTTAGTCCTGAGCCGCTGCGACTCTGCGTGTACCTGGAGGAAACCTACGCAGACACGAGAAGAGCATGCAAATTCCAAGTTCCAACCAATCAGGTCTCACAGCTTGACATCTTTCATGATGTTTATAGGTGAATAAAAAGTTGACTCCTAATGAAGCTACCAGCTTCTAAGACTGGGGTCCTTCCCACCACCACTCTTGTGTAGTGTGGCTTAGCTGCGAGTCTTCCCTGGATACCTCCTCGCTTGTCACTGATTTAACTTTTATTTATCCCGGATCAAACCCATTGACATTAAAAATCTTTCAAGAATGTCTTGGCCAAGAGGCAGTGGCAAAAATTACAGACACAAGTAACATTTATAAAACAATCACACATCACATCAAGTTTAGGAAAAAAGGTTCTTGAGCTGTCATCGCTACTGCTCTGTAATGTGTTGATTCTTTATTTCTTCTTGGCCTTTGGGATTTGGCTTGAGTAAAGGAGTATTTAGGGTTGCTGCAGATATGTTTTTCCTTTGTCAGCTGTTGAAGTACTTTATATGGTCAGTAAAATTGTGGGTATCGCTTTATATTCAGGGCTGCTCTTAAAGTATTAATTAGGTATTAATACGCATGAGTATTCTTTGTGGGATTAGGGCTAGGGTTTGGGTAGGCCATGAATAAGCATATTATTCATGGCTTAGCTGCTCATTAACATATTTAACATATTTACTGGCATATTTTTCAGGGCCTATAGTAATTACTAATGCTTATTACTACCTCATGAATAATTAATGAGCACCCGTTGCAATTTTTTGTTCTCCAAAAGTTATGTTGCAAACCTATATCTGCATTTACACCCACAGATTTTTCTTTATTTCATTTTTTCCCTCCATTTTTGCCGCATGTTTTATTGGATTGGTCGTTCGGACTATTGTCTTATTTAGACTGACAGTTAATCAGGATGAGCTGGTGTATAACCATAAGCTGACTAACTCTTGAACCATGCAGCGCCCAAACAATTTGTGATCACAACAGTCTATTGAAAATAATAGACCTACTTATAAAGCATTGATAGTGGCAATCTTAACAGACTATTTGTTTCCCAATCATTATGAATAGTGGATTTTATGAAGAGCGGTCTTTTTGACTCTTGTGTTCAAACATTGTGTTCAAACTATTAACAAATGCAATGAGCTTGTATGAGAACAGAGGGTACAAAGCCTCTCTTGTTCTCGGTGGTGCTTTATCCTCATTACACTTCTCATTTGTTTATACAGTTAACCCTCCCTCTTCCTCCTGCCTTCATTAACTCTTTCAGCGTTTCCAATTTCTGCCCCTAAACTCCTTCGCCAATAGTGTTTCCAACAGGTTACCGCCAAGGGTCTGCGCTTCGATGATGGGCAAAAGTTAATGTTTATGAGAACGAAGGCATTAAATTTATTGTATTTGAAAGCTGAGATTTTAAAGAGAAAATAGGGGCTTAAGGAAAGACAGATGAGGACGGTGCAGAGGGAAAAGCGGGGCGCAAAAAAAGAGCAAAAGACAAAAAAGTAATTGGTCCTATGATGGCTTCCAGCTGCATGGACGTAAGCCAAGCCAAGTCTTCATGTCACGCATTCGCACGCACGCTAACACCCGCACACTCCAAGTCTGCAGAGTCCCGTAAACCTAGAGATTCTGACAATGTAAAATGTTGTGATTCCCATATACACCTATAGCTGCTTTATAGTGATGATAGTGATACAGTTTATAGCCTCATGACCCCACACTATACAAACGTAAAATAAGAAAAAGTACTATAAAAGCAATTTGGTATTTAGCAAATATTTTTTTTTATCACAAAAGTCAAACTGAACATGCTTTATTCAATCATTATTTCATTTCTGAGAATCAAATATGGGATAGGCCTTTGCAGGGTTTCCGCAAGACATTTAAAATGTACTAAAAGTCATTAAATTATTGTGCCAAAATCAAGGCCTTAAATGCCATTAAAAAGCATTACATTGGATTTAACTGGCATTAAATCAAATCATTTTGTAAAATAATGACATTACCCAACAATTGTTACTGGATAAGTTCATTAAAAAATGCCAAAATCAGGGTCCAAAACATGTTTTGGCTGAAATTTAACACATTTTTTTGTTGTGTCTAAATCTTCTTCTCTGTTTGGTGAAATGTTTGCAAATCTTAAGAAATTAAATATGCAGTGTTTTTTTCTGCTTAAAATAAATGTATAAAATATAGTATTTAGGCATTCAAAATGGCATTAAAATGCATTAAATGTGCTTCTGTATAAACCCGGCTTTGTTATTGTCAATATATTGCGATATTGATATATATATTCAGGATGAGATGGTGCGATACAATCAGCTGACTAACTCTTGAACCATGCAGCGCCCAAAGTACTTTGTAATCACAACAGTCTATTGATGATAATAGACCTACTTATAAGCGTTGATATTGTTTCCCAATAATTATGAATAGTGGATTTTATGAAGTATAAATAAAAGTATAAAATATTGTATTTAGCATTGAAAATTACATTTGACTTGCTTCTGTATAAAACCTGCTTTGTTATTGTCTATATACTGCGATAACGATATTGAGATATTTTACTAAACCATTTCAACACTGTCTGTTCAGTTCAATTTAAACAAAATTTACATGCACTTAATTTTTTTAAAGTTTCCAAACAAGACTAACCGTTGCACAGTTTTACGTCACCGTGCATTTTTGATTTGGGCTGAGTTTACAAAAATATGTTAATCTCAGTCAGATGGACGACCTCAGTAATTTTGCGATACATTGTGACAATATAGATTATTATATATTACATCAGCTAATATTACGATAACGATAATTAAGCCTTATTTCAATAAATAAGCCTTATTTTGCGTGGCATGTGTTTCTATTACAATAGTTAGTAGTAGTAGCATTCTTCTATATGAACTGTAAGGAGGGCAGTTAATAAGAGATAATCTGTCAGTGTTTCACTTGACAACTGATGTAAACATAGCCATCCAGATGTGTGACTGTATGTTTGTGTGCATTAATGCTGCCGACATCTGTTCAGGAGATAGTAAATTAGCGGCTTTCTCCGCAAGCGTTGACACTTGGTGTCAGTCAAGTAAATTGCTCATAGTGTACAGAGTGTGGAGTTTGTTATAATCACACAGTCATCACACACTGACGAGCGGAAACACCACAAATAACCACATAAACGCTCGCCATCGCTATCAGATAATTTGCAAACAATGTCAACAGATTAATGAGCTGAATAAATAATACATAAGACAGAAACAGAAATACACTGAGAAGCAAATGGATCGTAAAGCTTTACTCTGGGTTTTCCAATTAAAACACAGCTTTTGGATTTATATGATCACGGTGCGCCTTCGCAGATGTGCACACTAAAACTTGTCAAAATGTGGAGATTGGAGTTGGGGTCTTGTCAGCAGAGTTTGCCTGAAAATTTTAATGAGGTTTTGGGGGGATTTGCGCTGTGGCTCTGTGTGATTCTGCAGCCCTATTGGATTCTTCAATACTCCTTTTTTTAACTAAACATAAAGTATCTGCTTTAGGGTCAGCTCAACACAAAACAGACCTCATAAACTAGGTGCAAAGAATTAATCCTGATCGAGCTGGACTCTCCCCTTCCCTTCATCTATGGCCCTCTTTTGTGTACATATACTTTTGAAATATGCTCTCATAGTATCTTACTTACTGTAGTCATTGCTCAAAACTTGTCTGCCAGTGTACATTTCTGATGGAAAACAATGAAATGATTAACCAGTTTAGTTCAGTGGCTCTCAACAGTTGGGGATTCAAACGTGGGTCGTGGGATGAATTTCTCAGGGTCACAGGTGCCTTTGCCAGAACATATTGTTGACATTTTTCTGATAGTTGCACTCTGGGAGCAAGTTAGCAAGCCTTACGTTCAATGCTTGAATCAGTTTAGCTCTGTGAGGAAATACTGCATATTATTGACACTGTAACGGGGTCAGGCTGCTAGATATTGTAGTATATTTTGTATTATTTTTTCCAATGCTTTTGTGATATATTGTTCAACCACTGCTGACTTTCCCACACGTTTGCTACAAATGGAAAACTGGCACATTTCTTTTCTTTGCTTCATGTTCATGTGTTTTTATTCAGCCAGGGGAGCGCGTGTTAATAAACTCTTGGTTCAGATCACACAGCACTTGATGCATGTTGGCACGCTGAACCCACTGTATCTCTGCATCATGTCAAAGCCTCTCTCTCCTCTCCCCCCAAAAACACTGACAGCCCCTCTCTCCACAGCAGCTGGTGAAAGCATTAGCAGCTGGGCCCTCGGAAAGGAGAAAAGTCAAATTATTATCGCTGACATTTCAATACTGCCTTCAGTCCGAGCTTCTAAGAGACCGTCCAAATCCATTCAGGCTAATCTAGACCCCTCTTCAAAAGGCTTATCCCTCTCAAGGCTCTTCCTCTCTAAACCTTTTCAATGGCCGCTCGTCATCCCTAACAATTTACAGTGTGCTGTGCCTCAGCATTGAAAGACCAGTCTATATTGACGTTTATGTTTTAAGACTCTGACTATTTGCTTTTGTCTGGAGGAGAAAAAAGATTGTTATTGTGGCAGAAACAGTCATACAATTAATAGTTGTTGATTTCTTGTATTGTACTGTTCTCAATCTGGTGCTGCCATACCACTGACTGCTTCCTACTGTGCATTGATTTAGTGTTTAAGTCAGTGGTTCCCAACCTGGCGAGCAAGGGTAACATTTAAATACTTACAGTAGATCATTGTTAGGAAGCCTAATAAGTACATAGAACAAGATATTGAGAGTACTTAAAAGGGGTGGGACTAAAGAAGTGTTTACTTCCCTACACTCCTTTGCGGACAGCCTTATCTAAAATGTGCAAAAGGTAAAACAAAATCGTTTGTCCTAAACTGTAAATGTATTGAGCTGCACATTTGATATTGAGCTCACAACTGCCTCAATCATGGCAGGTTGTATTTTGAGTTCATAAGGTTTGTGTTGTTATGTTTTGTTTATGGTCCGAATAAATATTCATTCATTCATACATTCATTCATTCAAACTTATCTGTCATTATTTATGTTCTATATCATTGTTTCTCTTATTAGGGGCTTGACTCGACTCCAAGTCTCCAAGGAACTAAAGCCTCACCATTTATTTGAACACTTTCTGTGGAGGATTACGTCTAGTGATGTCTTACAATTGTCAGTGTTTAAACTATGGTGCCCCAACACATTCTAAAACATAGCTGCAGGACAAATAGGCAAAACATATTGAAATCAGAACAGTCATAGAAACCCATAGGCACCATCTCAGCAACCTGTGACCTTTTTTCTTTGAGGCGAGATTCCCAGCCACGCGGCCACCTGCCATCATCTTTCACCTCTATGTTAAATGAAGGGTCACATTGGTCCATCGTGTTCAAGCCTTCAGAGCTACTTCATATGAGCAGCGATCAGGCTCACACAAGAGAGGCTTATTATGCATGGTAGTAAATGACTAATCTTTAATGAGACCCACAGTTAACCTTTTAATGACTCTTTATTAGACTAACGAGCTCTGCCTCTGTGCGCAGCAGAGGAAGTGTGTGTGCACTGATTGGAGAGCACAGCAGTGAAACACTAATTAAGCTGTCGGATGGTGCAGCAGATTAGGCCGCTCCCCTGCAGAGGCTCGGCCCCGGTAGGCAAACAGACCCCATCCCTCAGCAGGCCAACCCAAATACATCCCTGCTCTGGGTCCCACCACGCACCCAGAGGTCCTCCAGCAGCCAGCGAGGAGGAATTATTACTCCTCCTCACACATTTCTGCGCATATCTGTGCATGTCTTTTAGAAAATGGTGCCAAAAATACATTCTTGTCTGGAAAATGACATGATCTACAGTTACACATGGAGAAACTTGTCTATGCTGCAGTTAACCACAGCATTTAAAACTTCCACCACAAAGAAAAAACAAGGAAGCTCGACTCTGACCACGTTTAAAAACAAACGTGTAGCCAGCAAAGCGAAGCACTATTTCTTTTAAATAACAATGCTTGTGTCTATGTCTCTACTTCACAGCTGCCAGGGTCTGTTTGGTAGAAAGAAGTTAGAGGGCAGCTACAAACAAACTTTGCCGCCACCGAGTATGGAGTGAATGAATGATGCAAGAAATTGTAAAGCGACTTGAGCGTCTGGAAAAGCGCTATATAAGACTAATGCATTATTATTATTAAGTGTCCGTGTTGGGGTCCGTTTAGCTCTATTTCACATCAGTCTCTTCTGCACAGTTTGAGAATTAAAGCAGCAAATATCCTTTTTAAACATGATAGTGGTTTATGCACACAACCTCTGGAGAGATGTTCAAAATGTTTTTCATCTCTTCCAGCAGTGACCTTATCACTTGTGTACATCAATAACTGTTGCTCTCAGTTTACATGAATAATAAGCAAGACGGCTTTTTCCTTTGAGTCCCTCTGATGAAGACGTGTTTGATGCACATACAGTTTGATTCCTGGACCTTTGCGTTTAGAGTTTGCATGTTCTTCCAGTCTGAGGATTTGTTATTGGTTCTCCGTTTCGCACAAAAATTGCAACAGCTCATAATCTGGAGATGGAGATGTGTTATAGATGTAAAAGTAACGCAAAACGATGACGATAATTAACACTAAAATGAATCTAGTGAAACCTGTGGGAATGGAGATTAGGTGTAGACGTGTTTACACCAAATCTCCATTACGTGTTGTCTATAACATCAACAGCATTTATCTCCTTATAATAACTACACACCTTTGATTAATCTGACTTAATGTGTTCCCCATCCACTGGCTGACAGCTTGAGGGCTGGAGTGGGGTCCCCAATACACACACAAATACTGTCAGTGCTCTAGTGTTGACACAGTCCAGATGTGGGCAGCTCTGGTCCAAATGAAACCAGGGCAGCCGTCCAACAACCTGGACCGCTTTCTCCCCATCAAATGATATGTTTACAATAATACTGTTCGGAGACTCCGGAGACACACGGTCCGCACACAAAATCCTTACGGCGGAGGGAAATGAACTCATGGAAAAGATCTGGAAATGGCAAATGCAGTTGGTTTGTTGGTGGTGTCTCGAGGCAGAAAACTCTTGAGGGAGAAGATATGGGATTTGACAAATAGACTGATCAAACGGGAAGAGGGAGTGATTATCATTGCCTTGTTTGGATGTGCCCTGTCAGTCTGATCGGGAGACGAAGGCAGTGGTTGGAAAAATAATAGTTCAGCAGTTATGTAATCCGGATCAGGGCTGGAAGAGACAGGGGGAAAAACGCCGGTCAATGCAGAGGTCAGACTGTACCTACTGTTCTCCAAAGCAGCTCTTCAGATCCACTTCAGTCACACAATTAGCGCACTGGTAGAGGAGCTGTTGACAATTATCACATTCTAGACACCAACATTAATGCATTTTCTCTCATTATCACTATTGGCTTTATATTTGTGTAATTACTGTGGTCGCCTAGGGGTGTTTATATTCATTATGTTGATTTGCTATGTGCATCACAGCAATTAATAGTATTGCTTTGTGGCCTCTGGTGATGTGACATTGCGAGTTATATTTTTTTAATCAGGAACATTCATAATTTACTTATTTGCAATCTGATTAGCTCAACCTATTTATTGTGAAGCAGTTAATTATAAGTTGATCAGCATTTCCTCTGTTTCAATAATTAACAATAACAAATCATGTGTTTTTGATATGAATAATAAAGAAATTATGCTTTTCATTTCATGGTGCTTTTCAATGACCGTCAAGGTCACCTGACAAGTTAAAAACTGCACACTTTTGAAAACATTGCTGCATGTGACCAAGCTTAGCCAGAACATGAGCAGGTTAAGTAAAAGTACAAGAAATTATCCGGAGTAGTTTGTGTGCTGACCGCTTTAAAGGTGTAGCACTGCTGGACACTGTACAGTATTGGCATCAGCGACGCGAGTTCAATTCCAGGCTCAGGCATTTTGCTTAATGTCTCACTCTCCTTCACCATCGTTCATGCAAAAATGACCAATTCAATAAAGCATGTGCTATAAAAAAATCTGACCAAAGAAAGAAAAAGAACACTTTGATGAAATGGTTATTTGTGCATCTGCAGCACAGCGTACAAATGGTAATGGTAAATTGTCTCCACTTATACAGTGTCACTTTCAGTCACGCACCAGTGTACGCAGACACTGGAGGCAAGGTGGGTTAAGTGTCTTGCCCAAGGACATAGCGACAGTGTGCACCTTCAGAATGCGGGATTCAAACCCCCGACCTTCCGATCATGAGACGACCCACTCTACCAACTGCTCCACTGTCGCCCAAATGTAGATTTACCTGACTGTCTATCCACTCCTCACCCCTTTTCTTCCTGGACTATCCGGTCCAATAAGGCCAAAACAGGAGCAGTTTTAATATTTGTTTATTTGCTCAAACACTGGTAACTATTGTGCACAAGTACACGCAAAATTGTTAAGTCCAGAATGAAGTATTGAGAGGAACAGGCCACCGTTTTTCCATACTGAGATATGTTCTTACCTGAGCTTAGACGAGTTGATGCGTACCTGTCTGGTCTGTACGCGTGCGCTCAGTCACTCCTCCTCTTCCTCTATGGACCCAAACCTTTGGACTTCGACATTACTGCGTGGACATTGAGGTGCTCCTAAGGTATTACAAGCCTTACTACGTAGTACTCCTTTTTATCCTGTGTAACTATACTTGGATCGTGTAAACGCTCATTTAACTGTATTTAAATAGGGGAAACGTGGAAGAGCTTGGTCGCTTCTAACTTCACCTCTGTTCGGGTTCATACAGAAGCCGAGTAGAGGCTAAATGCTAACAACATCTTTGGTCTTTTTGCATGACTGAGCGCACGCATAAAGACCAGACAGATACGAATCAACTCATCTAAGCACAGGTAAGAACATATCTCAGTATGTAAAACGGTGGCCGGTTCCTTTAATATAAAACAACAACAAAAATGTTTTTAGCAACAAAAACTAAATATTCTATCTTTTGAGGGACGAAAAAGTCCTCACAAAAAGTCCTGAAACCCTATAGGTCCTAATTATTAAAAGAAATATTACCTCATTGTATTATCAGTGGCAGAACTTGTGTTATTATTGTTTTCTTCTATAGATTAATTCTTATGATTATTAGAATATTATTATCTCAATGCTTCTGCACTACTACCAGCGGAGGGTCTGTTATGTTGAATCCATGAGCTCTCCGCACACGTTTGCTCCCCCTGCGGTGTGTCTTGCCTGTCACATGGTGTTAAACATTAATGTGTACCTGACAGCTGGCTGCTTCATTATGTGATCGCACATGGCAGATTCTCTCACACATCCTCTTCACACATGTAAAAATGTTGGATGTGCTCACATAACAAACATGTGATACAGTAAATATCTCATTTCTCTCCGTTTGCCGACCGCCGAGACTATGTCTTAAAGCAAAAACGCCAAATCTTGTTGTGAGACCGTCATTGACAAGCTGCCGCAGAATCTAAAGAGAAACATTGTGATAATAATCCACTGGTGTGTCCCGACCAGACTACAGGCCAGCTCATTAGGAGGAAGTTATTAGAAGGAGAATGTATTTAACAGAGTGTGGATGCTCTCGCTGCTAGACCTCTCAAACATAGCTACGTGAAAGTCTTTGAAATAATGTATCGTAGTGTATAATTATATCAGGTTTATGTGGAATAATGAGTTGTTTACTGTGCCGCACCTCTCTCCTCCTCTGCTTTCACCAGAAGGAATAGCTGAATATGTAAATTAGTAATGTGGGTTTTGGTTGTTGAGATTTTGCAAATTCCACCAGAGCCTGGGTGTTATCCTTGTGTTTCTGTGAGCTTTGTGTGGGTACTTCTGTAAGGAATACACTGACAAAAGTGATTTACCTTTCTGTTTTATGGACAATGAGAGGAATTTACTTGAGAGTTAAACCTTTATGAAAGTTCATAAACAGCACAACTGTAATAAAAAGAACAATTGCAGACTCTTAATAGAGTGAGTCTGCAATTGTTCTTTTGGCTTTGAATATGTTTTGTATTATTTCAAAATGTCTATGTTTATGTATTAAAGCAGGATAATCGGAGTAGAATGTCTTTGGTAAAGTGACAAACTGAATGCTACATAATTAAAGAGAAAATTATTATTGAATCTGTTAAAAATAAGTACAAACCACAGTCATAAAGAAGGAAGATCCCAAGGAAAACCCTTATACATTCTATACAGCTCAATAACTAAGCCTGTGTCTTATTTTGTTGTTTTGGGGTGTTGGAAATTGCAGCATTGTAGAGCTGATGCGGGTGTAATGAAGTGTGCTCTCCTGTGCCAGCTTTTGCACACATGTCTGTGGTGCTGCTTCCCAGCCCCACACCTACTGCAGGCGGAAAAAACGCTGCTGTGCAAAACTAACCAAGGGTTTGGAATCATTTTTAACGTGGAGGCATGCTCCCTGCGCGTCACATAATCTCATTCACCGAGGGGAGTGTGTGTTCGCTGCGGGGGGTCCATTAATAAAATATGACTGTATCATATAATAGACCAGTCTGCCAAATTACAGGAGACAGAAAGACAGCTTATTAGGAGGATCGAGGGGGAGGTGTGTGCAGGAGAGATGGGGCCTGAATAGAGAGATTAAGTGGCCTTCTCTCATCAAAAACCCACATTACCTAAGTGTTCACATCATTAACACGATTGAGAGCCAAGATACTAACAATGGCTCTCGCTGCGAAGGGATACTTACATAGAGCAGTGTTTTTTTTTCTTTTTTGAGTCGTTGAAAAGATGCCACAGCACACCACTATCTTTATCATTACCAAATTACGGCAAGTAAAAAAAAAAACGATGCGAATAACATCTGGGCCACTGCATCGGGTTCATTGTTTGGCAAATTATTTGGGCACTGACAAAATATTGTTTTGCAATTATCGCAATGTGTCTTTGCTGTTCTACATATCGTATCTGAAGCAATACTTTTGATACTCAACTCTAGAAAAAAAATGCATGTTTTTTACTTAAAACTGGCATTGTTAGTAAAAGTCTGGTGCTGATTGGTTTAAACAAAAGAGCATTTACACCTGAACTTGGGCAGTTGGAGTCCTTGCATGGCCGCTCATTGAAGGATAGGACCAATATCTTTGTCTCCAGTGCATGTCATGGATTACTTTTGTTTTTTCCAAGCTTTTAAAATATTTCCACATTGTATTGACCTCACAAACACACAGAACAGGAAAGGCTCACAGCTCAAGTCAAATGCTGTGAGTCACCCTGTCACCGTGGCAACAGAGGCTCCACGCAGCACTCTCTCTGTCACAGCCTCGGCATTATCTTTGAGTCGCGCATAACTTCCTGTGCCACTCATTCCTGCACTGATCTATTGAGTGGATCAACGCAAGGAGCTGTACATTTGAAAATCTCAGGTCAGATTTCAGATTTCTTTCCTTCTCAAGGTGGCACTGAAGGACAAGAGACTGGCAAAGTAATGGCCCGTTTGCGGAGGGTGTGACAGGAGCTTCAGAAGGGCTTCAGAGGGGCTGAGTCGCACTGCTATGTTCCTCCAGCAGATGGTGTCTCTCCCAGTGCTCTGCCATGACGGAGCACTGTAGGCGAGGGGGTGGGGTGCACATGCACCCTGTCCTATCCATCTTAATAAACACCAGCAACAGTCATCCTCTGAAAACACCAACACAGATAAATTACTCAGTTACATGGCACTTAGGAGGCTCTGCGCCGTTGACTGTGACTAATGCTCATTTATAGTGTGAAAATCACCAAACAGTGCAGATTCACAAGTTTCTTAAAAAAATACAAATGATCTAGTTTTCTGTTATGAACATTGAGACTGATTCTGCTTTATATCAATTGCTTTCTGTAAACAAACAGCCTCATCAGTTTGATTCATAACTTGTGCATTATGGGTCAGAACCATCTCTTCACATCATTGATTTAAGAACATGTTGCTCAATGAATCAATAGACTGAGTTTCATTAACATTGATTTAACTTGAATTTTCTCTATTTTAATACAGTGAAGTCTTTCTTTGAAATTCATTACATTTTATCTTTCACATCGAGCTTTGTCAGATTACACTCAAGATGACGCTGCAACTTGAGAAGAAATCTGTGCTTTGAACTGTCAGTAGTAGTGGCTCTCTCTGACCCACTGCCTCTCTTCTGCAGTGAGCTGTTTTAACTGATGCAGGTCCTCAGTGTCTCTGCTCTCATGCTGACAGAGGTGCACACAGCCATGTGGGTGCATTTACAGGGATGAGCAGTGTGCTCGGGGAGCAGCCTCTCTGCAGCCTTGACTTTCATCAGACAGGTTTTTTCTGCGCTGGCTCAGTGGTGCCAACGGTACTATCAGTACCAAAAGATACACACATTTGGGCAGCTCACCCTGCAACCATGGTAACAGAAGAATTTTACTAGTTGGCAGCAGCCAATAGAGGGGCACTTCCCACTTATCCTCAACCAATAAGAAGGCAGCGAGCAGCCCAACCCTCGAAGACCTGTCACTGTTGGACAAGTGCGGGCAGGATTTAGAGATGTAGGCTCAGCTAATGAACATGAGAGAGCACAGCAGTGTAGGCATGTGTGCAGTGCGATAGTGGAGTGAGGATTTCCTAGCTATGAAACGCTACATGCCGCCATGCTGGGGTGTAAGACTCATTAGCAAGACCATCTGACTCCAACACCAACAGTGTATCCGTCATACTCCTATCCTTCCACATGTAAACCCACTGATTGACCAGCAAAACATAGAGTATTCAAAGACCTTGAGGCAGTAAACAGAATCCCCCCAAAGAATCAGAAGTGCAACAATGACCTGTCAATAAATTCATTTATTATTTCACACAATGGATGACATGAACAACTTCGACTGTAGTTCTTCTTTATAAGTGCTCAATGCTGCCAGCCAACATAAGGTTAGCAAAATAATGAGCTTTTCTTTCTGAGGAAAGAGAAATTAAAATACAGAAAATAACCTACAAGATCATAAACATGTCCAAAAGCATGCCAGCAGACATGGATATATAAACATGTCCAAAAGCATATGCCAGCAGACATGGATATACATATATCGCATGTACATATGTGCTTAAGACATATATCTGTATGCTGGCGAATGCAAATACAAATAAATGTGTACATTTACACATACATACCTGGAGTATATATGCATATGCATGCGCATCTAGTATTTACTCTATATGACAAATATTTGCAGTTTTTAATATTAATACAATGTACAAAAATGCTTCATGAATAAAAAAAAATATTACAAAAAGAAACATATCAAACAATGTACAAGTTCTGATCCAAATGTTATTGAAATTCAACTTTTGCCTTGTTTAAAATATTTATGCATACAATCTTTTAGAACATGCAAATAATGAAAACCCACTCTAGAAAAGATTTGAATAGGCTGTATATAAACTCAAATATGCCCACGCAGTTAGAAGAGCTGACTTTGTGCTGAAAATAAGTACATTTATTGGTTTTCATCAAAGATTTATCTGCATTTCCAGCTTTAAACATTATAGCTTACACCTGGGTGTGATGAGAATGAGTACACACTCACTGATCTAGGTGAAATAAATACTGCTGCCTTGGTGTAGCAACCAACACTAAAGGACCCCATCAGAGTTTAGGTGTCTCCTGGAGCCGCTGGTCCAGACTGACTGCTAAACTCAACACTAGACCTCTGCCTCATACTTCTGCAGTCCCAGTGTAAAGTGAAAGCTCAGGGTTTGGACAATACTTGTCAGTGGTAGAAGGCACCGGAGCATAAGCTGGTAGAAAATACAGACGACTCCTGGCTCTGACCAGTCAGTGTACAGAAGGTTGAGCTGCCGTGAGTGAGAGATCCCTAAAGCTCATGGAGCACAGATCTAGTCCTCAGAATTAGCACTACTGACTACACACAGGACCTCATTTGGATGATGACGCACACTTGCGTAACATATTTTTGGCTGCTTTCTTGAGAACTGCCTCTTCATGCTGACCGTTTTTCATGTGTTGCTCTCTGCGACATAGCCTAATAGTTAATTCAGAATTTTTCACCTCGTGCATCTTTCTGGACTGTGCCAATGTCCTCCAATAAACGTTGCAAGGCAAAATACAGTGATTCTTTCCAGAGATGATATAAGTGAGTTTGGGAACATCTTGAGCTTAGCCAACATTCATACAGGATGGACCTAATGACAATAAGTACAACAACACTTCGATACTGTAGTATTACATCTGCTTAAGGCTATACTGCAACAGGTTGCAGTAACTTTCATGTATTGATAGTCACTTTCTGCACAACGCATTACAAATTAATACTAGTTATGACACAATTCTTGTCATATGAAAGGGCATTTAGAACACAATTCCCCTTTTTCTCCTTGATCAATTGGTGGAATTAGAACTGACTTTTCTTATTCGGTCATTGCAAGGCATGGGTTGATGCATAGCAAACAACAATGTATGAGCATGTGTTCTCCATGGCAACATCATCTACTGCTATTCTGCCCAGCACTTAGCTGGCCAATGACTGATGATACTGAGTCAGCTGGAAAGAGACCTAAAGTGGAGTGAATATACCCAGTTCATACGGCGATGTCTAAAGTAATCTCAATTACTCTCTCAGATCTGGGTGACAGATTAAGACACATGGACATGAGTATTTTGGGTCAGGGACACTCGACCACTGTTTTAGGTCAAACTGATAAAAGAAAAACATAAGGCACAAGTTGAATTGCTGAAATTGAAATACACCCACAAAAACAGACTCCAGAGAGACAATGCTTTCTTCTATTATGAAATAAAATTTTGAGAGAATACCAAGCAATAGCATATGCCACAAATGCAGTAAAATTAGATAAGCATAATGTATCATCTTAAAATGAACATCCAGGATGGCTACATTCTGAGTTCACATAGGAATGCTTTATATTGATGCCACACAGTAATTAATGTAACAAAACATTCTTAACTGAATACTGATACTTTGGCTTCTAAATCTACAACTCTGGACCAAATATATGTTAAATAGAAAGACAGGGATTCAAAAAAATGAGAGGGAGGCCCTATTTCAATCAGGGCTTTGCTTTGACGCTTTTGGCTGCGTAGCCTGCATATACAATTTGATTAAAATAATGCATGCTCTCTGGGATGGTTCACCATCACAGAAGATCAAACATAAGGCTGGAACAAGCATGTAAGTGCTGCATTTGATTGATGCAAGGGTATGTTTCATAGTGCATTAAACCAATTTTAAGGTTGTCCAAGAATACACCTGATTCTCTTTTACACTGTAATGCCCCCTGGATATATACAGTACACAGAAGTATGAATGAGTATGTGGTTCAGTCTGAAAACAACTTGTTTTGAGTCACACCCATGTTTGGTTTTGGTTATAAAACAATACACATCTTCATTGTCTATGGTACAACAAATCTATTTGACATATGCCAGTCCAGTCTACAAGCTGGTTTTCATTGTACAAGGCAGGCAACAGTGGATAAAGTTCCTATGTACAGTCTCAACAATCTCATCCACCATATTGCCTTTATTTTACTGCCAGAAAGGCCTGAGCATGAAAGAATGAAACTTACAGGGTTTGACTGAAGAGGTCAAGCTACCTACAGGAGATATAAGATGAGGTTAAATAATCAGGGTATTTTTTTTGTCTAAATGAAAAAATGAAATGTATAGAGGAGGTTAAGTCAATGGACAGGGTGGCTTGAATACTGCTGTAATCCACATCTTTGACAAACTTTTTGTAGAAAAAATAGGCAGGGATGCACAGTTTAATACAACAATCCCATTCCCCTTGCTGGTAAATATATGGCTAAAGCCACATTCAGATATATCATCATAAAGGACCATACACATCACCATATCACAAACATAAGAATTACATTATTACCCTACCCTATCAGGACCGTGTATAGATTTCTATAGCATTAGATCAGTATCAAAGAGTACCATATAGTGCCATGTTAAATAAAGATCAGAGCAAACCTAGAGGGCTCATATCTAGTTTGAGAGTAGCAAACAGAGGAATGGCACAAGTGTCCCCTCTACCTGCCTCTCCTCCACTTACTGTATACAGAGGAAAAACTAATCAAAGTGCACCAAGAACTCCTAGAATAAGAGCACTGCATCTGACGTCTCTACCTGCGCTCAGCTGATTTAGACAGTCAAACTACTGACTGGACGGAGCCCATAGGCTGTCCCTGCTGTGGGGCCTGTCCCTGCTGTGGGGCCTGCCCCTGCGTTTTCCAACTTTTGCTGGAGGCACAGAAGTGGCCTGATGGACTACTGTCTCTATTGTGGCGGTGATAGAGTCGTGATTGGAGAACTCCAGTGCTTCAGGAGTGAGGCTAGGCCTGACACTCTGTCTGCCTGGCAGGTTGTCACACCTCTCCAATATAGGCATCCCCAGAGTCCGCCCATTAGCTCTCCTGTCAGACAACAAGTCCAAGCCTTCCTCTGGTCTGTTGGTCCCCACAGATTCTAGAGGCTGCTTTCTGGGTCGCCCTGGTCGTCTCTTGATGACATTGTTTCCTGTTTTGGCTTGACGCTGCAGGCGCTTGGCACGAAGAATCTTCTGCACATGCTCAAAGTTCAGTGAATGCATTCTTCTTACATTATTCTGGATCTGCTCCACTTCACGACGCTTGTACCTCCGTTTACTAGCAGCACCTGCCAACAAAGAATATATGCAATATGGTAAGGTAAATGTAGTTAAGAAAAGGTAAGGTACCAGTAAAAAATATGTGTCATTAATTCAGTTAGGATGAGTTCATAAACGACATAATTTTAGCTGCTGGTGAAAAAGTCTCTTTTTGAATGAAGAGCTTCCTGCTAATTCTGCCTTATTCATGTAAGCTTTTGAAAGCCCAGCTGAGCCAGGAGAGCATATCCTATCATGTAATTGTCTATAAGAGAGCCATGAGGAGAGGGGAGAGGAGGAGAACCCATTCTGCTGAGCAGGAAACCCACAGAAATGTCTCCTTCAACCATTTAATGTTGCTACACAATAACAACGCTGTGCATCTGCAGCACAGACTGTGAATGTCACTCACAAATATGCATACTGATGCATTTGACTTCGTTTATATCCACACATCTGAATGAATACGCGTACACAATCCAACTTCAGCAGTTCAAAAGGGCTGAGCTCAAGAAATTGGAGCCATATTGTTCCCCTCACACTGGTGATTGGGCACTATGCCCCAAACATGCTGTTCCGTCCTTTCTGTTATCCATAATTCTCATTTCCACTCAACCCTTCAACACCAGCTTGCATCTTCTACATTTCAATTAAACTGGTAGCACTGCCCTACTCCATTTCCTTCTCGATTTCAGAAATGCTTCCTGGTCTTGGTCTGTCTCTGTCATTCTTTTTGTTTGTATCCCTGTCCTGCTCAGAGACCCCTCCCTCTTTCTCTGTCTGGGCACTGTTCCCAGGTTTTGGACTGAGCCACAGCCAAAATGGAGGAAAAGCACAATCAGACACCAGTCCCCAAGCAGCGTGCACACAACATGTAGGGTAGCTTTTATGAGCTTTTACTGCAATTGCAATTCCATGACCAAACCTTCTCCCTCTATTATCTAGAACTGCTGCTCATGTGACACATAGGTTTTTATAAATTACTCAGCTAATTTGAAAATCATAACCTAAACATATTGAAACATTTCACTGAATAAAAGACATTTTTATAACAAACTATACCTGACTGTAAAAGTAAACGCAACTGGGATACACATGGGATAGTCAGAGAGAGAAGAGGAAGAGTAGCCTCCATTTAAAACTCTTTATTATTGGTGAGGAATTCAGGCCAGGCAGTGAAATTAGTCTAATGCAGAAAGCACTAAGTAGCAGTAGTTTATGAGCTACACACAACCGTGCTCACATCCAGCTCTCTCTCTCACACACACACAAAGTAGCACAAATTTATGAGCTGCATACACGGAACATAAAACCGGTGACCTTCAGCAGTGAGAGGGGCCATATAGCACTGAGGACCTGTTTCTCTGTGGGATAGGAAGTCAGTACACAGCCAACCAACTCATCCAAATGTATTGAGAACAAAACAGTGTATGTAATGTTAATATATAAAATATTATTCAGAGACACCTAGTCCCATTATTCTGTTTTTAAAGCTAATGATTGTCCAACTGCATTTTGTAAATGCACGTTTTTATACAGTGTATGAGCTTTTTAGACACCCATGTTCATATTTTAATTGGACTAAAGCTGTGAAGTGAAGCAGTAAGTCTTAAAAGAGGAGGGGCAGAGAGGATGAGGAGGAGAGGGGTAATGGGGAAACAAGGGGGAGGGTAGACTGAACACAGAGCGAACCAGGGATGTGTTTGTGTGGGATGGGGGAGGAAACAGGAGCAGAGCAAGGGCAAGAAGTGCAGAAACAGCACAAGAGGGACCAGGAAGGACAAGAAGGAAGAAACGTAGAAAAAGAGTGTGGATCCTCACGCAGAGGGACGGTTGGGGGTGTGGGGTATCTATGTGAGTCATCCGTGCCGGTTCCCCTGGGGTGGGGGTGTATTCTAGCTGAGCCCCTGGCTTCTCCTCCCCTACTACTGGACTAGGCCCCAGTCATTAAACCCTTGGCTGCTAGCCAACTCTTTTAACACAGGCAAGGGCCTTTTACGGCGTGTCTGTAGAAAATAAATCACACGGTGTGAATAATATATCTTTGGCAAAGGCATTGGCAGCAGTGGAGGGAGGGAGACGATGGAGAGATTTGTGAATTATAGTCATCTCTATCCATGCATTACGGTCTTTCTATCCCAGCCAGATGTGCTCTACACAGACTAATACAGAATGTACCAAAAATATATTTGAGTTCCATTGTGAGATGAGACTATTCTGCTACTCTCCCCTCTTTGTTTGTTACTTTAAGACTGTACTGCCTACTCAAGGATTTTAAAATAATTAACAACAATTAAGTATTTAACATAAAGAACTATAGTTCTGTGTCTAGACTATCTCTAAATACCCTAAATATATAATTGAGCCTCATGATTTTTGTTCCCTCTGTAAAATAATACACGTGGTTCTTACCTGTCAGTGAGGTGCTGCTACACTGTCCAGACTGCTGCCCTGCTGTTTGAAATGACATCAGGCCTTGATCTCCAAACACGGTGAAGCTTGACTTCTTGCTCCTTTCACTGTATTCATCCTGGGACCCCACAAAGAGGTCATAAGCGGGCTCTGGCCGATGAGAGTCACTGCTATAGCTGCTCAAGAAGCTGTTGATTGGTTGTCCAGTTTGACGTGAGTGGAACTGGCTGTCAGAGAGAGAGTGAGAGGATCGCTGATCCAGGTCATCCCCAAACATTCTTGTTGTTCGTCCACTATCCTTCTGCTTTTCCAGAGTCTTGGACGCATCCTGATTTAAGTCCCTCCGGTCGGTCAGCATGCTCAGGCGGGCATTAGTCTTGGCTCCACTAAAGAGTCCACCCAAATCCTGCCGGTCATGTGGAGACAGCAGCGCTTCATCTTTGTGCTTATGTTTGTGCTTGTGCTTCCTCTTGTGAAGGCGAATACCAGCTGCACTGCCATTGCCCATAGAACCCAGGCTCTCTGCTCTCACTGAAGACCCCTGCATTGAGCCACTTGCTCCATGGAGCTTGGCCCCTGGCTGGAGTTTTGAGTCGGCTGCTGAATGGAAGGCCTTGGGAGGGGGCACAGCAGGCCTCATGAAGGGCGATGAAGGTGCAGGTCCTAGTGAGGGGTGGGGCAGGTAAAATGGTGGGGCAGGTGGGAAGTATCCCAGACCCAGAGGGGGAGCATAAGGCATGGCATAGGGCGCTGCATAGTAATTTCCTCCTGCTAGGGGATAGCCATATCCTTGTACGAAAGGCAGCTTCGATGTGATTGGCTCACTGGCTTTGGCTGGACGACCTCGTCTCCTTTTTGCTTTCAACTCAACACTGCGTCTCATGTAGGGCGTGGGCTCACAGGGGTAGGAGTCATAGTTCATTGGGTAGAAATGGTGGAAGTTCAGGCGGAATATGGAGGGATAAGGATGCTGCGGGTAGCAAGTAAATCGCCGATGAGATACTCTTAACTGCTGGAGCTTTACAACAACCTGAAAACACATACAACAGTTATAGTAGCATGTAAAATTATTGAATGAATGAATATAACGTAAAGGCAATTTTCTAACCTCTTCTAATTCAGAAAGAAAATGCAGATGATCGCGAGTCTGAAAGCACTTCCTCTTTCTGCGATGATGCTTCTGTTTCTTCTCCTGCTGTGTCAGGAAGTTATCCACCACAGTCACCTGCCGCTCACAGTGTGTCCTTCGATCTCTGCTGGAGGCTTCAGGAGTCTCATATCCACACAGATCAAAGGAATACCTACAGGGAGGTGGAGAATAAATGAACACTTGAACAGAGTGAAGGTGGAACAGCACTAGCATTTCTTTTATTTATTAATTTCCAGTCCCTAAATGAAGTATTCATACACTTTATTTATTGCTTGTGCTAAAGTCTGATGCTGATGATGTTCAAATAAATTAAAGCATTCTTCAAAATCCACACTCTGCTGTAAGAGACAAATGAATGAAATGAACCCTACATTCAAAACTCTCAAAGTAAATGTATAATGACAGAATAAAAGCCTCACATCAACCTACTCACCTTCGTCTTGACGCTGGCCCCTTTTCTGCTTGATCTGATGTGCTGTTGTTGTCCGTGCCGATCCCGCTGTCACTGGGGATGGTCTCCTCACTATGCGACTCACTGATTGGGGATAGGGTCGCCTCCTTCACAGATGCCCCTTCAGAGAGATGCGAAGGAGAGTTTGCCAGTAGACGTGGAGGCGACAACTTCCATCCAGTAGAGAGAAAACCCCGTCCTAACGGTTTGGAGTGGAGCGCAGAAATAGGCTGTAGATTGGGCATGGAGGCATCGGCTCGTAGTAAAGGAGAGGGCATGGTTAAAGGCACTGTGCTATCATGGAGACTCGAAAACAGACTTCTTTCCTTAGTGGATTTTGGATCTTGTGTTTCTGCTCTTGGCTTCCTTCCTCTTTTCTTGCCAATGTAGATTGTCCCTCTCTTGCTAACATTAATCTGTTTTCCCAGCCGCGCTTCTATCGTCGATGCCACTGCAGTCATTGCTGAAGAGACGGGGGCTGATGCTGACTTCAAACTAAGGGGGCCACCTTGACTACTTGTAAGAATCTCATTCAGGATACTCTGCATTTTCCCAAGCTTCACTTTACTCACAGGATGACAATGTCCTCTGCCACGTTTAGAGTTAGCCACTAATGTATTGAGTGTGTGCATCTTCCTCTTACGGTTCAGAACTGCAGAGGAGTCCTGGGACAGAGGGCTCGGGGGTGATGTGGAGGTTCCTTCATGAATGGTCTCCACAGTCAAGAGTGGTTGCTTCTTAGGACGGCCTCGCTTCCTCTTGATTGGCGTGTGGACAGTCAAGCTATCAGTGTTGGTGTACAACGGGCTGGACGGGGTGATCGGGAATGGCGATGGAGGGTCGACGAAGAGTGAGGGGCTCAACTTGTTGTCACGTTGGGGAGATATGAGACTTGTGTGTTTCTTAGCCTTCAGATATGACCATCTGTCCTTGGCCTTTGCTGGTTTGGAGCTGCCTGTGGAGCTGATGCTGTGGCTCGGGCTTGGACTACTGTTGGATCTGGGTTTAGGGCTTGGGATAGGGCTCATGTTGGCTCTGGGACTTGGGATGGGGTGTGGACTGGGGATTCTCGGAGTTGTAGATGGACTGGGTTTGTTCATATTAATGTGTGTGGGTTCTCTATGTTTCAGAGAGTCAGTGCTAATCTTCGGACGCCCCAGGGGGTTATTCTTAATTTTGTTGAGGTCAGAGTCATGAGTATCTCTCCTGTCTAGCCTCTCTCCCTTCTCTCTTTTATTACTTTTCTCTAACCTATCTTTCTCTGTGTTTTCTCTGCTCCGATCTCTCTGACTTGGGAAGTGAGCGTCACTCTTTTGAGGGTCGTTCTTATGTGCTACTTTTGGCTCGGGCGGCCCATTTTGATGTTTCTCAGCGGAGCCGCTGTCTTGCCGCTGATGCGACGACTGAATGGAAAATGATATGTCACAAGAAGGTTTCCATCGTCTTTTCCTGCCTTTGCTTTCCTCTGTTATGCGATTCCCATCTTCTCTTTCCTCTGGATACTGTTCACTTGTCCCTTCTTGCCGGTATTTCGACCTCTCCTCTGAATGAGCCGGACTGTCTTTCTCCGGCTGCTTTTCCCAAGATGTTTCACCACTCGGCGCCTTCTGGGATTCCTTTCTGCCGTACTTCCTCTTGATGTTCCCAAAGAGCTGCTCACTGACCTCTTGCAAGCCTCTTCCCCTGGAGAAATCACAAAGAGAAGATACGCATTTGCTTTGGGGTAGACCAGAAAATATTCCACATCCACAAGACTTGCAACATGCAGCACCTTACAAAGTATTTTTTAAAATGACCTGATCACAATAGGTTCATCTTCAGGCTTGTCTGAATAATAATGTTGTCAAATTATTGTTTAATACCAGAAGAATTACTAATATATTTTTTTAACACTTTTATATATTTATTTTTAAATGCAATGTTTGATATTCATCTGCTTGTAGCCTATTCAGGACTCACTTGCAGTCTCAATTGGACTATAAATAACAAAACTTAACAATATTTGTTGCATGTACTTTTATTTGCATCAGTGCTAAGCTTTTCAGAGCCCATTAAATCAGTGGTTCTCAGCTGGTGGGTCAGGATCCAAAAGTGGGTCGCTGGCCCATTTTTAGCAGGCTGTGGGACTTTGCCTTAAATCACTGCGTGCGACATATTGTTATGGTAGCCTGGATTATACTATATTGTTACACATGCATCAGTTGTGCCCCTGTTTGATCATGCAACAAACATCAAACTGGGGCAAATGATTGTTTGTTATCACACAAAATGAATGTTACTTGGGGTTATCATGTCAGGTTGAAAGTTTTCCCCCAGGCTACACCAGTCGAGAACCACAGCATTATAAACAATAATCATCAGAACAGCTACCTGCTGAGGGAGGTCAGGTTGAGAACACTGGCGTCTGTGACCACTGGCAGTTGTAGGTCTGGAGTAGGAGCCCGCTGCGGTGAGGGACTGTGAGCTGATTGAGAAAAGGCTTGTGTCTGATCTAGAAGAGAGGTCCTGCTGGGCTCAGAGTGGTCAGGATTGTCCGGTGTGGCGAGCCAGTCCTGGGTGAGTTGGTGACCATGGCTGTTGAACTGTGTCTGCTGCGAGGGAGGAAGGGGGCTGGTCCGGGGCTGGTGCTTGGGCGGGGTGGGATCTCCCAAAAGTTGCAGCAGACCTCCCTCTCTCTGCTCAGGCATTCTGAACTGCCGCTCATATGTCTGTGGATGCACAAGTAAAAATAGTCAGCACATGATATTCCAGTCAATCTCCTACATCATGGCTAATATAATTATTGTAAATGTTTGTATAGCAGCAATAATCCCCAAAGAGTCACCGTAGGCACCTGATCTATTTCCATTCTTCACAGACTCAGCATTACTCAATCGCATGGCTTTCATTTGTGCAGTGGTTTCATATTTGTGATCACATATTATCATTGTTTTGCCGCGCGTTAAACTGGTGGTGGTCTATTCTTTCATGGAGGGTTGAAGCTTTTAATACGTCCAAGTTCAATGAGCACACAGCGCGCAACAAAACAATGGGCTTGTTTACAGAGCAATTAAATTCCTGTGGCAAGGATGTAACATGCTGAGAAAGGTGGGGGTGGGGTAGGAATGGGGTATTGAGCACAGCATAGGTTTTATGGCCCTGTGTCCCAAACCGTCCAGTCATCTGTAGTCATCACACTAAACTGCTAATATGCATGCAGAAAGACTAAATGTATTCAAAGTGACAGCACAAAATGTGTAAAATTAAATACTTAAATCAGTCCTGACCACAGACAAAAGATACATAAGTGCTCTTGTATCTAAACAACAGTGCAAAGCTTATTGTACCACAGCTACATGATCAATGCTCCAGCACAAAATGAGAAATGGAGCGGCGGATGGCCTTTGTGGCTTAGCCTGTTATTAACAGACTCAGTGTGACGCAACAAGACACTGTTCTGCTGCGCTGCAGGGATATGTAACCTAACCACAGGCCTGCCTCTCAGCATGTACGCACAGGCATGCAACACAACACAATGTACAGCTTTGCCAAATGATGATTTCACATGCAAAAGATTAAAATGCCTCTGAGATTTACAGTTGCACACTTTTAAAATCAGAGGCTAACTGTTTGAACCTCTAGGCAGCAGCATTTCGACAGATGATTAACTCTGGCCTCTTGCAGACCCAAACATGAAGTAAAATAGAGCTTTTGTGTTAGTCATATAGCTCCATTGTTATTGCAATGTAAGAATTTCACATATTTGATTGCGGTGTTATCACCATGCCAAAAACTGCTTCCATTTGATATTTACAATCAGTGTAACAAAATATACACTTTACATGTGGAAATTTGCCAGTCAGAGTCAGCATTTCCTGTTGACCTTGACCATTTGGATCATTTCACCATGTATATTATTTCATTGCAACATCTAGTATAGTATATTTTACATGAATTGTCTTGTAATGGAAACATTTATGGCTATTAACTACCCACTAATCAACTAACCACTGTACGTCATTAATTAGTAAAGACACACTGGCAGACATTCTCCCTGAAACTCCCATGACATCTTCACAGTCTTTGTTTATGTGCAAACTTGCATGTGTGTCTGGCCAGTGACACATGAGAGGACACAGTAGGAGTCCTCGGAGAGCTAGGATGACTGACACCTGATACACACTTCTCATTTAACCTGTCCTAGAATACCTGCTGCTCCAGGTTCGAGCATGTGAAGAGTAAGATGGAGGCTGTCTGGCAGTATCCACACACCCACAAGCATCACAAACAAAATGCATCCTCCCACGAACCGACAAATAAACAGTGAGCCAACACCACGAGTGGAGCTGCAGACACCTTTGCTGTTTGAGACAGGAAGCAAACACAAGTCTGGGAAAAAATAAAATTCAGCAGCTTGCCCCCCTCTTTCCAGCTGGCACTGGTTCAGCTTTTTGTTCTTGGTTCTCTTCTTTAGCACCCTCTCCTTTTCACCCTCTATGTTGTCCATGAAGTACAGTATAACAAATAACAAAACACTTTAAAGATCAGCGCTATCAAAATCACACAGTAACTTAGTGTAAACATACCATGTGGCACACAGCCTCTTAATGTGATACTTCTGGCTTGCAGCAGGGGGCAGCGGTCAGGAATGTATCTACTAATATTGGGACTGACCCTTAACATACAGAAGACTTAAAACCAAGACTTTGTCACCTTTATTACACAATGCCCTATTTGGACTACACTTCATTTGCTACCCCTTGTTTCTGCTCCAGACTTATTTTTACAAAAGCCTCAAACTATTTGATCTAATCTAAAACAACAAGACACGCTCCCTCGAGGCTTAAACCACATCTCTGGACTGTGATCAGGGGTCAAAGGTGGCACTTCACAGCTAGGTCAACAACCTTTCTGGGGATATCTTGCTTTGAATCGGCTCTGGCTAACTAACAACATTGACCGGTCTCATGTGTTTGCACTGAGGAGCTCAGAACAATGGCAGGTACAGGGCTGTGTGCGTTCCTTTCCCACTGGTGATGTAATCGCCTGATAAGGTCAGTGGACGGGTTCATGGGTAATATGTGACTAACTTCTGCAATCCCGCAGCTCAAAGACACGCACTTGTACTTGCGTTTTTACAGTTAGAACGGGTCACTTCGAACAAACTGGCACTTGACACTAGCAGCCTCCTAGCCTTTCCTCTACTGCGGTTTTCCATTGAACTTTTCGTACGACCTAGCTGCACTATTATATTGGGAAAGAACACCCTAAACAGGCACACCCAGATCTCACAAGCCAGCGCATATACCCACGTATACACCAGAGCGCACTCTCTCTCTCTCTCTCTCTCTCTCACACACACACACACACACACACACGCGCACACACACACACACACACACACACACACTGCCCTTCAAATAGTTTTTTGCAGCCTTTTATTTGGCTGCACGCCCGGTGGTTAGAGTGTTTCATTTTTCCCTGTGTATGGAACTGGGCAGCTGTCCAGGCGCGCACACAAAGAGAGCAAGGGAGAGAGAGAGGCAGAGAGAGATAGTTAGGGTGAGAGAGAGAGAGAGAGAGGTACGGTGAAGGAGGTACGGGACAGGGGTGCAGGAGAGGGTACCGGCAGAAAAACAGGAGAGTGTTGCCTAGACCCGTTTGAGCCTGATATTTTCTTCTCTCTCCTGTTTGCTCCTTGTCACATAGCATCGTTCTGCCCTGTGGCCTCCTGGTTCAGCATGCTTCCCCCCCCCACCACCACCACACCAAAATCCTAGTCCCCACTTTTATTCTTTCTTTTGGATCTGACCATTCTCCTCCTGTGGGAACTATACCTCCTCTGTGCAGTGTGCCCCGCGCTCCCATTCACAGCCTCATCTTGCCTGTGATCTGACAGTCCTACTCACACACACAGCTCCTCTGCAAACAAACACCATGAATACTAACATGGCTTTGTGTCCACAGCACTCGGGCAGGAGAGACGAATGAGGTGGGGGCCTTTTGGGAAAAAAGGAGGGAAACGCAGTGGTAGAAAAAAAGTGGTGCTGTGTTGCTCTTGTGACCACTCTCAAGCCCCCCCCTTAAAACCCCCTCCCATGCTCCACGTTTCCCTCGTTCTTCCCACCAGTTCTCCCGGGAATAAAGACTTCCATTCATGTGCCAGTAGAGACCCACAGCAGGGGAGAGAAAAGAGGGAGGAGAAGGGTTAGGAAAGTTTTTTTTTTTCTTTTAAGAAGGGGGGTTCAAGGTGGGACACTTTGGCCAGATCAAGCTCAAAGTTTTAACTACATCAAGCATCTTGACATGGAGATATGTGTGTTCACTAATATTGTTCAGGGAAGTTTGAAAACTGGTGGTTTCTTATCAAAACTCAAACATTTTAACTGCAAGGTGGATTTTTGGTACAGTAAAATGTTCAGTAGGACATTGCTCTCCTTTATATCAACAGCAGTAATCCTTCACAAGCGAGTTCCTAAAGATAGCAGCACCCAAGAGTCTCCTTGTCACACTGTCTTTAGACACGCTCAGCCCAGGATGACTCAATCTGAACAAAAGACTGTGATTGGCTGAACTCAAGCATGTTATTACAGCGCAATTCAAGGCTTTTCACTTGCATAGTAATTACAGATGCATTTACATGCTACACAAAGTGTACATCTAATCCCCACTATTAGCTTTAATAGTGAGCACCGGTGTCTGAGATGGCAATAGAAAAGTTTGTACTGAGTGATTATTACAGCAATTACAGGGCAATTGTTTCTTTTATGGTGGCAGGTCAGCCTCCACAGAGTATTAGGCAGCCAGTCAGTGCACGGCTAAATACAGTCAGGCCCTGCGGTCCTCTATGATGCTTGTTAACATGCTCATACATTCTCAAGGGGGCATGCTAAATTATATTTCATTATACGTTACATGCCAAACACAAACACCAATTTATGAAACACTGGAATGTACTGCATATAGTTTTCTGCGCACCATATGACCCAATCAAACCTATTGTGTGCAACGGGAAACAATTCACAGCCAATGAGCTGTTCCAAATCCTTAGGGAAGGCTTCCTGTGTGGAATGATGGGTAATTCAAGACAGAAGTTGTGCTAAGATTAAACACTTCCTCTCTGCTGTGGTGCGTAAGAGCCAAGTCCCCACTTCACTGATTAGTCGCATCATAGTGAAGCTTCTGAGGAAGGACGCAACACAGAATCAACAGGGCTCCCCAACAAACTACAGAGCCAGAGAAGAACACTGAACTGGACCTCTTGGATTTATATGCTGTTACATTTATACACACAAGTGAACTTAGCTGTCAACAACATTTACAAACAATTAAAGCATATCATTAACCAATATCACTCAGACAAAAATCTAGTGTGCTGTAGCAGAGGGGTAAGGTTTTCACCCCTGCTTCTGATCAAACAAGTTGTGGGTTCAACGGTCCCTCATATCAGCCCCTCCGTTGTGAGTGAAGCATCTCCACTGGGGCTTTCTCACCTTTGTGTAAGGTGAAACATAGCTGCTGAAAGGGACGCAAAATCTCAGATTCTATGATTCAATGTTTTGATCCAGCTCCCGCCAGTGCATAGTGTTATTGTGTCCTTGGGGCAAGACGCTTATTCTGATTTTACATTAAACAATCACCATACTCGCAGAAAAATTACAATTAGATATATAATTGTTTTCCAAAATCGTGAAGCCCTAGTTTCTATCAGGCTCATGTTCTAAGATCTATGCTAGGGACACACCACAGCCAAAATGGTAGCTCATAGATAGTAATGAGGGTAAGACATTTAATAATACATTATATTGACCTGAGGTCTTTTTGCCGTTTCTTACCACTTAGGCAATAGCTACAGAGGTCGTTTAGCTGAACTGGAATCATTTAAGTCAACATATTTTTCTTCTCCGAGTCCTCAGATGATCCCCAACTTTCCCTCAACATGGAGGGTGAGAGCAGCAGAGCCGTTGTAATGACATCTTCAGTGAGAGGAAGAATGGGCAAAGTGAGACACAATACTCTTAACCAATCAGACTGGCCACCTCCCCTCAGGCCCCCTCCAACTAACAATGTGTCTTTGTATGAGGCTGCACTCCACTCGCGCGCTGTACCCCATACTCGGTTGCAGGCTTAATACCAAAGTGTCGGATCCTATACCGTTTGACAGGCATTCACATCACACAAAACAGGAGCCATTTGCTAAAATGTAAGGAGGGTTGGGCAATACAGCTCTTCAAATACCACTTTGAACTTAATACCCAATATCTAAAAGGATTTACTTGAAACAAATTTTGCAATATAGCATCTACTTTATTCCACTTTGCGATTGTATGGCTTCAGTAGTTTGTCACCCGTCATTTTCTTCTTTAATGGAGCAATAACTGCTAATGCTTTTTCAGGAATGTACACCTATATCTATATCAGTCTGAACACGCTGAATATGAAAACTCAAATACCAACAAACCATCATGTTGTTTGAGAATAGTGTGATATACTGTACATTTTTGTATATATAGCTTGCTCCTGCTTTTTCTGCGGACTGGAGCTTCAGTTTGAATGTTTTCTTCTTCCAGGCGCAGGCACATGACTACATCTGCCCCCCTTCGCTCCCTCATCTAAAGCGGTACCCCTCGTAGTTCTAGGTGAGAGGTCACACGGAGTGGCATTCCTGTGGGTCTGAGTGTAAGCCTCCTGAGTGTTGCGCCAAACAGAGAGGACGAGCAGAGAGGGAGTGAAGCGTCGTCCCACAATCACATGGGGCAGGTAAGAGATAAGGAGCGCAGGGGGAGATGGGACGGGTGCGCTTGCTGAAATGGACCACTAAACAGAAGACCCCCGGTGGCTCTTCCATGCTTCATAACCACAGCTGTTTGTTTAGTCTAAGATGCCCCAGGGGATAGACACACAGACAGAAGGACAGACACACATTTGTATCATTTATTCATGTGGGTATTGATATGACCGCTTTGAAAACGCAGCGCTGCACAAAGAAAACACTTAACAAATGACCAAACAACTAAAGTATAAATCTGATTGGATGTTGAACAAAACGCACAATAACAACGACTGCTATAAGCAAATACAATAACCGCTCAGACGGCACAGAAAGGAAAACACTCCTATCACAGTGGCAAAGTTAAAGTGTCAACAAAAAGTAACTAAATCTGTTGGAAGAATTGTCTTTTCTTTACTAAACTGCAAGAGAGATAAAAAAAACTCTGAAGGATGTATGTAGAAATCCATAGATGTACTAAACTGGCATTAGCTTAAACTGATGCTATAAGTTTGAATTCAATTATAGGTACGGATTAACAACTGCACTATCCTCTCATTTTCCAGTGGACTTACAGAACATTTGCAAACCCCATAGGGAGGAGGCATCCAGACAGCTGATGGGGCCATCAGATTTCACTGACAAACACACTCAGCCCTCGAGTGAGACACAGTGAAAGTCAATACTTTGCAACTGCTACTACTTTGCCTCCATCATCCTTTTTACAAGACATTTTGCCCTGGACGTCATCTTTATAAACCACAGAATACACTCCTCATACACGGAGACTCATAGACTGACCATGGAGCAGAGCAACAAAGCAGAACTGCTCATGCTCTGACTCATGTGCATCCAACTCAGGTTATTATTGCCCCTCTTTAGACACCGCCATGAGAGTCACAGTTCATTACACTGTCAACATCATACATATACATTATGCAACACATTTGCATTCACATGATGTATTTGGGCAAACACATGCCCAGAGCAAGTTATTAGCCCCATTATCATCTTTCAATAACATCATCATTGAAAATAATATGCTTGTACACCTTCATATAACAGCATCTTAATTTATTAACAAGGACAGAAAAATTATAATTTACATTAAAATGAACCAAAATTGTCTAAATATCACTCTTAAAGGTTTTCCCAGCTGGATAATTGGGTGTTTCTTGGCTGTGCCTATGGCATTTCTTTAAGCTGAAATAACTGCCTCAGGTCTTCATTAAAATGTACCTCTGGCTAGACGGCCTATTATGGCCTGTCCACATCTGTCTGAAGAGGAGCGGCGACCCACTGGGACTGGACACAATAGTCAATGAATAGGGCTTGACCTTAGGGACAGACTGAGAAGATGCTATGTGTGCGTCTGATTGAGAAATTAGCTACACTTCCAAACAAATGGTCAGCCGTGCGCACACACGCACACCTCAAATCCAGCCCTGAGGGAAGAAAGGAAAGGCCAGTCTGCAGTTGGTTCAACCCTGACCTGCTCACACAAACAAACAATGCACACATATAGAAAGACACACTGAGGCTTATACAGCTGCACAGGAGTCCAGGCTATCATGTTAAGCCACTGGGGTCAGAGTTCCTCTGCTGCAATTGTCCTCATTTCTATAATAGTTGTGTGTATCACCACGAGGAATGACCTTGCAGAGTCATTGAGTGTGATCAACTGCCGCAGCCCCTCACTGTAGTGGCGCTGATGAAAGAACAGCTGAGGTGTTTGAGGAAGAAAAATGAGTACTGGCCTTCCCCAGGTCTGTGATGGAGATTAGAGGTTAGATGCTCGGAGTGGTCCATTTCAAAAGTGTCCGGAGTGTGTATGGGGTCAGACACAGATGGACAGCTGGTGTTTGAACGGTGCTAAATCACTCACCCCTCCCCATACGCAGACACACAAACACACATGCCCCATCCCCCATTCACCACCAGGAAACGCCCCTCGGCATTCCCACTCCTTCAGGCAGCGTGCGAGGCCACATGCATATCCAAGTCAAACCTTGTTATTTTGAACCAAAATGACACGCACTAAAAAGACCCAGAGTGACAGTCTGATCAGGCTGTATTAGAGGTGACCCTTAAAGTCATGCAAATTCATAAATCAGTGGAGGATTGCTCTCCTTGGGACGCCCGCACGTACACATCCGTCTATTTTATGAGCTCATCAAGTCCCTCAGGTCACCAACTGCCATCCCAGCCAGGGATAAAACAGCTCACATCAAAAGGCTAACCATCTCACACACATGCACACACACTTGGCGTTGCGACTGTGGCCGCATTAATTTTCTTGCGAATGCACTTGACAAACACATACGCTGCTGGGAGACCACCACGCAGCCACACACACACACACATACACACAGCCAGGGGGACCACTGAGCACTGGGGCTGTCAGGACAAGATAAGTGCGCATATAGCATCATCCACTAATGCACAAACACACATTAGCAACAACACGCAGGCCTACCGCGGACTCCTAGAAAAGCCCGAGCTTATCTTTTGCCACAGATAGGAAAATGGATTAAGAGGCACATTTGGCACGTCCAGAGAGCTGGACAGATAACCAGAAAAAGACTCTCTAACTGCAATCATTGCTTGACATGATTTGTGTGTGTGTGTGTGAGTGCAAGATAGAGGGGCAGAAAGAGCATTGTAGCTTTGGCTAGCTTGTGCTCCCCAATGTGCACCACTGGACCAGGAACAGCTCTTTAAGTGTGTGTGGGCATCCGTGTGTGGGGAATGATGCAGTGGTTGACCCAGGACTCAATACGTTAGAAGATGCATTCATCTTGTAAATGCACACAGCCAGCGCAGACAAAGAGAGTGTGTGAGAGGACGTCCAGCATGTGCATGATGTCAGCTGGAGACAGAGCGAGAAGCCCATCATATCCTCCCTGTGTGTGTCTGTCCGCCAACGCAGCAGGCTGTTAGGAGCCCACTCATAGTAGAGGCAATGAACATGAGAGAGATTCCTTTTGACAATGACAGCCATGATTTTAGTATCCCTTCCTTTCTGTCACACTCATGTCTCTCTTAGCATCGTACATTTGATTGTTTCATAGTGTTTTATAAAAAGTTTAATGTGGATGAGATTTGCCCAAGAGCATCAAGAAAAATATGTAAACCAAAATATAAAAGGTCATGTTTTAATGACCTTTTGGCTAGTTTTGTTAGCTTCAGCACTCTGGTTTAGTGTTAACTTTTAACACAAAAGCAAGTACAGTTAAACGTAACTTGGAGAACTGAGGTAGTAGAAATGCAAAGTAATAAGTCAAAGGGTTTGCACTTATTCCGTGTCACTGCTTTTGTTACAACAAGCCAGCTTTCTTGCCACCATTTTAGATGTTTGTCTACTTATCTTCCTGTCTATCCTTCTCCTTTTCTGTCTATTAGAGTCAAATCTCCGTCCTAATGGCCATCTATTGTATGCTGCCTGCCCCCTTCTGCACACTCCCTCCGTGGGGCCCCTTAACCAGGCTCTCCATATGCCTGACCCCCACCTCTTCTTTCTGCACCCCCCTTCTCTCTTCTCATCTCCTGCTCTGTGGCTGCTGCTGCTGCTGCTGTGGTAGAGGCTGCTGCCCCGTGCTACCATCTGCTACAAGACAACAGAGAGGGAAACCAATAGTGAAAAGGGATAGTAAAGGAAATTATATACAAGATAAAATACTAAAATATGATTTTGAAATATTGGACAGACCTCCCATTCACAGCTCAAAGGGAGTATTTAACCTCCACATTCACAGACAGGAACGGGACAGCTGAGTGGCGCTTCTTAGCCCGTTCCTCTCCACTGATCCTGGCCTGTGCTACACTTGTGGGGTGGCAGGTGATGGCTGGGCTGAGGGGAAAGAGTGTTGGTGCAGTGGGGGGTAGGGGCGTGATTGAGGAACGAAAGCTTGAAACTGATCTCAATCAACACTTACACATCCCACGCTCCCCTCCCAAAACCTCAGACCTCAATAGAGAGCAGCTTGCTGCCCCTGTCACTATGACAACCTCTGTGTCAATCAGACTGTAGCAGTGGGCTTTCACATGGGGTCTATGCTGCTGATTGCCAGACATTGTTTAGTGTGGTTCTGCTTCTTTTGTTGTACTAAACACAACTACTAATTTATATGTGAAAAAGCAGGTTAAAAGTGCACCTGTCCCATTATTATATACACACAATTTTCATGCACATATGTATAAAAGCCTTAGTAAATATATCTGATTGAAATCAATGCTTTAGCTCAATAATGTCATCTCATTTGTTCCGGCAATTTTTGATCCAACCTGGAGGTACTTTCCTGCAACTCCCAGTCTCTCAAACATTTAAGTAGCTCTAAGAACCACTCAGATTCATGTTTAAAACATTAATTAATGCTTGGCAGAGAAAACGAGCGCTGAGTAGCACATTTGACTCCTGCTGAGCCTGTGGAGCTCAGCGGCATCAAGATGGCTGTCAGGTTTGGACACACACGCCGTCGTGTAGGTCAACAAACACAGCAAACAGCCCATTCCCCAAAGGAGCTGTCCGTACACAGTGTGACACACTCCAAAGCTGCGCAGGACTAAAGGCTATGATGCAGGGGGGCGAGGGGCGTGACCTGCCAAAGCTGATTGCATTAGAGAAGAGGAGACAGGAAAGGTGCCAGTGTATATGACCACAAATGGAGAGGACAGACACCAGCTGTCACTCGCTTATGTCAACCCTATTCTCAGCTCCTGTGCATGTGCATGCATGCTCTGTGATCTCAGCCCGTGGTCTAAGTTACACAGCAAACTTTGACCCTACGATGTGGAACCGTTGAGAAACTGTCCTGTCTTTTAAATGCTGTTTGTCTTTCTGTTACAGCCATAGCAGAATTTTATTAGAAGCTTGAACAGTCTAGGTTTCAACACCCACCTGTGCAATAGTGTGAAATTGGTACTAAAAGCTGTATTAAACACAGCAGTGTGCTGATTGGGTGACAGAGAATGATCACCATCTCACTGGGGTATCAGTGCTTGCTGACTGTCACCACAAAAACTACACAACAGCAGCAGCAAAACAAACCATATTAGTGACTGCCTTTCAAACTTGGCATTGGAGCACACAAACAGAAAAAAGTGGTGGCCACGTACGTACCCTTTTACGGGGTGGTCCTCGTTCTTCTTCCTTTGAGGCTCGTGCCGCGGCTCCAGATGTTCGCCCCTGTCGCCCACTCCTTCCCTCTCCCACAGGAGGTCTGATGGTCATCCTGATCTCTGGAGGGCAAATATAGTTCTCCAGGTTCTTTGGGGGCTTCTTGGTTCGCTTGGTGGTCTGAATCTTTAACTTTAAGCTTCCTTCTTGGAAACTTGCCTCTTTGATGGAGAACTCCTGCTCCTCCAGGCCCTCGTTGTGCTCCTCTAGCCCCTCCCCTTCGCTGATTGCACCATTAATTGCATCATCACCACGCAACAAACTGACAGCTCTAGCTCCTTCCTGGTCATCTCCATTCGGTCCCAGCCTTCCTCCTTGTAACTCCGCCTCTTTGGGTCGGGCCGATCCAACCAGGTCCCGAGGCTCCATCCACTCTCCGGCTGGACCCGTGAGGATGGGCAAACCTGGGACAGTTAGAAGCAGTTTATGGGGCTCCCCTTTGTATCAGTCAGCTACTGGGGTTCTGTAGATGGTCCCACAGGAACACAGCAAAGCCAGGGACAGTCTGCAAAAACAAGGGCAAATACAAGATCATTTGTCGGCACAAAATATGTTTATGTTAATATTATTAGGAGGGTAGTTCAACAGTATAGTGAGTTGTAAATATTTTATATGTTTGTGTTTAGTTGGAAAAGACTATTAAAGGCTTGTATGGAATATATAGGAATAATATAGACTTCAGTGTGGCCCACAGTAGAAGTTAGTTTGAACTGATACTTGTAATATACAGTTATAACTACCAGTAAAGTATCATGGTGAACTTTCTTGTTCAGAGTAGAGTTTGAATTCAGCTGAAGTTAGCCTGCTGACTGAAAGACTGAACAGGGAAAGAGGCTAATTTTCTCAGCTCAGCAGAAGGCAGGGGGAATCGTGCAGGAGGGGGGGGAGAAGGCAGCGGAGAAAAATGGAGGGAAGGAATCTAAATTCTTTCCCCAGATGTGGTTTACGAGCTGCTCTGGAAAAAAACACCATCTGAAATGTTTTACACACGCATCCAGTGGCATTGCTATACACAAAGTACATAAAATACATACATAAATAAGTACACATGTAAGTGGTAATGTTGCTGTCAGATTTCACCTCCTCTCCCTCCCTTCCTTTCTCCCTCGCTTGCTCCCCGCTCCGTAACAGCAACATTTGTGTGGCAGCCATTTCTCCAAGGATTGAGCTTTTCTATTTTGGACCACTGCACATACCGGGCAGCGCGGTTATATACGAGCAGCACACACAGAAAAGCCATCGAGTTACACTATGTTCCCAACACGCCGCCACACAGACAGAAAGCGACCAAAACAAACAGAGGAGTACTCTCCTCAATGCAGCTCCAGGGAATCCCATCAGTCAATATGACACAAGGCATGACTGAGCTGGAAGTGGGGAATGCTGTTCCACATTCTGAGCCCTGACTGACACTGTTTACATTGATGTCAAACCCCGGCTAGAGTCTAGACCGCCATCTCCAGACCTGATGATAGGAGTGTCATGGCTCCCACAGACGTGAAATGACCCGAGTACAGCGGAGGTTTAAGTCACTATTGCAGGGTGTGATGTTATTAACACCAACTATAGCCAAATGCACCACTTAAATTTTGGCTTGTAGTGTACCTTTATCTCTCACTTGTTTTTCGCCAAACATTCGAGGTAGTCCCACATTTCTGTGTAAACTATTAATTTACACAGATGAACACACAAAACTATTCTCAAAGTGCTGTGCTTTATACATCCCTCTATATCAGGGGTCTTCCAACATTGTTTCTCCTGTGACAATATAGTAACTATGGGCTTTAGTTGAGAAAGGGATAGAGAGATACAGGGAACAACTCCTGCTATTCTAAAACTAAAGCTAACTTTGCCTTCCATTTTAACAATAGGCTTTTCTTATTGAAAATTCAAAGCAACGACTTTAAAACAAAATGGCCAGTGAGTAAAAAAGTGAATATTTTGACCTGACTGTAACAGTTTGCTCACAGAGTCCTGGGTACCAGCTCACACCATGGCGCTGATCCCAGTTGTAATGTAACACAGTGAACCGCACGTGCTTACAGTGAACAAACATAATCCACAACAGCAATAATAGCTCAAACACAGTCACAGATCAAGATAGCCCCACTGAGATTCTATTATCTCATGGCCCTACGGGGAACCCACACGAACTCAGGGAGAACATGTAACTCCACACTGGATCAAACCCAGGACCTTCTTGCTCAGAGGATGATGGCATTTTGTTGAGATGACACCAACATAAATGAGTTACATGAGGAAAAATGTCATTCCTTCCATCCCTGTAACTTTCAAGGGTGCTGTAAATAATCCTCCTCTCACCAGTCCAGTGATTTGAGTGTTAATTTGCCAAAAGGTTATGTCTCAACCTTGTCCATTTATGTATTCTTGGCAAAGTCTTGCGTACGCGAATTGTGTACATGTATCTTGTCGTGGTGTTAGGACGTTTGTCGTCTGATCCATTTCCTATTCCCAAATGTCGGTGACTCGGCCTTGTGGCATGCGTGAAAGCCACCCTGTCCGTCATGTGACCAGCGACAATGACAGGAAAACGAGACAGCTGCCAAAAGCAACAGTACGAACACATCAAGAACAGCCTTATCTGAAAAACCTGACCTCCACTTAGCGCTCTGTCTGTGACTCTGTATGACAACTCGGTGCTTACCCTTAACCATTTTATTGAAAAAAAAGTTGCAATATTTTTGTTTAAAGTATATAGCAATTGTGATTAGATTTGCAATGTATGTCAAGACATCCAGATTCAGATGGAGGTGAACATTTGAAACATACCGAGGGGCATTAACATTTGAGAGCGGACTGAAATATAAACTGCTCAACTTGCTACAAGAATAACATGCATTACAGAACGTGTTTATAGAGGGCTAAACTACAGGGTTAGCAGGTTTTATGTTTTATACACTAATAAGAACTCATAGTGACAAGGTAGGTGTTTACAGATGACATTTATAATGGCAGTTGCGATTTGCTAGTTGAGACATTACAGTTGCAATTTTGACTTGATTGCGATTCATCTCACAGCCCAACTCTGCACAACAACTCAATACCATCTGACCATTACAACTATTTCCTCCGCCATAGACAGGTCATGACTGCAGCTCAGTGCCCTATAAGCTGTGTAATGTGCTCTGTGTTAGCGCTGTGTGTTCCTGGCAGACAGTTGGAGAGTTTATGTAAGTCTGACCCCTCTCCGGGCCTCTCTTGCCTGGCTTAAGCCTGACTGTCTACTCTCCCAGTTCCCAGTTTTTTTTGCTTTTTTTTTTTTTTTTTGCTCACACACACCTTCTTAAGTGCCAGACAGCAAGATGACTGTGAAAAACCAATGCATAGATAGCCTTTTCATGTCCTGCCAAGGCTGTTTCTGAGTACCATAAGGACTTTCATTTTGTTGGCTCTATTGAAAAGAGATTTTTTTTTTTTTTTAAATGTTCCAATCACATTTAAAGAACAAGTATTGCAGTAAATTACTCATGACAAAGATGAATAATGTACACAAGTTAAACAGTTAGTGGAAAGTGTGGCTAAGTGCTGGAAGAGAGAGGGAGAGAGATAGAGAGACGGGGGGAGAGATGGCAGTAGAAACTTAACCTTTTAAGGCTGCATACCCAGCAGCAGCCTGTTGCCTGAGGTGTACTTCCAAATAGCATGAGGACAGATGTGTCGACTTCCACAAGCAATACAACATCTATTAAGTTTAAGTTTGGGTACTGTTACTTTCATTGACAGATCTACTCTGACTTTTTATTTTTTTATTTTATTTTTACAATGTGGTTTGCCTTAAAACTAGCACTACAAGACATGGTCTGGACCTTTATTATGATACTAAATCAAGATTAAAACAAGCTTCAAATTAGGGCTGGGCAATTAATTGAAATTTTATTGAAATCGTAGTCTCTACTTTGGTCAATCTCAGTAATGGGACTTTTATAATCGTCAGTTTTACAGCCATTTCTTTGGCAGAAACAGCACATAGTTTGGGAAATTGGATGAGACAATGGAAGATCTTTGTGTGTTAAATGATACTGGCGGAAAGGATTTGTTTTGGTTGTGCAGAGCTTTGAATAAAAGGTGTGTCTAAGTTCATGAATCAGCAACATGTATCTATTTTTATTGTGGAAAGAATTTAGTCAGAAATCGGGATTAAACAATAGGAGAAAAAAGCCCTAGTTAAAATGGAACAAATGAGGAAATCGGGACCAAAATCAAACTTACATACTTTTATGTTATGTATATGCAAAAAGAGTTTACTTCACAGTCAGATGAAACTCCTCAATACTGACAATAGTGACATTTGTCCTCTGACCCATCCTTCGATGCTGCAGATATAACTCATGTAACTCATCTCTAGATGTCAAATAGTCAGTAATGGTCAGAATCACCTGGCTGGAGGATTGACCTAGTGTGCATGTTTTAAGTGGCAGTGAAAACCAGAGCACCAGGAGGAAACCTATGCAGACACAGGGAGAACATGCAGATCTCCACACAGGAAGGCCCCACCTGCCCCGGGATTAAACCCTGGACCTTCTTGCTGTTAAGCGAGAGAGCTAAATGCTCCGCCACTGTGCATAGTAAATTCTTACAATATTAACATTCTGTCACCCAATATTGCAAAAACAATCTTTTGGCAATATTTTGTACAGCCCAACTTAAAATTCATCCTTGACGATTGAAGACTGTATTTGATGCTCTTTAAAAAAGCCTTGTACTATCTACTGGGGACAGACCGCCGTCAAACTGGAAGTCCTTGTACTTTCTGACTATGACCCCATCTGAGCCTATTGTGTTCATAATGACTGTTATTATTTTGTGTATTAGCATAGAACACACCTGGGATGGAGGCAGCGGATGCATAAGGATACTCACAGTGCCAGACACCATGTGTGTAATGGCTATAATATAAAATGATGGACTGGGAACTATGTGCGCTTCTGAGAGAGCCATATGCCAGACAGCACTCCAAACACCACACTGCCCCGCACATACAGATGAATATTAAACCATTTTACTGCTGCAGAATCCACAAAATGGCTGTCAGCAAAAGAAAAAAAAAACACCTCTCGTGCTCCCCAACTGTCTTTCTCCTTCCCCACACCTCACCAACCTATGTTCCCTCTCCCTCCCTCCCGGCCTCTCCCCCTTCTGTGTACTCTGCCAAAAGGTGCTCCAGTGCTGATACTCAGTTAAGAGAGCCTGCCAACAGTTAGATTTGTCCTTGGATCTCATTCACATTCCCTCCTCCTTCCCCGTGTGATCCTGTTTCAACCCCAGCTACCCCGGCTTCGGAAAAAAAGTGGGGGATACACCTAATCAGTTTCTCATGCTTTAATTTAAAAGGTGGTACGGAGATCTAATTTCCTAATAGGAGGTTTATTGGCCCGCTGAATACATTTTTGCTGCTGGAGTTTCAACTCTTTGAAACCTGTTAACAAGACAAGATCGATGGTTCCATACCGTTTGAATCACCTCAATTATCTCCCAGCGGCACTTATCGAACACAGTCAGTCAATTCCTTCGCAATAGCCTCTTATAGCATTTGTTTTGTTACACACTTCCAATTCCAGGGAGCACTTCTCGACACTAAATCACCCAATCTTGTATCGGGAGCCTCTGCCTACATTCAATCATAGTTGCTTTCATCAACACGTCATGTGCACATACTTTGCCATCTCAGCTTTCCACAATGTTGCCGGCATAGGTGATTAATACATTGCCAAGAGTGAGTGTGAGAGGTAGTTGTGGTGGCATCCCGAGACCAGTGGCAGTGCAAGATGGAGGCACGGATATTATGTGTTTCTAATACAGTGTAATAGAGACCAAGGGACAAGACATGACATGTGTCGAGAAAATGTGTCAGATACTTGCAAAAGCGCTGGGAAATATTTCCAAGTATTGACAACAAGTAATATGAATGCCAAAATAACAAGGCAGCACGGCATATTGCCAAATTATCGGTATGTCAATATTCTGTGATGCAATATTCATATCGCAGGAAGCCACAATATATCTCAATATCACTGCTGTTTTCCACTTTACTGAGATGTTCACACTTGTTTGCAAACACAACAAAAGTTTTGTTCCTGATTTTTCAATTTTGACCTGTTTTTGACCTGCATTTTTTGCTTTGACAGATTTTTTGTTTAGATTTCGTGTGACATTCTGCTACAAGCACATCATCATTACAACATTCACGACAGTTCCTGAATACAGCAATATTTCTCATATCGAGCACACCAAGTAGCCAAAAAAGTAACTTCCGAATACTTATTAGGACTTATTTACCACATCCATTTGTACTATTCATTGAAATCCACGAAGAAGTACAAGACACACATCTGGTGCAAAGAGTGGAGAACCAGTGGAGGAGTAGGTTCTATGAGTTGTTAGTGAGCACTGCATCCCATTGACCTCATTAACTGTTATAATGCATTAACAAGGCAATAATACAGTGAGGAGAGCAGAGGGAAGGGAGTCCTATACACAGGCTGCATGTGTCTGGTTCATATTTTGGGGGCACGAGTCTACTAACATTGTAATGAAACAATCACTGGAGCAAATAAAATAGTACGTGCGTGGCAATAAAGCTTGTGGCATGCGTAAATTAAAAAACAAAGGGGAAAAAAAGGCGAGCTCTCTCTACAGATCACAATATGGCCAAAACACATAGACAGGCAGGAATTACTCAGGTGTGGAATGTAGCCAGTGGAGCGGAGCTACTTACCCATGTTTAATGTTGTCACACACTCGGCTCGTACGTGTAAATATTTTATCAAGATCATTTACAATCCATTTAGACACATTTTACACCAGCGACAGATGAGATGACACTCTCCCGGGGAGCTGTCAAAGCGGTGCCACGATATATGGAAATGGCAAATATGTGGAAAATGGCGTCAGTGGTGTTTTTGGAAAAGAAAAGGAGGCAAAAAACTGGATCCCACTGGCAACGTGATGACAAAAACAAGGTAGATGCGCGCAGGGAGAAAATCCACTCGGGGGGGAAACTTTGCTCTTCTGTCCAAATGCAAGGTATCTTTTGAAAGCTTCTTGGTAGATCTTGGTTGGACGCGCACTGGAGAGAGTAGCGGGGTAGCTGGTCACTCGGTAAAAACTGCGCAGCACAGAGATCCCCAGCAAATCCGCTACTCGGTGTGAGAGGAGGAGGAGGAGGAGCGGGGCTATTACTGCAGTCAAAACAAGTACGCATCCGACTACAAGACGAGATCCAGCGGGGAAGTGTCAGTGGCAGGAGCGCGTGTTCGGCTTTAGGTCCACGGGGAGACGGGTTGCACTGGTTGAGGGTTCCCCACTCTCTATCCGCCTGTGCAGGGTGTCTCTCTCCACTTCTCAGCGCGGTGAATGTCAGGTCCTGGAGCCTGGTGTCTGGTAATGATCTCACCCAGCAGACTGAGCGCTTGTGGCCGAGCCGCACAGCTAGAGAGGAGAGGAGGAGCGACACCGCCTCCACATGGCAGTGCGTCTCTATAGCCGTGTGGGACTCTACTACTACAGTACTTAGGATAGGCTACTATGTGATATTGCCTACTTTTCTATCGGTGTAATGACCGTTTAATGGGTCAAATAAACAAACCCGGAATACAGAATTTCAAAAATGTTACAAAAATTTGACATTTGCATAGTGAGCAATAGTAAGTAAGTAAGTGCTTTATTTGTCATTAGCCTATACAAGCGCACAATGAAATAGTGTTCAGGTGTTAGTCCTGAGCTGCTGCGACTGAGCCGCGCTGCCATTGTGGGGCGACCTGACCCGGAGGTCGAGGAAACCTGGCTGCCTTCAATCTTCTCTGATCCTCTGAAACGGTGCAGCGCCTCCTGGGTTTGTCCTTGTTTCAGAGCGTGGTGTCCTGTACTGGTCAGCTCGTCTTCCTCCTGCACAGCTCCCTCCGCTCCACAACAGTCTCTCAACATCTTCTGGGAAGAGCTTAGCAGTTTATCTGTTTTATTCTCCATTAGCTGTCCATTAGCCACTAGTAGGGACAGAGGGCACGTGTGGTTTCACTGGGAGACTTGCCTGGATACCTCCTCGTTTCTCCCTTTTTTGTTTCCTGCGGCTCCTCTTGTGAAGCCTCCACTGTGCTGCAGGTGTGGGGGGCTCTTGGTGCCTCTCCAGGTGTCGATTATAGAATGTGTAATCCATATCCTTAGGCTTAAATCGACTCATCATTCATAGAAGGGACAAATTAACCCTGCATAGTAATTCTTCAAACATGAGAAAAGATTTTATTTATTTAAAAAAAAACAAGACATTTGATCAGGCCTTTAAATTGGACAAAAATAGAAATTTGAATGTAATTTGCATCTGGAAGAATGTGTATAGAGTGACCGTGTGTTGTAGATGTATCACACATTGATTATACAACATTTTAATCCATACACTTGGCTTGAATGTGTTAATCATTGAGTGGGTGCCAATTAACATAGAGCTGAAACCTGTGATACTACTCATGTGAAGTATTGAATAATGTTGCAGCCCATGTAAACCAAGTTTCTGTTTGAGTGGGCCTGAGTACCAGCAGGGTAAGAGTCGGTGTGACCTGGTGCTTTCCCTCTGGTTAAAATATTCATATAGTGGAAAACTGCAGAGAACAGAATGACACAATCTACCCATATCCTGCTTTTTATAGCCAGAGCTTTCACGCAAACTATGACCTTCCTCGTATTGAAAGCATGCTTTAACATTAAGCGATGCAAATGATGTCAGAGTGACCTTTTCCTTGTGGTGTCCCAGGGCCTCCAGCTGATCATTTGGTGTCTAACTGTAGGCACTCACCGGGAGATTGTAATAATTTGCTCTTCACATGTAACCAGTACTTTAAAAACTACAGTGTTTTTGTATTTGCTCCCCCTGCTGTGGCACACTGTCTAGTCCCACAAATCAAGCGTGTGTGTGTCTGTTCAAGCTGGGCTGCAAGTCAATTTTATCGGCAATGTTTTTACTGCCACAGCAATTTGTTTTTTGTTTTTCTCCCCAGCATTTCTCCACTGGGGCTGACAACAATCTGCTGCCTCCAACAGTTTGGTTATATGTGAGACGCCCTGCCTTTAGTCGCTTTCCCGTTGTAGAGCTACCTGACAGAATAGTCTCAAACTAATTATTTATAATCAGTGATGTCGGTACCATTAGTAATTTATCCTCAAAAACACTTCTCACTTGGAAGAGCCTGGGACCATAGCCCTCGGCTGTGCTCAGTGTGAAATGTGTCCCGTGTTGTGCAATTTGAGATGGTTGATTCCCTGTTTGGAGTTGTGTTTTTGATCTCTGTCTGTGGATAGAGTATATTTGTTTTTGTTTTTTATGTCAAAAATGATGCTGAACAAAAAGAAAATCCTCTCTACTCCAAACAATTGGGTGTCCTTTTTGTCATTTTCAAATCAGTTATCTTTTCAATTAACTTGTTTCTTTAAGTAATTTGTAAAAAATGAACACAATTTAAACATGTGAGGCATTTCTCCAGAGACTCCTGTGTGAAGAAGTCTGCACACTGTTGCACGTGCATGTTGTTTTTGCACAATAATTACAAGGCGAAGTCTGCAGACATTTCAAGACTCTGAATGGTAATCTCGTGTCATGTGTGCAGGTTCATTGATTTGGGATGTGTGCGAGAATACAAAGAGACCCCCGAGAGTGAGGTTTTTCAACAGCTGCTCCCCGACAACCAATCAATCGCAGCCTATCTGTAAACATTACCCGCACACACTCTCAGAGAGACACACACGCTCGCGCGGCAACAAGATACGGGCCGCGCTCTCCTCTTCCTGTTGCCATGGATACCAGATACCGGCGGCCAAGAGGGAGCAGTTTTTCCAGCTTAAACTGTAAATATTGAATTATGATGGAGAGGAGCGGGAGACAGATCTAAATATCTCCATAATCCTCCCATCACTAGTCACCTTTGCCGGAAATCCACTGCATCATTCATGTTCATCAAGTTGCTACATGAGAAAATCAATCATGGCATTTACTCTATCTCTATTACACGCTGCCCCAGTTTCTGCATCTCACAATAAATGCTTGCTCACGATACAAGAAACACTTCATCAGACACTCATAGAATTGAACTCCGTCCGTTCTTTTTACGCAGACCTGGGTGGTTTTTCTATGCTTACCCATTAGATCAAGCACAAAATCCCATCACGCTTTTATCAAGAAGTTGGATCAGGTTTAGTCTAATGTTGTGTCAACCAAGAAGTAGAAGTTCCTGAAGGGTCACAAATCAAATAGTTAATGTATTGTTTCTTGAATAAATGAAAAAACCTTGTTGAATGCTCATACAGTCCCCAGAATTCAGTCACCGAGCCTTGACTAAAGGAGGTCAGGTCTCGCACTAAACGTGACTTTGCTGGAGACACACTTCACCAATTTTGGTTGTGAGGGTTAGGGCTGGGTTAGGGTTAGATGGGGCTCATGTTGCTTTCACATTTTTTTTAAATAAGAATACACGTAAACAAGGTTACACTGTTTAAATTGTGGATAAATTAACATTTCAATTAAGCATGTTTTGTTTTGTTTTTGCTGTCCCCTTATTGAAAGAATGTCGGTATTGTGCCCGGATTTAGCTCTATAGCAAAATTCCCTTTATTTCATCATCATACTGTTTGACCACATAGCAATACATGTGGTACATATACGTGTACATGTTCAGTCATATGAACAACCGCCACACAGAGGTTAAAAGGCTAGTGTGCAGTGACTGGTTAGTTTTTAATCAATGCACCTCTGTTGCCTCTGATAGACACGACATGGCCAAAGTTAGTCCTGCCCCGTTTTGTGCTACAGTCTCCTAATCCTTGCATATTCATTTGGTTCCAAGTTAAAAAATCAGTAAAGGCAATTTGACTTGAACGTGTTACGATCGTACCCATATACCCTATCTGTAAAATTTTAAATCTGATGATGTAAGCTACTTGATTAATAGGCAGGAAAGTGCACACTTGAAATGATCTGCACATTCAGGAAAAGGCAACTGATCCAAACCGCTAGAAATGATGCACACTCACCTTGAGCTGACATTGTGAAGAGAGGAGAATCACGTTTAATCAATGAAGGGCTTTTCTCTGGGAGTCCACTAATCTCACAAGGCAAGGGCGGGTTCATCAGTGCCGAGGGACCCCTGGGACTAACCGGGCTAATGGGGTGAGCACACAGTAAGAGAGACACACTTGATTAGTGTGTAACCTGCAACACAAGACAGTGAACATGCTTTAAGTGTATGCTGCTGACTGTTTTGTGAGCGCTGCTTACACAGAGATGGATCCAGGAGGAGAGAGGGCCCATGCTGACAGAAGGGGCAGTTAATGGGACATGTGACAGGGTTGATTTCTGGGGCCGCAGTGATCGGCCCGGGTTAATGAAGTAAATGGCTTCTTGGATAACACCACGCAGAGGTGATCTTCAGCACCTCACACTCCACATAAACTATAAATCGACAGTTCTTTCAACTCATTTACCTTTCAGAGATGACCAGCTTAAACACCCTTTGGCTGATCCTTTAGCGGACAGCTGATATAGCCAGCATGAAACTGTTAGTTCTGTGTTGCCTGTTGCCTATTAAAATAAAGGATTTATTGTGCGTATGCAATGCAGCTTTGACTTTTACATGCCAGTTAAATCGTGAAAGTTACATTCTCTGAAAAAAGCCATTACATGAGATATTCGTTTCTCATTAGTTTCATCTCCTTCTGTCTTTAGGCCATGTCTCATCTTATCTGAGGCATGATGTCTGTAACATTCACATCACATCTGAACTAAGATTTAGTCTAAAACCAGTGAAAAAGAGTAAGTTACATTACGATGTACCTTAGTTTCCATCTCACCTATTTAGATCATGTCCTACTTGTTCAATGAACTGTATAAAAGAGCTTAAAGAAATGCATAATGTCCATTCTTTTTGCATAAGAGGCACACTATTAGCTGTCCTTTCTTTCTTTCTTTCTTTGTAGGAATATTTTGTGACCTATAGTATTGCTGTCTCTGTTTGTTTTGATTGTCTGCTGCAAAATGGGTGGGTCACATTCTTCCTCCAGAACAGTAAAGCTCATTCTGTGGTCATTCTTGCGATATACTGTATATACAGTAGTCCTTTAACATGTTTACAGATGCCACTCTAACAGTTAAATTGAGTTTGTCTGGAATGCACATAATGAAAGTAGTATATGAGTGCTTTGAGGTAATGATGCATATTCATTGGAGTTTTGTGTAGGAATGTTGTGGAGGAGGAAAATAAATAATCAAGCTCATATTATGCAACATAACAACATAGACCTGTTTCCATGTAAAGAAAAATAAGGCATCAATGTTGTCAACCTTTAAAGGCAAATTGCGAAGCATTTCAAGACCACTTAAACTGTGGTAAAACTCAAACCATAAACAAACATGCCAAAGATACAGTGATACTGACAATGCCAACATTCGGAAGGTGACATGATGTATACACCCAGTGTTTGGCTACCTGTAGTTAAAGCAGAGCAGCAAGATCTCACAGAGACAAGCTGGTAAGAGAGGAGAGACCGCTGTCATTAAGACACATCATTTTGAGGTGTTTTTCATCAATATAAACAACCCGTAATGAAATGCTTGTATTTATAGAGACCTTAGCCTGTCAGAGAAGTTCACACATTTGTATTTGCTGTAATGTGTTCACAATTCAATCACAAACCACAGGACTTTTATTGTAGAGGCTCAATAATCTCACAGAAATACATAGTTCGTTTGTGGTGGTTTTGTCTAAACCTTCACACCTCAGATATCCACCCAACAACATCCTGTTGTGTTATAACTGAGCTTGTGGTCAGAGGCAGCTGCGTCTGTGCAGTGAGAGATCGAAACAGTGAGAGACCCAACATACAGAAAAACTCCCTACAGAAACTTCCTCACCAACAGAGAAGTTATACAACATATGCATGACACAGCAATGACAGGTTTATGCTGAATCATCTTGTACAGTGGCTCAGTGGTTAGTTACAATTTTTGTCTACAGCTTTAAAAAAGTAGAAATTGATTTCAAAACATTTGAATTCTGGCTTCGAGTGTTGCTGACCAATTGTGTCCTTGAGCAAGACACAGCCCATGCCTGTGTGAATGAATGTGGTGTGTGTGTGGTTATGGTGGACGAAGAGGACGATGAGGCAGATCGATAACCAAGTCAACCTTTTTAAGCAAACAATACATCAATACTATACATATCTAATTCTGTCACTGACCATAAATTGTAGTTGTATTTTTAATATTACTAAAACTAAAAATCGTCTTTTTGATGATTCATCATCTGCATTTTTGGTTGTTCTATTCAAATAATTTAATGTGAAATTACAATGAGCCACATTTCTGGATGAAAAGAGACCTGGCTATAAACCAGAATGAAGAGCACATTATAGTCTCAATGTTCTTTTGTAGATGTGGGTTAGCTTTGCTATCTTTTTGTGCTATCTTGTGCAAATAATAGGAAAAGTAGAATGTATTAGAAAACCACCTGGTCTGCACTTGTTGTTTACAGTAGACATGTGAACAGTCTCCTGCTAGAAGTTCTTTCCAGTGGCAGGATGTGGTGGCGTTAAGAGTCCTCACACACCCACTTCCTATGAATTCGATCAACAGCGTTGCGGCTTCACTCAAGAAAGTACTTACTGGGTTGACAACATTACCGTCTGGTAATGTGATATAGCACACATGAACTTGCCACGTGTATTATGCTGCATAGTGTGATTATCTGGAGATGGGTGTGAAGACTTCTATCTTTGACATGGCAAGGTTTAGACAGTTTTTTTTTTCTCTTGTCTTCATGGTTGCTTGGGCACATACGGTCCTGTCAGTTACATCTGTGAGCTGTCAGGGCGCAGGGTGGCAAGTGTGCATGCTTCTGAGTGGAGAATAAGAGGGGTGCATTAGGCTTGCTGATCCTTCACAGTTCTCTTGTCAAGCTAAAAGTGGGACTAGAAGTCACTGGTGTGCATGTCTGTGTGTGTGAGTGTGGTGGGGTACGTAGTGGGTCAGAAGAGAGGAGCCGTGTCTAATCCAGTGGGATATGTGGGCTATGCTGTATGGAGATGCGATGTAAGGATGTGCTCAGCAGTGCATGCATCACAAAAGCTCCCCAACTGATAGAAGGGAATCCCATGAGGCAAGTGTCAAGCTCACACCTAAAGATAACAGCATCACAGCTTGAATTTGAAAAGTCTAAACGTTTTAATGAAAGCAGAATAGAGCGACGGACTGATCACCTGTCTCTTTTGGTTGAATATGTGTCTTTACTTCCCGGGTTTTAATTCATAATTAGTCACGTCTATCACAGGCCTTCGAACAAACTTAGCTCAACATTTTATTCTTATACAACATATACATACACAAATATCATGCATGAAAGTACTCTGATTGTACAAAGTAACGGAATACTCAACAAAATACATTTCGATGCAAGTATTCAGTATTCTGTAACTAAATACAATGACAAAGTATTCTCCCCACACTTTTTGAAGAGCTCACCATAGAGAAAATTTTGAAAACGTTGTGCTCACATTTGGTGCAAGCAAAAAACCTTTAACATCTAAAAATAATACCTTCCAGTAAAGTGTATTTCTAAAGTGCTTTTCACTGATAAAATCACAAAGTGCAGAACAAGAGAATGGATAACTGCAAACAATATGAAAATGTATATACATGTGTAAAATTAAAGTGACACTAGTGAAAATCCATCAACCAAAAGCTTTCTTACATAAACATGTCTTCAAATCCTTTTTAAAAGAATCCACAGAGGGCAGGGCATTCCACAGTCTGGGGGCAACAGACTGAAATGACAGACAACAGACTGGGGGCAACTGAAATGACAGGTATTGCTGGGTTTCAGGGTTTCACAGCATTCTAAATGCCTATAAATATTTTGTTTGTGAAGAGATGTTTGGTGTTGTACATAGAGATCATAGACCCAGTCAATGATACATACAGTACATACATTTTCTTTTTAGATATGACTTGTGAAAGTGTAATGCATACAACAGAAACAACTGGCTCCTGCCCCCCATATGCGAGTGTGACATCATCACATTCAAGAACCTGGAAACAACAACCACCACCCAAAATATGCTTAAATAGTCTTAAATTAAATTGAGATGCATATTAGATCTTTAAACAAAGACATGAGCTTTTCGTGGTTTCAAACTGCTGGTATTTGTCAGTATGCCTGGAGAGACGGCTCTGAGGCAGCTTTTGGACCGTGGCTGTTTACATGTCCCCCACCTTGGTCTTTGACTTCTATGAAGGCTGTGAGTCACGTGAACGCATATCTGTAACAACATTTATTTATTGCTTTTCCCCTTTTCTTGGTTGGTTTGTTTTTCTATCATTGTTTTTGTTATTGTTTTTTTTTTTTTTTTTTTTTACTTTTTTTGGGGTTATTTTATTGAAAAGGATATCGAAGAGGCTATTGCTGGGTTGCAGGTTCTAGAATATGATGATGAATGCTTTTCCTATTAACAGCATTACACTTCCACAAGGATCAGAAAAATGATCATTGATATCAGTCACTGGGTCCATGATCTCTCTGTAAGACCAAAAATTTCCTCTAAGACAAAATTATTTTTCCTCTATATAATAGTATAGGCCTTTAGAATGTTGTGATGTCACCTGCAACCCAGCAATATTGCCATATGTAATACCTTTTGTTGTTTTAAAATATATATAAAAAAAAAAAAGGAAAATCGCACCCCCTTTTTTATTTTTTTTATTTTATTTCCTTATTTACAATTATTGGCGTTGTACCAAGTGGGCTCCAGTAGGTGGCAGTATTGGTTAATAATAGAAACACTAACCCGGAAAAAGTTATAAAGGACTTTTAACTAAACCGGAAGAAGGGAGAAACACAATATGATAGCATGGCACTGGATGTGAAATCAAGAGCCAAGCGGTACGAGAAGCTGGACTTTCTCGGAGAGGGACAGGTGAGCTCAAAATAAAGAATGAAATAAGACCGAGTATATCTTAGCAGCACATGTCGTGCTCCTGAACGCCTCTGTGTGAATATGTCCCGAGCATGCTTCAATGCTAGCTGATGTTAGCTTGTTGTCAGTGTCAACAAAGCCTCAGATCTTACACACTCACACCCTCTTTTCTTTAGTTTGCCACTGTCTACAAAGCCAGAGACAAAGTTACAGACACAATTGTTGCCATAAAAAAGGTAAGTAAATAAGAGTTTGCCCTCCATGATGTAAACAATACATTAGACATGATTAGACATTGTCCTGTTTTCATTTCTCCTACAGATTAAAGTCGGTCACAGGACAGAGGCTAAAGATGGTGAGCTCTACTTAACTAGCTTGACTTTAAAGTCACACGACGCAGGTTCATTTTTATTGTAACTCTTCCAGGTATCAACAGGACTGCCCTACGAGAGATTAAACTACTGCAAGAACTACACCATCCAAATATTATTGGGGTAAGTCATGTACAATGTGTGGCCCCTTTATGGATCAAATGGTGTTCATGTTCCTTTTCGCCTTGTGTTGGGGTCTGTTTATGCACTTTACATAACTTTTTGTTTTACAACCTGTCTTTTTGTGTATCAGTTGCTGAATGCATTTGGTCACAAATCAAATATCAGCCTTGTGTTTGATTTCATGGAGACCGATCTAGAGGTGAGACTTAATGATTTAGTTATTGTGATTTCATTATATTTGCCTGGCCAGTAAATTCAATATTCGCTTGTGACTGTTGTAGTAGTGAGGGGCAAACCTGAGCAATAAATGTGCAATGGCTGTAATTCTTTTATAAACATTCTTGTTGTGCTTAGCCTGTCCTTTATAAGCGACCTTTAACCTCTTAACCCCCACCTGAACCAAGTTTGGCTTTACCCAAATCTAAAACTGCTTGGAAAAAGATTGTCAAGAGAGCGACAAAAACTAAAAGAAAACGAGGATGAAAATGAGGATACGAGGAACGCATTTTTCTTTTTTTTTACCATAAAACACGCAAGAGCAATAAAAAGCGATTGCAGTGTTAAAAACAAGAACAAAAAAACACACACAACAATAAAGGAACAATAGAAGAACAAAAAAGTGACAAACAGAAGAGTGGCAAAAAATGTGACAAAACTTATATATATATAAAGAATATGATAAAAGCGACGACAACACGGCAACAATGCAATGAAAAAGATCAGTGTAGATCAGTTTTGTAGGTCTGAGCTTTCAAATGAGGCGTTACACTGGCTCCAGTCCAGGAGCTTGTAGATTTGGGTAAAGTCGGACTGGAGAAAATGCACTCAGTGAAGATGGAGGTTAAGGGGTTAAGAAATTGCCAATCTGCCTTTTGTTATTTCTCATTAACTAACCTTTATTTTGCACAGTGTTGTCTTGATGATTACATATATTTTTTGTCTTAAGGTTATTATTAAAGACACCAGTTTAGTCCTAACTCCAGCCAACATTAAAGCTTATACTCTCATGACTCTTCAAGGATTAGAGTACATGCACCATAACTGGGTCCTTCACAGAGTAAGAAGCACACTATATACATTCATATACTGTATTTATTTCAATAGTAGTATTATGAATGTTTTCTGTATCTGTAGGATCTAAAGCCCAATAATTTATTGTTGGACGGAAATGGAGTATTAAAGTTGGCTGACTTTGGTCTGGCTAAATCTTTTGGCAGTCCGAACAGAATCTACACGCATCAAGTTGTTACCAGGTCTGTGTAACACCATGACATGCATTTCTGGGGGATTTTAATGTGGATTATGACGTGTAATTTGAATTAACGCTGTTTATTACTTTTTGTTATTCAAAACCAATATGCTTTCTAACACTGTCTGAGTTAAAGGAATAGGCCACCGTTTTTACATACTGTGATATGCTCTTACCTCACTTTAGACGTGTTAATATATCCCCGTTTGGTCTTTGTCCGTGCGCTCTGCCAGGCAAACGGAGCACATACGCAGCCTCTCCCACATGTCACATAGCTCCAAAAAAGCTCACGATAGAAGCTACCAAGCTCTTCCACATGTTCCCTATTTAAATAAAGTTACGTGAAGTGTTTTCATGCGAAGTATATTTACACAGAAATGTAGCATGTCGATTTTATAAGCAAATAAAAAGGGGGACTATATTGTGAGGCGTAATGATACGAGGAGCAAAACGTCCGCGCAGTAACTTCTAAAGACTTCCCCCTCTCACTTCCGTCAATAACCTTTAGGAGTTACTGCGCGGACGTTTTACTCCTCGTATCATTACGCCTCACAATATAGTCCCCCTTTTTATTTGCTTATAAAATCGACATGCTACATTTCTGTGTAAATATACTTCGCATGAAAACACTTCACGTAACTTTATTTAAATAGGGAACACGTGGAAGAGCTTGGTAGCTTCTATCGTGAGCTTTTTTGGAGCTATGTGACATGTGGGAGAGGCTGCGTATGTGCTCCGTTTGCCTGGCAGAGCGCACGGACAAAGACCAGACGGGGATATATTAACACGTCTAAAGTGAGGTAAGAGCATATCACAGTATGTAAAAACGGTGGCCTATTCCTTTAAGAGTATTATTTTGATTACAGGTGGTATCGATCCCCTGAGCTCCTGTTCGGTGCCAGAATGTATGGTGTTGGTGTTGATATGTGGGCAGTGGGGTGCATATTGGCAGAGTTATTACTACGGGTAAGTCAATTAAATTGTGTTAACTTGGCTTAAAGAACAACTAAGTAATTTGTAGTCCCTCTTCGTAGTCCCTCTGGGGGTAATACAAATGTTAATGGTATGATGGGGGGGGGGGGGGGGGGGGTCTTTCATCTCCCCCTGGTGTCTCTGGCCAGAAAACCTCAATTGCAACTTTCCTGCCTCTGGGTCAGAGGCCCCAATACACACTAATGGAATCACGAAGAAGAAACAGGCTAATGGGCAAAACCAACAGCGAGCTAACGCCACTTACACAGTATTTACAGCCAAGTTTGAGTGAAAAAAATTCTCAATTGTGTAATTGGATGTACAATATCCCTCTCTCCCTTTGTCTTTTCTGTCAGTGTAGTATTTACTCTCACAGACAATTTTTGAGTGAAAAAGCGCAACATGCTACAACACCTGCAGTAGCGCTTGTGGCCTCTAGGGGCACGAGTTATTTAGTTCTGCTTTAACTTTGAAATCCTTACATGCATTTGTTTTGTGATAGATACCCTTTCTTGCTGGAGACTCTGACCTCGACCAGTTAACGAAGATATTTGAAGCTCTTGGCACTCCCACAGAGGAAACATGGCCTGTCAGCATCATATTTTATTTTATGTCTGTATATTTTAGCTCTATCTTTCTCTTATTTATGTTTTCTTACTTTTTTTCAGGGCATGACGAGTCTACCAGATTATGTTTCATTTAAAATCTTTCCTGGTACACCTCTTGAGCACATTTTCAGTGCCGCAGGGGACGACTTACTAGAACTGTTACAAGGGCTGTTTACTTTTAATCCATCCACAAGAACTACAGCCACTCAGGTAACTGGACATATTTTTATATGTATTTGTATATTGTATTGAATAATTTTAAGATGCATGATCATACACTTAAATACTCTGTCCCACAGGCTTTGAAGATGGGATACTTCAGTAATCGGCCGGGTCCCACTCCAGGTCCTCAACTCCCAAGACCAAACTGTGCGGCAGAAGCCCTGAGGGAAAAGGAAACGGTTGGACTCAAGAGGAAGATTGATGGCCCGGAGTCAAGTAATTAACTGCTAATGCTTTAGTTTTCCTGCAAAAAAGCGGCAATGGGCTACCCACTCTCTGAGCCTACATTATGCCAGATGAAACTATGGGACTGTAGTGTTTTGGTGTCTTTAAAATGAACATGAATAAATGTGAGGGTGTTAAGTTGGACCTATGTCACTATCTGCTCGTACCTTGCCATGAGTGGGCTCCTGCCTTGTATCCCTGCTATAGTCGTCCTGAATACATGAGTAAACCAGGGGAAAGTAAATACTGTAATTCTCAAAATGTAGTCCAAATCTCCTCCACTGGTTTTACAGTTCTAAGATTTTTTAATTTGGGTTTAAGTTTGAGGCTGAATTAAAAGAAGCTGGACCTTTTAGGACATCTTACCCTGACCTAACTAACACTTAGCATCTTGTGAATTTAGACTTGCCCAACTGTTCTCACGGCTGTTCGCCCCCGCCCATAAATCCACATTACTGCTGGAGTGGAGCTTGTAATTCAGAGGGTGTTGGCTGCAGTTAGAAATTGAGGATATCATGAAGCTAGAGCACATGCATACTGTTTAGTGGTGAAGTGTGTTTTACTGAAGTAGGGCTTTGGTGTGACTGGGAGGGCTTCACTTTGTGGTTTGGAAAATATCTTGTAACTCTCGTCCTTGCTACAGTTACTGTATTGCTATATATTGAAACATGTTATTAAAATGTTTTTTTTTTTTTTACTCATGGGACAGTATAACTACGCTTAAACACATGTGGACTTAAACTCTGGCTCACTAACATCATGTCTTTTACAGTTGGAATGAAGAAGAAGCTGATTTTTTGACCAGAATGAAGCTGGTCAATTGGATGTTGACCTTGGAAACCTCTTCATTTCTCAGTGTCTCGTCAAAGTGAACGACCTCCCACAACCACTTACCACAGAGAACAGAGCTTGAGAGTGCTATTGTGATTTGGTCGATAAGCCAGCTGGACTGTACTTGATACAAAAAAAGACTGTGTTCAGTTGTTTGATTTCAACATGAAGCCCTAGTCTTCAGAGCACCATTGTTAAGTGACTGTAAAAAAAAAAAATAGCGTATTATAAATATAAATGCATTTCTGTATTTTTTGTAAGATCAATAAATTGCTAAAATGCGAAAACTTTTGCAGTGTTGTAGTTTTTTAAATAGTGTTCGCTGTAAATCTGTTAATTGGTACCTTGTGGCAAGATCTTTATTGTCTTCTCTCCAGAGACGTTCAATCTTTCCTCGCCTTATCAGCTTAGTCTGACAGGCTTCGACAGGCCTTTCCTTATAGCTGTCAGATCGAGTTGCTGAACGGATCCATCTGATTCACTCTGTGTCATATTCCAGCGCCAAATTAAACCAGCATTAAAAAAAATGTACCACCCATTACGTCACTTACATGATTGCCGTTTTGTGGTTTGGTGACTGATCACATGACAAACCCCCATAGAATTGTGGCTTTCGGAATGACTTGTGACCAGTTTTCTCGATACACAACAGACCCATTGTAGTGTGACGGACAATTTTGAAAAAGTTGGACACGTCTACGTTTAACGTCTTATGTGCCTGAACCTCGCACATTTTCTCCATTTAGGCTTTACCCAAATCTAAAAGCTTATTGACTGGAGAGTACCAGTGTAAATCCGCATTTGAAAGCAAAGACTTACAAAAGTGATTGTAGCTTTTTTTGTCACATTGTCGACGCGTTGGTCATGTTTTTGTCTTTTTTGTCACGTTTTCGTTTCTTTTTATCACGTTTTCGTCTCTTTTTGTCATGTTTTTGTCTTTTTGGTCACATTTTTGTTTATCATGTTTTCGTCTCTTTGTCATGTTTTTGTCTCTTTTTTTGTCATGTTTTTGTTTCTTTTTATCATGTTTTCGTCTGTCATGTTTTTGTCTTTTTTGTCACGTTTTCGTTTATCATGTTTTCGTCTCTCTTTTTGTCATGTTTTCATCTCTTTTTTGTGATATTTTCATTTCTTTTTATCATGTTTTCGTCTCTTTTTGTCATATTTTCATCTCTTTTTTGTCATATTTTCATCTCTTTTTTGTCATATTTTCATCTCTTTTTTTGTCACGTTTTCGTCTCTTTTTTCATGTTTTCGTCTCTTTTTTTGTCATGTTTTCGTCTCTTTTTCGTCATGTTTTCATCTCTTTTTGGTCATGTTTTTGTCTTTTTTGTCACGTTTTCGTTTCTTTTGATCATGTTTTCATCTCTGTCATGTTTTCATCTCTTTTTTTGGTCATGTTTTTGTCTTTTTTGTCACGTTTTCGTTTCGTTTGTCACGTTTTCGTTTCTTTTTATCATGTTTTCGTCTCTTTGTCGCGTTTTCGTCTCTTTTTCGTCATGTTTTCGTCTTTTTGGCATGTTTTCGTCTCTTTTTTGTTGCGTTTTCATAACTTTTATGTCGTGTTTTCGTCTTCATGTTTTCGTCTATTTTTTCCTCATGTTTTTGTCACATTTTGTTGCATTTTCATCCTCATCCCTCGCTATATTTACGCTTCTTTTTTAAGCTTTTAGATTTGGGTAAAGCCAAACGGGATAATGTGCTCGGTTAAGAGGTTAAAATGAACTCTAATCCTCGCATTGTTCCACAGTGATCGACGATACAAACGGGGAAAATAACCGTATTTGTTGCCGACTGGGCCAGTAGTGTAGTAGTAACAGCAGCTTATGGCTTTTGTTGTCGCTGATGAGCGGTGGGAGGGCAGACCGGAGGGGAAGAGCAGCAGGAGGAGGAGAGAGAGCGACCATCCGCCGAGAGGAGGAACACCGAGCCCAGGCAGGCGCGTTTGTTCCGCCGAACTGCTTCGAAACCCATTTACAAACAAAAGATCATTTTCTCAAGCGGAATTATTTTTTTTCTTCACCAATCAGCATGTGTGTCCCGTGTTGTTTCTCGCAGGTAAGAATTACGTAGAGTTGATTTATCTGTGTTTTTTGTCGACAATTTGGTGCTCGACAGGCTACAATGTAACACGATGGAGCTGCGGCTGCACTGCTGCTAGGTCAAGTCACCGCTGCACTGTTTACTTTCTATCTCCGATTCAGAGGCTACTACATTTTATTCTCGTGCACATATACGTTTTTAACTCTTATATGTTATAGAGATATCACAGGCCTGATCGAAAGAATCGCCACCCCAAGGAATTACCACATTGTTATGGGACTTTTTGAAAATAGTAGCCAAGGGGGTTTCCTTGGAATCTAATGGACCTCTCCAAAAATACCCACCTTTTCATTGTTATTTTGTCCTTCTGAAAACGATCGAATAGAAATCCATATCAGGAAAATGCTGGTCAACTGCTGCCTTTAAATCCCGCTGCGTTTATTATGGTCTGACTGTAAACCAGCAATTATACAGACTCTGCAATTTACCCAAAGGTCTTCAAAGGAACCACAACAGACTGTCTGCTGAGAAACTCCCATTTTGTCCAACTCAAGTAGAGCCACATGATCATTGGTGGTGTTTGGACACAGCCTATATTAACCATAACCCACTGTGATCCTTTAGTAAATCCTGAAACTGTAGTGAGCATGTTGTCATTAATCTTTAAGGGTTTGGCTGAAACTAGGTTGCCAGCTGTAATGAATAAATGAACCAACGTGGCAATAGGCTTTCACTCAACACAACTGCCTATTATTCCCAAGCTTCCAAAGACACTAGAAATAGAGCAAAGTGGCTCTTAATCCAAAAGCAAATTGACTTCATCCTGATCATGGAGCCATCAAATGTTTCCCTCCATGGCCATATGCTCATGGCCGTGTGGTCCAGTCCTTTCCGGAGGGTGAGCACGGTTGGAGACAGATTGGAAGATTGGAGTTGGCTTGGTGTGTGCATAGGACTCTTGTAATTTCACAGTGGGATCAGGGATGGATGCCATGGTATGAGCCAGGGTTTAGCTTTTGCCCATTATTGAACTACCGTAAAGTTTTTAAGCACTGTGAGCAATGGACATTGGCTGTGAGGGGGCTGAAGCCACAGAGGTCTGGAAGGGGTACAGCTGGTACCAGGTATTTGGCAGTAAGCAATTGGCTTGGTCAATATGGTGCACTACAGGTCATCCAAAATGTGGCTGATACACAATCTGAAAAGCTACTGTACATGCCTCCGCTTTAATGTGTTGTGTTTGTCCATTTAGACATGCCATTAAAAATAAAGGCATTTTAGCTTCAACAGAGAGTGCCCTGGTTTTTCTGTTTTTTGAACATTTGAAATGTGTTTGACCGCTTTTAAGATCTCTCTACGACAATGTTGCTCACACAGATTAAACGGGTTGCTAAGATCTCAACCATGAAAAGGCCAGAAAGTCATTTGCGTAGCCTCCCTTTATATATCTATAATAGTTCCACAATACCCCTCTTTGTGCTTCAGTCATATGAGCTATTTTCAGCCTCCCCTTAGGATTCACAGCATTCATCAGCCCAGTCTCTCCTACAAAGGTGAAATCAATGCTTGTGTTTTGTGCCTTTTGTTGTTTGTGACCTGGAGTGTGTCAGAAAAATCCTCCTCAGTGCCCTCTGCACATCACTCTGGCTACTTTGGAGTAGATGATGTAACCACCTGAAATGCCAACTCAGTATAATCTCTTTGTTCTCAGATGTGAAGGCATGACCGATGGTGCGGGGCATTTGGTAAACATCTCAGAAATGAAACTGTATTCCAGATATAAGTTGGAACTGCTGAAGCTCGTCTGTTTTTGTCTTTTGTCTTGAATCCTCCTCTCCGTGCATTGGACTTCAGCTCTGTTGATTGTTGCTATGGGCTCTGTTTGAGGGAGGCAAAGACTTTCTTTTGTGTATGACAAACAGAGCAGGGATACATTTCTGCACAGCTGTCTGCTAAGGCACTTTAACGGAAGCTGAATCTCTGGTAAACTGGAATCCCTTTGTTTCATGTCTGATAACTCCTATTGTCTGAGAATGAACAATATAAACAACAAACTGCAAGAATGACAGAAAATGTGCGCACGTTTCCTGCTGTGCTGTGCTGTACTGCGGTTTCCTGTGTTCATTTGATGCGCGTATTTGTAATTTTGCTCAAACAACAGAAAGGATAAAATTGGGGGGTCTTTTCACAAATTACATCCATTCAAACTGGTCAAAAGATCAAATTTGGTCATGAATGTCACATCACAACGTATGTTATACTGACTGTCAATATACAGCAGTGTTTCCCAACCAGGGGTGCGACCTCTGCGTTGTTTTGTGTCACCGCCCACTCTGCATTGGGTGACCTCCGTTACAAAGAAGTGTAAATGCTCAACACCACTGCCCTAGACATATGAGAGGTTTAGATTTATTTCTTTTTCGTCTCTCCCAGTCCCTCTCGGTTGAGGTTTTTCATCAGTTGGTTTCACTACACCCTCTACAGCTAAAGCTTTGTAACTTGAGATGTGAGGGTGTGCCTGTGTCTAAGCCTCCTCAACTATGATTCATTGAAGTAAACATCCCGCAGTTGTTATTAGGGAGTCCACAGTGGTTTTACTTAGAGGCCCGTATAACGGAAGTGATGTCTCAAAAACAAAAGTTAACTTCTCAGTGCAATTTATTTATTTGTAAAAGCATTTGTTATTTGCCAACAAAGAATCAATTAATTCAATTCACTACCATTGGCCCCATTGTCCCTTTGAGGTTCCTAAACAAATTGCTGGTGGTTGTTATTATTATTATAATAGTCAAGCTGCTGTAAGTTTCTATCTATCCATTGGGATTGTGCCTGCTGTGTTACATGTGACCCACTTTCTGTGACCACACTGTTTGTTCATTGCATAAGCTGGTGTCTTGCGGTTTGTTCACTTTTTACCTCATGTGTTTGATTTGGGCAGAAAGACATTTCTTGTTTTTACTTCACTTTTTGTCTGCACTGACTGAGGCATCTATACTTCGTAAAAGTAATCTGAGTTTGTATCCATCTGTAGAGTATAGTCAACTCTTTCAACAATTGAAAAAGCCAAGGACATGAGAAAAGAAGTCCGCACCGCCTGGTATTACATGGCCCACACTTCCTTTCCTCAGGGTGCTCTCTCCACACTGTCCCGTGGCACCAAGCACAAAATGATTTGCCTTTTGAGGCTTTGTATAGCAGCTCACTGAGCTGAAAGGCAGCATGGAGTATCTATCCATAGTGACAAATTGCACCAAATCAGTGCCTCCTGAATCTTTAGGGAAGTGTTCTCAGTATAGCAGCCACACTGTGAAAGCAGATACATAGTTTCGTTTCTTAGTTAGTATTGCATGTCTTGTCCTGTTGTGCAGCCACAATTCATTTTTGGTGCGGATCAGCTTTGCTTGTAACCTGGAAGACCAAATAGTCTTATAATGTAAAATACCTACTCTGTCCTTGTGTCTGGAGCTTTTTGCAGATAATTACAGATAATAAGGGAAGTTACTAAATATAAACTACATGATTAGTTGAGAATCAAATCTTCACAGCATAAAGTTGTGAACGTTTTGTAGTACATGGGTGGTTCTGTAAATGTCTTAAATATCGGCTATACAACCTACCTCTCTGTAAGTGGGACAGTTAGTGGGTTCACTGTTTTCAGTTGGACATTGAACAACTCGTGCATTTTGTTCATGGACCGTATGTCGTTGAAAGAGGAGCCAGCCACAAAGCAGACAGAGTGACCACCTGTCAGCTTTTTGGTGCGTGCTCTGCAGAGTGGATGCCCGCGCCCTCGAGTGGGATAGGGTCACCGGATTACCATGGATACTCTTTTTGTAACCCTGTGTGGTGGAATTCCTTTGGACGCCCCATTGGCCCCTGACTCCCCTCCCTCCCATCCGTTCTTCTGAGTTTGCACTTGGCCCCCTTGCTGTGTGCTGTCCTCCAGTGAAACACCCCCTAACTAATGAAATCTAAACACCCTCTCGTCCTAAATAGCCCTGTTTCTTCTCGCGTACTTGCAGTGTGATGCGGTTAATTAAATGTCTATTGAGTGAAACATGTGGGCGCCACAGAGACAAAGCAAATGGATTATCCTGTTAAGCTGCATGCACTTCGAGTTCAAATCGTCAATGTTTTCTGTCATGAATTGCTAATGAAATAAAAATCATTCACATATTAGCATGTGGCACATTTAACAAAATGTCCACTTTACCACAGTTGCTGATGCATTTGTATTAATATCACCATTAGCAAGATTCAAAGACCTTCATTGTGTGTTTGATCCCACTTCAGTTAAAGCATCAAAGCTTTCATTGTTTTTCCTTTTATCCTGCTGTTGGTTGTGTTAGCTCAGTGTTGCTTCTTAGCCTTGACCTATTTACAGTATCTCTAATGAAGACCCAAGACTGAAAGATAATACCAGAAAAAAACAATGCAGAAAGTCGATAAAGTAATGTAATGTAAGATGTGAAACAGAGGGAAATTAAATATTCTGTTGGTAAACAAGTTGGATCTTATTCGTACAGGCTTCATATGACTGCAGCATGACACACATGACTAACATTAGGGACGCAGCACACCACATTTCACACGGGCTTTACTTCATCAGTGCATGGTTTACTGCACCACATGTGTTTTTGACTCAGCCAAGAATGCTGAATATTGTATGCACGATATTGAAAAGTTAAAATGTGGGAAGCTTCCGGGGGGCAGCTTAGCGGCCCTGTGTTCCCCAGTGTATTAAATGTTTTTATCATTGCCTTATTGTCTTTGCTATTTATTATTACCTGTCCTGTTTGGTTGTGACTTTGGTTGTGTTTTTGTGATTAACTTCCACTAATGTGGAAGTTAATCTGAATATCATTGTAATATTTTACTAAACAGTTTCTACATGGTATGTTCCATTCAATTTTAAGACAAACTAAAAATAATAAGCCTAAACTAGGAACTAAACTAGGTCAAACTGAGCTTTTGCATATTTATAAGTTTGGTGCATTTAAAAAAAAAAAAATTCAACGATCACACTGCCAAAACTTGCAAAAATATTTTTTATTTTATGAGGACATTAAGGACATCTTCTGTGTCAGTCCCAGTGAGATGGAAGACTTTCTTGTGCTTCTTGCGACACAGATATAGCATCACCTACAATATTCTAATACAATTCTTTCTAACCACTTCCTTTGGCTCTAGACTATACTTTTGCTTTCTCCTACCGTATGTATTGCAGTTTAAACAAAAGTCACAACGCAGTAGCCCACTGAGGGAAGGACCTCCAGTGCTCACCTCTCACTGCTGAGGTGGAGCTCTCCGAACATGGGTGGGATTCTCGGCAACAGTTAAAAATATCACCAACTCATATAATTATCCTTTGTCTAAGACCTGTATTTATGGGACTATTTGAGGACTCGGGCAAATGAGACAGATCCACTGTTTTTTTTTTAAAGGATGTAAAGATTTGTCCTAAAATAAACACATGGACTGGCAGCGTCCTTTACTGGAGGCTGGTTATGTTTGTACTTCCTGTAGTTGTGTCTGTGCAACAGGGATTTAGCTGCATTAGACGCCAGACCGCAGCAACTTAACATATTATTAGAGGGGCCAGTTTATTCAATTACAGGGTCCCACTTGGATCACCTGGAAAGGGTTTAGTGGAAAGTTTTATGCTGATATGGAGCAGTGGGTTGGTTACTATTATTACTATATTTACTCAAGTACAGTAGAAGAAAAGGTTGTAATCCAAATAATTATAACTAGTTTTAGCGTTTTTCTAGGAATAGAATCAGAATAGAATCAGCATAGTTTTTATTGCCATTGTTTGAGAACAGGTTCACAAACAAGGAATTTTTCTCGATACAATTGTGCAACATGAATATTAGATGAAAAAGATAAGGTAAAAAAGCTTTAAACTATAAGGCTATAAGGGCATGCATAAAAAAATACGATGAATACAATACAAAACTTTAATTAATTTTACCATTAAGTGGTAGAAGTGGTAGAAGTAATCAAAACCTTAATAACATTACTCAAGTGGTACATTTGTAACTTTAACCTCTTACCGCCCACTTTAACCAAGCATTCTCCATTTGGACTTTACCCAAATCTAAAAGCTTCTCGATGCCTACAGGCCAGTGTGTCGCCTCATTCGAAAAGCTAAGACCTGCATAACTGATCGTAGCTTTTTTGTCAGCTTGTCGCCACGTTTTTAATCACATTTTTGTCATGTTTTCATTTCTTTTTTATCGCTTTTTTATATGTGTTTTTGTAGTTTTTTTGTCGTGTTGTCATCTGTTTTTTTATTGTGTTATTGCTGCTTTCCCGGCACGTTTTAGAGGCTCTTTTGCCACTTTTTTGTCAGTTTGTTGTTGCATTTTCGTTTTCATCTCGATTTTGACGCTTTTTCAAGAAGCTTTAAGATCTGGGTAAAGCCAAACTGGAGAAACTGTGCTCAGTTACAAGGTTAAAGTAACTGAATTTCTTGGAGTTCATGTACTTTGCTTTTACGTGCTCAGGTGCTATAATAACATTCTTTTTACTCTGCTTATTAAAGTTATTCCAGTATGGTCATACGTGGACTGTCTTTGTGTTTGTAGCTGGCCTGCTGTTTCGGCTCGGCTGCCTGCTCCTGCTGCTGCAAATGCTGCCCCAAAATCAAACAGTCGACCGGGACGCGCTTCATGTACGCGCTCTACTTCCTGCTGGTCACCATCATCTGTGTCATCATGATGTCTCCCACTGTGGCGGAAGGCATGAAGAACCACGTGAGTATATTGTCCTCATAAGTCACACAGCAGAGAGTGGAGCTACACAAATATCAAACATAACATAATACCCGCATAAGCCACAATATATCGCAGTGTTCATGCTCTAGAGCTTGACGCCATAATCTCAGATGAAGGGGCCAGTATAGAACTAAATCTCCAAACAGAAAAGTCACAAGGTTGAATCTTTTGCTCCTCAAACTTGCTCATGTTAAGGGTTAATATCCTCACAGCTGTTAATAATAATGTTTGTGTGATTGAATAATTCCAGTACCTTGTGAGAGTTGTATCTAGCCAAAAAGTTCTTGAGAATAATGTCATTCCAGAATCTTGACAGAGAAGTTATGCCAGTTTTTGCTTCTTGTGGATAAGCCATTTGTTTGGCCTGTAGGCTTTATTTAACAGGACAAAAGGGGGGAAAGGGGGTGAAATGCAGGGAGACACGTCCAGCAAATGTTGATCCCAGAACCCAAGCCCACGACACTGCACAATCTACTTAGCTGTCCTTCACATCATTAATAAACTACAATGTGGACCGTTGAAATTACACCACATGAACATATAAAAAAAAAAGCAGAACTATGTAACTTGTTTACCTTAATAAATCCTTTCTGGGGGTAATACAAGTGTTAATGGGGTGATTGGGGGGGGCTTTCATCTCCCCCGGTGTCTCTGGCCAGAAAACCACACTAGCAGATTTCCCTGCTCCGACCCGGTGCCCCAATACACACTAATGGAAGCTAACAGGCTAACGGGAAAAGCTAGCTGAGGGCTAACGCCACTTTAGCAGTATTTACAGCCAAGTTTGAGTGAAACAATGTATCTATGGGTTGGGTTGTGGCACAATGTACAATATCTCTCTCTCCCTTTGTCTTTTCTGTCAGTGTAGTATTTACTCTCACGGACAATTAATGAGTAAAAAACGCAACCTGCTATGACACCTGCAGTGGTGCTTATGGCTTCTAGGGGCATGAGTTGCTTTGTTCTGCTTTAAGTTTGTGATGTGTTTTTGTGTTTAATTGATACATTTTGATTCTGGTTGTAAAATAGCAAATGAGCATTTCCGAGATGTTTCTTGACATGAGTAGATATTCACCCAGGCTCAAAAAGTCCCACCACGTTGCACACACATACTGAGCACAGTGGGACATCCCAGCTAAAGGAGCAGTCATTGTGCGTCCGAGAGCATTGGTCTTTTCTGGGGAGATTTACAGCAGCCGGCCCCTTTCCTTCTTAATCACAACCTATGGACATGCTAATATGGCCCTCAACATGAGACAAAACAGGCTTTTTACTCCATGTCCTGATCTGGTTACTACACGCACAGCTCAGTCCTTTTGGCTTCTCACACTGGTCTGACTTGTAGCACCTGCGCTCTTACACGCTTGTAAAAAGAAGAGCGTGGAAGTTGAAGTTTATCTAGTTATGGTGAATAAATGTAAGACAACTGCTATTGTGATGTTAGGCTTTACAACAATGATTTTATTTGACATCAGTTGCATTAATAATCTTTTGGCTTTTTCTGTTAACTTACATTAGGGCTGCACAAACCAAAATATAAATCAGTAATATGATTACTGAAGATCGTCTGAAACAACTAAAATCTGTGCATAAGGATTTATTAAGTGTTTACAAACCTGTTCTGAAGTTAAATGTATGGGCTTCTTGTAATAGTGTGTCAGTTTATATCTTCATATTCTCTAAAGTGCTTCCGAAAGTATAAAACACTGTGCACAGTGAATTGAATCTCGGTTTTAAATCAGGACTTTAAAATCACAATTGCATCACTTTTTACTCCCCAAAATCGTGCAGTCTGAGCTCTCCGGGTCCTTTCTCTCTGCTGTTGTGTTTGGACATGCCGGGCCTTCTCTCTTGCTCATGTTGGACTCGCCCACAAAAGGCGGTTAATTTATTCATCTGTGCTTTTGTTTGTGTACACTGACAGTCAGTTGTAAGGCCCCTCTAACGGGCTGCAGAGACGAGACTCAGAAAGGGGTTGTAGTCACTGTGTGTTCCCTCATTCTCTCCTCTAGATCCATGACGATCTGCATAAAGCCCACAAACATTGTGAAATACACAGCACAGTGCTCTGATACTAATCTGGTTAATAATCTCTGTTCCAGATCCCGTTTTACAGTGAACTGTGTGAAAAGTTGAATGCGGGCGAGAACTGCCAGACCTTAGTTGGTTACTCTGCTGTTTACAAGATGTGCTTTGGCATGGCCTGCTTCTTCCTCTTCTTCGCCATCTTCACTATCCGTGTGAACACCAGCACAGGCTGCAGGGCAGCTATACACAACGGGTAAGGTCTCATTGTGTCACTTATTTACTGTGTGAATCAGATTACTGGGGCCTACAGACTTTAATTTCCTGCTCGTTTTGATGTCAGGTTTTGGCTGATTAAGTTTATTGTGCTGGTGCTGTGCTGCACTGGGGCCTTCTTCATCCCTGAACAGGAAACCTTTCTTGAAGGTAAACCAAATGCCCTTTTCTATGACATATAGAAAGAATATGACATTTGGACATGGGTCATTTTTAGTATGATCAACATTATATTATAAACATTTACTGCAAATCATTATTAGTAGTACACTGGTTAACGTGTGACTTAATCCTGTGTATTTTTCAGCTTGGCGTTATGTTGGAGCTATTGGAGGTTTCATTTTCCTGCTCATTCAGCTCATGCTGTTAGTGGAGTTTGCGCACAGGTGGAACACAAACTGGTGAGCTGAGTGAATGTCCATGTTTATCTCTTTGGAAAATAGACCATCAAAATGTGCAGGTGCAAAAAAGCATTGCTTTGTCTATTATGACTTGATCTTCTGGAAAAGGTCTTGTCTCAGAGTGGAAAAATGAGTCATGTTTTCTCTGCGGATGGAGGATTCTTGGCATTGCGCCGATTCTGTGAAGCTTCTCAGGAAGCACATGGTGGAATGGTGTTTCCCTTTCCTTTCCAAAGTCATATCAACATACAGTGTAGATGGCTTAAGGCGCATCACACTGCTGTTGGTCAAAGTTTGGTTTGAGTTTTTATTTTAAATTATGAGCCCCTCAAACAGATGACCAACTGCTTAGAAACCTCTGAACCTGCCAAATCTTGTTACAGTTTTTCAAATAACATCCATCTCTGAAGTTTTCCTTTGTTGCTTTGACTTTCCAGGGTATCCAGGCTTAATTTGCATTGAATGTTTTCATCTCGTATTGATATTCTCTTGTCTGGTTGTTTGTAGGAACTCAGGAGTCAAGTACAATCGTATCTGGTATGCTGCCTTGGCCTTTGTGACTCTGATGCTGTTCACTGCTGCAGTGGGAGCTGTGGCCTTCCTTGGATTCTTCTACACTCATCCAGAAGCCTGTCTGCTCAACAAAGTGTTCTTGGGCATCAATGGCAGTCTTTGCTTCATAGTCTCCCTGTTGGCCATCTCCCCATGCATACAGAGATGTAAGAGAAACTTCACAAAGCACACTTAGTTGTAAAAATATGACCTTTGTCCTAAAAACTGGCAAAACATACCATTCCTTATTTGAAAGAACCTCGGGAGCCAGACCTTCAATGAAGGTTCTTGAGTCTTTTTCTGTACTCTGTAGTCTGACAAAGTACAGAAGACAACTCAAGAACCTGAAGATGGACAACTCCGATACGACTGAGAGCCTACCCAGACATCAATCAATCAATCAATCAATCAAAACTTTATTTATAAAGCGCTTTTCATACAAGGTTGTAACACAAAGTGCTTTACAGATTAAAGAACTTTAACTATCGAGGCTGCACTAGCACTAGTTAGGACTTTACTGGGGACAGGTGCTGGGACTGTGGAAGTAGGAGAATGCCTTTATTATTATTATTATTTACTAAATATATTACCTTTCATTTAGGCCGTTTTCACACATGTTGGAGGGCGTATTCATTCTGTCTTCATGCAAAAAAGAGGCGTCAAAGCAAAAGTAGTTCGACCAGAGGTCGGCCGCATTCACACCACACCTGCTCCGATGCAGAGAGCGGTTGTTTCAGCCGCACTCGGAGCGGCTGTTTAGATGGTCGTAAAGTGCTGCGGTTGGATTCACACTGACCCAAAAGTGCCGCTCTCGGGCTGAAAGTCCCTTTAGGTCGACCTAACTAGAGCCTGTGTGAAAATGCCCTAAGTCTAATAATGATAATAACGTATTTGTATCGCTTTTCCAGATGCTCAAAGTACTGATGAAGGGCTATGCCTGAAACGTCACATTTGGTGCAAGCAAATTAGAGCTACCTGACTGTGCGGACCTTTCTTCTTCTTCATGGTCATCATGTTTTGATCCAGCACGCAAACTAAAACTTTGCTTAATTATGTTACCCCTACTTTTAACTTTTTACATCCTGTGTGCTGTGACAAAAAGCAAACACAGAGGGAGTAATGTCATTGGAACTATGCTCACACGATAAAATGGGTTCTAGGTTTTGACTAAAGAGCCATCTTCTTAAGAAATGAGCTCAGAAAGCTGACAGAAAGAAGATGAGACTTGCTCTTATTTAATGTTCATGTTGTTACAGTGCAGCCCACGTCAGGCCTGCTGCAGCCAGGGATCATCAGTGTCTATGTCATGTACCTCACCTTCTCGGCCTTCTCCAGCAAACCAAAAGATTGTAAGTACACCTTTCAACAATGTTATTGCAGTTTGATCCTAAAATGAATAAATCAGTTAATTATTGGTAAACAAAAAACACACACAAAAAAACTCCAGCAATGCTTATGCTATAATAATCCTCAGAAGCTTCTTCTCGCTCTTTTAGGCAAATGTCAGACAGACGACCAACTGTATGCTTTACGTAGCGTCAAATTACTTAGTGTTCTGGGCTGTCGTTTCTGTAGTGTGCAGCACAGCCAAAATAAACTGCATGTTTCGCAATGTCTTCCTGCAAATAACACTCCCCTCCTCATTTATCTGCTCTGTCTCATTTTCTTCCCAGACCTGGAGATTGATGGGAAAAACCAAACAGTGTGTGTATTCGGCTTTTCTGGCTCTGAGAGCGAGAGGAAAATTGTCACTGGGCTGGGAACGACTATTCTGTTTGCCTGTGTCCTGTATTCATGGTAAGACACGTTTAAACCCTTCCAAGTACAAACATATACACAATTACTGTTGTGTCTCCAAAGAAAGGGACTTGCTTCAGCTAATTCACTGTTTGTCTCTCAAACTGCCTGCAAAATAGCTTTTCCCTTCTGCGTTTATCTCCACGTGTCTTTCATTACGCTGACTCATCATATCTCGTGGTTCGTCTCCAAATAAAACCAAATTGTGGAAAACTTTCTTGAAGGTAAACCAAATGTGGTATATTACATTTTCCACTTCCCCTATGCTCATTTTTAGTTTGACATCCACCACCAAGAGGAGCTCTGCAGCGCTGCGAGTGTACAGAAACAGTGAACCAGAAAGCGAGGTAAACCCAGCTCTAGTATTGAGATGTTAAATAATAAATCATGCAATGTAAAGCATGTTTTAACTATGGGGTAATTCTTTTGTTTTTTGTTTCTTTGCCTCCAGCGAGCTCGTTGCTGTTTCTGTTTTGGAGATGACACCGGTGAGCAAAGTCAGACAATGTCATTTTCTTTGTCATTGACTTAAAAGTGTGTGTGCTATAAAATGCTGGCAGCTCTAAGGTTGGCACTCATTGTTATTCCTCAGCCTGACAGAGGATAGTGAGGAAGTATTGGTCAGCAAAAGCAGATGATGTCACTGTTACTAGGAGAATAGTGTCACGACGGAGCAGAAATTATGTGCAGTTATGGACGAGCTGAAGGCGCCCCCTGTTGGAAGGAAATGGAACTTTGTCAGCAAGCGTGTAAATGTTAATGTGTGTGTTCCAGATGAGTTCGATGAGGAGAACACTGGCTCGGGACAGAATGTGGTGTATGATGAGCGCGAAGGGACCACTTATACCTACGCCTACTTCCATTTTGTCTTCTTCCTGGGCTCTCTGTACGTCATGATGACTGTCACCAACTGGTTTCAGTAAGTGCTTTACATTTATGTATGTTACAATATTGGGGTAGTGCAATAAATCGACCAAATGATTTTTAACGCATTATTAGGTGATCCAATATCGCAAAAAAAAAAAAAAAAAAAAAAACATATATCGCAAAATCACTGCTGTTTTCCGTCTCACTCTTTTTCCTAAATAAAAAGTTAATGATGATTTTCTTAATTTACTCGCACACACATTTTGATCCTGATTTTAGTATTTTTAGCGATCCAATCCACTTTATTTCTATAGCACATTTAAACATGACAGTACCAAAGTGCTGCACAAAAAAAGAAATTAAAATATAAAAGCAGTACACAAAAACATTTTCTTTTATATTTAGTGGAACATACCGTGCTGAAACGGTTTATCAAATGTATACATTTTTCTCATATCATGCAGCCCAAGTTAGGTCTAAACTAGTTCTTGTGGGTTGCCACTACATCTATGTAACATAAAGAAAAACCCATAGAAGGTTTAGATTGCATTATGCAACTTTTATGTAAAAACATTGATATTTGTGTGTAATTGACCTTTTTTCTGCATGGGTGGTTAACGTGACGCCTTCACTTTTCATCACAGTGACCTAAACAACTCTCCAGGATCAATTGTTTTGTGAGTTTTCTGGTGAGAAAGTCTGTCAGTATTGAAAACCTACCAGAAACTCTAAAAACAATTGAACCTGGAGCATCATAGAGGCAACTGTGATTCAGTAACCCAGCGGCTGTACTGTTTGGGTGGTTTACTTTCCATCACAATGGCCTCTATGATGCTCCAGGATCAAAATCACCTGATCTGTGAGGCCTCTGTGATCGAAAGAAGAGGCGCAAAGTTGACCACTCATATAGCTGCTGGGTCACTGAAAGGTCAAAAGTTGCATCATGTACCTTTAAGTGCACGTGGGCTTGGTTAAAAGCGTGTGACTTTATGCTTTATACCTCACTTTATACCCTGAGGTTCTTTATACCTTTATACGTCACACTTCATGCCTTCATTGTTTTGCAGCTATGACGGCCACGAGGTCGAGAAGCTGCTGGACGGGAGCTGGTCTGTTTTCTGGATAAAGATGGCTTCGTGCTGGGTTTGTCTCATCCTGTACATGTGGACCCTGATAGCCCCCATGCTGTGCCCCAGGCGCTTTGAAGCCTAGGACCTAATCGTCACTCAGGGATCAGCCGGACTCTCCTGTCAACAGACTTGAGCTAATGAGGGACCACTGCAACTTGATCTACGACCTACCTTAAAACACAGCCCGACACTACCCTCAGTGTTGCAAGTGGATTATTGCCTTTTCTTTTCTACTCTAGTATTTGCTACGTTAAGCTAATACCTTGATGTTTTTTTTGTTTTTTTGTTTTTTTACTACCACTGACTTTTTATGGGGTTTCTTTTTACTTTTCGTTGAGTCAAGTTCTGTGTCACAATATTTTTGTACCCCTTTTGTTTGTTGGTTTGCATTTTGTGTCATGTGTTTTGTGTTTATTGCCTGACATTTCAATCTTCATCGATCCATTGATTTTTAAATGTAAAAAATAACACAATAGAGGACCTCAGAGGTATTCAAGTGTCTTTACGTACCACTTTTTTGTGAAGGAAACTTATTCAATATTTGGATGTTGTTGAAGTCGTTTAAGCTCAGGTTGATCCAAACCTGAATTTGTTTATGCCTTGTTATATTGTGCCCTTTTTGTAGACGTTTTCTATGCAAAGCTTTTTATATTAGAAAACCTGTGTTGTGAATGCTTTTGGATTTGCCCGCGCTCCTTTCGAGCTTAATCTTTTGGAAGGAAAGCCCTCACCACCTGTACTTTCTGAACTGGGCAGTGCTCAAATGAAGTAAAGTTATTTATTAGAGCTGCACTAACATCACGATATATCGATTACCAAAGTACAGGTCAGAAAACGTCTTTTCTGTGTAACATGTAGAAATCATATTTGTTCAACAACCTTTTGCTTGTAAAGGTAGGAATCTTGTAGCAGGAGTGTTTGTTTTTTAAATTATTCAACACTGGATGTTGATTTTACTGCCAAATTATAGCCACTCATCTATTCTCTAGTTATACACTTCTAATGTATTGTATATATTGTGCAAGCTTCTAATTCCACTTGCTATAGACGTTATAGTAAGTTATTTGTACATTTCAGTCATCATTGTTAACTGTCATAACTGAAAATACATTAATGTAGCTTATCTAGTTTATGAAACAATGTAACTATGGTGCTCTACATAAATGCAGTCATACATTTAGGTCAAAGACGCGGTTACCAAATACTGTAATTGCCCCCATATTACATTTTAATAAAGCGTAATTATGAACAATCCATGTTGGCTTCATGTGCATTCAGTAAATATTTAACCACTTTTCAGAGAAATGGTTTTTAGTTGTGCATTTCTCAGCATTTTATTGAGATTCATGTAGTTTTAGTACACAAGATAAATGCAAAAAATGAAGCAGCAAAGAAACAAAGAATGTGTTTAACTGGACATGAAGAAATGACCAAAAATAACGCTTTCATATAATGTACAAATGTCCTTCTCCCTCTACTTCACTGCACTTTAAGCATTGAGAGGCTGGTAATCCAAAGGAATTGTGTCTATTGAAAACAGAAAACTACAATTAGGCCACACTGCGCATACTGCACGATTGTGTAATCTCCTACAGATTGCCCAACACTTACCGTTACAGCGATACTTCAGATCAGACCAGATGATGTTTTCTTGAGAGAAACAAAACACTCCGAGTCTGCCACCTCTCATGCTGACGTCGATGATGACTCCTGTGTCTGCGACCAGGTCTGACCCCTCGAAGAACCGAGCCCTGAGGCCAAACACAGCACAAGCAAACTCTCCAGACACTTCCATTGTAAAGGATTCAAGCAACTACATAAAAAAAGAAAGCCGCCACAGAACAAAAGGTCACACTTTCTAATATCTCGTTGAACCAAATTTAGCTCTGATTTGCTGTGGCATTATTTCACTAAGCTCTTGCAATTAAAAAAAAAACAGTGTTGCATTAATTTTTCACCAAGATCTTGCATTCATGTTGATCACAGCGCAAAGCCGTCTCAAGCAAATTCCTAAGATTGTCAGTGGGTTTAAGATCTGGCCAATCCGTGTGTAACAATGATGTCTCTTGCTCCTGAACGACTCTTTAACAATGTGAGCCTGATGAAGCCTGGTATTGTCATCTTGGAATTTGCTCCATTGATAGAATCACCTGCTCATTCAGGATGTTCAGCTGATGTCACTGTTTGGGCGAATAGTGTTGAACCGAGACCTGACCAGCTGCAGCAAACCCATGATCATAACAGTTGGTTAAATCCAGGTGGTGACTTTTATTTGGTAAGGCTGTACTGTAGACTGGGCTGCAATTATTCGCAAGCACATTAACCTTTTAACCCCCACCTGAACCAAGCACATTTTCTCCACTTCGGCTTTGCCCAAATGTAAAAGTTTCTTCGAAAAATCGTCAAAATAGCTATGAAAACGTGCCAGAAAAGCAACAAAAACCCGGCAAAAGAGTGATTAAAAGGCAACAAAAAACAAAACACTGAAATAGAAACACGAAAATATGACAAACACACTTCAAAAACATGATTAAAATGCGTCAAAAAAGTCAGGATAAGTTTTGTAGGTCTTAGCTTTCACATTGTATGTAAATGTAAGAAAAATCAGTAGGGCATATGCATAGTGGACTGAATCATGATTTTAAAAGAAATTGCAAATCTACTAGCACTTTCCGGAAACAATTGTAATTAGATACTTTTCCAAAATAGTGCGGCTTTAGTTTATAGTATATAACAATCATGAAGTGTTTCTATTCTCTTGTATGTCCAAACATATTGCAGAACTACTTAAACGCACCTGATGTATCCGACTTGAGGTCTGTGCTGTAGGAACCAGCGATAGGAGACCTTGTCCTTCCAGCCCACGTTTCTGGGGTCTTTCCACAGCAGCCGGACCTGGTCAGGAGTGTCCCCCGTGTGCCACAGGGAGTTTCTCAGATACTCCCCTGGACCCGTTTTGGACTTGACCACCTGCGTTTTCAATGATTAGACAGTATTGTGACTGTGACTGGTGTTTGTTCACACCTCATCCAAGAAGCGCTCAGAAACTAAACAACACCATTTCACTGATGTATGACATGCTGATGGTTCACACAAGCAAAAAAAGTAAAAAATGCTCTCGTTCAAGTGTTCTTTCCTTTCCTTACTTGTGTTTCCTCAGGTGCTATTCAAGTCATCTGCAATATCAGACTTTATTCATTGAAACTAGAGATTGTTTTGTAATATTGCATACATGGTTTACACTCAATTTACTCCAACATGAGACCTGGTTTAAATCTGATTTGAGCTTGATCTAAGCCTTATAGTATTTAGAAGGTCAAATACAGCAACAACTCAGTATAACTCAGAAGTACCTACAGCTGCAGTAAGATTTGCCGAATGTACGTGTTTTGCTCAGTAAGACTGAAACACACCTTTAGCTGTATTCCTGGTTCAGCCACGGCTCTGAAGGGTGCAGCCTGCCAGTAAGTCTGCTCGGTTTGTTTCCACATCACCACATAGAAAGAGGAGGAGTCCTGATATCCAAAGATGAAGCCAGCGTAGTCATCATCAGTGACCGTGTTCACGTGAAAGGTTCCCTCAAAGTCGACGCCACTGAACGCTGTGTATCCTGCAAAACAAACAAGAAACAAAGAGCAAGTGGAGAGACTGGTGTTGGAATAAGTGCAGCACAGGCTGTATTTGTTACTCACCGACTGCAAGGCCTGGGTCAGAGTTCATTGTCTGAACAATCTCCATTCCCTATTTGAAATGAAAACACATTATACCCGACCAACTACACAAACAGTGATAAGAAATGTGTGTATGAAATGTGTTTTACATCAGAGGTCAGAAGCCAATACCAATGTTACTTACTTACCAGTAGAAGTAACAAAGAGTGATCCACATAATTATTAAAGGAGCATTTTTGTGTAAGCAAGAAAAAGTCTAAAAGTAGATCTAAAAAGGTCAAAACATGTTGGCTTGGCCATTAAAATAAAGCTGTTTTAACCCTTGTTAAATGTAAGGTCGTTAATAACCGTATTAATGCACCTAATTGTGCTCTTAAGTGCCTGGATTTGTAGCCTGTTACAGCATGAACACTGTTTGAGTGAAAAAAGTGTCTATGTTTCAGTAGTGACGTAATCCAACACATAAAACATGGAATAAAACAAAGATTTCCAAAGTCATTTCACAATAAAAGTTAACTATGGTGTGAAAGCTTTATAACGGTAATAGTCTCACCCAAAGTGGGACACAAGAGTTCAAAATAACATTACTGTACTAGTAAATGTAAACAAGAAATGCTTTGAATGAATGAAGTGTGTGTTGATTTTAATGCTGTTTTTGGGGAAATGTATTATTCTGTATTAGTATTTTTATGACTTTGTTGACATCAGTCTGCCCCGGGGACTACAGGTGGAAATTAGCACAAGTGCTATAACCTGGTACAATGCATCTCTCCCTTTGAGGTTAATGTATATTGTACACTGTCCCTGCTCAAATAAATAAACAAACTAAACTAAACTAATGTCATGAGTCATTACAGCAGATTACTAACAACCCCTTCTCCACAATACTGTTTTCTTTTGGTGTCCAAACATTTATAGCAAAATCACAAATGGCCCATTATCTCTTGGTCACCTGGTTAAGGACAACCCAGTTGGGGTCGATCTGGGAGTCTCCCTCTGGATCCAGCACAACCGTCTGATAGGCTCTGAAGTCCGTCAACGTCACCTCAGCGTTCTCCGGGCAGGGATCAATCTTGTCAGTAACATTGTCTTTGTCTAAATCTCCTTGACATGCATCGCCTATTCCGTCGTCTGACACACAGAGACACATTAGTGTGTTATATGCAAGAAGAAAAGGGGTTTACAAAGTTTCAGACTTCATTTAATTATTTCTATTTTATTATAAAACAGCCTGATTGTAATACTAAATAAATATATAAATAAATAAAATGTCATTGTTGCTTTAGTATTCAGAACCTTTATACAAATGTGATTTTATTGCCATCAGCCATAGTTGTGTTCATAAGAGTTTAGGTCTGTGGTAAATTCTGTTCATTGCCCAATATACAGTAATGTACTCTCTATATGTATGGGGAGATACAATAACATCTTTAGCATCAGACTTCAACATAAAGCAGAGGAATGAATGATGGAGTGTGAGCTCACTGTAAAATAAAAAGTAACGACCAATGGTTCCCAACTCTTTTCTGTCAGTGGCACCAATGTTACCACACATTAGTGACCCTCCCTTTCCACCCTGACAAACTACTGTATTTAAAGAAAATATGTCATTCGATTAATTTCGATGATAACAAATATTGTCTAGAAAAGAAATCTGACATCCAATCATTTGATTCCTATATCCGTTTAGACACGTTTTTGGGACATTTTGGGGGACCCGAGGGTTGGGAATCACTGGTATAGAAAATCAAACATGGCCAGTACTGTTTGTGTCCCTCTGATCGGGGTTTGGCACTAATCTGCAGTTGTCATCGTCATCCACAACGCCATCGTTGTCATCATCGTTATCACACTCGTCTCCCTGGTAAAGAAACGAGCAAAACACTTCAAAAGGAATCTGCAGTTAACAAATGTGAATCATGCATTTTGTAACAATGGATGCAGACCTGTCCATCTTTGTCAGTGTCCAGTTGGGACGAGTTAATGACTGTGGGGCAGTTGTCTTTGGAGTCCTGGTGCCCATCTCCATCACTAAAGAAAAAGGTGAAGCAACATAAACGCTTCTGAAGAGCTCAAAACATGTGCCCTCCACCTGCTGATGCCATGAGGTCGTGCTCATCTGTGACAATTACAAAGACCTTAAAGTGCACCTTAAAGTGCACACACTAGACACAAGTTTTTCTAAAGCATAGATAACACGATTATATGTAAGAGCTAAAGATTCTGCTAAAGATTGTGCCCAGCTTTCTTCAGTTCGGCCATTTTTGTGATGTTTATAGTTCACTTCCTTATTGGACACTGACAGGAAGTGACATAGAGGAAGGTAAACAATTGTAAACTGTTGCCATGCCAACCATGTAAAGTCAATGGGAAATTAGTCAAACTGCTTCCTGTCAGCAGCTTAAATATTCAAATAAGAAAAACTTTTCTGACCAACATTTCTTCATATTTTCTGAAATAAAATGCTAATTATGCAGCTGGTGAAATTGCAACTGATGTTATCCTTCTAAATAAGCCATATTTTCAAAAGCATTAAAACAGTATCAATGCTAAGGTGTATAAAAGCACTGTAGAAAGCATAATAAATAGTAGGTGTGTTTCAGTGGTAGCAAGTTTGGGTGGTTCTTTTTCCTTGTCTATCTGTAAACAGGGCTGTTCTCCTTTTATACTAAACATTTGTAAAGGAAATATTTCTATTTTTTTGTTTTGTTATTTTTGAGTATGATAAGATCTCTTTTGTGTCTGTCCACCGTATGCCTGTAGTTTATCTGGGGGCCAGTATGTGTGAGCTGGTGGCCCAGATTTGGTCTCAGAGCTTGACGTTGTGCCTCTCTGGTGTAAAGTGACGTGTGAAGGCTGTACCTGTCTATGTTGTCATCGCAGCTGTCTCCAACGAGATCATTGTCCGAGTCCGACTGAGGGACAAACACTGTTATTATGCACAAAATTGCTTCCTGTATTCAGTCATTTGTGCTGTTCATTGCAGTTACCTGGTTTGGGTTGTACATGTCGGGGCAGCTGTCACAGGCGTCTCCCACCCCGTCTCTGTCTTTGTCCTTCTGATCTCGATTCGGGACCCGTGGGCAGTTGTCCACATTATTTCTCAAACCTGAAAACAGACATTTACGGTAAGTTGGGCTTTTACTTCAACAACTGTCCGGAAACAGAGGAAAAAGTCCAAGCGTTCAAACATAGTCCGTCAAATGCATCACCAGATGGCAGTGTTTGTGAAAGGTGAAATACTTTCCAGAAGCAGTTAAGACTTGGCAGAAAGAATCGTTAGGAAAAAATGTCCTTTAGACACGAGACAGACATGACCAAGGGCTGAGCTATCCAGGTCCCGAGTTAAATAACCAGATGATTAAGAGGTCTGCGCATGGAGGACTTGTAAATTAATTGATAGCAAAATGGGTGGGCACGAAAATGAAGAACTGAGAGCTATTAAAAAAGGGCAATCTGGCGTTTACAACAGAACAGCTAATTATTGTAAATGTGGAAAGTTCAGCCTGTTTCCTACAACACTCAACTCTATTTATTTGGAGTTCCAGACATTTAAACCATATTAGCAAGAAACAATACTTTGAATAGCATATATTACAAAACACATTCAACTAGATCAGCCTGTAGACACAGGTAGGGACTATATCCTCAACTAATACTCCACAACTTTATTGGGTATTAATTTTAAAGTAATGTAGAAGTTCCCATTATTGAACTGCCCTAAAAGTATGTGGCACGATTAATCAATGAATTAACCGTTCACCATCTCCATCCATGTCGTCGTCGCATTCATCTCCCTGTCCGTCCTGGTCTGTGTCCATTTGTGCTGGGTTGTCCACGGTTATGCAGTTGTCACATGCGTCACCGTGCAGATCCTTGTCACGGTTTCTTTGGTCCACGTTTGGTACCAGCCAGCAGTTATCCTGTAAGACATTCAGATGATTGCAAACAGCAGTTACTTTGGTAAAATGATTTATCAGGACTGTGCATTAAAAAAATGCAATATACTCTAACTAAGTAATCAAATTGCGTCAAAACAGACTAGACTAGCCACCACCTAAGTCACCACATAGATTTAACGAACTGTTGTTATCTGGGGTTGCTGCAGTAGGTCAGGTCTGGGTTCAGCAACACTATGTGCCCAAAGAATGAGATCACCTGAACATCCTGAATTTTTCCCTGATGGCACGGGCACACTCCAACATGACAACGCCCGGATTCATCAGCTCACATTTGGAAAGAGTGGCTCAGGGAGCATAAGACATTATTTTCAAACATTACTGAACACCACAGAGTCCAGATCTTAACCACATTCAGAATCTTTGGGATGTGCTGGAGAGGACTTTGTGCAGTGGTCCCACTCTCCCATCATCAATACAAAATGGTGAAACAATGCCACAGTTGTGTCAAAGCTAAAGACAGTCCAACAAAATATAAGAGCATGTGACCTTTTTTTTGGTTGCGATTTCTGTTTATGATCAGGTAGCGTAAAAAGAAATACGTAAAGCAGTACTAACTTGTTTACCTTAATAAATCCTTTAGTCCCTCTAGAGGTAATACAAGTGTTAATGGTATGATTGGGGGCCTTTCGTCTCCCCCTGGTATCTCTGGACAGCAGCTTTCCTGCACCGGGTCGGAGGCCCCAATACACACTAATAGAATCATGAAGAAGAAGAACAGACTAACGGGCAAAGCTAACTGTGGGCTAGCGCCACTTCAAACAGTATTTACAGCCAAGTTTGAGTGAAAAAAATATCTCCATTGCGTAATTGGATGTACAATATCCATCTCTCTCTTTGTCTTTTCTGTCAGCGTAGTATTTACTCTCACTGACAATTAATGAGTGAAAAAAACGCAATTTGCTAAAACACCTGCAGTGGCGCTTATGGCCTCTAGGGGCATAAGTTACTTAGTTCTGCTTCAATCAGGATCAAAAATCATGAGAAAGTTTGGATGTATGCAAATAAGCGATGAAGACCTCAGTGACTTTATAATATCCCATAGATCAGTGGTTCTCAACTGGTGGGTCGTGAAAAGTGGGTTTTGGAAACGCACCTACTGAAAAAGTATTAGGACAATACCTGAGCCCATTAAAATTACAGTTTCTGAGTTGTTTTGATCTCAATTTTAGGTTTACAAGCTTATCTAATGTTCATTCAACACTAGTTTGTGGGAAATTCCAGTATCTTACATACTAGTATATTACAAATTAAATTCTCATTTGGGTTGCAGCTTACAGTCATGGGGTAATGGTGGATTGAGAACCACTCTCATAGATAATGCGTCACCTAATATTGCAATAATAATTTACGGATGTAGATTTTTGTTTTATTTCAAAACAAAAATCGAAAAATAACTTACATCTAAATTGCTAATGCCGTCGTTGTCAGCATCATCATCACAGGCATCTCCTGTCCCATCCCGGTCCGCATCTTCTTGACCCGAGTTGGGCACATATACACAATTGTCCTGAAAGTATGAAATAACTGTTGTAGTACATAATGTAAAATAATACATATAGCAATACTGTGATGAGAATACCTTTTTACACTTTTCATCCCAGCATGGCAGCTTCGCATCAGGGTATCCATCAATGTCTGTGTCGAGTCCACAGACATAGCCATTGCCAGCCCATCCGACGCCACACTAGAGAGATTGGCATGTCATCTCTATATGCTCTGTTGGTTGTAAGCTTCTTAGTCAGTATAGTATCTCTCACCACACAGATAATACTGCCATCTCTGTCCAACAAGCAGCCAGCGTTGACATCGCAAGGATTGGGTAAACCATTGGCACAGAGCCTGGTGCCCTGACAGCCTTTGGTTTGGTCCCCAGTGAACCCTGTTTTACACCCACCGCAGGAGAAAGATCCCTGTATGGGACAGTGAGAAATTAGCCTTATGGACCATAGAAGTAAATCATACAGAGTTGTTTTACCATTGTGTTGTAGCAGTAAGAGTTGGGAGTGCAGCCGCCATTATCAGGTAGTCCCAGACACTCATCTATGTCATCACACACCTGCAAAAATGCTTTGAATTACTTTGTGCATAAACCGTGCTCTGCAAATAAACTTGCCTGGTGTATCTTAATTAACTTAAGTTTGTCTTTATATCAAAGGCTTTCCAGAACATTCCTAGCAACTTTTGTGGTGTCTGAGTCAGGAAATTACCAGATTACATTTAAAGGAAAATCAGCTCAAGCTCTTCAGAACTGAATTATGGAAAATATCTTCACATGCAGCTTAAGTTTATACAAATGCAGCATTTTCTTTCGGAGGGTTACCTGCTTGTTAGTTTGAGCATAGGCAACACCCACTCCAGTGAGCTCAGGGCCAGAGTATCCCAGAGGGCATTTCTCACAGCGAAAGCCGGGGGCTGTATTCACACATGTCACGCCAGGAAAGCAGGGGTTGAACTTACACTAAATATTAAGGAGAAAGGTCAGTCAAAGGCCGTCTGCTGGCATTGCTTCTCATTGGGGCTGCACAACATTTTGCCAAATTATTGTTACTGCAATATTAGGAGACGCCACCGCAAGAAGCTACTGAGGGCTCTCATCTGAGATTGACTGTTTTTGTTGCTACCACAGTTTAAAGGTGCATTATGCAACTATTATGTGAAAAAATAAGATGATATTGTGCGTATTAGACTTTGTAGTGACCCAGCGGCTGTGTGACACTTTTACTTTCGATCACGGTGGTCTCTACAATACTCCAGGATAAATTGTTTTGTAGGTTTTCTAGTGAGAGGTTTCGTTAGCAGTGAAAACCTTCCAAAGAGACCACTGTGATGGAAGTTAAGGCGCAATGCTGACCACTCATACAGCCGCTGGGTCACTAAAAAGTCAAATACGCACAAATATCAACTTTTTCTTCCACATAAAATGTTGCATAATGCACCTTTAAAAAAACACTTAAGAGGATATTTACCAAACATTTGCTCATGTGCAAAGCAAGTAGCACATGCTAAAGTGGATCGGCAGAAATTAAGAAATTAAGTGCAACATTCCAACCAAATAGTATATTTTGTTTTTCAGCTTGCACCCGCTATTTAGCACCTGTCTTGACAAATGACCCCCAGAGTAACGTAAAAAATGTAAAACTCCAGTTTAAGCCAAGATTTAGCCTTGTTTTGGTCCTGATTTAGTATTTTCATATTTTGTCTTTTCACGCGATTAGATTATTTTTGTTTAGATTTAACGAAACCCACTGTGTTGAAATGGTTTAGGAAAATATATATTCAGACAGCTTTTTCATATTGTGCAGCCCTACTTATTCTATAAAAACACCAATACCTCATCCACATCATCACAGCGAATCCCATCTCCAGTGAAACCGTCAGGACACGGGGCGCACCGCCAGCCCCCTGTCCCTGTGGGGATGCACATGTCCTGTCTGAAGCAGGTCCCAGGCGGACACTGAGTTACATGCTGAGGGTCTGGCGTCATGCGGAAATGCTCTGGAGGTTGGTTTGTTTCAGGCAAATTGGGTTTAGTGGGATTCACCCCAAAACCTATACACACAGCAAACTATGAGGACGTGTGGGATTACTTATGAACATATTATTGTAAGCTTTACTTAAGATTTACCACAAGCAAGGCACTCAGAAATGGTGTTCCTCAGAAATCCTGTCTCCTTTATCTACACCATGAAGATTAGAAGAATTGAATATTCATTGAATTTAAATGTTATTCTTTGTTTTCTTTATTTTTACATACATAAGATTGTTGTTTATATTTTAGCTTTATTGATTGACTGCGGAATTCTTCCGCAGTCATTTATTGGTTTTCATGTTCTTTATTGATTGACTGCGGAATTCTTCCGCAGTCAATTATTGGTTTTCATGTTCTTTATTATTATTCCTCTTCCATCTTTTTCCCGATTTTCTAGAGCTTTCAGCACCTTCATGCTTTGTGCAATTCATGCAAGTTATGCATCAAAACGTTCCGCATGTTGAGGAGAAGGGTGCTATTACTTTTGGGACTTCTGCAATTTATGGTTTTTCCCAAATCGGTCAAAATGTCGGAGATTTTTCCCATTGACTTATAATGGGGCTGCTGCAAATCCATGCTTTTCTGCACTTTTTTCTGCATTTTATGCAATTTCTGCACTTTGTGCATGTTCAGCTTATGCAACTTGTGGGTTTTGAGAAAAAATTGACCTTCTGCAGATTTCAAGTTTTTTCATACGGGAGTTTGAAATGTTTGCATTAGTGTGTATGGGGGAATCCAGCCAATCAGGAGACTCCAGGACTTTCAGCCATTTGTGCTTCTGCCAATCAAGCACTGAGGCCATTTCAACAGTTTGACCAGTTTATGGAATACAATTTATGCATTTTAAACCGTTTATGCAACTTAAGAGTTTATGCCATTTAGGATTTATGAATTTTAAAGAGTTTATGCAATTTACATAATTTATGCAAATCAACCCATTCATGCATTTTACCACTTTATGCAGTTTATACAGTTTATGCATTTTACCAGTTTATGCAAATTATATTATGCAAATTAAGCAATTTATGCAATTTGAACAGTTTACGCAATTTCTGCATTCGCTTCCCGCAATTCCGCAGTCAATCGCAATGGCGCAGCCATTGCATTTCTAGTTATTATTCCTCTTCCATCTTTTTCCCGATTTTCTAGAGCTTTCAGCACCTTCATGCTTTGTGCAATTCATGCAAGTTATGCATCAAAATGTTCCGCATGTTGAGGAGAAGGGTGCTATTACTTTTGGGACTTCTGCAACTTACGGTTTTTCCGCAATCGGCCGAAATGTCGGAGATTTTTCCCATTGACTTATAATGGGGCTGCCGCAAATCCATGTTTTTCTGCACTTTTTTCTGCATTTTATGCAATTTCTGCACTTTGTGCATGTTCAGCTTCTGCAACTTGTGGGTTTTGAGAAAAAATTGGCCTTCTGCAGTTTTCCAGTTTTTTTTATACAAGAGTTTGAAATGTTTGCATTAGTGTGTATGGGGGAATCCAGCCAATGGGGAGACTCCAGGCCTTTCAGCCATTTGTGCAGCTTCTGCCAATCAAGCACTGAGGCCATTTCAACAGTTTGACCAGTTTATGGAATTAAAAAAGTTTATGCAACATTAATAATTTATGCAAAGTAACCACTTTATGGGATTTAACCGGTTTATGCATTTTAAAGCATTTATGCAACTTAAGAGTTTATGCCATTTAGGATTTATGAATTTGAAAGAGTTTATGCAATTTACACAATTTATGCAAATTAACCCATTCATGCATTTTACCACTTTATGCAGTTTATACAGTTCATGCAACATGACATGTTATTATGCAAATTAAGCAATTTATGCAATCTGAACAGTTTATGCAATTTCTGCATTCGCTTCCCGCAATTCCGCAGTCAATCGCAATGGCGCAGCCATTGCATTTCTAGTTATTATGTGAAATCTCTTTTAAAGTAAATAGCGAGATGGGAATTATTTCTTAAAGCCAATATGGTGAAATAGTTATGAAAATGTAATATTACACTTCAGCCTTGTGTTTTCAATCAAAGCTCTTCCACAATGGAAAATTGAATTATTGTCAAAAGAGTCTAACCATTTTCTTCCAAGAAAGTGAATTCCAAAATAAAGCTTTAGAGATTCAACTGCATCATATCTTAACTACCACAAACAGCAAATATACGCTCAAATTAAATGAAATACCTGCTGATTAAGAAGTTCCTTCATCTCCAAAAGCATTCCCTTTAGCTCCAACAGTGAGGCCTGGTCCTGCACTGTCCTAGTTTCCTGAAAACCTAGGAGGATTTTGCAAAATTGAACAATGAATTTGTTCAGAACACTGGTTAAACTTACTCAGCAGTTGCAGAGGGTCACTGGGACCCAAATGACAGTTTTGCAAAGTGGCCACATTCTCAACAGTATCCTCAATCACCAGCTTTAAGTCTGTCAGGGCATCCTAGTAAAAATAAAGACCATGTTTAGAACAGGCAACAGACAAAGGTAGATGAAACTTAGACCTAAGAAGTAACAAAAAGAATTGTCTTTTGTCACCTGTGCATTTGACTGTAGGGTCCTGAGTGCCACTTTGTTAGACCCAGGCTGCAATGAGCCAAATGCAGCCGGTAGATCATTGACCGTGTGCAGCAGCCGACAGTCTACATAGATGTTTAGACGAGGAGGTCCCTGCTGAAGACCAGAGGCATGGAGCATCACGTGGTGCTCTCTCCCATCGGCCAGAGACGGAAGAGTCAAACTGCTGGTAGAAAATCTACCATCTGTCTTCTGGTATCGTAGTGTTACTGAGGTATCAAAAATATCACATTAATAAAACACAAACATTGTATGAAGTTATCAATAAGATGTTAGGTGTACGTTTGCTTAGCTTGGCCTGCACACTCAGCTCGATGTACTTGGTGTTGTCCCGTGGGTTGATTATACTGTACAGTGAGGTGGGAGCCTTGCTCTGAAGTTTGAAGGAGGACAGGAGGAACGCCTCATCCCGCCCCTTGTTCTTTAAGCTTCCCTGGAGCAGGTCTGGCAGGCAGTCCGGTGACACCAGCAGGTCATAGACTAAAAACAGAATGGTCAACATAATAAAACTAACAGCATTTTTATTGAAATGGAAAGTGTTATTGAACATTGGCTTTTTAATTAATCCTGCAGCTGTAAGCGATTTGGACATAGCTACTGCTGAGTCAGAGCACTGCCGGACTTTATTATGTGTGACATGGTATTTTACACTAAGTGTGAGTGAGTATGTTGTTGTTGCCTCACTTTTTCATCAAGAGCTGCGTAGTTAGAAATTACTTCATTGGACAGAGCAAATGTGATTGTTTACTAATTAATAATATTCAAGTAACATAAACATGTACATCACGAGTCAATAAATATTTGTCACAACACAATACATTTTTAAAGTTTGATTTAATGTTAAAATAAAATAAATGTTAATAGCCTATTTACAGTTACAAAGATTTGCACAGAAACATTTCAGTGAACACACCATTAAAGGCATCAATGTGCAAACAGTTATAAAACTGCACAAAACATGCTTTAATTGTCTAATCATATAGTTAACTATTGTCCAGCACTCACCAATGCCTTGAGCTGTGATCGTGAGCACCAGCTGTTGCAGCACCAGACACAAAGCAGCCACTCCAGAGACAGACATCTTCACTCACTGTTCCCAGAGTCTGGACCAAGTTTCCACTGGACCAAGTTGTTGTTCCACTAAAGGACAGAGTCAATGAGGATCCAGACGCTTGAGCAAAATCCCAGAAGAAGTACAGTGGCTTAGTGGTCTCAGCTTTTAAAGCAAATGGGAGGGCCCTGCTGTCCACTACAGCTGCTGTGAAAGTAGCATGGATTGGGTCATACTTTTAAAGTTTGGAGAGATGTGCCCTGTTAAGATATTGGACTGGTGTGGATGGTGATAAGATCAGGAATTGTTCCAAAAGTTTTAGAAACAGGAGTAACTGATTTTCCATCTCTCTTCTGAAGAGAAACACGCTTTGGTGATATAAGAAATGATTGACAGTAAACTCTGACTCACCTTTCTCCCCTGCCATTTTTACCCAAAAGTTATAGGTCTATGTTATTGGCAGATTCAAAGAGATAGCTAAGGTTATATGATGTACACTCTCAACTCAATTAGGCCTTTTTAAATAGAAAACATATAGTCTTCGTAAAGAAACTGTCAGATTATTCTGCACATATTAGCACCTTAACCCATACCATACCAAGTTGTCCCAATTAGGCATGTGTGGGCCCATGCACTTAATGAGGCTGCTTCACAGACCGCATGAATGTCGCACAGCGGACATATATTTGAACTAGCATCTAAACCAGTGGTTTCCAACCTGGGGGTGGTGCCTGAGACGGCAGGGCTTTGTCTGGTCAGATGGTCATGTCATAAGTGATATTGTTTGAGCAAATCAAATAGGTAAAATTAATCAATTATGTAGGCCTACAGGTGCATAGGCACTCCAATTTCAGTTTATTTGTTAGAAATAACGCTTATTGGCCATTATTTGTGGGGGCCACAGTTTTGGACGGGATGGCGCGGCCCGACGGCAGCACATGTTGGTGGGGCTTCAAGGAAAAAAGGTTGGGAACCTGGTTCCCAAAATGGGGGTCGGGACCTCTTGGGGGTCGCGAGGCCTTGGGTGGGAGTCCCCTGATGATTTTCAAGATGAAACATAAAGATAAATGCTACTGTTTTTAGTACATGAGTGTAAAACAACCTATAATTTGTGAAATCAATTCAATTATTCAAAGGAAACTGTTTTAAAATGTTGCCCTAAAAGTAGGAAATTAGGCAATAACTTTATACAATGGGGGTCCCGAGTGGTTTACGTGTCAATTTCTGGGGTCCCAGCCAAAAAAGTTTGGGAACCCAGACAAAAAAAAATCAAAACAAACACGGCGCAAAATCCATCACGTTGTTGCTGTACGTCATGACGTCAGGCTCAGCCCCTCAGGGAAACATGGCGCTGTCCATGGAGCTGATGGAGCTGCGGTGTTGGGGAGGCGGATGGGGTCTGCCGTCTGTCCACACGGAGTCTCTCATCGTGCTGGTAACGCCTTCACCTTAACAATAAACCAGATGATCATAATCTTCAGATTTGTTATTGTACCCAAATATCACCGTTTGGTTTTTTTACAGCTCGTGTTATGCTAAGTCCGATCACTCTCTCTTGGTTGTTTTGCAAATCAATGCTAGTCTTTCTCCAATCATGCAATCTATATGTTTGTCTTTTCTGTTGCTTTCACTTTGATTTGTCGAGCAGCTGCATTTGTCATTTTTTTCTGCGACCATTTATTCCTTCTTCAAGGTCAACAGCTTTAAAAATAGCATTCTCACTGGTATGTCTTCGTTGTTTATGTCGTGTTGTGTGTTGGCTAGTATGAAAAAGTTAGGCTGCAGAATTGCTCTTCTTAGCGTTTTGGTTTATCATGGACATGTTGCATCTGTCACTGGTTGTAGTAGTAGTAGTTGTAGTAGTAATCCTGCCGCTTGGTGACACCCTACTTGATTGCTTTGCTTGACAAAATAGCTTAGAAAGATGTTAGTGAAGTAGTAATCTGCTCAATGGCTGACGAAATACCCAAAATGTCATTTGTGTGAATTTAACTTTTGTGCATAATAGTTGTTGGCTTTGTTTCTGCATTTCTTTAGGCTTATTCAAAATTTTCTGGAGCTCAAGTAACAGCTTCTCCCATAGACTGGACATGGAAAACCCTCTCAGGTGTGGCTGTCATTTTTGTACTTTCATCAACTTACAAAAGTGCAATGCAGCTACATAAAACCTTTACTTTACTACTTACAGCAACTGTCCCAGAGTTAGTATGTGGAGAGTCATCTGTTACAGACCCTACACAGATTCTCAACTTCCTCAGAAAGCAGGTGAGGTTAAACACTTGGACCCACCTTGATATTATATTGTTAAACTAGCTAATCTGACTGTCTTCACCAGAGATTCAATGCAGACTATGAGTTAACGGCACGCCAGGGTGCAGACACTCTGGCCTATATAGCTTTACTGGAGGAAAAGCTCCGACCGGCTTTGGTAAAAAATATCCCTGACTCAGAGAAATTGGACATGATGAAAGATCTGTGAAAAGGTTTGTTTTTCTTGTTTGCTTTTGCAGTTGCATACATTCTGGGTGGATGCAGAAAACTATGCAAATGTAACAAGGCCCTGGTTTGCTTCACATTCTCCGTTCCCGCTAAATTTTGTGGTCCCGTTACGCCAAGCGAACATTGCCCTCTCCAGGATCCTGCTGACCAAAGGAGAGTACCCACTGAATAAAATCAACGAAATAGAGGCAAAGGTAAAGCTTTACGCTTCTGTTAGTTGACAATAACGGTGTTATCTCTGTAATAGTTGATCAAGTGTTGCTTTTTTTGTGTCAGCTTTACAGTGATGCTAAAGAGTGCCTTAACCTCCTCTCGTATAGACTGGGAACAGCAAACTACTTCTTTGGCAGCTCGTAAGCCTTTACGTTTCATCACAGCACAGAGATCTTTTAATGCATGTTCTTGTTAAAAGCCTATGATAATTGCTTCTGCTATAAACCTCTAAAGGCCGACAAGTCTAGACGCATTTGTGTTCGGATTCTTGGCCCCACTGTACAAAGCTGGTCTTCCGAGCAGTCCGCTGCAGAGCCACCTCAGTCAGCTGGAAAACCTCACTCAGTTTTGTGACAACATCCTTGCTGTCCATTTCAGCTCCAGTGAACCCAGTAAGTTTTGTCCTGTCCCATTAAGTTTGTTTTAGCGGTACGGCTTCAAAAATTAATCACCACCTTTGTCCAGGTTCCCCTCCTTCCGTTCAAGAAACAAAGGATGCCAATCTTCAGAAGCTAACTCAGCTTGTGAACAAAGAGTCCAACTTGATAGAAAAGGTGCTGATCTTCTCCATTTTTCAGTGTCCTCAAAATTTCACTAATTCAAGATAATTTGGGCATTTTTATGTTATGAGTGTGCAACTTTTTAAACTAATGCTACATATAGAGTAAGCAAGACACATATATTTTGTTCTGTTTAGAGTTTAAAAATGTTAAAATTATATATTTTCCTCCCCCTACATGTTCCAGCAAAGTCCTAAGGTGTAGAATGAGCCCAGACCTATTCACCACAACTGCCTCTAAAATCGTGCACTGTCACTCAAAAAGTTGTTACTTCGGGTTCGAATTGCCTTCATGCACGAGCTTAATATAGAAGGTGCAGTTACACGTATGACCTGAGGTGGCAGTAGTGAGAATAAAATGACCAACTTGCATCTAGTCTCTGCGTAACATTTTGGACTATACTGTTGCCATTAGTGCAACACATGCTCCTATTGACCAGCTCAACACATAAAAATACTATTACGGCAGGGAATAATCAAAGAATGGATTTGGATTGGAACCTAACCTGTTTTAATCTCAAATTCTACTGCATTTAGTCACATCTCCATGGAGACAAGCTGGAGACTTACCCACTCCCGGTAAAGTTACAGTCATGTCTTAGGAAAGCTGAGCTGCTCACAGCAAACACACATGTTTGTTTGTGCATTTTCGAGGTATTTTTCAATGATGAAATGATGTATTGTAAAATAAATGCTAGTGCTTCAATTTTATTTATAAGTAAAATTCTCTGCGGTGTGCCTTTAAGTAGAAAATAAAAGTAAAAAGGATCTCTGCACAGTAACGACAGAGTCAGGGATGTCGTTATGCAGCCGGCAGCTGGGAAACCACAAAGAGAAATGATATTGCCATCTTTCTGAAGGACTAAAGACATGAACATATGAAAAAAGGAATTATTATAATGTCGTTGGTTGAAAAATTTATGGAAAGACCTGATTTAACAGGACACTTTTTAATTTCAGATGGATGATAACCTTCGCAGCAGCAGCCCTCAGCACAGACCGCACCGTCCAGAGCCTAAACCCAGTTTGGCAAATGAGAATAACTCAACCCCTGCATAACCTGCAGCCTCATGGGAAAAAGAGCAGTGAGACATACAAGTACCTAAAAACTGAAATAATAATGATTGTTTTTGAAGATGTTGAAAGAGAGAAAGTGCATGTGTGAGATTTTAACGAGGCTGGATGCATGAAAGAGGTTAAGCATGGAGCGCGCTGAAGACGTGCTTAACTAGAAATAAGGGAAATGGAAACTGTCAGGGAAAAATATGGGATGCGGGCCATTTTAATTTGAAGCATTGGATTTTTAGTTCCAACAGTTTATTTTTATTGTCTATATAACAATTGTGGAGAGTAAGAGCATTGTAAATAGTTTATTTATTACCAGAGCACATTTTGACTGACTTAATTGTATGTACTGTAAAAAATATGTGCATATACAGCATATGAATATTTAGTTTTGCTCACACAGGAATAGTTTATAAATTAGAACAGCTTTAACGTTATAGTGACATAAAGAAAGGGCTTTATATAGAGTATCATGAAAGGGAACTAATGCGACATATTATCAATAACTAATACGATATATTCCCACTTGTCTGTGTCAAACATTGTCTTTGTTTTATTTATTTATTCAACTGACAAAGTTCACATACGCTACTAGGTCTGTGCTTCAAGAGACTAATATAGAAACACCTTTTAAATTGAACATTCATGAAACATTCCTTCTGTAGTGTTGTTTATGTGCCTTCATGACTGCTGGTGTCTCTGTGCGACGTCCACACTGTCCAATGTAAGTGATATTTTTTATGTATTTGTCACTGTTGTTTTCATCCGCTGTGAAAACATCTTCATATAAATGCAATAAATCATAAAAGTAAGACGATATCCTTGCATTTTTTTCCAATTTGTAATATAATTTAACCATTCACATATGTTAATAAGGGAAAAAAAAGAAAATATTAAAGCAAACAAGAAACAAAACTCTTGAAAATAGAATAATTTATTAAATCAATCGAGCAGAGCATTAAGCTCAAATGACTAGTTTATGTACAAAATATACATCTCGGTGCTTTTATTTACACAATGACATTATAAAATACATTCTCCAAGTTTGCAATAGTAGAAATCAACCATGAATATTAAAATAAGGCCGATATTGAATTTACAAGAAGCAAATTATTAACTAATCTCGTGAAGACGATTTATGCTCATTGGCTTTCAATAAACTACTCATATGCCATCGCAGACATATACATAGTACGCTAAATTGTGAGATACTGAATGTTTATCTTTTTATTTAGCCGTAACTGACACGAAATAAAAAATATTTCAAGCATGTAAATACTGCTTGTAACGCTATTAAACTTTGTCTAATCTGTACACAGTACACGTCACTTTGTCACAGCTAGCTGTCTTTAACAAACTCTGGCAGCTCCTGCACCATGCACACCTCCACACTTCCCGGGATGTCCATGCCCACTGCAGGGTGACACGGTTGGATAAAGCGCTCGCAGAAGGACCCAAGCAACTGACCACTCAGGGCATTGAAGAAGCACAGGCGGCCAGACTGGAAGTCCAAGAAGACCCCCACACGCTCAGGCACGTCAATCACAAACAAACTGGAGCGTACGCCACTGTGCACCAACTGATAACTGCCACTGTGAAGGCAACCATCATTAGATCAGCAGCCACTAGTTCAAGGTTAAATCAGAGTGTTATAGCTTACCCTGTTGATGTAGCGGTACACTGCAGACACCATGACCACTGATTTTCTCCCAGAGGACTGTCTCTAGTGGTGGAGCTGGAAGTCACTCCGAGCCTGTATTCAGTACTTCTTGAAACATCATTCTCCCAGTAATAATGTCCTCTCACAGGGAGCTGCTCTCCCAGGATTAACGGACATCTGTTAAAAAAATAAATGCATAGATGTTAAATCAGACTGTTCGAGTTGTTCAGACAGCATTAAATTGTAAGACTTACGCCTTGTCTGTCAGGTTTTCATGCGAGTCCTGTGAGTAGTGCAGGGTAGTCTGGTCCACAGACAGCTCCAGAGCAGGGTGGGCTGTAGCCTTTAGCAGGTGAAACCGTGTCCCTTCAAATATAAATGATAAAAGTATAAAAACATGATAAATGATATTAAATAATAGATATATAGATAATCTTTATTACAAACTCATGGTTCAACAGACAAAAATAGATAAAAAACTAACAATGTATTTACCTTTAGTAGAAATGAGCGCAGCTTCACTCTGCTCACTAGCTCCAGCATCATTCACAGCTTTTATGTAGAACAAATAATTCTCATTTGGCTGAAGAAGGACTTTCTGTTCAAAGTTCATAATGCCAGAGATGGTTCTAAACACACACCAAAGATGGATGTTATGTGGATCATCTATGAGGGCACATAGATTAAGCCTTCCTATGAAAGATCACCAATACCTGAGGCCTTCTCCCTCCAGCTCGTACTGCCGACAGTACTCCAGTGTGTAGGACAGTCCTGGAGTCTGCTGCACTGGGCTCCACCTCAGAATGGCTGTGTCCCATACGACAGTGCACCTTTCTGTGTCAATCACAGGCACTGATGGAGCTGTGCACAGAGAAAGATGACAATGATTGAAAAACAGTGTCCCTCAATGTTCCTGTACTGTTGTTCCCACTGACCTGTTTTAAAGATGAGTCGCTCACTGGGCAGAGAGCAGCCTGTGTAGTTGACAGCCATCACCCACACCTTGTACGTCTTGTCAGGCTCCAGTTCCTCCAAGACACAGTAACTTTCCTTCACTGTCACGCGGTATTCTTCTGATACAGCTGTTGAGAGCAGGAAGAATTATGTGAGCTGCAGCCTAAACCCCTCAGCCACCATGGAGTGCACACATATATGACTCTTTCAATCTACCTCCTTGTGGATCTTCCATACAATACACTTGAAAGCAGTCTATGATGTCCTCTGGGTTGACCTTCCAGTAAACGGTAACACTGGAACTGGTGGCGGAGCCGGACTCCTGAGCCTGGAGAGTTGGTTTCTGGGGCACTGGGCACAGAAAGGGAGCAAGTCACACTTATTTTGTTGATGTATGTTTTTGTGATGACATTTTCAAGGACAAAATGTGAAGGAACTTACCTTGGATTCCTTTACGCTGAGCTAGCTGGGAGCTGGACGTGTTGCCCTTGGCATAGTCCTCAAACACGAGCAGTCCCTGAGGACCAAGCTCGAGAGACATAGCAGAATCCAGAGCTGCTGTGAGCCTAAATGGACAAAGATATATCCTTGTATTTGCATATATTTATTCATCATTTCTTTGACCACAGAAAGCAAAAAAAAAAAACAGTTTGTGAAAAAATGATGAAACAAGATGTTAGGGTTAAAGCCACTAGATTTGTAATATATGTTTTGAAATAGAAATGTGTGTAATGAGTGTACATTATTAATAAGAATCTTTATGAAGACAGATTTAGTTTTTTTTAAGTGCATTATAGCATTATACTGTATTGTAAAAAAAAAAAATTCTAAAATGCGATATAAGGTCAGATTAATTGTGCAGCCATACACTATTACACACATTATATTGTAAAAACAACACATCATAAGCGATGCTAGATGTTAGACAAATAGCCACAACAGCCACAGTTCATTCACTGAAGGCACATACCTCGCATGAATGTCCTCAGGTGACTGTATAAAATGTAACAGGTTCTCATTAGTTGATCATCTTGTTTTCAAAAAAGGTGCAACTCAAACTCCCAGAGAGTTATACAAACCCGTGCATCGGTGTCTGCCTCTCTGGCCGTGGTCTCCAGTGTCCCTTTGGCAGAGTCGATGCTCTCCTGAAATGACACTATTTGGTCGTAGAGTTGCTCCAGCTTGGCCTTCTTCTCCTCCTCCATACTGACAGACATGCTGTTGTACTGCTCCATCACCAGGGCCATCATCTCCTCATTCTGCGCCTGCATCGCTGCCTCACTCTCCTGACACTGGTCCTACTCATCAAGTACAAAACACAATCAGGAATATGGCGATAAAAGCACAATAGCATAGTGAGGTGAGGTGTCTACAATACAGTTACCTCCACTGAGTTATAGGCCAACTCCAGCTCAGACACGAGATCCTCAATGTTTTCGGATCGTCCCTGCAATTCTGAGATCCAGTCACTCACCTTCTCCTGTGGTGAACAAAACAGGAACAACATTATATTTAAGAAATGCAAGCACTTTCCTTCTCAACATTGAAAGGTAATAATATCAGTTAATATCAGTAACACATTTTGGCTTGACTTGATAAACACATTGTATTTAATGACGTATAATGCATAACTGCAACATATCTAAACAACAAATTAGCAGAGTAATGGGAGTGCAGCGAAATGTCCTGTCACCACCAGTAAACAGATCAGATTTAAGTAGGTCATGCAACGGTCACTGATCAGCCTCATGCTCCTCTGTGGAATGGCTTCTTTAGAAACAGGTGCATCTTTCTGCAAGACCAACGACTACAATAATGCATAAGAATTAAAATAAAATAAAAAAAACAAATTCAATTATAATTAAAATCTAACTGTTACTTAATCTAAATTGGTAATCACATTCAAACAGTAAACGGTGTCTGTAAAGCAGATGCCAACTTCAGACGAGGTCACACTGAACTTTCCCAGAGGCACATTCACAACATCAATATGAGCTCGACAAAGTACACGTGACAATGTAATGAGAGGTGGAGAGAAAACATTGACAGACAAGATGAGAACTTGCAGAAAACTACTATGGGTAGAATATCAAATACAATCAATATACTGTAGCAAAGAACATGTGCAAAGTGGTGCTGCTATGATAGTGTTAGCTCAGTGTCTAATAGGAAATAAATGTTTATTTGTATTAGTATTTTTTTTTACTTTATTGTCCCTGTAGGGAAATTTATTCCCTACAGTTGACCCATTATCAACCAGTGCTTCTCTGCACAGCCCGGGAACCTATCTGCAGTTCTTGTTTAGGGTTGAAGTGATACACCTGAGTGCCCCAATGGTTTGCATAATCTCCCTGGGACCTTCTTGTAACCATGCAGCCAATCTGCTTGACATTATTATAGTAACCACTGATTATTGTAATACATTATAAGAAATATCAGCAAAATGTTATAGTGTTGCACTTATATGTTGTGATAGTATATAACTATATCATTATAAATGTGTCCATAGAAAGACATAGACAGCATTACTCAAGGTTTTACACCCATACAAAATTGTGAAGTAAAAGTAAAATAGCAAATATGCATGCACAGAAGTGTAATACTTTTATATTCTCTATAGGTGGAAGAGAGTGGGACATACTTTGAGATCCTCTGTACAGTTATTCGAGAGATCGACCCCTTTAAAACAAACACAGAATCTCATGGTGTTTGTTTGAAATGTTTTCTTTACAAACATCTCCTCTGAGCTCAAACCGACGCTTTCTGATTGTGAACATATTTTGTAGTGTTTGTGTTTATTTTTCACATAATTTTATTGTATACAAGTGTTCTAAATCATAGAATTTCAATGTTTGCAGGTTTATGAATAGGGAATGGGTTGGTGAGTTGTTTGTAGGTTGAAAATGTGATGAGTCTTATTGCCTTTTTTGCAGGTTTTTCATTTCCCCAAATTCTATACAATAAGTTATATGGCATGATTAAAGAGTTATATATACGAACTAAGCTCAATTTGTTTAAAATAAAAATATAGATTACAAATAATCTATCTTTGTATAATATCCTTATTGCTTTTGATAATTTCATTTTAATATTATTAATCTGCGACTTTTAATTTAGATCATGATCAATTGTAACTCCAAGAAATATGTTCTCATAAACTCTCATGGCATCTTGTTGAGCATTAGGTTTACCTGACTGACAATTTTTCGGTTCGAGAAAATCATAAATTTTGTTTTCTTTATATTTAAAGACAATTTATTAATATCAAACAAGACACCAGAGGGTGGAGTGAATGACCAGGGCAATGTAAAGTCTTTAAGGGTCCATATAACAAAGAATCTCTGTTTGCTATTTATTTAACTGTATGTTTATTGTGTTCTGCAGAGTTGTGATCCATTACCATGATCTCGTCATAGGCCTGGTCCACTGCGGTGACCTCATGGCCCTGATGTGGCTCCGAGCGGCTCTCCTGCTCCGACAGCAGACCTCCGCAGGTCACACAGAACCAGTCCAGCCCCACCAACTCAGCTGCCAGTCGAGCCTGGCGCTCCTCCTCTGCATCAATGGTCTCATAGTCCACCTCCATGAGCTCTGTGTCTGCAGTTTCCTCCAAAACTTCCTCTTCTGGCATTATTTCATCCTCTTTCACCATTTCTAATTTTTCCACCTCCATTTCAACTTGTGCTGATTCTGGCGTGTCTTGTTCAGTTATGATTTCATACTCCTCCATGGTTACATCAGGACTCTCTTTTCTCTCAGTTTGTGGCACATCTTCTTGCATGCACACATCCTGTATATCTTCAGTAATATCCATTTCATCGCCCTGTCCCAAAGCATTATGATCCAAGTCTGCAGTTTCGAGGTTCACGTCTCCTGCGTGTAATCCAGACAGATCTTCTAGAGGAGTAAACCTTTTCAGAGTGGAGCACACACCTGCGTCTTCCTCCATGTCGCCCTCAAGTATCGGCTCCTCAACATCATCTTTATTTTCAGTAGTTTCCTCGTCTAAATCCGTGCAGGCAGTCTCTGTATGTTTGTCCAGATCTTGCTTTGGTTCCTCTGGTTCAATTTCAGCCTGGTGTAATTCTTTGTCTTCATGTTTAGTTACAATCTCATAGTCAAACTCCTCTGTCTCTACTTCCTTGGGGGAAATGGACAAATCCTGCGGTGTAGTTTCAGTGACAATAGAAGGTGTCGTCTCTTCATTCAAATCTACATTTTGAATCTCCTCTGAAGCAGGTTTCAAAAGAGCTTCATCCGGTACAACTTCATCTGCAAGTACAATTTCTGTTTCTGGCTCCATCTCATCTATGGTATGCTCAACTTCATGGCACTCTTCAATATTAATCATTGTTAAATCTTCTCTCTCTTCAGCATCCTCATCTTTTTCTTCAAGTTGAGGCTCCGTTTGCACGATCACTTCTGGAGCAGAAACGGGGATTTCCTCTGAGATAATGAAAATAGGTTCTCCCACATCTGTCTCTTCGACTGGTGTTTCATCTTCCTTTATGATAACTTTTTCTTGTGCCTTTAATTCTGTTTCAACTTCTGTTATGGGTTTACTATGTGGTTCTGAAGACACTATTTCTGTGTGTTCCAAAAATTGAACCTCTACTGCCTGACTCTCCTCCACTTTCGAAGGGACATCTATCGTTGTAATAACTTCAGCTTTTTCTTCTACCTCTAACATCGTTTCACTTTCTGTTACTGGTATACTACTGGGTTCTAAAGACATAATTTCAGTGTTTTCCAAATCCCTTTGCACAACTTCTTGAACATCTTCCACTGGCAAAGGCGCGTCTTCCTTTGTAATAATTTCTGCATTTTCTGCCATGTCAGACACATTCGTTATTTCTAAATTTGGCTGCATCATCGTCTCCGCTACAGCTTCCAGTGGAGCCTCTTCATGTTCTGCGAGACTCTTATCTGGTTGTGGACTGATCTCAATGTCCATCTCAACAGCTTGTCCTTTGGGAACGAGGAGTATGAGCTCACCCCCAACACTGACCATCTCCTTAGCCACACTGGCCTCAATCTCTGGAGCGGCTAATTGCACTTCCTGTTTTGGTTCAGCAATGTTTACTGGCTTCTCCACAAAATCCATCTCAGCCTGTTGCTCTATCCCGACTTCAGCTGACTGACCCAAATCCTCACATGTTGTTTCCTTTGCCATCTCAACATTTTCTTCTTTCAGATCGATGTTTACTTGTGTTTGAGTATCCGTTTCACTTTGTTCAATAACCTCCACATGTGCGTGTACCGGGGGCTCGCAGTCAGTGACTTCTAAAGGTGCAACACTCTGCGCCTGTTTGGGAATCTCTAGCTCTGCGGCTACAGTTACAGTATCCACTGTGGTCTCAGAGGCTCGAGTTTCTTCTTCTCCTTGAATGACCGTCTCAGGAATTTGGGGAGCCAGTGCAGTATCTGTGCAAACATCAATAACATCATCTGTCATTTCCACTTTGTCAGTTGGAAGGCTGATTTCAGTAGCACTTTGCTCAATAGTCGTTTCTTGCGTTTGGATTTCAGCTATTTCTGCTTCATGCACAACTTCAGCACTTTCTGTCAATCCACTTTGGTGTTTTAGAGTCTCAATTGGTATTTCCTCAAACACCTTTTCTGTACTTTCTTCATTCTCGTTACTAACTTGCACTTTATTTCCCACAGATATTCCTGATTCTTGTTCAGTTTCAACTTGAACCTCTTTTTTCTCCGTCTTCTTTGCGTCTTCTTCTTTAGCGACTCGTATCAAGCACCCACTGATATCAAACTCATTCTGTGGCCACATCATCCTCCCTCCCTTGTGGTCATCCACGGGCTCAGATGGGACCTCCACTGTTGGCATCTCATCCTTCAAAGTAAACTTCTCCAGGTATCCACACTCCGCTTCCTCACAATCGTCTGTCAAGCACCTCTTGTAGGATTTCTCAGACGTGACGCTCTCTGCTTCAGAATACTCCTCATCGCTCCTCGTTCTCTCCCCAACAGCATCCTCGTAAAGGTCAGAATACATGAAAGACATGGCAGTGGGCTCATCCAGCAGAATCTGGTCGATAATCTTCGGTGGGCCAGAGGAGATATAAATTGGAGTTAGGACAGTCTCTTCACTTTCAAATAAAACAGAGCCGCTTTCTTTGATTGAGCTTTGGCGTCGCATCCTCCCACCTTTGGCTTCTTCATCATCCCGCGGCACCAAATCTGCAGGAGGTCCCTCTCCGTAAAACACTTCATCCAGGTGCTCGCCCACAATATCCACATCGGACACAAAAACAAAGGATTCTTCGGAGGCGGACGGACTGATGTTTTTCCGGGTGTCTTTGGGAGTGGTTTGCTCTGGTTCTGGCGTTGGTACAGGCGTTACAGTTTCGTCTTGTTCCTCTGCTGCTTGTTCCTCAGGAGCCACAACATCCAACAGTGTAAACTTCTCAAAGTAGTCAAAGTCTCCAGGGCCCTCTGTCGGATCGGGTCTGAGGCTGAACTCTGTTGGCAGATGAGATGAAGCTTCCTTTGATTCCTGTGAAGAAAAAATTATGGAAAAGTAAGTTCTTGTTTCAACGGATAGAACTCATCACTCCAATTGCAAGCGATCAATCAGAAAGAGAACATTTACATCCAGTGGTGATGAGCTACCAAGGGCTGGGTACTGTTAAACGATACCAGTATGGTATAGAAAATGTTTTAATGTAGTACTGGGATAAAAAAAAAGTAAAAGTAAGGAAAGCAGGTCCCAAAAAAAATATGACATCCTTAGAGACCAACTTTTGATGCCTGTAAGGTCCAAGGACAGTGTTATGAGAAGTGACTTGTTTTTCAGCTCAAATAAATGATAAACATTCAAAAGAAATTGTATTTTATAGAATAAGTTACAAAAATACAAAACATTATTGTTCTCATTTCTGGTTTTAGATAACAAATATTTTGGGTATCGAAAAACTATTGTTCAAGTATCGGTATCGTAAAGTATCGTTTAAAAAGAAAAACAGCCCTAGAATGACCTCTGTGACTCGAGCTCGCTCACAGTTTTACAATGTGCATCCTTTGTGCACCAACATTCTGTCATTAAACTTATAGACCTGTTTTCACATTCACATGCAACAGGATTACAATGCTCTGCCCAAGAGACACAAGAACATGTGCGGGGCTGGGAGGTTAATATGTCAACATTCTTCTACCATCTGGGCTAATCCCCCTGTTGTTTCAACAAAGTGACTTTATGTGTATTTGTAACAAGATCCTACCTCATTTTTTGCTTCTGCGTCTTGCAGGCTTTCATCCTCAGCTGAGGTCGACTGGTGGTTTCTGGACTTGATACTGGGAGTCTGGTCCAGATAGGACAGGTTGTCCTGAAGGTCAGTGCTCTCCTCCTCGTCCACAGTGGGCAGTTTAGAAGGTACTCTGATGTTGAGAATCTCATAACCCTCTGAAATCAGACTGAACAGCTCCTGGTCCTTGCTCTTTATTTCCTCCAGGTCTGGTTCAGTCTCAGTTTTGTCCTGTTTGATGTTAGGCTGAGAAACCTCCATCATCTCGAGTCTCTCCACTCCCAGAGCTGAGGCTGAGCGAGAACTGCCCGGTCTGCTGAATCTGTCACTGAGCCGGCGCACTCTTCGTCGCACCACTTTCTCCTCATCAAATATAATGGTGATCTTGCCCGCAGCCCCGGAGCCCTCCATGCTGCCGCCCTCGGACACAGAGCTGGTCTCGGACGCCCAGGGAGTGGAGCAGCGGCTGGAGGCCGTCTCCCACACGATCCCACTGTCCTCGCTCTGCACAGTCACCATGGAGAAGGACGGATCCACCATGAGGCACTGCAGTTTTGGCTTCACTGAATGGTCCTGGACAACCTCCCGCAAGCTGCACAAGAGGGGACTGGTAAGGCACACTGATCACTAGAAAAGCAAGGGCATGACTAAATTGTTGAGCTGCAAGTCAGGAGTTTTCTGGCACAAAAAAGGGGACAAACTAATGAATCAATGCCTCCACATACCACAGCTAGGACAGGTTAGCAAATCTTAACATGTAACAATTCAGGGTATGACACAAGTCCAATCTAGAGCCAAGCTGGATGATGAGCTAAAAATTAATGAAATGCACTCCAAGCTGTCTTTCTGCTATGAATGCAACTTGGCCAAGAGGGAATCGCTGCAAGGTGACAGCTCTGAGCGTCACTGCTGTAATATTAGAAAAACATGCCTGCCTTCTATGATACGTCCAAGATATCAGTGTCTTCTGCTATTTATGTCGTGACAAGACGATATGGAGCAGCATGATAAACGAGTAACGTCAAGTCAATGAAGTGTGACACAGACGCCACACAACTCAAAAGCATAGGGATTAGCCATAAGGCAAAAGAGCACAGAGAATCTGAATGCATTAATATACAATATGTACCTGTTTTGAAGTTCTTCAACCTCATCTTCATCGCCTTGGCTGAGGGTTTCCGATGCTTCGTATGAACAGTCCTGTAGCTCCGTCATCTCCGCGTCAAAACTTTCAGGTTCATCCATCTTGACTTTGGTCCTGCTTTGTGGTTGCTGTCAAGTGTCCGAGTGTTACGGAGTCCTCTTTTTGTTTTCAACCACTTTGAATGTAGGAGATCTGCTCCAACTGTTTGTTACATCTAAGTTGGGAGCTGTCCATCTGACTTAGGGGGGACAGGAATAGGCCGAGTGGGGAATGACAAGGGGGAGTGGGGAAGAAGCAAAGGCACAAAAGACGGTGAAGTGCCCTCACATTCAACAATTTGTTCTATGACAGAGTAAAGTGTTATTGCAAGGTTTGTGAAGTTCTATTATTTGAATCTTAATAATTTCATTGTGTGTCCAAAAACTTCCCTTTGAGACTAGGCCCCTTTAAGATGAAAACCCCCTGAGCAGAGTTAAATATAGGCTGAGGCTGAAACAGTACCCAGACCCTACAGCTGATGGTCAGGCCAGATTTTGTGTGGCATCCGTTCCCCGTCAAAGACAGTGCTGCCCAAGCTATAAAACTAATAAACCATGTCAACTCACACGACAAAAGCCAATCAGACTGCTGTTACTGCAGCAACACACACCTGTGTGGTGTGTATTAAGCATACCTCATCATTTAACAAAAATATCTGAATAATGTAATGTAATATAATTTGTAACTACTGTGCACATCAGGCAAACCGCATAGCGCAGAATATCAAGGTGACTTTGAGCCATTCAGTCACTTTGGTCAATTGAATTTCTCTGTAATTCACCTTCATTTTAGGTAACAAAGTCAAAATTAAATGTAAAAAGATTATTCATAGACACACAGTCAATTTACAGGTCTTTTTTTATTTTCTAAATTAACATGTCTTTACAAACATTTAAATTCATAACTTTTTACCTTTAGGATACAGTTCAAGTATAAAAACTAATATTCATATGAATCAATTACTGCATAAATAATTGATTTAAAATCAAAAAGACCAATCCCACTTCTGAAAAGTAAAAAAGGGTTTAAATAGCAGTACTGGCAATAAGACCACAGACTGCACCGGACAGCTTTTGCTTGAAGTTGATGTAATGTCAGATTTCTCTATAGACATTGATCAGTGTCTATACTTACATACATACTTAAATGAGGCCCATAGAGGCCATTTAAGTATTCAGTACGGACACAAAAGGCTTTGTCGTGTCTTGTACATGAACGGGAATCAGACTCAAAAAGGTTAAATGAACAAAATATCTACAAAGTCTAATAAGTATAACTCTGGCCTTGAGGTAGCGGCTGGCCGTCGAGGTCCCTGTTCTGTGTTATGGCCTCTTTATCTTCCAGTTTGCTCTTTGTGGATTATGGCTTCTAGTGGGAGCAGTGAGTTGAGGTCTTTCTTCTCACTTAGTTTCCGATAGGACTGCAAAGGCATAATCCATGAATAATTGGAAGCTATTACATGAAACTTGCTTTGAAATAAAAGGAGAAAGTAGCAGGAACACTACCTCGATGAATTTGGCTTTGATGGTCTCAAACTTGTCTTTCTCATAAACAGCTCTGGCAACATTGTGTTTTTCAAAAGGTTCTGAAACAATGACACAAGAATTGTGTCATAACTTCATCACAAATTCATCCATTTGCATCATGACCAATTCATTTATTGATTCAACTTTTTACCTTCCACACATATGAATTTGCTCCTCCATTCTGGGGAATTAATCTTTGGTAAAGTTCTGGCCTCTCGAACTGAGATTATCTGACTGTCCCATCTATGAAAACAAGATTTTTTTTTACATGTGCATTTTAGCATATAATATGAGACTGCAGCATGTTGTGAAAAAAGACCATGATCGTGAAATGTCATATTAGCACTAAGCACAGCTCAGCTGCTGCAGTCCTTCAAAAAGAAACCTGACACTGGTGAAAACATGAAGCAAATTGAGGAAGAGCGGTAGAGAGGATCAGTATAAATACAGTATTTTAATACTCAATCCAGAGTTGTCTTAGGAGGCTACCTGAAATTTGAGGAATAGTGCTCAAGGAATCCCAGAAACAGTTCTCCCAATGAGGATTTGTTTTTGGATATATAGCGAGGGACACGCTGAGAAGCATCAGGGACCATGTCGAGGTCTAATGATGGATCAAAATATGCCTAAAAATACAACTAAGGATAAGCACCAAGGCAAAAATGTTAAACACAAAGTCTCAAACTGGATCTGAAAACACATACCGGATGGTCTCTCTGTAGCGAAGGAAGAACGGGGGGTTTGACACCTGCAATGCATACACATTTAGGTTTATATATCCTAACAGTTAGAGAGAAAAAAATATCAGACACCGACTCACTTTGAAGGTAGTTCAGCGCCATCAGAGCCAAAGTGTAGCTGCTTAAAGTCCCTTTGCTGGCATCATTGATTTCGCAGTGTCGTGCCCATTTCTTGATAACAAGCATTAAGGGTCTTATCCTGATGTCAGCTGAAAAGTTTTATCAACCATCGTTATCTCTGTGCAGCAACTGAACGGTACTTTGCATATGCACTAAAAGAAAAAGGCACAGACCATGGGTGTAACTTCTCAAAAGGAATGTGTTTCTGATTCCGACCGTGTTGTTGACATTCAGATCAAACTCCAGGTTGCTTTGAGGAAGATGGTGGTAAAAGCAGCATATTAACGGATTTGTCAATGTTAATAAAAGACTACATCAAATAATCATATCCTACCTGTCTCTCTTTTTGAACCTTAGAATTGGCACTTTCGCCCTGATCAGCAAAGGTCTCTCCACGTATGCTTTAAAATAGGAATATTTGTTTTTACAAGCCAAATTCACTAAAAGCAACTGTATGTTGTGAAACAGCGCCCTCTACTGGACTGTTGTGGCCTTACAGTTGCTCATGTTCACACATACCATACTAGAATAATTATATTCAATATTGTTACTACTCACAACATTTTTTAAGTAGTCCCAATAATGTTGAGAGTGTATTGATGACCTTTTCATATTTCTTCTAAAACAAAGCATAACAATCAGTTATTTAGCATTGCACATGAGACAAACGGAAGAAATGTGTCAATACTCACCTTAAAACGTACAACCAGACAGAGATCAGCATCACTGCTACGGCAACCCAAACCACTCATTGAAGATCCTGTCAAGTACAGCCTTGCACCTGCATGAAATGAGAATGTCAGCATTGGACTCCGGCTGTGGTGTTGGAGAAGAAAATGGATGATCTCCCAAATCTGGATTATCCTGGACTTTCCATCCCGCCGGCTCCACAATATGTGGTTTGTTCGGCAACAGACTTACTGTAACGCTGCTCAACTGAGAGGCACAGGAAAATCTTTCCTGTCTTTCACCAGCAAACTACTAAACGCTGCATGTTGAAATAACTGATTAGGTCAGTGGACACGGAACAAAAAGTGATGGGAATAAAGGAATATCAAGACTGTCATCAATCAGGCACTCCCAGTATGAGCTGATCCCATCAATTAAAAACAAAAAAGAAATACCTAAACAGATACAATAACTCTTTCCTCCCTCCCTCATTTTAGTGAACGTTCACCTGAACTCAAATCACTGTCCTTGTCATCATCCAATTGTAATTTTATATGGGGCAGCCTGTGTGACCAAAACAAATTTCCCTTGGGACAAATAAAGACTGTACTGTACATCTATATCTTAGAGTGATATTTTCTCACATATGACGTATATATTTGTAAGCAGCAAATCTACTTTTCACTTTTACTTCTGTCTTTTTGTCGGTCAGAGAAAAAAGAAAAATCCTCTCAGGGATCAATAATGGAATTCAGAGTATTTTTTTTAAATATATAGTTTTACACGCATAACATATATTGCAATAAATATATAAAGAAAAGCAAGACTAAGTGAAGTTAAATTGATCTTCTTATTCACCTGGATACAAATGTTGTATGTCCTTCTGCAGCTGTGCTCTGTACGTCTCCTTTCGATACAGGTCAGGCAGTTGCTGCTGACAGGCTTCAAAGAGCTCCACCATCTGTGCACTCACCTTAATAAATATCATGAAAACAAATCATCAAATTCAATGTCCATCATGTTTTTTCTGATGAATAATGTTTAACATAATCTGGGAAGAATTTTCCCTCACAGAAATTTCTACGTTAGTTTCTCTAACTTGATTATGGCTTTTGGACACATCCAAAATATAGTTAATGTCCTTGTGTGGTTGAGTGTTGTTTACCTTGTCCTCAGCATACGACTGCAGACTGCTTGGGGTTTCAGGAGTGCTGGGAACATGACCAAGGCTGCGAGGTGATAGGTTTGGGAAATTACACACAGTAGGGCTTGAAAGAGACGTCCCAGCAATCACAAGGTGAGGAGGAAGAGGGGGTGACTCAAATGATGGAAAGACTGCATCTGAACTGAAGTTTTCGACACGCTGACGTTTTCCAAGATGGTACGGACTGTGAGTGCTGTGTTGTCTCCTAAGAAATGGCAAAGAAAAAACAACGGTACAATGACTAATTCTGACAGACAAGAGGCTAGACATCGAGTTGAAATACAAAACACACAACACACACTTATTGCCCAATCTTATAACTCCAGCAAAGCGACACAACAAATGGTTTACAAAAAAAGTTCTGTGTTGTTAGACATAAAATACAAGCTTGATATAATTTTATTTTCAGGTTTACACTTACTTACGACTATTGGTGACTGGAGGGGTAGCAGGTTGAAGTGGGATTGATGTTGGTTCCCACTGATACACTGGTAGGTTCCCTGGTCCACTATTGCTTTGAAAACGCAAAAAATAACATTCGGCCATTTTTTTAAACAAAATAATACAGGTAACGGACTTAAGTGCAGAGTTTAATAACAATTTAACAATTTAGCTGAAAGACAAGTCGGCTCACGAGTTAACTTGGGTCTGTTGAGTTTGTCGGTTGAAATAAAAACGTGAAGATGACGCAGAAGAGGAGGAAGGGGGTCGTGTAAATGAGCCATTGTAGAAGGGCAGATGCTGCTGGCCACTTGGTCCTTCACTGCTTCGAGGAAACATGCTGTGGCTTTTCACGGGACTCTTCAGCCCCGACTGCCCGATAACTATTGAAAAAATAACAAAACGAGACGTTAAAACACGATGACAAACTCACTTGTGGTAATACATGTCAATGGAGAAGGAATGTCGACTTAACACTACGGTAAATAACATCAAGCAACCAACCTATCTGCGTCCACTGGAGTTAATTTACCAATCGTAACCTTAAAACAAAACGTTCCACGATGTTGATTATTACCAATGGCACATCAAATGAACACTAACTTTGGACTTGCTTTTCATTTTGATATAGAAAGAAAAACTGGTAAGACTGGACCCTTACCGACCGCGAATCACATGTAAACAAACTCAATCTGACTTCCGGGGTAGACCACTTCCGTCTTGACGTTGTGACGCATGCACGTAATTTTTTGGATATGTTTTTTTATGCATTTATCTCATGGATCTATTTATCTATGACCCCATATGAATAACAAATTGTTATGTTTCACTCACATTATCACATACACATGAAAATAAAAAGATAAGACGTCAGAATATCATCATCAGAATATAATCGACAGCTGTCTGTGTAGGGCAGGCTCTCAGTCGTACAGGTGTTTTTTTTTTTTTTTTAATCTTAGATGAAGGTTCTTAAATCATCTTCAGAAGATGACTTAAAAACCTTCATATTATTGACAATTAGGCAACAGAGCTGCATTAAGTGAAAGTATCAGAATAATATTTTACTGAAGCAGTCTAAAAGTACCTAAAATAATCCAGTTTTGGATGTAGGCCTGCTTCATACGTAAAAGTAGAATGTCACAGACTTTTTTTATTTTCTATTTTCAAGAGTTAAATGTGGCTAGATTTTTTTTTTTCTAAGAAGAATTGTGCTGCTCAAACAACCAGGTCCAGGTCAAAATCGAAACAGGACTAAACCGGGTCTAAGCCATGTCTAACATGATCAAATGAGCCACTAGTAGCCTATTTTCTGATATTTGATCAATGTGATGTTTCTAAGCAGTACTATCTACTGCAGATTGATTCATTGATTCATTGATTGATTCATTGATTCACTGACCCTGAAAATAAATTGAAAATACGTGTATTTTCACTCCAGTAAAAATATGGAGGAAAAGTAAACATAAGTATTCATTTTAAAAGTTATATCAGGTATATGTACGTTTTACTCGCACCACCTGCATTCACTTAGGTCTGTATATCCTACATTTAGTAATGTTGTATAGCGACTGATGTGATGTTTAGTCAATAGGCCTATACTAAAACTTTCATAATTTAAGACATGGTTGATATGCCTGATGTGTCAACCTAATCCATGAACATGAACATCTTATAGCACCTTCACCTTTTAAATTTTCCAGCAAACAAACAAACAAATAAAACGCTTGGCTGCTTTCCGAATCATGTTATTCCGAATATAAACTAACTTTAGCCTTTTGTTTTCACTCAAACAAGACCAAATGGCTTCATGAACCTCGGTCATGAGTTGCCTGATTTACTGGCCCTCATCAAGAGGTTAATGCGTTTCTCATATTGACATTGCAGTGTAAAAATGTTAAATGATGCGCATATGGGTCACTATCTGTCAATAAATCAAAGGTGTGGATTAGAACTCAAATTCCACAAAAGCACAAGCAAGCAACATTTTGACACAATACTATAGGCTAATAATATAGGCTTTAAAGGAACGGGTGCCAAATGAAGTTAATGTTGCTCCTTATGCACTTGAGAAAATTTAGTACAGCCTACACCAAATTTAAAGGTCTGAAAGCTTTTTTGAGGAATGTACACGATCAACATTTGCAGAACCACAAAATACATACCATACTGTACTTGTGTATGGATATAGTAATAAAGATGATACTATGGGGCAGCGTGTGATGGCAGCAATAATCTTCGGCAATACCCAAGACATGCACACATCTCTACACAAAAAACAAATAATTTATTAAGTAGTACCAGTAACTTGTGTTTATGAATATATCTTGTTATGATAGATAGCTATATTGAAGGGCTACGATGATTCCCACTGTTTGAGTATGGTTGTGTGATTGATGATTGATAATTGCTGCAATGATACTTAAACTATAACAGAAGGAGACAAGATGCACAAATAATACTATATGAATGAGTATGGATGATACATGATATCTTTATTATTCTGTGAATTGTTGTCTTCCATGTATACATGTAAAGACATTGCCTTTAGGACATTTTATATGAACTTGTACTTAGAGTGAACCAGTTGAATAAGATTAAGAACAAATGCTGTAGCTGCTGCAATCGTTTAGTATGACACAGGGGCAATTTTAACTCTGAAATGTGCACTTCATCAGATGTGATGAGGAGACAGCGGTATATCAGTGAGATTAGCTTAACCAATAGGATTCTCAAGCTTAAAAATATGGGGGCAAAAGTAAGACGTGGGGAGGGGAAAACATATGGTCCCTAAAAGCCTCGGCCGATAACCTGAGCATGTTAATTGAGTTCAAATTAGGGCCTATTTGATCTAGCCCAGCCATTCCCAAAGTCCGGAACATCATGGCCTCCTTATCAATTTGAAAATCTCTCAAGGCCCTCTCTATTTAAAGGAATTGGTCATTATTTAATAAGAATCAGTATATATGTAAGCCAAAAACTGTCTTAAAGCTGTACGATTTAACAAATACATATAGCCTACATTTCCTTTCAAAATCCAATTTGATCAATATTCTTGCTTTATAGTAAAGCTTTGGGGGGGGGGACTTTGCAGTGCCTCTCAGGCCCCCTAGGGGGGCCCAGACCTCACTTTGGGAACCACTGATCTAGCCCATCCAAGAGGCTGACTTTACAGCAGAGTTTATTTTATGTTTATTAATAACACAAGCATCGGAGGCAGGAGCACGAAACATCAAATGTGCCCTGGTCTCCGGAGTGCGGAGTGACGTCACTGCGGAGGATGGTGCCGTGACGTCGCTAGTTCAATACCGACACCGGAGTGAAAGGAGGGGGCGCGTGCAACAGCCAGATGTGGAGCGGTCTGGGGGGCGGGGTGCAGTGGGGTTTGTGGATAGGTTGATCAATGCGCAACCAGCTCATAATAACTGGACCAATGTAAAGTGTTGCAGCGTAGCAAATGTTAGGCTATTTAAAAAGGGCTGGAAATCAGACGTGCTTGACAGAGATTTTGTCCGGAGGCGAGAGGAGTGGGGGTGTAGCCTCCGAGCCTATGGTAATAAGAGAGAGAGAGAGGCACCGCGCGAGTCTGGGTGAATAGTGTGATGCTGAGCTTTTCTGGCTAAACGAGGGTTGTCTTTTCCGGCTCAGAATATCCAGCAGCGTCTTCTCCACCCTTCATCCAAGGGTCTGATTTACACGTCGCTGCCGCCACCGGCCCCTGCGCCTCTGGTGACGCTCCATCACCAGCCTACGCGCTCAACGCTCGGAGACAGAGCCGCGTGAAAAAGAGCTGGTGTTCGGTCCGTGCCATGTGCGGAGCTACACGGATGTGTGAATTCATGCGGTGACAGCGGAGGGGAATGGAGCAGTTGTCATCAAATTCCTGCAGACGCACCGACTGTGACAGCGGAGAGACTGTCGTTTGAAGACAACATCAGTCAGCCGCCGACCCAACACAGTCGTTTTTATTACCGAGGGACAGGCTCAGTGGTCTGGTGTCACCTTCCATTTCAACCACAACGATGGGGTGAGTGTCATTATTAGCCCACCGCATGTTCTCTTACCGCTCTGTATTCACATCAGCTGCGATTGCCTCACCGGGATGAACTTCATGGGTTTGGAAAGCACATCAAGCATTACAGCAAAACCCCGATATGCGACAAATAGCCTATGACTAATAAAGGCAAGGTGAGGTTGAAGAGGCCCTCTAAATTGTTGTCTGAGCTGATGCTTTTACGCACAAAATCTAACCATAAAACGTTTGATACGAAAGAAAATCCCCGCAGGCCCTCTGTAATGCAGCAGGTTAAGTTTTTTTTAAATGTGAAACTTAAAGATCAGATTTGATCGAAATTGAAGATGTGTTGTACTTTACACAACCTTTAGATTGATTTCTTTTTAATGACTTAAGATCCTCACAGAAGCCGGACCTTGTTCTGCTGGTCCCCTCTGTTTACTCCCACCTACTCATATAGACAGTTATGTAATTCTGAATGATGGCATGTGCAGCAACTGCAGCCTTTTTACAGTTTAACAATGAGTCTGTGGCTCGGCTGCTGCAACGTGCACGCTGTTCTTGGTTTGGAGGATAAAATAACAGTGATTTGTCAATGCCTAACTGCTGTTAAGTGTAGGTTTGTATAATGTCAGCTCTTCCACCAAAGAAGGCGCCCATCATCAGAAGATGTGTGTTCCTTATCCCAGCTCAGAAGCCCCATTCCACCTGCCCCATGTGTTACTCCCTGTTCACTGTGATTAGCTGCACAGCTGGGAGTTAAGAAGGCATCACAGGCATGGAGTGTTTCTAGGGTTCAGCCAAAACTTGTGCATCAACTATTTCCCATTTCACAGTAAACTTCTTACTGTAGACGCCCACTCTGCCCTCCTACAACACAGGCATCGCTCACTCTCCCACTCAGCTCTCACTGATGTGCTTTGTTCGGGATTGGCAGAACGCTGACCAAATTACTATTACATAACTAACTCAATGTCTCAATTGATCTACAATAGAATTAAATTTAACCTGAAAAAATGCACAGATGTATTTAAGCATAGGAAGAGTTTGAATATGGGATAGCTTTCTGCAGATATGGGTCATGTTACACCACTCACAGCTCTAATAGCAGAGAACTGGAGATGCCTATCATCTCTCACTGGTGTGCGCACATTTCCTGGGGCAAATACAATTAATGTTCACTTGGTTTTGTCTCTGTCAGACTTTCACTTTGTTCTGTCTGTTGTTTCTCTCCCTCTCACGGTCAGGCTTACAGGGAAGGGGGAAATAAGGGGGCGCTGGGATGGTGTTCAGGAGGCTATCGTTCGCAAAATATTCAGAACAAGTACCACGTCATAAAATATTTGACCTTCCAAGTATCTCAAGGCCTAGATTAAGATCAAGTCAGGACTAATATGGGGTTAAAAGGGTCGTAAATAGACCAAACTGGGTTAGAGTTAGTCTAAACCGGAAAAACCCTCACAACTTAAATTCATCACTCAAGCATAAGTAAGATTATCTGCAGCTGAACCTGAAGGAGGTCAACTTCGGCTTCTATGGGTCATTTAAGGCAACCAGACTGGAGCTGAACTGGTCACACAACTTTTAAAGCAGTCTCGCACACAACGAGGCTCTTCTCATCAAATCGTACGAAGTGGTGACAGCATAGCAACAGATCAAGTCACACATCTCATACAAACACATACTAAGCATGGCACTTGTAGGCGTTTTTTCTTCATACGAAATCGTGGCTCAACGTTTTATGTTTTATTTAAAACCTAGAACTCCTGAAAGCTGGGGTGATGATAAAGCTTGTGCCTCAGTGGTAGGACTTTTGAACAACTCCTTGACATTGATCCCAAAGTTTCGGCTCCTAACGAAGACCCATAAATACTATCAATGTCGTTGTACTAATAATTCTGTGGTTATACAGTAGCATAATACAGCATTTTCTCATGTTAAAGGGCAGGTCATAGTGCCATTTACCATTTACCAAGAGAAATCTTCTCTGGCGATCGAAGTATGTCACTCACTTACATGTTTAGTCCAATAAATTAAACAAAACATTCCATAAAAGCTAATAATGTTAGTCTTTCTTAATCTTTCAGAGTAAAATACCTCGAGCATTCTTACATTGCTCTACACTTTTTGATTTATGACGTCACACACTGATGTCTGTCTACCTTCAAATGCCTTTATGTAACACGAGTGACCATTGTAACTTATTTAATTAACTAATCAATGTAGTTTTGAATGATAACCCTTCCTTCTAACCTGGCAAAAATCAGATTATTACTGCCCTGCAAATTTCCTTAGCACAGTAATCAAACTGGAAAGGCTTTGGTTTAAATCGCTGGAAGAGGATGGACTTTTGGAGGGATATTTGCTGCTGAGTGGATCAAGCGATCGTCATATTAGCCAATTACCTGCCACCTCACTTCTGTGATGAGATTGTCTTTCCGGTTTGTGAGGAAGCCAATGGAGAGTCTAGTATATCTCTAGCAAATAAATCGATCTTAGGGGACATTCCAAACTGTCTACAGGGCGTGAAAGTATTTTTTTTCTATGGCTGTTTTGTCTTCAAACCACAGACAAACAGGCTAGTGCGCATGCTCATACTGGTCAGCGCAAAGGGACAAAACCGTAAAGCAATTGAATTTTTTGTATTATTTTTTTTAAATGTATGACTTGCATTTGAATCCCTCGGTAATCACGTGTGTGTATGACCGATTTATTGTTCACCTTTCCTTTTTTGTTTAAAATGTGAAGAAGAAGAAAAAAAAAAAAAATCCAGCAATATCTGTCATCTGTAATGCTAACCAAACATGGGGAGTATAGATTATCTTTATAAGCTATCAGTCAAATGGAGACACATGAGTACTGAAGGTTGCCATTGCCATTGCGATTCCTATTCATAGAGTATCTAGAAAGGTGTCTCCAAGAACCTTGATCATAAACCTATAGCTCAATATCTGGAGAAATTATTGGATCAACACTGACGGATTTTGTACAAATACATAGATACAAAGTTTACAGATATGGTATCAGAGAAACAAACCAAACCAATGTGCTTGCCAAAACACATTTGCATTTTTAAGCTCCTTGTAATCCTATCATTACCCCGAACTGTCCTTTCACTGTTCACATGTAGGAGGAAATACACATTTAATTTCAGATCTATGGGCGTCATTTTGGACCTTGAACACAACTACATAATGTCAGAAATTAAAACATAGCAGTGAAAACTATCTGGTGGTAATTACTGTATTCAAGAAAGCGCACAAAAATCTGCCAAGGCACCATCAAATTATGTAATAAAAACGCTGCCACTTGCCAAGAGGCTATTACGCGGATCATACGGACAGTGCTGTGTTCAAGTGACTCACACTTTTGCCACTTATGCTTCGGTCCACTATCATGATCATTTCTACACAAACCGCTTCCCAGAAACATCTCAAATTCCCTCTCGGGCTGCCCCCCCCCCCATTTATTTCTACCCATTTGACCAAGTGCCTCTTTCTGTCTGACTTTGCCCTCGCTGTCTCCCTGTTCTTTCTTTCCTGGTTAATCACACACAGGAGGGTGCAGCTGCTGAATTTTAATATTAATTTATACAGCAGGCCTTTGATGTCCCCCATCACCCCCTCAGTGCAGTGTAAGCACTTCTCTATCTGCTCTGCCAGTGCTGCCATCCTAGAATATCTCCCAGTGTGCACCCTTGCGCTTTATAACTATGTCTGTGTATTGACTGTAGATATAGTACAATCATACTTTGGGAGCCCTGTCAGGACAAACTTGGGACCAGGGGAAAGGTAGGGTGTTGACTAGAAATGCAAAGAAAGTGAGAAAAAATAAATAATGAATAAATAAAAGGCCCTTTGGAGACAGATTACTCCGTGGAATACAGTAAATGGAGAAAATGCTAATCGAGCCAGAGATCAATAAGGAAGTCAAGGTCATGTATTATGCGCTTTTAGCTTAAATACTTCTGCTTCATAGTTCTTTCTCTCACGGTGTCATTGCTTAATGCTATTCATTTCACTCTGCTGTTAATGTTTTTGAACGAGCGTATATTGAAACCACCCCAGCTGTATTGCTATCAGTACAACTCGGTCAATCCATTTTTATTGATCACAAATGTAATCCATGGACACAGAGTTTCTGCCATGAAACATTTGAATTATTCTTCCAAATTTCTTTTTGTAACCGTTCTCCATTGTAGATTCAGTGGATGCAATGGTTGTTTATTAATCAGTGGATTCAGTTTTATTCTGTCCTCATTTATTTTTTTAAAGAATAGGTTTGTGGATCTGTGTCAATGAATCTGTGAAAGTCAAGTCCGTGCAGGTTGTCTGTGTTTGGTTGTAGACGGTGGCCTACTGTCTATAATTAGCCTTTAGCCCTCTCTGTTTCGCCAGTGCTCCCCTGTGTGACCCTCTCCCTTCGAGCTGCAGACATTCCCATATCCGAACAGGCAACGGCGACACTAACTTTGATAGAAATAGAAACTGAACCCAGGAACTCCATAACTGCAAGCGTGTTTGATTTGTTTTTTTTTTATGTAGCTTTTGCAGAAATTTGGATATTAACCATGAGCGTAAGAAAAGAGCTCCTGATCCGCTGACAGCGTCACTCCCTGGGGTGCAACTATGGAGAATGGGGAGCTTGTCATTCAGTTACCTGGGAAAGCAAACCCCCCCGCATCGGCCGGATTCGGCGAGACGCTGGTTTTGCGGCACAAAGAGGTTCACCATTTCTTTTTTGTACCCTTCAGGGAGCAGCCCATCTACAGCACCCGGGCCCACGTCTTCCAGATCGACCCGAACACTAAGAAGAACTGGCTGCCCACGAGCAAGCACGCAGTCACGGTCTCCTACTTCTACGACAGCACCCGAAATGTGTACCGCATCATCAGCCTCGACGGCACCAAGGTGAGGGCATCCAGATGTTTTAAACGGTTTTACTTTTAATGGCCGTATCATAATTAATGATGTTACCGAGGTCCAGGCTTTGGAAGTGCTCAGAGCAGCAGCCAAGACTGAGGGCTCATATTTCACTGTTTATGCGGCGAGCTAGTGTTCGTGTGTGTGCGCCTGACTGTCAGCACTTTAAAGCTTTGATTCTTGTGAGATTCTTGTTTATAGGAGCCATAAAAATAGGTAAAATGAGAAAATAATGATTCTGTCATAAATCTCTAGTTTTTAGTTTGATTTCAGATGCCCTTCCTGTCTCAAACCTGTCTATATATCATTGCGTATATCGATGCGAGCTCCAGACGAAACGGTGCACGTATTTATGACCCCCTAGAGCAGGATTTGGCGAGACCATCTGTGTTTTTGCAAATGCCTCGTCATGGAAGCGTTGTTTTAATAATACGCAGATGAGGTTTCCAAAACAATAAAATTCTGCTCACGTTAAAGTGCATAATATGCACTCATATTATGACACACTAGACACAATGTTTGCTAAAACATAGTTAACACGGTTATATTTAAGATTTTGGCCATTTTTGTGATGTTTATAAATTTACTTCCTTGTTGGACACCGACAGGAATTGACACTGAAGAAGGTAAACAATTTTAAACTGTTGCCGCGCCAACCATGTTAAGTCAATATGTTTGTTAAGTGGTGACGTCACAGCTCTACTACTGCGGTCGCAGATGTGCAAGACACTACAAAAAACTCTTAAATACCTCAATCAATATTTCTGAAACTCAACAGAGAGTTACTGAACATACTTATTTATCAGGCCCATTAGCCAAAAATGCTGAACCTACGGCTATAAAAGTAATATTTACCAAAATCGGTACTTCCGGGATAACGGAGAAACATGCTAACGGCGCAGCAGCTACGCTAACCCTGGAAGTACCGACTTGAGTAAATATTACTTTTTTAGCAGTAGGTGCGTCATTTTTGGCTAATGAGTCTGAGAAATAAGTAGGTTCAGTTACTCTCTGTTGAGTTTCACAAATATTGATGGTTGTTTATAAGATGTTTTTTTTCTTGCATATTTGCCGGGTCTGCCAGGACCCGGAAGCGGAAGTCGTGACATCACACTTAACAAACTTATGGGAAATGAAGGTGCGTTCCAGGCAACTGGTAACTGGTAGATTTCCCACCTCCCACTTGGAAAAATGCCTCTTAAACTGGTAAATACAACTTGTAAACTTGGAAACCACAAGACTACTACGAGTTCGTATATGAGATGAAGACAGTAATGGAGTTCCCCAGTGGAGCAGCGCAGCTAATGTTAAATCTGTAACTAAACCACTGCATGAGTGACGTGAACGTTCCTTTTGGTCACAGCTTTTAACATAAAGCTGTTATGTGGCATGTTTTTAATTATATCTGGTTTGGAGAAGCGTTCATATAACTTTAGCATCGTATGAGCTAACTGTTGTAGCATTAGCCGTTTTGTTTACATACGACTTCAATCACCTGGAACGCTCTGAGGTCGTAAGTCATCATTTTCTTCAAGTGGGAAAAATACCAGTTACCAGTTTCCTGGACAATGAGTCAAACTGCGATGGAACGTTACCTTTATCTATGTCACTTCCTGTCAGCAGCTTGAAAATTCAAATAAAAATTACTTTTCTGCCCAACGTTTATTCTTTAGTTTTGCCCCCTCTCTGAAATAAAAAGATAATTGCACCACTGAGGAACTGATGTCATCCATCTAGTTTAGTTTAGTTTTTTTTCATTTATTTGAACAGGGACAGTGTACAATATACATTAACCTCAAAAGGGAGAGATGCATTGTACCGGGTTGTAGCACTTGTGCTAATTTCCACCTGTCGTCCCTGGGCAGACTGATGTCAACAGACAAAGTCATAAAAATATTCAAAATTCTAAATAAGTCACATTTTCAAACGCATTAAAACCTGTCATTATGCACTTTAAGCGTTGGTCCTGTGCTGCTTCCATGGAGAAACCCAACCCTACAAAAGACACAGGGCCGAACACCACTCTGGAAAGTGCATTACAATTGAACCTTTTACTTTAAGACAAGAGAGCAAACCGCCTCCCTGTGTTGCCCCAATGTGGTCTTGCATAATGTTTGGCCTTGTACTGGATTTGCGCGATATGGCAATACTCTCCTACACGTCTGAATTTAAGAAGCTATATTAGAAGCGGCACTTATTAAACAGTTCATTTTTAAGAGCAGCACTAAATTGGATTTCATACAGTTACCCGTCACATCACTATCTATTGAGTGCTTTTAGAGTGGCAGCCATTACACAACAGCTAATTGATTGTCCATTACTTTGTTCCTCATTAGTGTTATTTAACAAATCAAGATGCATTATGCAACAATTAGATTGCCTCTTTAAATAACTTGTAAAGCCACTGCGTGCGGCTGTGTTAGTGCGGTATTTCTATGTGAAAATGACATTAAACCCAAAACATTAACATGACAAGCATTTTAGTCTTTCATTGGCTGTTGATGAGTAAGGATTGGAATAAAGCAACATTATTCAGTAGTGATTTTATAATATATACATCCAAGGTATCTGGTTTCATTTGAATATATATTATTACTTCAAATTACTTCTGTTTTTTCATTGTTGCTATATTTGTCCAGTATTCTTTATATATCTATGTATCTATGTATATCATTTCTACACCATAACTAGAAGTGGGCGATTATACATAGAATCAACATCACGATTTTCTGTCTATTACGATCCATGTGCACTTTGTATCCGTAGCAACATGTTTCGCCTCGCTTATACTCGAAAGTAGTATTTTTCTCTCACACATACGATGCAGGCCCCCGGGCAAATATGTTTTTTAATAAAGCGTCGTCTCTTTCCACCAGGCAATAATCAACAGCACGATCAGCCCCAACATGACGTTCACAAAGACCTCGCAGAAGTTTGGCCAGTGGGCGGACAGTCGAGCGAACACGGTCTACGGCCTGGGATTCTCCACCGAACATCATCTATCCAAGGTACCGCCCACTTCCTGCCTCCCATCCGCCCACAACCAGCGAAATGCCAGCACAACGCAGCGCAATACAAACGCACACGTACGCGCACACAACGAGACTTCTCATCTGCATCTTATAAAGCGATGATCTATCTGTGTGTTCAGGGAGTGGGAGGCTGTTTCTCTCCTCTGCAGTGTGATTAAGCCTCACTGTTGAACTGGGGAGGAGAACAATATGAAACCACAACCGTATCAAAAAGGAATGTACAATAAGGATCAATGTTCAGTACTGACCAATCAACTAGATTACAAGTAAAAGTAGTCCAGACTCTGTTTTGCCAGATTGGGTGATTTTCCACCTAATTGGACTATACTTTTGTCAAATTAACACATTTAGCTGCTTTACGCTATATCATGATGCATGATTTTGATATTAGCATGCTGTAGAGGTATTGACAATAGCAGTATTCTCCATGTTTGTCATGTGTTTTGATTATATTGAGCTAAATAACCATGATTAGGTGCGTCCAAGTACAGTGAGCAGCAGCGCCTCTCACTTTCTTCCTCCACGCTTGCCACAGAGTGACAGCTTATTAAAAATATGTAATTTTGGAGCAGGTTTTAAGTGGCCATTGGGCTGGAAACAGTGAGTTTTATCTGACAACGCTGTCCAGACTGGGCTGTTTCGAACTGACTAGGTTTGGAAAACTCCTGAACAACTGAGAGCCTCAACAAACCAGACCAGTGTAGATAATATCTGTAATGAACAGACAAAAGATATTTGTAAATCTGGGACAAGATTTGGATCCAGGGTTTTTACATAGTTTTATGATCATTAACTTTTTAAAAAAAATTGTTTTCTCATTTAGCTACAAATCTCCTGGTTTAAAGCCAGACGTGGATTCAAAACCACTACATTCGGTTTGATTGTATCACAGTTGTCGGTAGTTTTGTTCGAAGGCATTTGCTTGTGGTCATTTAGTTTAATTTTAATTGTTTAGTTTCATTGTAATTGTTAATAGTTCATTCCATGCTCCTATCCGAAAAATTCTCATGCCATTATATTTATGATTTCCTGTTGTAGAGTCGACTCTATGGCCAAGGTATGATGCAATTAGATTTACTGCAATAACTGCAGTGGAAGTGCTGAAGAACTGTATCTTCTGTATCAGCGGGACAATAAGACTCGCTCTGAAGTGAAATTATATTGAGTTAGTTATTGTTGGTCTAATGCTGGACATAGTGGCTCCAGTCCAGATCTTCTTGCTTTAGTTTTTCCATTAGTCAAACTTGTGTATGACGTCCTATTGTGAGCTAACTGCAGTGAGAGACGGAGCACACCCAAAAGAGACACCCGGTTTATATTTACTCAAGCTGTGTCTCACCTTACACCAAGGAGCGAATGTATCCCAGACTAAAATAACTATGCTTTAGCCCCTTACTGCTTATAATTGGAGAAACATGTGATAAGGCCTAATGACCATGATACACACACAATGAGGAAAAAATACAAATATTCCATAAATGTATTGAATAATGTGAATCTGTGATAATGTGACAGTGATTCTAACAAACCATTTTCTCCATGTAAACAAAAGAACAAGACTTAAAACAATATGGAAACAGGACCAAAACAAGACTAAAATCATCACTTCTGCTCATTTAAAAAAAAAAAAAATTAGGCTGTGTTCGCTAAAAATGTGTAAATGTCTAAATCAGATAGAAGAGTGACACTGGGATATATTGCGGCTTCTTGTGATATTACGTCAGCTGATGTTGTGGTAACAATAACGTGTCGATATTATCTGCTGCCTACATTGTACATAAAACTCTAACATTAGGTGTATAATAAATGTCTCTGTTTGTCCAGTTTGCAGAAAAGTTTGCAGAGTATAAAGAGGCAGCGCGGCTTGCAAAGGAGAAGAGTCAAGAAAAGATGGATATGGCGACATCTCCATCACAGGTTAATTTTGTTTATTTATTTGGTTGGGGCAATGCATGTTAATGAACACATATGGGACTCAGGGATTGTAGCTTTGGGATAATTTGCATACGTTGGCCCACATTCACACTCTCAAACACACTCATCCTGGCCTATTGTACATATTTTTAGTGGTAGGAGAAACCGGAGTACCCGGAGGAAACCTACACAGACACAAGGGAGAACATGCAAACTCCACACGTCCAGATGGGAGTTGAACACAGGACCTTCTAGCTGTGTCGCCCTCTGCATAGATGGTTGACCGGCCAGTGCTCTTTTTTTTAACTGTATTAAAAGAAGAAATGACTAGCTCTCAGGGTAAAGCGTTTACCTAATTAAAGCAAATACTGTCTTTTTGCCTGAGGGCAAGACACACACGCACAGATTTGTCTTGCTGTGACAAACATTTTTCTGCGGCACAAGGAAGTGCTTCTCAAATACAAACCTGCCAAGCAACTGCATGCGCTGATTAGGAAAGTAGTCAGTCAAGCATTAAAATGCTCATTGTAACATGTCAACTTGCATGCGATCTGTATCACCAACTTGACTGGATCTTATCTGTGTCATTGGTTTGCTCATGTTTTTGCTATTGCCTCTCCCATCTTAAAAAGTCAGCTACCAGCTAACACAAAAGACAATTTCTCTTTCATAATGTTCAGGAAATGTATTGCAGTTTACAAGGATTCTTAAAGCCTGTCACAATCCCAACATGTGTAAACCCCATAGGAGACAGATTAAAAACGACTAATGCATGTGAGAGTAGAATTACTTCTATGTTTTGGGCCTTATCTGAGTTGTCCTTTTGTCCTCTGGCATCGAGCAGACACAGTCATTGTGCTCTGTCTTATTCCTAAGCCCTAAGTCCTAATGGACTGGTTTTATGTTGGGACACAACTAAATAATTTGTCTCTCGTATAACTGTGCTTGTATGGGACATAAAGATAAGCATTCTGCAATCCCCTCATCCTTTAACAAGCTGCTGCTTAATCACTATAAAAATGTAGTCAGCATGTTATTATACAGAAAAATTAACATAACAATCCCCTCTGGCTGATAATGTAGAATGAACAAAATGTGTGATGGTGATTTATGTTCAGGTCAATTAAGGATGCAGTAGTGTAACCGGAGAGACAATCCTGTACTTCAGCATAGCCACTGCTGTCTGTGAGTATTGTAATGTATTTAATTATAATCTTTGTGTTTAGGAGTCTCCAGCCGGTGAGCTCACTTCACCGCTTACCCCCGTGACCCCGCCGATGGAAAGCATCAACGGGACAGACGACATCTGTGACACCACTCCAAACTCCGACAGCCGTCCTGAGCCAGCGCAGAACGCTCTGGCCTTTGCACACAGGTAACATCCCCCGCCACCTAAAGCCCCGTGACTGTCACTGCAGTGTAGCCCAACAAATACCTGTGCTTATTATTGATGTTCTTTATTTGTTATTTTGTTTATCAAATCAACATCACATCCACAAAAGGTGCTCTTCAGCTGTTTTCCCGAGTCTGTGTCTGTAGATGTTGTCTCGGTTCACATAGCCCTTAACTGCCTCTATTCACGGCTGCTCTCTCATCTTTTTTCTCCCTAGGAGGCAGTTTAAGACCTGTCGGGTCTGCTCCTACTGATAGGGACATTGTAAGACTTTATTACTGCTTCAAATTCATAGTTTTGCAACAACTCAATGCAAACTTACAGTCTGAGGTCAGTCTCAGAAAGTATGGTGTTAAAAGGTCACTGTGCTTCAGTGACTGAGCAATGATGAGAGTAAAGCTGTGGAGTGAATCCTCTACAGGAGGCACCTCCAGCACTGACTGACTGAGCGGTTTTAGAAAAAGAAAGTAAATTCTATGGATATGCAATTGCTTACTGTATTAAAAAAAAAGTATTCTAGTAGTTTACCTATGCTCTGCCTGTTTAACATGCCACGACTAGTGCAGTGTGTGAAAGCATGCGCTGCATGCACTTTCCTATAAACAGTCTGAATGTTTGTGTCCAGTGAATATATTTTTTTTAAATCAAGATGTCATTTTCTGTTTCTGTAAAACAGCAGAGTTACGTAATGACCAAATTAACATTTTTATTATATAATGGACAAGTAGACAAGGTTCAACATCAAAATGTGTCTATGAAGCATTTTATATAAGGCGTTTATGTAAAGCTGGGGAGTGGGCGGCACAGATACAGACTCACAGCATGTGTCACAAAGTAGGCAGCGGGAACACAGAGGAGAGAGACGCTGTCTGAACAACTCACACCTAAACAGGGTTCAAACTTACTCTGCAATAATCAAACTGCACTGAATATAGCCATTTCCTTCAGAATATATTTTATTATGAAAAACCATGTTGGGCAAAGCTTTTTATTTTTGTTTTACAAATCCTCTGGCAGTATCAAAAACTGTATCTACATTTTCAATGCTCATATTTTTGGTTTAAATCCGGAGAAGCCGAGACACACTGTGTACTGGCATTTTTATATTTGCATATCATTTAGCAGATCTTAATAGTGCTTGTCTAAATATCATCGCTGCCTGTGCTGTGTACACAGATGAGTGAGAGAGGGATGTGCAGAGGACACCCACTGCTCGCTGCAGCTTGTTGCTGATGTGTCTATTAATGCTGCATGCGTGGGAGACAGGGTTGACTCGCCATTTGAGAGAAGCATGTAATAAGCAAAACCTGCTCTCCCTGGCAAAAGAAGCTGCATGTAGAACAGTACAGCAATACTCTATCATTATCGAAGTCTTCTTACATTATTAACATGTTTTACTAATGCTTGGCCTGTGTCAGAAATGTGCATACTTTAATTATATACTCTGAGATGTTGTTCTGTGAGATCTTAGCCTGAAATAAAACAGTTGTATATACTTTTGCATTTGTGTTCATTATTTGGTGTTGAGAGGGCTACACCTGTGCCCACAGGTGAGTGAATTTATGTGAAGTGCCTCAATGGTAGAAACTGATTACATATTCATACACATGGCTGTGTGGGCAGGTGTGCGTGGGACCGAACAGACCTCAGCGTGCTGCGAGGCTTTTATAACAGTGTGGAGGCGAGTTTGGCAGCTCCTCAGTGGACGGTCCAAAGGGTCTGAATGTCAGAAAACTGGTGATCTCGGGTTAGCGTGAATGGTGTAGTAGGAGGAGGAGGTGTTTTTGGTCTTGAGAAATTGTAGATGAGCAGATTGAGAGCCACCTTCTCGTAGTGCTGCCATGGCAACCACACCGGCTGCACTTTCTTAAAGGAACGGGACACCTACCTGATTGGACAGTGGTCAGGAGTCCTGATCAGCTCAGAGCTTATGGGAAATAAGTGCTTCTGTCATGTAAATGTTGTGAAAGTCGAGTAGAGATAGACACCATTGACTGCTGGATATGTGGGTCTTTATTTATGATGAAAACACATTTTTACAGTTTATCATAAAATAAAAACATAAACATTATTCAAATATACATGTCTATATTGAAACTTAAACTATAACAAAACACAATAAAACAATGGAGCAAACATTAAAGGAGCACAATGAAAACATACAAAATCAAAAATGTTCACCTATTACATTTTTTTCTATTACAATATACAGTATTCCAAAACAGCAAAAAAAAAACAAACAGCTCTTTCTTAAAACAATAAACATCCATTGAAATTTGAAACCATTACTTAACTTAAATTTGAATAAGGGAAAACACAAAAACTTACTTTTGTCTCTCTCCATTCACTTCTGTGCTTGCCTCTTTGTGCTGCCATGTGATGTGTTGAATTGAGTCGATCGAATGTCCTTGTTACTCTTGCGGTTTCTCTCGTAAAGTCTTGGTCCGTGGCTCTCGTGCGCCTGCTTCTGTCTCCTCGTCTTGGCGTCTCTGCTGCTCTCCGCTCCTCCCGCTGCTCTGTGGGGTTTAAATGCTGGCAGAGGCGAGCGGTGCATCGGTGACAGCAGCAGTAGCAGCCAGCGCGTGTGACTGTGAGAAAGCTTGTATACGTGCATGTGTAGGATAGTGTGGTCTCCCTTGTACGCGTCACACATGAAGACACACTTGCGCTCAACAAGAGGGGGCGGCGGTTGTGTAAGAAGCGCACTGTGGGAGTCTGGAGTGAAATGGATCCTCCGGCTGAGTGGGTGTCATTGCACTGTATGCGGCATCGTGCTATAGTGTGAGAGGAATAAAACATCATTGTGTGAGGGCAGAGTGAGCCGAGCCGTTTGCTAAACTCTTTGTGCGGCAGCTGGGAGGAATGCGTTTAGTGTGTGGGAGTGGGCCTCTTCTTTTGCAAAATGGTCTTGACTTGATGTCAGCTCTCAGCAATGTTTTAGGCCCTGTCCAGCTGAGACACAGGGCGGGAGCTGCGCTTTGAGGAAAAAAACAAAAACAAAACAGAAATCCTAAAACATCAGTGTGAATAGACAATTATAAAATCCGATCCAAATGACAGCGGAATCTCCCTGACTCAAAAAAGAAAAAAAAAACATTTTTGTGATTAAGCAAGTGTCTTCCTCAGGGCTGTGTTTGTGACCGTGGCTTCACTAGATGTCTGTGTGTGGTGACGCATGATGGTGCACAGATGTTTAAAATCAATGGGAGAATCGTCTGATGACTATTACGCACTGTCACTGCCTCTGTTTTACATCTCGTGCAGCTTCAGTCACAAACAGAGCTCCGAGGAAGTGATTGGCCAGTCACAAAACAGGGGCTTCTTTGAGTATGGAAGATCCAGCTGTTTTGATCAGACTTTATAATCTGTGAAGGGGTTTGCACTTCACAGCTTCTGGTTGATGCCCTGTTATATACTGTACAGTTGTGCTCAAAAGTTTACGTTCCCTGGCAGATTTTTCGATTTTTATTTTTCAAAGAACATTAAAGATAACACAACACGTTGTTTTTGGTTGTTTTTTTGTTTTGTTTTTTGGTTGTGTGAAGCCATTTATGTTGAAACAACTGAGTTTGCTATTTTTAAATCATAATGAAAAAAGATGACCCTGATCATACCCCTGTTTTTAATACCGTGTATTTCCCCCATTAACATCAATGACAGCTTGAAGTCTTTTGTTGTAGTTGTAGAGAAGGTTCTGTATATCTCTTATCACTTTACCCATAAAATCTATTGGTAAAGTGGCCCATTCATCTTGGCAAAAAGCCTCCAGTTCCTGTAAACTCCTGGACTGTCTTGCATGGTGCACTTTTTTGTTGTCAACAAGGCCAGTGATGAAAAGCCTATGATGAAAAGTGCACCATACCAACTGTGAAATAAGGTGGTGGTTTGCTGATGCCACTGGCTCCAGCAGAATAAAGTGAAAGTCCCGCTAGTGGCCATCACAGGTTCATGACCTCAATATCATTGAACCACTGTGGGGAGAGCTCAAACGTGCAGTTCCTGCAAGGCAGCCCAGGAACTGGAGGCTTTTTGCCAAGAAGAATGGGCCTCTTTACCCTCAGAAAAATATAGAACCTCATTCACATCTACCTCAAAAGACTCCAAGCTGTCATTGATGCTAAAGGGAGCAATACACAGTATTAAAAACTGGGGTATGTAAACTTTTGAGCAGGGTAATTTTGGTACCTTCTTTTTCATTATGATTTAAAAATAGCAAACTCAGTTGTTTCACCATAAATGGCTTCACACAACCACTAAATTTTTGTGTTATATTTCATATTCTTTGAAAAATAGTCAAAAAATCAAAAATTCTGCCTAGAGTATGTAAACCTTTGAGCACAGCTGTATAAACTCAAGCTAAACAATGATTAAAGTGATGATTGACAAGGTTGCAGAGATGTTTTAACAAGAGTATCAAATGTAAAAGTGACAAGATCTTTATAAAATGTCAAAGTGTCTTTATAGTATATTAGCCGCCCCAATGCTTGACAGACGTAAACAGGATTTCTTGTACATTCCTTTTTTTTTCTACCAGAGGCATATCTCAAAAACTCCTTCAGTCAATTGCTTGCCTTTATCTTCTCTTTCATCTTCACTTGAGAGTGGCTCGAGATTAGACTCCAGACTGTCTGAGGATATAATCTCAGATTACAACCTCTGTGGAAAGAAACTGCTTTGACTTCTCCAGACAGTAGTGGTGACCTCCTCCAGTGTGAGTGTCCACTGCAGTCCTGTCATCTGGACTTCACTTGTATTTAGAAATATGTATGAAAAATGGGAATCTAATTGAATCTAAATGATGAAAGTGACACTGTGGCCAAAATGAGTCAAATAAAGCCACAAATTATCTATTGTCACTCATTACTGTGTTGAGAAATGAAACAAATTGGGTTAGGAATTGCGGTACGTTAAATGGAAAATGGAAGCATTTACAGTATGTGACACTTTTGTACTTGTGCAAATTCAACAGTGTTGAAGTCTGAAGACTAGGATCAAACAGACTTTTGGTTCAGTTTGTGAATGCTCTACTTATTATACTGATTTTTTCATTTCAAACAATGAAAGAGGAAGCCACTAAGTTGAAATGTTGGTGGGGGTACAAACTCATCCCTAACCTTATTTGTAGTACCCCAATTCTTAACAGGGACATGTTTATAGGCACATTTCACTACTTGCACTGTCACTTTTCAGGGTCACTTTCACATGAATGGTAGAAAACTAGCCTCCAAGTTCATGAAATTGCTACAAATGCTTTATAATTAGATCTACAGTGTTTTTCCCACAAATGTCTGAGTTTACAATATACTTAAGGAAGACAAAACAAATTTCATTCCATAACTAGAAAAGAAATTAGCTCCTTTAATGTCAAACTGTATGGCCAAGTTTTTATAGTCCCCCCCCCCCCCCTTTTTTTTTTACACATTCAGTTCAGAATTCACATTATTGTAACATTTCCTCAAAAGCCCTTCTGTTGAGTTGAATGATTAAGGGCTGCTAAATTGTACCTGTCCTCTGCCCCACAGTCCTGCCATGACGAAGCACTGGGAGGCTGAGCTGGAGGCGCTGAAGGGGAACAATGCTAAGCTCACGGCAGCTCTGCTGGAGTCCACGGCCAACGTCAAACAGTGGAAACAGCAACTGGCCGCCTACCAGGAGGAGGCCGAGAGACTACACAAACGGGTGAGGCACTGTGGCTTTGAAGATCAGACCAAAAAAATGGTCTTTGAGTGAGAATAAAACGAACTGAAAGTGGTTTGGAGAAGTAAATGGTAAATTAAAGTCATATTTGGACACATTTATATTGAAGACTTGGTTTTACATCAAAGAACCTTTCATTTCTGACTTACATGCACTCACATTGTTAAATAATAAGGGCAAGAATTCTGAAATGTCTTATTCAAGGACACAGTAGCAGTAGTTGTTGGAATTGAACTGCTAATCTCGCTTGTAAGTAAATATTATGACTGAGCGGCATTGACATAAGCCTAATTTGAAAAAACATCTTGCAATTTTATGTCTTTGCTACGGTTTGGATTCATAACATTTTATTGTCTGCCTTTCCTGACAGGTAACAGAGCTTGAATGTCAAAGCAGCCAAACACCTGTGATCAAATCCCAGAAGACTGAACTGAACCAAACCATAGAAGAACTCGAGGCTACTCTACGGGACAGAGAAGAGGTGCGCCGTATCGACACACATGGAACAAATCTTTTATAGGACTTGTTTTACATTTAAGTTCTGCTTTTTATTCTCTCAGGAAATGGAAAAATTAAAGGAGGAGCTTGAAAACATGAATGATCTTATGGAGCAGAAAGACACACTCACGCAGAAACTCGAGGTGATTTTTACAATAACTTTGATAGTGCTGAATGGAAATCGATTTTACAGTTTTATATTACATTGAATATAACGAAAGGCGGTGAATATATTTGTTGGAAAAACTAGGAAGTAATTATGAAGAGAATTGATTTTACTTGACCAAGGGAACAAAGTCTACAAGTCATTATGCAGATACAATTGTGACCTGCACTTTAATAATAAACAGTAATGGGAGGTGGGGCAGAATTGATATGTTGGATCTGTGTTGGACATAGATTGTTGTGTCCGTGGTGAGAGATAGAGCAGGTCACGGCACCCAATTATCAGTTTTAGCTGTGGAGCGAAGTCATGTTCAGGTAGTACACACTATAATATGACAGAGACACTTTTAACGATAAATAATCCCTTGTACCAATATTCAGGGATGCATCACAGGAGTCAGTTTGAATCAATGGTCCATAAATGTGTTTAGGTTTTGGCCCTAGAGAAGACATACAGTGGCTTAAGGAAATATTCTTACAAGTAAAATAGGGCAATGAGTATAATTTCCCACTGAGTCTCAATACTAACGGTAATCAAAATTTGACCAATACAAAATGATTGCTTTGTGTGTGATTTTGATATCGGTTCCCTACACAATCTGAAATCTTTCCATTTCTGCATTTCAGGAAACAGAGCTGCGCGGTCGAGTGCTGGAGGAGCAGCTGGCCGGAGCCGAGCAGCGATTGGAGGAGAACCAGGAAGAGCAGGAGAACTTCAGGAAGAGTCTGCGGACACTGCTGGAGCTCCTGGATGGGAAGATCTTTGAGCTGACGGAGCTGAGGGACACTCTGGCGCGGCTCATAGAGGAGGCCAGCTAGAGACCTGCTGCCTGACATTAAACAGACAGTAACAGCCATATGATATACATGCCCACACAGACCCGAATAAATACCCCAAACTTCTTACTACACTGCCCTTACTCATATACAGCGGGTTCTTCTTTTAATTATTACTATTTTATTATGTTCCTCTCTGATACTGAAATTGATCATTTCTTCTAGACTAATTTGCCTGTATTAATACACTACAATAGAACCATAAACACACTGAGTTTTCAGACCCTATCTAACAACTGCAGCAATTACAGTTGTGCTAATAAAGAAAACAGTTTTCAGTATCACAGTGTGGCATAATAACATAGGAATAGGTATTTCCCGAACCCACTGTTGCGATATAGGTAATCCCTTGTTTTTAAATTAACACAGGTAGCTTTAGACATAACCTCATTATTGCCTTCTCATTGGCTTGGGCGGGTGTAACCTGGATTTGAAATGATCTTGAATGTCACACATGGCTGGCTGAGTCTTCACACACATCATTCAGACACACATTTGGTTTGAGAACCGTGCCTATGTGCCATCTGCTGTCTGACGGGGGAGAGCAGTGCCACGGCTTACCCCGGTCTTCTGCCGCAACGAGGGGCTTGTCGTCGGGAGTGGAAATGGAAATAATTGCAGTTTAGACTCCACGAACTGTGCCAAAGCTGACAAATCCTCCCAAATATTGTCGCCTTGCAAGCAGATTTTTTTCCGATCCAAAGTGACTTAACCGGACATCGCGCGTAAGATGAAGTCGGTCCACGGGACTCACAACGGAAGGCTGATGGGAAATTGTTTTTTTTTTTTTCTTCCTTTTAGACAATAGGCAGGATCATCACCGCTGTAATGTACATCTTCGGTAAAGTTTTGTCTGAGGCACTGATCACATCGCGCATACATTTTCAAGTGGCATGTTGTAGATTTGACTATCCAGACAGCTTCCACGGCTATCACAAATGACTGAGCTGTCTTCCTGCCAAACTCAGTGTGGTGTGTGAAAAAAATGACAACAAAAAAACTACAAAGTGACAACTGAAAACAAGGCCTTTTTGACACCGTTTTAAAAGTGTGCCTTCGAAGCACATATAAGTGGACTTGTTTGTACATAACGTAGTGTGGCTGTGCGTGTGTTTTTTTTTTGTGCTGTCAAGACAAGATCACGGCCTTCTCAGTTCACACACAAGCTCCATGCACTGAGCAATATCAGACAAGCTCTCTGTATCTATCTAACAGTATCAGGTATTCTACTCAGCGAAATCATGTTGTAGATATTGATATGTAGGTTCCACACTCCACTCGGATCTGACCCCCTCGCCCCACACACACCCACTCCCCTATCCTGACGTCCAATCAAAAGTGTCGACCGCGCCCCTGTGTGTCAGCCCTGCGCGGTCCTGGTGGAAGTGAAGGGCTTTCAGAGCGCCATCTCCACACCGGCCACAAGATTCACACGCGCCACAGTGAACATACAATTGTACAATTATTTATTATTTGTTTTTTACTCTGACTATAGTAATGATATAATGGGCTGAGAACTTGGTACTGGACACTTTTCACGCATTGTAAATGAAGTGCGGTTAAAAAGGCAACTGTGTATATGAAGGTGTAAGGACAAGCACTGTGTAAGTCCTTAGCGCAGTGTTACACTGTAATGATTTAACTCTTAAGGGGAAAAAAATGTAGTTTTTTACGCAACTTACTTTGAATCTTAAGTAAATGCCCCTGTTACAATCGTATACAATTTATTACTCAGAATGAGAACACATTTACTGTTTACCAACAATAATCAATTCAGAAAGAGGTTTGTGACATTGTGGCACTAGGGCTGAGCGATTTAACAATAGAAATCAAATTCTGTGCTAATTCCTGTGATGATATGCGACTCTGATTTCGTCATATTGTTGCTCAGTACGACTTTGTGACAGGTCAGTTTAAATAATCATGAACTTTCAGAAGCAGCAGAGGGCATTAGTTACAATATAAAATAAGTGCACACAAGTCTTGGAAATCGCGATCTTGACTCTTAAATGATATTTTTAGGTGTAGCGCCCTCTCCTAGTATACACAATAGAGTGCATTTATTTCACACATTTGACAGCAAACCGTCAGAAATGGTCAATAATGCCGAGAGCATTTCTCTGGGGTCAAACGAAACAGATCTGGAGTCTGGTTTGTCCATCGTCAAGATCTTGATACTGTTATTCTTTGCCACTTTGTGTGTGTTTCGAGTTACTGTCTCGAGCCAAAATACGAACGATGTTGGACTTAAATGTACAGGCGACTGAGAAATGTTGTGATTGTGAAGGTGGCACACAATTATTTTGTTGTGAGATGATAAAAAGGTAGACACACTGAAACGTGCGCCTCACCATAGAAATGTGTATTATTATTTAAACTTGACGGTCGAATGGCAAAGATGAGATGATATAAACCGCTCTTGTTAATGAATGCCTTTGTACAGTAGTGAATAAGCTTTTCATTCTCCTGTTTTGTAACTGATGGTATTTAATGTAGGTATTATTATTATTATTATTATTATTACTATTGTATTCAGAGGTATGAAAAGACTGCAATATTTTTGACTATATAAAGTAATTTTGAACTATATAAAGAGGTACCTCAGGCTAATGATGTTGTTCGGTGGGTGGTGGGATGTGTGTTTGCAGGTGAAAGGACATTAATGCTGGTGCTTCAGCCAAACTAAATTCTTTGTTAAGCTAAAACAAAGACGATGCCTGCTATCGGGCTATGTACGCTCTTCTGTGAACTATATGAAATGCTATGTTTTATATGCAAATACAAATCACGGAAAAAATAAGAGTCAAGTTTGTGTTGTTTGTTTTTATTCACAGGATTTGAATCCATTGTGGGGTGAAAGTGTTGTGCATAAAACACACTGGCCAACCAACTTAAATACGATAAGATCTTTGTGACTTTTATGCAAATCGCTACCAGCAAGTACAGTATGTTTGGCGTAATGCTTTGGAAAAATATAGAACATGAAAACACATTAAGGACAAAAAAGCTGGTGAATAGACTTTGTGTGATGAGGTCTTTAAACCTGATTGTGTTGTCCTGATGGGAGTTAATATCAGAAGAATGTTGAAAATTAACTTCTTACATCTTCCGGCTGTGATACAATGAGACAATGGTTAGTTAGTGAATTTCATACTTAAGACTTAACAAAATATATAACATTTCATAGGGTGTATATGTAAAAAGTGCCTCTGTTTTGCATTGCAAGACAATTGTCACATTAAATCTCTAAAACATACTGTACATTTCAGCACCAATGCTCGCCCATCATTATAAACCACTAGTTTTCATTTGTGACTTGGTTGGAGCTTGTAAAATAATACTTGGCCTACTACTAAATGATTCAAAGTAAACTTTGGGAAGAGGCGGCAAATGGGTTCACTTGTTTGGACTCGTGTGTGTGAGATCATGAGTCCATGGGAGACTTTCTCACTCACGGGACTCTGAGTAACAAACCTCCCACTGCGCGCCTCTGCCCACTGAGCACTGGGAGGCATCAGAAAATATAGAACTTGGGAGGCAAAGTGAATAAGATGGCAAAGGAAACTGCATCAATCACTGCCGCCTGCTCCACACACCACACACCCTCCCTGGAGCGGAGGGAATCTAAGCTCCCACATACGATTCATCACTCACACAAGCGTGAGCTCCGCTGCTCTGCCATGACTATCCCACCACCATACGTAACATAGTCCAGGAGTCGCCAACATGTGCCCACACTTTGGCTTTTGCCCTCATCGCTGGCTCGTGAGTATTTCAGAAGACCCCTCACATCAGAAGAGTATTTACATGTACAAGTGCTACACTCATTTTGACGGTCCATATCTCCCATTGCCTTAACCATATGCTATGGTTAAACAGACGGTTCAATAAAAACCGCAGACAGGATGTAAGAGCTGGGGCAGCTGAAGGCCACAAGAGGACAAAGGGGGGAAGGGCATTGGCATTAATCAGCTTTAAATGAGATTTACAGCCGCTGCAATGTCTTTATACTGTGGACCAATGCTTTCTATCAGACTTCAACTACATGTCAGAAAAAAACTGATGTGAATCATTATTTATCATATATAGCAGCAGAAATACAAGTGCTCTAAATGTGATAGGATTATGACATACAAATGTCAAAAATAAAGTCAGCGCCTTTCACTTCGATCGCCCCTCCCCCGAATAAAGTCCTTTGACTTCAGATGAGGCTGTTGATGTCACATCAGTGTTATTAATATACAGTATAATGAACCTTACACATGTGTAAATATTGATATTATGGTAAAAGAAAAACAGATGTCCATTTAAACTCAGTGTGTGCTTAAGTGCCAGCTACAGTGCTGTGACAGTGTACAATCACGGTCTATCGCGATCCCTAGCTTTCCCATTCGGGGCCCTCAAGTCCTTCGTCTTCGCTGTCCGAGTCTGGTGATGCCTCTTTGATGCGCCGCAGTGCATCGTGAATGCTTTTGGTGAGCGGATCTGTGGGAGCAGCAAGCTCTCCCTGATCCTTTCTGTCTCTGTGTGGGACACGCCTCAGTTTGACCCCTTTGCGAATCTGGGCCAAGATGCTGTTCGCATCATCATCAGCCTTTGCTGGAGGCAAGGATCGCTGATCAACTTTCTTTAGGTGAAAGCTGCCTCTTTTTAAAGATGCTAACACTTCATCCATGGGTGAGCTGACTGCAAATGAGAGTGCAGTTACATGTTAGAAACAGAGCAATATATGAATGCACAAATATAAAAATTCATTAAGTTATGTTCCTTAATACCTCTTCTGCTGTGGGTTTCAAATTCTGGAGTCTTTCTCAGCTTTTTGCGTGCACTAACCAATTGACTACTGTCAAAGAATCGAGGAATAAACGGGCCGATAGGGGACAGAGCAATGTCCTCTGAGTCACTCTTGTCCTTTGGTCCAGGGCTACGGGACGGAGACATTTCATCTTTGGTTGGTGGAGGGGGAGGAGGAGGCGGGGGAGGGGGTGGAGGGGAGATGGGATTTGCCAGCAGAGAGGACAGAGAGCAGGGAGAGCAGGATGAATCCACGGAACAGGGCGCATGGACCAGAGGGAGACATGTGGAGAATGAGGAGACAGGCTGTGTGGTCAGTGTGGGGCAAGGGTCTGTCTGGACACTGGTGCTCTGGTACAGTGGCTCAGGGTCACTCTTTTTGCTCTCAATCTTGCCTCTGTCTCTTCTTCTGCTATGAGGCACACGCAGACGAGTAGACTTCAGTATGACCTGGCCTGGATACCTCTGAAAGAGAAAATGAAAACTAAACAGTTTGAACTTAAAGAAAAGAATGGAGCTGACATGGGACAAACCTGTTTGAAGCTTCGCAATCTGTCCAGAGTCTTCTGTCTTTCCTGACTTACTCTGCTGTTCTTGCTTTCATCATCTTCCACTTCCTTAGTTTTGATCTGATTTATTATTATATATAAAAAATAAAAAGTTATTATGGTTACATCAGCTTCCAATAAAATATCTATATTTGTCAAAAAATACTTTTTGAGGCATTAGGTCCTTTTGATGTTCCTGCTGCTTCTCCCTGTGGTTAAACATACAAATATCCTGCAAGGAGATAATGAACATCAAAATGTTTCTTTTGACCCCATTTCAGTTCAAAGAACATGTGAAGTGATTAGTACCCTTTTGTTCCTAATGTAGGAGCGCTTGGCACTAATGCGCCCTCTTCTGGTCTCCAGCTGCCGTGCACTGTCTTGCAGTCTTTTCATGACTTCCTTCTCTTCAGTGTCTGTGTGTGTTATATCATCTGCACTCTCAAAGGTGTCATAGTAGACCACTTCATCCATATGCTCTGAAATGAAATGAAATAATAATGCTGCTGGTGACTCTGGGCTAAACCGGTCAGTAAGACAGAGCACCATCTCGTATGTCTATGTTTTATCATCCCTTTATTGTATCTTTTTGATCTTTTTGCTAATTGTCCTTGTTTGAGAACAAATTAGTTAATTGTGAATGCGCTCAGTCAAATTGAGAGATGGACAGCTAGAGCTGAGCGTGAGTCGCTCTACCTCAGCCTGAAAACAAAACTGCCCACTCCAGTCTCATGCAGGATCCATTGCACTCTCCAAAATGTATGTTGGAGTACTTGCCACTGGGACAGGGCCTGGCGTTTCCAAAGTGTGGTACCAAAAGGTACAGCTCTTGTTTCTGCCAGCCATTGACTTTTCAAATAAGATCAATAAACCATCAATGAAGGCAGTTGTTACGAAGCCCTTTATGTATCTGTTATTATGGATCCTGGAATGAAGCAAATCTAATTTACCTGTTGGTTCTATTAAAGTCACCTGAACCTAAACTCAGCTTTGTCCTCGGATTAAACCATTTTAGTCCTGGATGGTCTTCAATAATAATTCAAAGATAATTTTTTATGTATAGGCCAATTTGTTCAGCACAAGTGGACATAAAGCAGAGATGTATAGTATTACAAGGCCAAAACAAAAATACTGTTAATACGGAGCCTTTCCATTGGTTCAGGTTTGATAGTTTTAAAAAATGTATATAATTGAGTGTTTGGCAATATACCTGTCATCTGCCTCCGGACGCTCTCTAGCTGAGCAGTAAGAAGCAATTCTTCACACTGTAGGATCTCAACCTGGATGTCGTATAACTGAAGCTGAAGTTCGTAATACTGCCTTTCCAAGTGGTCTAAAAGGGCCATTGCATCCTCACTGCTGCAAAGGCTCTGCATCTGACAAGACACGGCTGAAATCAAATTTCATTTTCACAAAGTAAGGAACAATTTGGTGCTTCTGTTGTCTACCTCGTTTTTCAGGACATGTTTCCTCTGCTCCAGTGAAATCTCCTTGGCTCTCTGCAGTTGTAGAGTTTCTTGAGCAACAGAGTAGCGTAGCCTTTCCATTCGCTGCACTGCTGCCGTCCATGAGGCTTTGCCAAATTTCCTCTGGTCTAACTTCATATGCTCATAAACTCCTGCAGCAAAAAAGTGAATATTGACATGGAAATATCTTGAAAAAGGGGAACACCTATTGGACACACTGAAACATTACAACACGCATCAAGTGCCAATTAGCAAAGCATGCTATTGGCATATTTGATTTTTCCCAGCAGCACATAATAATAGACCAATGAGCGGCTGCATAGACCAGTGTGTGGGGATACAGTGGAGTAGGTCTGCATAGTAAATCTGTTGTTTGATCGATAGGTTGTCCTTGTCCCTTCCTGTGTGTGTCAAAGTGCCTGCCTCATTAATACAAAATCATTGTAGCCCCAGAGTTCAAATCCACACAGGTCAATAGCTCCAGCGTGTTTAGCCTTCTTCACGGACATTAACAGTGACAGTTATGTACCTTTCTGAGCTCTGGCCGTGGTCTCAAAATATTTAACGGTGAAGTCCTGAATGTTCAGCACGGCCTCCTGAGCTTTCTTCTGCCAGTCACAGTCCTCCTTTTTAAGAGCCTCGATTCTCCGTGGGCCCAAGCAATCGTTTTCCAGAGAAATCTGAAAAGGATTGACCAGGTGCATGTTGTTATGTATGCAGATTAAATAGATTTTAAATTATAATATTATCAACATGTAACAAAACAAAGGCCACATATTTGAGTGAGACTTACAAATACGGCTGCACAATATATTGCAAAACACATGATATCGCGATATTAGGTGATGCAATATCGGCATCACAATAAGCTACAATATATCGCACAATCGCTTAAGTCACCATTCAATTTTAGTCTTTAGTCTTTTTTAGTCTGCTGATAAAGTGTTTTTAAGTCTTATTTTGACACAATTTTCTGAATAACTAATAACTTACAATTTGTGTTTAGTTAGAATGCAACATATCGTGTTGGTTTAGTGAAATATCGCAATAATATCGTTATCGCACTTCAACATCGTGCAGCCCTACTTGTGTACTACTTAAGTACATTTTGGACGCTTAAAGGCACAATACCAAATTTTTTTCTAGCAGAGGAACAAACAATGTTTTGTCTTCCTTGACCTGTGTGGGGACCACAACAAACATGTAAATTCTTCCTCTTTTATTGTTAAACAAAAAGAAAAAAACATGGTATAGGGCTTTTTTAATAGTAACACAAACTAAGAGAATAAATAAACTCTTAAAACTGTACTATATTAACTAAATGTCTAAAGATTGTGTTCAGCCTGTTTTTTACTCTATCACTGAATGCAAAAAGAAAAATGGCATCTGGAAATATAGAAAACCTTTGGGAGCTGCTTGGAAATGGGTGGGAAGCTACTATAGCTTGTACATACTAAGCAAATCAAATAAAAGTAAGTCAAAAATAAAAAAAGACCTTGCTTTAAATTCTATTTCATCTCTACAAAAGCCTTGCAGCTTTTGCAGATATGAGGAGATTAATATTCAGAGAGCTCTCCTCCTCTACTCTGTTCAACAACATTCCTTCAGTCTAACTGACAAATGCCTTGGGTCAGAATGTGTGTCATTCTTACGCTCTGGTGTGATGTTTCTTAAGGTTCACATTTTCATATGAACAGAGTGGTGACATGTTGAGCCATGTAAATGTGCTGCATTGACGAGGCGCTAAAAATACCCCCCAGCATTTCTGTTAAAGGCCCCTCCTTCCCCTCACTCCACGGGTGTGTGTGGTTCCATGGTGTAATGGTTAGCACTCTGGACTCTGAATCCAGCGATCCGAGTTCAAATCTCGGTGGGACCTGATGTTTTAAAGATTTAAGTGATCCTACTTCACTGTTCACTGTCAATGAGGGGAAACAATATAGATACTGGCATCAACATTATTAGATTAGAACCAGTTACTGTAGAAAACACAGGCTGTGTCTGTTGAAAGAAACAGTTGGTCTAACTTAATAAGGATGATGTGAAAAGAGATAAGCCTTTATTGATCTCACAGAAATTCACACGTGTCACAGTGTAACCGTTCGTCATTACAAAGTAACCACTGGTAAATTGATTATATTGTATAACAATCAAAATGTTCATTTTCTTGATTCCTAATGTCACTCAGCTTTATGAACGACGAATCACAAGAGACATGACTTATTCATCATTCCACTGAGGGATTTCACTGCAGAGAAGAGTGGAAACTATTGTATTTAGATGGTGTCCCCATTCTTATGTAACAATAAAGGCTGGGAAAAAGTACATTTTAAAGATTCACCTCATCCAGAGAAAAGGAATGAAACCGACTGAGCCGCTTTAGGGGTTACGACTTATTCATCTCCCTGATGACACATTTTTCTTGGCACAGGGAAGTCTGTATCACTGTCCTGATGGAAGGAGCTCAAAGTGGTGGAAAGTGGATGGCTTCTATCGTCATCTATGATCTTTCAAAGATGCACTGTCTCTCTATGATGCTGAGACAAATGAGTTTGTTGTTGGCCTGTGAATTACTGCCCTGGTTTACAACTCTGCCAATTTAGCTTTGTTTTTTAACAGTTAAGTGGCCAAACCAAGAGATTATGTTAAATATCAGTACAAGACTGATAAACCTTTGTCAAGTAGTGGTCACTGACTTCCAAACCTCTCAGCCGACGCAGCAGGAAACGCCTTTGCTGTGTCCATTTGAGAGACCAAGAGCATAAATGCACAGTGCTGCCATCTCCGGCAGAATTTGTGTCCACTATTGACTGTACAAGTAGCTGCAGAAGCTCAGTAGCTTTTAATATAAGTCCCTAAAAATGTCACTGCCGCTGTTTTGCCTTGACTTACATTTTTCGCTTTATACAATCTCTTCATTGAACTCACTTTTTAAATAGGGTTAACTATGAGTTAATTGAGCTAGACTAGAAGATAAAGTGAATCACATACAACGCTTTGATCAAACCTACAGTCTACAAATGTCTTACCTTGATCTGCTGTCTGCGTAGCATTGCCAGCTCCCTCATGTCTCTGAATGGTTGCAGTAGGTACTGGTACAGCTGTGTGGAGGCCTCCAGTAAACCACCGAACACCTGGTCTTCCTCCTCATACAACTCGAGAAGCTCCACCATACTGTCCATGCTGCAGTGCTTCTCCAGCAGCTTTAGCACAGACAAACACATTATGCGAAAAGCACAACAGTAATACACATCTTATCTTCTTCTGTTTTCATTATTAAGTTTGATTTTCTTTTTACTCATATACATTTACTGACAGCATCAACGAGGTGTGGACATGTGTATCTAAGTAGTCTGAGATCAGAGTGGTGAAGACCTTTAGTAGCTGAAAACACAGTCAGCCTTTTATACCTTGACAATGCTGTGTGCCAATAACAAGCACAATATGCAATACCTTGGCCCTCAAATAGACTGTAGTAATCAATAGGGCTTAGGAGGTCTTTGTGGATTTGTTTAAAGGCGACATAGACAGTTATAAATGATTGAAGGCGAATACAAGAGTAAGTGTGAATATAGGACTTTTACTTGATTCATATCACTATAGAGGTGGATAAAAAGTGTTGTTGAAAGCTGGCAAACAATACATAAAATAATTCAAAGTTTGTGTTAATTGATCTTGTGACCCGCTGTATGAGTGGTCAGCATGACGCCTTTACTTTCCATCACAGTCGTTTCTAGGATGCTCCAGGATAAATTGTTTGAAAGGTTTTCGCTGACCCACCATTTCACACGAAAACCCACAAAACAGTTGATCCTGGAGCATTGTAGAGACCGCCATGATTTAAAGTAAAGGCATCACGCTGACCACTCATACAGCCGCTATGTCACTACAAAGTCAAGTACGTTCAAATATCAACTTTTTTTCACATTACAAAGTTGCATAATGCATCTTTAAAGGCACACTGCGTAACATTTTGGACTACTGTTGCCATCAACACAAAACATGCTCTCAGTGACCAGCTCGACAGAGAAACTCCTATTTTTGCAGTGAATAATCAAAGAATGGATCTGGAGGAGGGCCTAACCTGTTTAAAGGAATAGGCCACCGTTTTTACATACTAAGATATGTTCTTACCTAGCCTTAGCCAAGTTAATATATTCCCGTCTGGTCTTTGTCCGTGCGCTCTGTCACGCAAACGGAGCACATACGCAGCCTCTCCCACATGTCATATAGCTCCAAAAAAGCTCACGATAGAAGCTACCAAGCTCTTCCACGTGTTCCCTATTTAAATAAAGTTACGTGAAGTGTTTTCATGCGAAGTATATTTACACAGAAATGTAACATGTCGATTTTATAAGCAGATAAAAAGGGGTACTATATTGTGAGGCGTAATGATACGAGGAGCACAGCGTCCGCGCAGTAACTCCTAAAGACTTCCCCGCTCACTTCCGTCAATAGAAGCTGCGTGACTTGTACAGCCTTTTACAACAAGCAGAAAATTTATTTTCGGAAAGTGCTCTCGCATTCCTACCTCATGGTCGAGGTCCTGAGTCCTGTGTCGTCGTCCGGGGTGAGTTGGAAATCTGTGAAACATTACTACACAATATACTTTCTGCTTGTTATCACAGCCCGGCACGATGCACGTAAAAGGCATTGTTCACAAGTTATCGACGCTTCTTCAACTGTTCTCTGCTGCTCCGTTTGCGTGACAGAGCGCACGGACAAAGACCAGACGGGTATATATTAACTCGACTAAGGTTAGGTAAGAACATATCTCAGTATGTAAAAACGGTGGCCTATTCCTTTAACTCTCAATTCTACAGACTTTAGTGGACATCTCCATGGAAACGAGCTGGAGACGCACCCACTCACGGTTAAGTTATAGTCATGTTTTAGCAGAGGCGAGCCGCTTAGCACAAAAGCACATGTTTGTTTGAGGTATTTTTCAATGGTGAAAATATCTATCATAAAATAAATGCTTGTATTTCAGTTTTGTTTATTGGGTTGAATCTTACGCGGTGTGCCTTTAAGTAGCCTACAATTAAATTCAATAGTGATAAAATACTCCAAGACGGTGTTAAAAAAAAGTACATACTTCAATATAATAAAGTCTAACTAAGTATGTACTGCCCTGAACTGGTATTAATTGTAAATAAGCGGTTCCATGGTGTAATGGTTAGCACTCTGGACTTTGAATCCAGCGATCCGAGTTCAAATCTCGGTGGAACCTGACGTCTTTGCGTCACTTTAGCTCCGAGGAGACGCTTACCTCTTGCAGATGTTTCGAGGCCCGTTGTAAGACCTCTTCGTATCCAGACTGCTTAAGTTCACTCAGACTCTCATAATACTCATCCGGGTCGTCGTTTTCAGTGAATAACACTCGCGACAGGATCTTCCACCCACACGTGTCCAAAGCGTGACCGACGTACTGCTGAACACAGACGCACAGATCCTCCATCTCCGTCTGGGACACCTCATTGGAGCCGAAGAGCACGCCCCACATCCCCGCGGGCTCCTCCGGGAACACCGGGAGGCACGGCTCCAGGGCAGAGTTCACGGAGCAGAGCTGCTGGTGCACGGACCGGAGGTCGCGGAATGAGAAGAGTCCTGCCCAGCTGCAGTCTCCAGTCCTCTCCTCCAGCCCCTCCAGATCAGGAGCGTCCAGACCAGGGGAGAGCTCGTGAAGCACCTCGATATCCGGTCTCAGAGATGTGTCATCCTCATGGGGAACTTGTAAGGGGCAGGAATGTGTCGCAGGGACTGATGAGAGCTTCGAGCATCCTCTAGCGTCTTCATGTGCCTTGTTCCCGACTTGAGACTCGGCCTCTTTGATGAGGCTCCTTCTCTGCACCGTCCTGTTGTGACAAGTGATGGCAAATTTCCCTTCCACCTCATTCCAGGCCACAATAAAAGCAAATTTATGTTTTTCCTTTTCCTCAAACACGTTTGGTCGAACTGCTACCCACCCCGTCTCCAAACTATCCTCCATTGCGAATGACATCTCTTGAAAGTGATACTGGCTCATGCGCAAAACCTACGTCAAAACTCCATGATCGGAGAGCGAATAGATGCCAAAAAGTCCCGTATTGCACTGTTATAACAGCTGTAACAAGCAAGCATTAAGTCATTTTGATGTTTGTATGCAATCCTCACGGAAGCTGCAGCATAACGGTGTCATATCCCGTTGCTGGCCTTTGCGCTAACAACAACAAAAAAGATGAGAAAATTAGCATGGCAACATTTGTTTCTCAGTTTTCTGCAGCAGCACACGAGGCTGCATCATTTTCTTACATGTATGCGACACTGTGTTTATCAGGTCCCAGCGCAGCCGCGGCCCAGACTTCTCCTGTCATCACAACAGCAGCATAAAACCTCGCGCTTGGTCCAAAACAGAACACGATAAATCATTTAATGATCTTCCAACTGTGGCCGTAACTCGAAAAGATGGCGTCTTTTTGCCTGAACTATATTAACAATAGAAATGTTCAGCATCTTCTGAAGTTGGAAAAAACAACGCGATGTTAAACTCCTCAGCGGGCTAACAGCAAGACGAGGACCAGAGCATGATGCTGCTGCCTTTAGGTGCGCCCGGAAGAATCTGAATTTAGAGTTGTCCATGGCGCTCATTCAAAACAAAACAAAAACAAAACAAAAAAACAAGTTGCTCTAAAATTAAGGTTGGGATCTGAAAATATGTAAATGTATTTATTTTTAGTTTTTTTTTTTTATTTTAGTTACAAAATACATAAATGTAACATAATATGTAGCTATAGAGAAACACACACAAACAAAAAAAGACAGAAATGTATATATGTAAAGTATGTTTATAGGTTAAATCAAAAATAATATTTTAACATTACATAACATAACATTTAGATATAGACAGAATATACTTACTATATACCTATTCAAGTGCTAATTAGGAGTGCAGGTCAGTAATTACTGTAAGTGGTTCTTCTTAGCTTTCAAATGAGAAATGGCAAGCTCACTCAAAGTGATACTTGTAATTGTGGCAATAGTGCCTTTCAAACCTGTTATTTACCATCCAAGGGATGGGTTGGAGTTATTTACTCAAATTATGCATATCCAGATTTGGATATGCATAATTTGTATAATGCATAGTGACAAAAGTAAAGCACCTTGAATCTCAAAGCATACAGATTGGAGAGCTTACAGCCTATATACTAGTGTGATACCTCAACTGAGAGCCAAGAAAGGGTTAACCCTTTCTAACACTAAACCTAACCTGGGACCCTGACCTGACGGAAAGTAACAGGTCAAACCACCAGGAGCATGTCCTACAAATATTAACTTTAAGTTAACCAGATTGACCATCTTTATAGAGAAGTAATGGATAGTCTGACAGATTGTAAACTGTGGAGCCAAAGGTGCCAGACAGAGTTTTATTAAAAGTTGAATGACAAAAATAATCCCTGTGATTGAGCAATCTTCTTCTTCTATAATCGCATAACACTGTTCAGAAATGTTTAACTAATTACAACAAACAAACAAAACATAAAATGGTTTAATTATATCATATGATTAGTATGTAATAATATTCAGTAATTGAATGCATGTTTGTGCAGATTATATGAGGCAAAATGGACAATTGTTGTTTTTCTGCCTTCCTTCTCCTTTCTTTATTCATCTGCAGGTGTGGCCATTGACGGACATTTGGGACGGCCAGAAGCTGGTAGAAGATTTTCCCAGTATTCTCTTTGAGCCCTGTAAGAAATTGTAGTTAATTTTAATAATACATCTTTTTCTTTTGTATTGTTTTTTTCTCTGTGTGTTTTTGGCCAAATATAAGGTACACCAGGATTGAATTAAATAAATAATTAAGAGCCTTCTATTTCGTAATTATTCCACCAGACTAAAAGACTAAATGATGAGGTTTAATAGTGGATATGCATATAGGTATGTTCCAGGTGGCAATATGGACAGGATTCATCAGCCTCAGAGAGTGAAGTTTAGGGTTCAGTTTAGGGAGTTCTGGACCACCCACCACAATTTTAACACAATGAATCCAGAAAAATGTCAATTTGAAATAAATGCATGTCATCTGGAAAGAAGAAAACCATTTATTGAATAATGTGCCTTTAGTATTTTTAAGTTATTAGCAGGCTTCTGGGTCTAAAATTACCGAATATGCAGCTCTCATGCAATAAAGATTCTCATTTGATCAGTTTAATCCATGTGGTGTTTTTTGGCCGCTCCACAATCAAGGATGAGAGAAACATCATTTCAAATCATTCACAGGGTTTGACAAATAAAAAAACTTGAATCTTGAAAAAAAAAAAAAAATGAATTGCAAATGATTTTAAAAGAAGAGTTAATTTTAGTGATATTTTCCTGTACAAACGTGTTTTAGCCTTATCTTGAACCCAACACACTGCTCAATACTAATAAAAGTGTTTAGTTGATCATTTTCTAAATAATTGCCAGCACCCACCCCAGGGCTACTTTGAGCAAGAGTGAAAGACTCACGGGGCAAGGCAAGACAAAAAGATAGACAAGAGAATGATGCTGTATGCTCACCTTGCTCTGACCCAGGGTTTTGTGTGCAGCTCCAGCCCTGTTCCCCACAGGCCGTGCTTCTCAGAGGCTGGAGGGAGAAAGCCTCTCTCTGCACGCAGCTCCTCTGATATGGCTCTGATGTGATATGCCTCAAACCCACAGCAGCCGCCAATGTAGCGAATCCCAGCATCATATGCCTCTCTGGCGTACTTATGAACATCCCAGCGGGTCAGCGTCCTGCACTCCAACGCTAACAATGGAACAGAACACTTAGGTTTCACCCGCATTGTGGAGATTAAAAATATAATATCTTTATAATAGTAATTTACCGAACGGATACTCTGGTAAACTAATGTATCCAGTCAGATTACACTCTGGTGTGTGACAGCCCAGAGGCTGGATCATGAGGTGGGCTTTCAGACCTGCCTTGTCCAATCCCTCTTTCATCAGCTTCACTGTTTGGATACAGGCTGTAGGGTCCAAATGGCAGTTTACTCCGACAATGTCAGCTCCGGCTTTGACCAGGTGGACGGCACACTCTCCTGGAGGCAGGCCATTCATGTCTCCATGAGGAGAGATGCACATTGTGGCTCCCACAGTTTTACCACTGGTCTTTAGGACCTCCACTGCCCACGCAGCTTCTTCTGCATATCTGAAGAACTTAATATGTGGACAGTGTAAAGGTGAGTGAAGGTGAAAGCCACATATGTGGAAATCAAATTATAATGTATGGAACACTCAATAACAATCACACGATTTTAAATTGTCTGTGTTCAAGAAATGCTTCAATGTGACAGCAGGGTTTGTAGGAGCTCATGCTGATACCACTCATACCTCAGCTATGAAGAAGTCAATGTCCTTTTTGAGAAATTCCTCCATTTGTTTCTTAAACAGAGTCTTGACCTCTGTCTCATTGCGGTTGCTCAGGTAACAGGGAGTTTGGGACACACAGCCAGCCACCAGAGCATTCCCCTCATCAGCCACCTCTCTGGCCAGGTCACAGGCAGCTTCATTGATCTGAGCACCCTGCAGGGGAATAAGAAAATACAAACTGCATTCAAATCATTTGGTGTTTACTGTATTTGTAGCACCTAAAATTGTCTTGATTATTACAGTGATGTTGGTGACATTTCCGCTCAACTCCAGCTTGTCGTCACTGCAGTAGAAGGTAAATGTCTGAAGCACATCAGCCCCTGCTCGGAGAAACTCCCTGTGCAGCTGGAGCACTGCCAGGAACATCCAAACAACGTTTTTGTTCATTATCAAACATTATTATCATTATCATTATAATTATCAATATGGTTGGAGACAAGCAAGACTCAGGATGCAGGAACGCTTATCTTTTATATATATATATATAAAAATAAAATAATGAATGAATGAATGAATGAAATTTTCCAAAAAATAATATTTAAACGAACTCAAGGCAACGTTTAAGGCAAAGCACTTTCAAATCTGTATTACCTGCTTCAGGATTTTGAACAGCCGCCTCAGGAGTCCAATGACCAGCTTTTACATATCCACGTCTTTCCAACTGCAGCACCATCCCGCCATCACCAACAATCACCTCCCCAGCATTCAGTCTCTCTAGAATGTCCTATCAGAGGAGGATAATAATCAACAATGCCCTTGACCAAACAACCAGTTAAGTAATCTACAAACGTATGTTTATTGTTACATTATAATAATAAACAAATTATTATAAGAAAATTAAACGTCTAAACCACTCTTCTGAATTATCGGATAAAGTATTGGCCACGAAAGCACCACAGCGGTGGGACCAAAGGGCCTGTCAAAAGCCCAAATTGCTGCACGCGGACATGCATCCACTTACTCGTTTACTTCTTTTCATCGTGCACTGATAGACTTCAAGCAAATACAAAGAGATGACAGATCCCCGGTAACACACAGCTCTACGGCTTGTCTCGAGTTACTCGATGATTCCACAACACAGAAAGTTACAACCATACGGATTTCTGCAGCTTTAAAGTGTCGTAATCACATGGCTACAAACCGCTAGATGAGACGTTACTGTAGTAAATACTGTCCAGCTCCCGCGGCCATATTGTGACGGTCAAGAACTCATGTGACCTTTACTTTCTCCCAAAATAGTCTCACATAACATTAGTTTATACCTACATTATTTACTCAATTGCTGGGTTGCAGGTGACATCACAGCGTTCTAAAGGCCTATACTATTATATAGAGGAAAAATTATTTAGTTTTTGAGGAAATTGTTGGTCTTGTACAGAGAGATCTTTGACCCAGTGACTGATATTAAAGATCATTTTTTAAATTCATATATTTTCTTTTTAGCTATGACTTGTGAAAGTGTAATGTTATTAATAGGAAAAACTGGCTCCTGCCCCCCGCTGGGTCCGATGACATCATCACATTCTAGAACCTGCAACCCAGCAATAGGAGGCACAAGAGGGATGGAAGGGGAGAGTTCAGCTGGACACGCCACTGAACCGGACTCCGCAGCTGTAGCTGTGGAAAGGGATTATAGGCTAATATATTTTTTTATATTTAGGTGAAATTATGTCCTGAAAGAAAGACGAACTTCCCTGTGTTATTAGGACATTAAAACTATCATTGTATATCATGTCATTTTATGACTTTGTTTTGTTGTGTTTTTTATGATTATGATTATTATTTTACATTACTTTCAATTAGTAGGAAGATGGTCAACCTTTGCCACAGCAACAGTTACTATGTCCTATCTGGAGTTTTATAATTAAGCTGTGGTGTTGCATCTGTGGTCATAATCCAGATGGGGCGTTCTCTGCCCCATTAAAAATAGGGTATATTTCACCTAATCCATAACCACTGATGTAGAAAACTGTGCAAGACATTTCATAAACAAGGAAACAAACAAAAAATATTAATAATAATCCAACAATCACCCTTTGCTCTGACTAGCTTTTTTAAACATTATAGCCTTATTGTCACTACTACTACAACTACTACTACTGCTACTACTACTACTACTACTACTACTACTACTACTAATAACAATAATAATTATAATAACAATAATAATAATAATAATAATTGTTATAATACCACTACTATCACTACTACACAATTACCACTACTGCTTTTTTTTTTTTTTGATAAATAAAAACAACTGATACTTAAATACATTCTTTCTTTTATTTTTACGCTAATGTGAGTGATATGCATTTTATTGAGGTCAGTGTTCAGATTATATAATGTTCAAGCTTTCTGGTAAATATTTAACTTTTGATACAGGTCCATTCCAGTATTTATAGAAAGTGGGGTCAGAGGTAACAGTGGATTCAAGTATCGCCTAATCAAATGTTGAATAATAACAGGTTTACCTTGTGTATGCCACAGCCACAAATCATAAACACGCTGCAGTGACCTTACTGTATATCTTTATGATCTGACAGATTTACCTTATCACACTGTAACACTTTGAAGTTTTAGTCATTCCTTAACAGACTTCATGAATCATTAATAATAATTGGGTGAGAAGTGTTAGTGTGAATGAGGAGTGCACACTATTCATTGCTCATTGGCTTTTTGTTGTCTGACAAAGCCAGCCAAGAATTCTTTTCATTCATACTCTGGTGTGGCCATTGACGGGCAATTGGGACGTCCAGATGCTGGTTGAAGATTTTCCCAGTAATCTCTGCTGGCCCTGTAAGATGTGTAGAAGTCATCATAAATTCACTGCAGTGTTAGGCAGAAACAACAGAAAAACAGAATTATGTTTCATTCCCACCTTGCTCTGACCCAGGGTTTTGTGTGCAGCTCCAGCCCTGTTCCCCACAGGCCGTGCTTCTCAGAGGCTGGAGGGAGAAAGCCTCTCTCTGCACGCAGCTCCTCTGATATGGCTCTGATGTGATATGCCTCAAACCCACAGCAGCCGCCAATGTAGCGAATCCCAGCATCATATGCCTCTCTGGCGTACTTATGAACATCCCAGCGGGTCAGCGTCCTGCACTCCAACGCTAACAATGGAACAGAACAAAATGTAGGTTTCATGGAACAGAGCTAAGTGGGAAAGAATATAATTTATGAGAAATGTTACAGAGATAAAAATACAATAAAAGACTTACCAAATGGGAACTCTGGCAGACCAAGATAACCGGTTTGATTACACTCTGGTGTGTGACAGCCCAGAGGCTGGATCATGAGGTGGGCTTTCAGACTTGCCTTGTCCAGTCCCTGTCTCATCAGCTTCACTGTTTGTATACCAGCAGCTGGGTCCAAATGGCAGTTTACTCCAACAATGGCAGCTCCAGCTTTGACCATGAGGACGGCACACTCTCCTGGAGGCAGGCCATTCAAGTCTCCATGAGGAGAGATGCACATTGTGGCTCCCACAGTTTTACCACTGGTCTTTAGGACCTCCACTGCCCACGCAGCTTCTTCCGCACACTGGAAAAACTGCATTCAATTTAAAAAGATGAAAATAGTTTAGAACAGACAAAGGGAAAAACAACCCTGACATGTAAACAGTTTTATAGCAAATATTTCTTCAAATTGTGGAAACTGTGGAAAATGTAGGCTATATTGCCAGTTGCCAATAATGTAGACTATATGTCTCCACTTCGCTGCAGATGCTGCATGTACACACATGTTCACTCATACCTCAGCTATGAAGAAGTCAATGTCCTTTTTGAGAAATTCATCCATTTGTTTCTTAAACAGAGACTTGACCTCTGTCTCATTGCGGTTGCTCAGGTAACAGGGAGTTTGGGACACACAGCCAGCCACCAGAGCATTCCCCTCATCAGCCACCTCTCTGGCCAGGTCACAGGCAGCTTCATTGATCTGAGCACCCTGCGGGGCAAACAAACAAAGAGCATTCAAATCATATGGCATTTACTGTATTTGTAGCATCTAATAGTGTCTTGATTATTACAGTGATGTTGGTGACATTTCCGCTCAACTCCAGCTTGTCCTCACTGCAGTAGAAAGTAAATGTTTGAAGCACATCAGCCCCTGCTCGGAGAAACTCCCTGTGCAGCTGGCGCACTGACAGGAACAACAAAAAGTAGTGTTACTTATTACCTAAATGTTTGTTATCAACATTATACACTTGTACCTGCTTCAGGGTGCTCTACAGCTGCCTCAGGAGTCCAGTGTCCTGCCTTCACATAACCACGTCTCTCCAACTGCAGCACCATCCCACCATCACCAACAATCACCTCCCCGGCATTCAGTCTCTCCAGGATGTCCTACCAAAATGAACAAACATGTTATTTTTCATTTTACATAGCCAACAACATTTAGGCAACATAAAGAAGGCTTACTCTTTTGCTTGTCATTTTAGTCACTAAAATGTGAAGCTCTTTAGGCTAAAAACATTGACAGAAAGGGCCCTCCCCGCTCTGTGAGTCTGTCTGTCACCTCTGGTTGAGGTGAACCTGGAGAACAGTTTTTTATAGCCGGTGTTTGTATTTATATAAGGCTATCACTCCAGGGGCGTTTTTTGGGCCAATGTTTAGCCTTCTCTCAGGGGCAGGCTCAGTGTTGTTCAGGAATTTATCTCATGTGTGGCTAAAAAAACATATACCCTGAATACGTTTGACGGGTAAGTGTTGGGACAAACTTGGAAGGCAACAGTGCAGATGTGATTATGCGGTCTGTTTTTGACTAACTACTATATAACTACTTGAACGCAACTGTTTGATTGGCACGAAACAATTAATGTCATGTTTTCTAATGTTGGCACGGTTCCATGGTGTAATGGTTAGCACTCTGGACTCTGAATCCAGCGATCCGAGTTCAAATCTCGGTGGGACCTGAGTCTGTTTTATTCAACAATAACGTGTCGAAACGCTGTAATTCAATACTTAAATATAAACAATAATACCAACGCCATCGATCGACGGTTAAAAGCTTGGCGACCGATAGTTAGGCAAGAATTATTTGGAAAATTATGATGGAGGCTATGACGATGTGATGAAAGAAAGACAGACCTGCATCAAAATTCCCTCAAATAATAATAGTCCGATCAAATGAGAATTGAAGTTTAAAGACAACATAAATACTTCACTGCCCCCTTAGGACCATAGGACACAAATCGCCAATGCTGAAATGCGTCTGTCATAATAACTGTGAACACAAGGTGGCGACAACAGCAGAAGAGGTGGGAAAACGCCCTTTACGTCACTTCCTGGCGGGCTTTGGTTCTTAAACGGATGTAAACAACTTTGAGCAGCTATTTTTTAAACCACGGATGTGTTAAATGAACGATTTTAACAAGCAAAGTACGTAATATACTTCTTTATTTAATCATATTCAAGACATTATTTAATCACATCACATTTTACACTGCGCTGTGTTTCGTTTACGCCTATGGCTGTACTAATGTTGGATATTATAGTCTGTTGTTTCGAGTGCAAACACAATAGTTATAGTAAATTGTTATATGAATTAATTTAGCGATATTTATTTATGTGTAGATCAATCCATAACATCATCACCAGATTTCGACTGGTCAGAATAAAATGGTGATTATGACTACTGTGGTAACTATGGTAACCATCAAAACGAAAAATGTATATAGATTTTTTTGTTGTTGCTTGCTTTATGGTTAATATCTTTGTAATGGACATGAAGCAAAAACGGTCACAAAGCTCTACATCTCCCGCAGCACATACGAACTAAGCGTCCAATCAGTGTCTCAAAGAGGTGTCTCAAGTTAGTGAATTTAATCACTATTAAATGATGATCAGGTTCAACAGTTTTGGGAGATTTCTGAAACTGACTCTTCCATTTAGTTGTACAGACTCCTGCCCCTCAACTTGCTATGATGTTGTGAATGCAGCCTACTGGATGGTTGGTTTGTGTGACTTTTTCATGTCATTTGACGGAAATTTGCATTTAGGCACACCTGTTTCCCAGATTTTTATGGTAATGCTCTGGAGAAGCTCTGGTCGAAACACATCGGTGCCCCATTTTGCAACAAAGGACTTTTAATTTCAATGTCAATGCTTCAGTAACGTCCTTGCCCACGGTACTGTTTTGTAAGGGCCAGCTATTCGTCATGTAATTTATTATTGTTTTGTGTGTTATTTCTTGACACTAACACTAAAGATGCAAAAATGACTCCACAGTGTGAAATGGACCAGACTGAAGACCTTGGGCGCCTCAGTCACACAATGGAAGCTGTGGCACTAAACGAAGAGCCTGTTCCTGACAGCTCTGCGCAGAGTGATACCTCACCCATAGATATGCTCAGGTTCCTGTCTTAATCATGGTTTCCTGAATTCTTTGTCTAAACTTAATAACATTTCTTAAATGTTTTTTAGGATAAAGCAACAGATGTTTAATCAGTGTTTTGAGATGGACGTTCACCTCCAGACTGGTACTTTTAATCTTGTTTTGTTTGTCTTTAATTGTTCAAGTAGACATAATACTGTTTGATCATTTACAATTATGTTTTTAACAAAAATGCGCTGTGTTTGTTGGTACATTAAAGTATCTTCTGCACATTTTTGAATGCTTGATACAGTATAATTATTACTCACAGGGAAACCTAAAAGCACATGCAGTTCATCCGAAGCGGAGAGAGATTTGTAAGTGTGTCTTATTATTATTATTATTATTTAGGTTATATGGTTTGTATTATAATAAGTAATATAACATTTGATCACAGGCTGGATTTTGTGAGTGAGATGGAAAACGTCAAGACTAATTATTTTAACAGCACGTTAGCATTGCACAGGTACAATACAGAGTAAATAGACGATAATTACTAAACAAAGAAAATGTTAATGTTTTTTGTTTCTTTCAGGATGCAAATGTGGCACGCTCTTGCAGAAAAAATTAAACAAAATGATGCAGTGTCATAGTATGTAAATTAATTATGACTAAAAAAAATATTGATAGCTTTCAGTATTTGAGCTGACATACTGAATGCTTTTCCCCCTTAGTGAGCTGAAGGGTGTGAATGAGCGCTGTATGGCTCTTTCTTCTCAAATTATACAACTCCATAAAGTATGCTAAAGTATATCTATTTCACTTTTATTAATTTAACAGTAATTTGGATTGTTTTTTGTTTTTTTGCAGGAATCAAGGACTCTCCAAGATGACATTTCTGAATTACAAAAGAAGAGGCTAGGTATTAGATATTGGCTTGAGTCTTACTCATTTTCATTGGTTCCGGCTTAAGCATTATTGTTCATTCACGCTCTTCATACAGAGATGAAGCGGCTCACTCATGAGAAAATGAAGGATATGGAGGAGTTGAAGTCAAAGAAAGACCATCCAGACTCCGAGAAATACAAAGCACAGTTGGAGAAAGGCCAAGCAATCCTAGAGAAATACAAAAAGATGTCCGTCATGACGCAGAATGTCCTGAGGGTGAGTGTAGTAGAGTTAATAAAAGTGTCAAAGCAGAAGTGTTGCTATAACACAGTGTATTTCAAGTGACAAGATGGTTTACCTCTGGAAAATACGGTATATTTTCGGTAACTTGAAGCTCTTGTCTTCACGAGAGATGTTTTTGGTCCTTATGTTTTGCTGCTACACATTTTGATCTTTCGGAGTGCTTTTTTTTTCCGTTCTAAAAATATCTGCGCTCATTTTCTCATGTTCAAAATTGTGAAATAGCCAAACTAATGTATTGCTCATGTTTGTTTCTTCAAGGGCCTGCTTTTAGCCTGTAAGATCAACTGGATTGATGACCCTAAACTTTACGACATTGCGATGACGCTAGAAGAACTTCCAATCTCTGAATAATCAGTCAAATTGATGTTTTATTGGTTATTTCTCATGATTTTATTCGGCAACTTATTTATTGCATCCATTTGAATAGTGTTTGTTTTTGGTTGAAAAGTTTCATTTGAATAATAAAAGTTTCTTATTTTATGATTTGTGTGTGTGTTTTAATGAGGATGCAATGTTTTGATGAGAAAAGTTTCATTTTTTTAATGAATGCAATACGTTGCCGTAATTTTATGTCTATTTAAATATTTTATGAATCCTCAAGTTGTGACCATTGGACTTTCACTGGTTAAAGCGTGCAGTTCCACCGCAGTTCCACTAGGGGGCCACAGAGTTAGCGGCTCATTTTTAAAGAAGGAAGAAGAGGTCACACGTGTAATGGGCCAGTGCACGATATTTCTATGAGTGCACGCTGCATTTGGCTAAGATTTAGTTTAGATATCCTATCGATCTTTAATTCTGAGAGTAGTGTCAGTGCCCAGTAAATAAAAATGCCTAAAGTCAAAGCGGAAAAGAAAAGTCGTCAGCATCAAGATGTCAAGAACCAAGGTAAATATACATTATGCTAAAGCTAGCCTTAGCACAACATCTCCGTCATCAGCTGTTAAAAGAATAACAAAACCTGCCGTGTGTACGTTCTGAAGTTCTACCAAGTTTCCTACTCAGTTTAAGTTGCTAATACATACAAGTTGGTTTTATCTTTTGTGACGTGTGTTGGATGCATGCGTTTATTTTTCTTCTGCCATTTCTTTGATTTCACAGGTATTATGTTTAACACTGGCATCGGGCAACACATCCTCAAGAATCCTTTGGTCGTTAATGGCATCATAGAAAAGGTAAACATGATGATATTAATTGTAAAAGATGTACAATAAAATGTGCACTTTCCAATGTAATGTGTTTAGGCTGCACTTCGGCCAACAGATGTGGTTCTTGAGGTGGGACCTGGTACTGGAAACATGACAGTAAAACTCCTAGAAAAGGCTAAAAAGGCAAGATTGTGAATACGTGATGGTTTTCATAGTTGTTGTAACTGTGAAAACTACATTGCACGATTGTGTCTCTCCAGGTTGTGGCGTGTGAGTTGGACTGTAGATTGGTGGCTGAACTTCAGAAGAGAGTACAGTGCACGTGAGCATTGGATTCACAAGATCTGTGATGAGTCCATCTTTTACTTACCTCATACAGTTCTGTGTTTTTCTTCACAAGGCCTATGCAAAGTAAACTTCAGATTTTAGTGGGTGATGTACTGAAAACAGACCTACCTTTCTTTGATGTTTGTGTGGCTAATTTACCCTACCAGGTTGGACATCATTCAAGTTTATTTATGAATCTATACAAACTTACTTAACAATTAACACCATTTTATGATGTAGATTTCATCACCATTTGTCTTTAAACTTTTGCTACATCGGCCTTTCTTTAGGTAAGTTAATCAATCAAATGGATCATTCATTCCTCAATCTGTGTGAACCTTTCATCCCATTTAAAACTTGTACTTTTCCCAGATGTGCCGTATTGATGTTTCAAAGGGAATTTGCAATGCGTTTAGTTGCTCAACCAGGGGACAAGCTTTACTGTAGATTGTCCATCAACACACAGCTCTTGGCTCGAGTAGATCACCTTATGAAGGTGTGTTTTCAATTTGAAAGTTTCCCCGTTCACAAATGTTATGCAAAATAGTACATTTTTAAAATGCCAACTTTCTACAGGTGGGGAAGAATAATTTCCGTCCTCCCCCTAAAGTCGAATCGAGTGTTGTTAGAATAGAACCAAAAAATCCACCACCTCCAGTAAACTTCCAAGTAAGTTTCGATACTGAATGTCACTTTTGTTTGAATCAAAATTGCATATACATTTTTTGACACATTTCAGGAATGGGACGGTTTGGTCAGAATAGCTTTTGTGAGGAAAAATAAAACCCTCAGTGCTGCGTTCAAGTGAGCAACAATTTTCAAAGCAACACACGCAAACCTGCAATTCTGTTGATACTGATTATCAATGAAACTGTTTTCAGGTCTACGGCAGTGGAGCAGCTGCTTGAGAAAAATTACAGAATCCACTGTTCTGTACACAGCGTGGTAAATATACTAACTCTAAATTAACTCAAATGTTTAACTTAACCTAAACGTATGTAAATTCAAATTTTTGTAACCCTTACAGGCTGTGCCAGCAGACTTCAGCATCTGTAAGAAGATTGAAAGTGTTTTGCAAGAGGCTAATTTCAATGAAAAGAGGGCCAGGTCCATGGACATTGATGATTTCATGGTGTAAGTCAAACCGTAACCTGTTGTATGTTTTAATTATATACAGACAAAACCTGTTTTATTTGGCATTTGCTTTTATTTTCAGACTTCTTCATGCATTCAATTCTGCTGGGATCCATTTTTCCTAGAAGTAAAAAAGTTAATTTCTGTCAATTCAACATGTGACTTGAAGACCGATAACAAATCTGTAGAAAGTAGATGGATATAAACATGCAAATGTTACTCTGTGATATCACACACTGGGCAAATATTGTACCATAAACCATTTAGTGATTTTTAAAATAAAAAAAAGTTCTTAACCCTGCTTCTTTCATTGCAGAATGTGATAGTTGGTAATGTGTACGACTCAAATTAGGTCATACTTTATATTTTAAATATACAAAGATAATTCTCAGGATATAAACCTGTGAAGCTTAGGAAACACTTGTGGCTCATGAGTTTAGAGACTTGATACAGAAGCATGATGGTATAGTTTACCAATACCCGTGTGCTCCCATGCACAAGATTACACACGTTTGTAAAGTAAACATGATTTTTTTTATTCTATAATTACATCTGGTGTAAACAGACACTGGACAGGCGATGGGGTCAGACGACTTCATATATGACCAGAATGGGCAACTTTCACTTGTGGGTTGTGAAACCAACTATGTGTAGAGAACTCAGACAAAAGAAGCACAATGTGACTAATGGCTGGTTAAACTAGCTCTGAGAATGAACAGGAGGCATTACAGATTTATGTGGCTGGCAAAAAAATATGTACAGTTAAGTGTTCACACACCATCACAGTCCGATCATGCAAGAACGTTAACCGGAGAAACCAGAAACCAAATACCGAGTTTGTGGGGGAAATCAATAAACCTTCAGTTTAATACATTGTACAAACAAGTATAAAAGAAAATAATTTAAAAAGGTCAGGAAAACTATAAATTCTTCATTAAAAAAAAAAAAGGTCAGGTTTTTACTCCCTTTAACCTAACTAAAGTGAACAACCAGTCAGATTTAGGAATGAGTTTATAAGAAATGCAACAGAGTAGGTTTTATCATCAGCATTAGTGGCAGTCCCATTTGTGTCCAACAGCCTGTGGTTATGTGTCTCTTCAGTGTCTGTCTCTAAAGAGCTCTCGGCCTCTTGGGGTTGATCTGCTTACTCGCTTGCTCCTCCTCCTGAAGTGTTGAACGGAATGACTTCACTTTGTCTGTTCAGGGAAGAATGGAAACATGACAAGCATTAAAAGCTTTAAAAGAGCTCTATATAGATCTTATGCTCTCTGTTTACTGAAAGAGCTTTGAGAGACGTAAATAGGCGGAACAGTAAAGGGTAATGCCGCACCTCTGAGTTCTGTGAGGATATCTATTTTCTGGTCCAGGATCTGTTCGAGTTGAGTGGCATAAGACTCCACATCATAGTCCACCTCCTCTGTCATTTCTAGCAGCACTTTTTCATCTTCGAGCCAACGAATGGACTCCTGTGCAAGAAGGGCACAATGTGACTTAATCCAGTATTTTTTTCCCCACATATATGAAATGTTTAATATAAACCTACCTGGAAAACTGCACGATGGTCTTCCAGAACCTGCTCCTCCATCTCCACTAACTGAGACACAGCCTCATGGAAGGTGAAGAGTTGAGGGGACACTTCCTCCTCCTGAAAGACCCAATATAAAAATTACTTACCAACACTTGGATTATTTTACGCCCCTTCTTATTAACACATTACATGTTGGTTTGATGTGCAGGATTTCTTTTTTAATTATTGTTAAGACATACTCGAGTCTGCATCACTTACATTCTGTTCACAAAGCAGCTTGAGGTCATCCCTCTGTGGAGAAAGGCCCATCCATTCCTCATCGAAGTCCAGCTGGTTTACCGCATTGATGTTGGGTCGACCCCCCTCAATCACCTGGTTAGGGTCCACTGTGAGTTCTTTCACCCTGCAATGAAAACCAAATTAAGGAATTATTTCAGAGTTAGGAAAGTTTCCTTGAAATATATGTACTACATATGAAACATTTTAGACATAGGTATGTACAGGGCTTGACAGTAACCTCCACTGGCCACTGTGGCGAGTTCATTTAGCACTAAGCACTAAGCCTGTGCGTTATGTCATCAGCCACTATTTTTGTATGGTCATTACATGCTTATTGTTTATATTTTTACTTTAAATTTTTACCTTTTATTCCTGATTGATTACTATATCGGCCAACAAGACCCCAACCTGGTCAGAAGAACCTCAGCTAAAATAACATCTGGCCAAAGAGACTGATGGGGACAGAGGTGTCACCAGCCAAACTAAAAATCTAAGCATTTGGGTAGTTGGCTTTCGTTTATGTCAAGCCCTGGATATGAATCACACATTCATCATAGAAGGAAGTACAATGATAGCGGCATCATGCATGAAATAGATGACAGGAACACTTTGCACATTAATGTTTTTCTTTCTTCAAGACCTACACAGTTAACTGGCATATCTAGAAGATCAATTAAGACAGCCAAAAAAAAATATTTGGATTTGGAAAATGGATTTTGCATTTAAAACAACAGATTTTGTGTGCCAGACGTTAGGTACCCATTCTTGCCACTCCAATGGCAAAGCTTTCACTTCACCAGGAATCAAAGCTGAACATTAAGTTGGATCAGCAGTGTTTCGTAATCTAAAGGCATCAAACATCTGAAGTGTGCAGAGCCAGAGAAAACAGGTGAAAGCTGGAGGCCATGCAGATACGTCTTGCAATGGATGAAGCTTGGGATGAAATGATAATGTGTTACAGTGTTGGGAAAAGCACATGCACCTCATGTATGACATAATAAACGAGTTAGTGCTTTAGGAAGAGCTTGACCTGCTGGGAGATACAGAAGTATCATCATAGTCATCATACTCATAGGTATTGGTTGGAGAGTGGTCGGGACGGTTCCCCTGCCCGCCCTGGGAGAACGGGATGTCCGACGGACTAATCCCAAATTCTTTCACTCTTAACAGCAGCAACGACCATATCAGAGCAAAGTGCAGGATAACAGAGGAAAAAGTAGGAAGAAGAAGAGACAAGAGTCATAACTACAGACTAAAAGGAATTAAAACCTACACAAACAACCTCTTAACTGTTTGAAGGCTTTATAACTAATATCACTCAGTGGGAACTCTAAATTATAGCATTTCCCCTCAAAAATGTACCTGTTGGCATAACGTAGAGTGTTCAAGGTGTTTTCACAGGACGTCATCCCTGGAGAGATGGTTGCAATCTGTGCACAAAATTAAACCATAGTAACACACGAATGTCAAAATGCTGTATGTGGCTGAAACCTATGTATCACTGACCATGCATGTACGCGAGTTCTCCCCAATAAACGAGTCCCTCAGAACCTGTGTGAGTTTGCTGGCTCTGAAGGGAGTATGTGGTTTGTTACGGCCCAGAGCCCTGATACATTCCTACAATACAAAATAAAGAACATTGGAACACAAGCACAAAAATAGCACACACAAATAATGTGACTTTTGTATAATTTGAGGAAAAGAAGGGACAGAAACCTTTAAAGCAAGCAGGCTCTTATTGATCTCTGCTCCTTCTAAACGGGTCTGGCGATCAGCACTGGATGTGTCCGCACCCCTCTCATTCCCCGCCAGGTCAATGAGAGAGAATTTCCCGTGCATCTTGCCTTTCCTCCGGACAATGATCTGAAATACGGCATGGCTGCGAGAGGAGTGGGCATTGGCTGATGTCTGCCCAGATGTTCTACAATGGAAGAAATATGAAATAACATTTAACATTGATAACACCTTTAATCATTTGACACAGTTGTCCTGTGACCCACCTACAGCTGTTGCCAACTTCTATAAGTTTAAGGACATCCTCAGTGCATTTCACTTCTTTCTCTTGAAGACCCACAACTTGCACTTGCTGCTTGCCGTCTTCCAGCACCCTCAACTTGGCTTTACGATTTAACAGGTCGAATACCTGAAAGCACACAGCACAGTGAGGATCTGTTTTATCTTTTAATAAGCCAGGGTGAGACAATCAGAAATGTCACATACCTTTCCACTGTATATTTCAAAAAAAGTGGAATAAACTTGAAGATCCAACTTCTTGTAATTGGGTTTTTTCAACATGAGAAATACATCCCTAGCTACAGCAAAATAAACATGAATTAATTAAGCCTCATTGTATTAATTACATCATTCAGTATCAAAGTGAGCTTACCAGCAAGGGCATAGATTCCTTTGGAACAGTCTTGATTTTTACCAGAAAAATCTCCACCCATAGTCTGCAAGAGAACAACGGGTTTGAGAAAAGGTTGTTACTCGTTAGATTATGTGAGTATAATGTTTAAAATGAAACTATACAAATATTCAAAGTTTATACATGTTATTGATTTTCTTGTTTCTTGTTCTTGTTTTTTTAATCAATGTCTTCCATTGTTTGGCCTAAGTAACTCACATGTGTTTTTCCACTGCCGGTCTGTCCATAGGCGAAGCATGTGGCCATGCCCCTCTCAAAAATAGTCTCCACCAACGGTCTGGCAGTGAATCTATTTGGGTAAAACATCCACATATAAATCAGACCGATAAACATATACTGAAGTGGAACAAGCAACTGTTCTCCAAACAAACAAACAAACAAACAAACAAACAAACCTGTAGACCATCTCATTTGTGGAGCTGTCATCAAACGCATAGTCGAAGCGGAAAGTCTGGTTCTCTAGATAACGAGTGAGATCCACCTTTTGTTTGGGTTCATGCACCATTACCACATCTTTACTGGGAATGGTGATCACATCCAAATCCTTCATGGCCAACTCTGACAGATGAGGAGACATCACAGTTTATCTCAGGTGGACATCATAGTGTCCTAGTTTTGGTAAAGAGTGTTTTTTACCTTTTTTGTTCAGCGGACGCTTTCTCACGCACACACAGATCCTATGCTCCTCGATCTGTAAATATTCAGCGTTTCTTGTTCACTGCACAGTATTACATTAAATAGCAAAGATAGGCTTCAAGCACTAACCAGATCTGCTGTTGTCAATGGTCGGTAATCTAGACTTGCTCTGAAGTCTCTGATCATGTACAGAATCTCATAGTTTGGAACTGTAGTGTCCACTTCCTGCGAAGTCAAAGAACAATATCAATAAGGATGCATTATGCGGCTATACTTTTATTATTGCGGAGGAGCACAGTCTACCTGAGCTCTCTTCTCTCTGAGCTCTTGTTGCTGAAGACGTCGCCTCTCTCTCTTCTCTTGGAGTTTCTCCACCTCCTTCACACAATTAGACTTTCTCCTTGCTGCCACAAAAAAATACTACGAGTCATCTACTTTATCAATTATTTTAAATCCAGTTGGCCCATGTAGTAAATCTCAAAAACGTTTTTACTTTGCAACTCTGAGGAGACCTAGGGCCAATTTAACAAAGCCGACCACTGATCAAGGGAAGAAAAATTAGCAGCTGGTACACAGTGCCTCCACTCTAACACTAGCTGCTCTCACTGCATAACCACAAAGGGCTTTCATAATGTATACTGCATTGTCTCCTCTATTTGCACCCTCGAGCAACTCAAGGACCCACTTTCCATAGTGTAGATGATTTGAATTGGAGTAGCACAAGTTTAAAATCAATCAGATCCTAACCAGAGGTAGGCAATTTAAGATCAAGTGTGCCTCACCATTGTTGGCAAGATTAGGCAGTAGCTGCATTATAATGCAATAAATGCATCAACAATAATATTTCGATGGTCAGAGTACACCCATAGATTAGTGCTCAGAAGCTATTAAAACAATGTGTACCCTCCAGAAGATTGGTGTGTTAATTTGAAACTTCAGATTGTTTTGGTTCCAGCCCCAGTTTCCCAAATGCCAAAGCCCTGTAATGCTGTTCCAGTGCTGGCTTCAGTCCTTGGGAGCCCAGACAAACAGACCAAAGGATAAATAATCTGTGTTAAGCTAGAGAGTAGAAGATGAGATGATAAGGTCAACACAGGGACAACGGTGGATATTTTACATTCTCGAAAAGAAAGAAAATATCATAATCATAAGGCTTCTTCTATGAGCTCATCCAGTGACAGTGGACAATGTAGAATTTGATAATGTGATTTCAACTGTTTGAGCCAAAAAGAGGAACTGCGCCAAAGGCTTTTCCACAGCCGTGACTCAGCAGACTTCAGTAAAGATAAGACTGCACAGCCAAACATCAGCTGAAAAATACTTTAGAGTACTTTCCTCAAAAAAAACAGTCTGCTGAATGAACGGTGTTTCACCACCACCACACCAAATGAGCTCAGGTATAGACATCATTTTCATTACCCAGTCACATAACTACCACTGCCTGTGGTATACTGGGAGTTCTATAATCACAAAAGAAAAGCACAACTGCGGGACAAAAGATGTAAACAATACATACAAAGCTGGCCAAACTCCTTTCTGGAGGTGGGTTGATTTGAAGTTTCTGTAGCAAACATGTGGTTCATATAAACACATTTTGAACGAAGACTTTATTAGTACGCACTCTTGTAAGACCAATCAGACAAAACATTATGACCACCTGTCAGTATGCAGCTCAATCCTATTTTTGGTCCCAATATTTAGTTGCCTGGCAAAGTCTTCTAGCTGTATCAGCAGGTAGCACAAAGGTGCATAAGATCAATTCAGATTCATTGTAAATAAATCAATATAATTGTTTGGTTCCATTTGTCTTGACCGAAGAATTTCGATGGTTACATTAGACTAAACTAGACTTAAACTCTTTACTTCCCACAAGCACCAGACCAATGGGGTAGGCTCTTTGGTACTCATGGCCAGGAGCTCATATTCCTGCAATACTACCCCCTGATGGCTAGGGCGACTCCAAAACACACTTTTTAAAAACAGATTCCATTGGAGTATTTGGACCTCACAAACACTGCTTCAAAGCCTTGCTACAAAGAGTTTTTGTCTTTAAATTGCTATGACCCATGTGGCAACTCTGGGCAAGGTATCATATTCTTAACCAGGCTGTTTTTTGTGCTGCAGAATTAAAAGCTTTCAGCCTGAGACTTTGATTGACAGGCCCTGACCACTGTGGAGGTTTGTTACTGCTTAGCCCACCTCACGGTGGCAGAGTTTCCCACCTTTTTGTTCTTTCTTGAAACATGCTCTGTAGGAGGAGATTGAGCAGCCATCATGGATTCTCTCTCGAATCTCTATTGTTAACTTAAACGGGGATGAGTGAGGATAATATGTCTGTTGTTTCTAACGATGTGTCAGACCCCCTTAGCTGCCAAATGCCTTTGTTGAAAGAAAACCACAATACTCATCAGTGGTCATAATGCTATATCTGTGGTAAACATCTAAAAAGACACAAGGTTAATGACCAGAAATAGAGCAGTGACATTTTACCGTTCTGTAACTGCTGCTGAGTCTGAGCTTGCGTGGGCTGGGTGGGCTGTTGGGGCGGTGGAGGCGGAGCTGGTTCTGGTTGCTGAGGTTGAAGTGGTCGGGCCCGAGTCGGAAGCACTAATAATAAGAAAACAATAATGAAAATGGATTCAAACATGTTTTCTGTGCCAGAACAAGGCACCACTTTTACCTCTGTTATCTCTAGACGGTGTTTCGCTCTTTGTAGGTGCTATTGTGCGCCGGTTCTGCAAGGGCAAAGTCATGTTAGAATATACAAATGGCTCCATAGCTAAAATGTAACAAACTGTAACAAATTACAATTAGACATCTGTTCATTGTTCAACTTAATGCACATCCAGACTCTCCAAACAAATACATGTATATCAAAAAATTATGAAATGAAACCCTTGATAATTTGATTCAATTAAGTAACCATGGAAATGTAATGAATCAGCATTTTTAAATACATGGCAGAAAAGGGGAAAAGAAAGAAAATGCACTCAAGCAGTTTTAGTTGAGACATCTGAAAAGTTTAAGCTATTATGACGACAAACTAAATGAGGACTAACCTTTGCTATTTTGCTAACTTTGACACCAGTTGGCGTTGGTGGGGGAGGAGTTTCTGGGCTGGGGGAGATCTCCTCCTCTGGAGCTACATCAGGATTAAGTGCAAAAATGCTTTCCAAATCAATCTGTTGAGAAAATATGAGACAGCCGGCATGACTTATTGTTCACATAAAAGAGAATATTGAGCACAGTTATACAAATGACTAATTGACTGATACGATTTTGAAGTCATGCGCTGGTTAATGGCTAAGTCAGGTCATAAGTTAGGTATATCAATCATAGGATGTAGCTGGGTGGACTTTTTACACATGCAGGCTGATTGTATAATCTTCAAGTCTCTCCAAACCTTTAAGATGCATTATTTATTGCTGTAAAAGAGGCACACACTTACGTACAGAGGGGAAATGTTCATAATGGTTTACCTCTTTCCCTTTTGTGTCTCCATTTTCTATCCACTCCACGGTGACACTCTCATTGTCCTCATTAAGCGAGGTCACCATGGCCTGATGTATACGTCCTGTCAAAGAAGGAAATGCAAAAATGTTATTAGGGGTTTATAAGCCAGTCAAGAATAACAACACAGAGCCAGTTTTACTCAAATGATCAAAGCTCAGTGCCCACAGTGCCATGGAAATAGGCCTGATGATAAGCACAAAGTTTTCAGCTAAGTGCAGAGAAACAGACTGTTCTTTTATTCATTATAATTAGAGATGCTAAGGGACAGACAAGTGTACATGTACTCCGAGAACTTCGTAACAGAAATATTCAGGTAAAACCATGAACTCTGAAGCACAGAGCGATGAGGACATATAATTCAGAGACAAGGTGGTTTACGGTAACGCCTTGGCAACAGTCATGGCAGCTGCATCACAACCGGCATGTGATCCTAAGTGCCACACCCTTTACAGCATGCTGATGAGAAGTAGCAAGAAATACAGCGACAAGAAGACAGAAAGAAATATTTTTGTTTTCTTTCACATTTTTTCACCAACAAAAAGCTTGCTTGCCATGGTGCAGGTTTTTTTTTATTTTAATTTTGAAAAGCTTCCTCTGATGTATACTTTGGATTCCCTTGGCGTTGTGTGAAGAGGGGGACCTCTCATTCCCCAGCAGAGATGATGCAACAGAGGCTTTCCTACAGCAGCTGACCCACTGATTGTTCGTAAATGAATGCACCGATTCTACTGTGTCCCACTTCACGCTAAAACCAGGCTGAGTGAGTGACACGTCCCAGAAGCCTGTCTGGGATTGCTGCTCACAAACTATTTTTGCACAGTTAATCGAAAAATAGTCCACAAAATATATAATATATAACCATCGCAAATGATCGTTACACTCAGGGTGATTGTTTATAAAAAATGAAAGTAAGTAATCTCATCACTTAGACTTTGGTGAGTATTATAGCGGGCTGTAAAACTGAAAAGGCCCAGTACAGGGAGAGGACGCCCCGACGATTATCAGAGGAGCTGAATGTAACAGATGGGACAGTGGATGCGGATAATGGCCTGGATCTACTGTGAATTTGTAACCCCCCTGAGAGAGCTCAATCCCTAAATTTGGTAGGAAAGACCTCATCTGTAATACAAGATTTGACATATCACCCATGGGCTTATGGTCTCAAACAGCTGCAAAGTAAGAAGGGGCCGCACTGAAAGTCAATATAGTAGCCTTCTGTTTGTTTGCTTTTTAGACGAATGTGTCACATGGCATTCACAATTTAGTTATTGTAATGCACCATTTACAGATTATCGAGCCACGAAGGAAACTAAAGAAAAAGTACTTTTTTTCTGAGTGAGAACATAAGTGGAGAAAAATAAATCACGCACAGACCACAGACATCATTGATTGTTGTCTCATTTGTCCATATAAATTCCATGTCAAATTTGGTTCCACACAAAGCAGTACTAGATAAAATGCGATATGGTAGTGGTCAAATTAGTTTGTAGGCCAAGAACCAAAAAAATAAAAAGATTGACCGTCCAAGTGCCACCAGACCTAGATCAACATCACATTGGGACAAAACGAGTTCCAAGTGGCTCTAAAATAGATCCGAATTATGACTATACTGTATGACCAGAAAAACAACAGACTTGCGAAATGCATTACTGAAGCACGCAGACATTAAAGTATCTCAAATGTAAATGAATGAAGTCTAAAATGGTAGATGATCCCGAGAATGAATGAAAATACTCTGTGGTGTTTCACTATCTTAATGAGCATTTGTTTCATTCATTCATTGTGTTGCCAAAAGGGTGTAGCCTAATCCTGGCGGGCAAACAGGAATCGGTGTCCTCCTGTCCCTGAAGCAGCACACATGCAATATAAAAGCAGACCAGATAAAGCAGACATCCATTCACTTGGGGAAAGAGTCACGGAACAAGTTTACCTTACAGTGAGTCAACAAAAGTGAACTATACAAGAAACACAAGAGCTGCTATTAATGTGTTGTGCAGTGAAGTTCTGTAAAGCCCACTTCCTGTTATTACATTATAGATACTAACTAACTAACATGATCGTCACCAGTTGCCAGTGCAATAATACAACAGCCTTTAGGTCAAAAAGTAATTAAACACAAAAGGTCTTGCAAATGTGAGCTTTGAGGGTGGATACGATACCAAAGTAAAAGCTACCAATCCATGACAACTTCATGTGTTATGTTGGCTCTGAAAACACAAAACAGCCTTGATCAATTATTTAGAGGCGTCCTAAATTCAGTCAAAGAAGTAACATCTGTTGATTAAGTGAATCCTGGCTGGCTAAGCATTACTGTGTTAATGCTGTAGTAATAAAGCCGGTAGCGCTAGCATTAGCCATAGAGCTAATCTCCGGTTTCTCCTGTTTGAATTATATGGTCACGTTAGTCGTAGAGGAAACTATTCAGTGTGAAATAGAATACGCTTCTGAATGGGGAAAATGTTGGGCCTAAATGAGCTAAGCACCGCATAGAGGGCACAGATAACTAATAAATTGTAATAGTGTGACCATAATACAGTGTTTACACGCCCAGTATCGCTCATTCAACGGCTCTCCTCCGCCCCAAGAGCTGCTAATGTCACCTTTATAATGCAGTGGACGTAAATGTGACGCTGGCTGTGCAACAAGAACAACGGCTGCTGTATCCAACAACAAAGATCCCCAACAACTTGCCCAGTGCGATGGGAAACCCGATGAAAGACACAAACTTACCATCGCTGCGCTTTATCTCAACATATGTACCCACGACTATCTTCCCAAAAACAGCGGCCATTCTGCATTACTTAGAAATGTGCAAAAGTAGGACAACACATATATCTCCACCCGGGTACAGCAGCAGCTCGCCTTGGCCAGGCTTTGAGGAGGATGGATGCAGGCGGCAACAGAGCTAGCATTACGTAGCCACCAGGAAAATCTGGCCAACTTCCGGTCTACGTTTTCTAAATAAAATATTACTACGACAAACAAACACACACGTAAGTTAGTTTGTTGTGTGCTTGTGAATCGATGCAACGTTATAATATATAACGTTACTATGTAAATCAGTATCATCGGCTGTTGCTATGCGACTTACTGTAAATATCTTAGTAACATTTTGCAATTTTAGAAAATGTTATTATTTAGCCCACCACACGTGTCACTGACAATAATTGATATAAAATATATATTTTTTTTTTATTACTACACAGAAAAATTCCACATTCACTTATTATATGATATTCTATGATCTATGATAATCTATGATATTGACACAATTTCATTGGATCGTACGCCACCTTGTGGCAACGCCGTGTAACTGTACAGAGACTGACGTCTGACAGGCGTCACATCACACTGCATCACTGTCAATGATCTCTGGTAATGTCTAGTAAAATGTTTTGTGATGAAAAAAATACAAATAAGAAAATTACGGTAATCTTAGGCAATAAAGTCCAGTACTATTAGAACATGGGTTGCAATTGGGCCTAGTCTAGAGGGAGTGGTATAATGTTTTGCGTAAATTTTTTAACATCCCAGATTTCTATTATAATCAAGCCTTGTGTTGAATAATTTAGCAGGCCATGTTGTTACAGTACATTTTATTAACACACAAACATGACATCTGTACAGAACTGTTTTGTTCACGTCAAAGCCCTAGGTTAACCAGCCCCTTCCATCCCCAACTGTAAAGATCGTTTTCCTTCCAGAAACTACCAGGTTCCTCTGGGGTCCTCCAGCTGTCAGACCCCCGTCACATTTGGCTCTCTACTCCCCCCACACGTCAGTTTGGCATCAGGCATTTGCTAGTGTGTTCTCAGCTGTCTGTTCCCTAAATAGAACTTATCAGGGGGTAGCCTATCCTTTGGGGGTGTAAGCCACAGAATTAAAATCCAAAAACAACAGTGTTCCTCAGGGGGGAGGTTTACAAGCATATATGGGGGTAGAATATTTTATATAACATAAAATTTCATAAAGGACATTGATAATATTACGTTTTGTTTGTGAAGGTAACTTGTGGGTCTTTAGATGAACCCCTGATGGCCCCAGACGCTCCACATTGGTTGGGTCCCACCTCATTCAGATTTTCTATAAATAAAGACAGAATTTTTCAGGGGCAAGGTTACACAGAGCAAGAGCAAAGTTTGAAACTACAGATCAGGGAGATCCAAACCACACGTGAAAGACTTAAACACAGAAGAGGACCACATACTCAACAGAACACTAAAGGTAAATGTTTTGGGTATTTTTAGCAGCTTGTATTATGTAGCTTAAAACAGCTGCAGATTGTCCCTATCAACACATATCTGTATAGAAGAAGTGCAGTTGTCCATTGGGAAAGGTGGTGCATTTGTTGTATGGGATACTGAGTTGGGTGCGAGACCATGCCCATTTAAGGTCTGGGAGGAGGCCATTTAAAGTTAGAGATAACACGTGGATAGCCATTTGCTCTAAAACGTTCAGACCAGTGGGACACTTAACAGAGGACGGTAAGACTATTTTGCCAATTATAAAGTGGTTGTAATGGCCTTGTAAATAGTGCTTTTGAGATCCAGATTGTGTGTGATACGATTGTCATTAATTCAGATATTTACTACTGCGCCATTGTGTGTTTGCAGATGGGTGATCCAGTCCAGTTGAAAGATGAAGGAAATAAATACTTCCAGGCTGGAGATATTGACAAAGCCATTGAGTGCTACACAAAAGCCATCAAAGATTGCAAAGACAAAAAGGTTTTGGCGGTTATTCATAGAAACCGATCCGCCTGCTACCTGAAGAAGGTAAGCAGCCAATGAGCACATAAAAGATTATTTCAGAAATGAATGTGGCTTCAAGTAAACTCTTTTCAATGCTCATAGGAAAACTATGCTAGTGCAGCAACCGATGCAACAAAAGGTAATGTATTGAGTTCTTGTAAGCACAAATGTAACACATTTTGCCACTAATGCCACTAATTCTCTTTATAGCTATTGACGTTGATGCATCCGACATAAAAGCTTTGTACCGACGATGCCAGGCTCTTGAAAAACTAGGAAAATTGGACATGGCCTTCAAAGATGTGCAGAGATGCGCGACAATTGAACCAAAAAACAAAACATTCCTGGAGACGTTACGAAAGTTAGGAGCAGAAATCCAGGGCAAGGTTTGTAGAGTTAATTTTGTTCAAAAATAAATAGACTGACTGACAATGATGAGCTTATTTTCTGTCCTTTTTTGTGATGAGAAAATGTACTGATCACTCATTTCTTTTGCAGCTCAAGACATCATTCTCAACAGATTCAAGAGTGCAAAACATGTTTGACATCCTTTTTGATGATGAAATGGATACAGATAAAAGAGAAAAGGTTCGTATGTTAGGAATTAACAAATGAGTGACAATAAAGCTACAGCTTATGTTGTGTATGTGAAGATAAGTGGCAAGATACGTGATGCGTCTTCTGTGTTTCTGTAGGCAGCCAATAACCTGATAGTGTTGTCTCGAGAAGATGCTGGAGCAGAGAGGATTTTCCAGAATAATGGTGTCCAACTGCTGCTCAAAATGATAGAAACGGGAAAACCTGAAATGATCCTGGCCGCTGTGCGCACACTTTCAGGAATGTGCACTGGACACAAGGCCAGGGTAGGAACATAGGCTCAGCAAAATAGACCAACATAAATGATTGCTGGTCATTTTCATAGATAACATTGTTTGTCCTCCACAGGCAATGGCAATTGTCCATTTGATTGGTGTTGAGAAGTTGTGCAGTATTATGGCGGTCGACAATGAGGAGATCGCTCTTGCAACTTGCAATTTATTCCAGTGCGTCAACGACTGCCTGACTGGTGGAGACAAACGGGAATATGGGAAAGAAGAAGCTTTGGTTTTAGGTAAGACAATCAAACAATTTGTGCATGTAATGTATTATGAATTTGTCATTAATGTGTTAACTCATATGTATGCACTGCTGTATATCACATTTTAGATTCAGCCAAGCTCTTGAAGACTATTCTGATGTCCTTGTTGGAAATGGTTGCCAGTAGCAAGGTGTCTGGTCATGGCAGAGATCAGGCTTTGAATCTCCTCAGCAAAAATGTGCCTCGTGGCGACAAGAAGGACCCAGACCACAGCAGATCACTTTTCACAATTGACAATGGTGAGATAAAATAGGATATCTGTGTTTAAACATCTCCATCTGCGCTTTATTCTAAATTAATATTGTTTTCCAGGTTTGAAAAAGATCTTGAAGGTGTGTGGCCAAGTGCCTGATCTTCCAGATCAGCTGCCACTGACAGAAAACACTCAGCTAATCGCCAGCATCCTTTTGAGCAAACTCTATGACGACCTCAAATGTGACCCAGAGAGAACCAACTTCAAGGATATCTGTGATGATTACGTCAAGTAAGTTTACTGTCAAACAAAGGCCTAGACCAGATCAATACAGAAACACACAACAGTGGCTTCAGAAAGGTTTTGACTTCTTCTACATGTGGCAACTCTATACTAAAATATGTTTTTCTTTTCATTCAAATGCTCAAAGCTCATCATGGGCTACCCCTCAAAATAATTCTTTAAAGTTTTGAAAAAAATGAAAATAAAAAAAATCAATAATGTGCAAGCCTGTAGTAAATTCCATTAATTTACCATGGCACATACATATAAAAGTCTAAATAAGCTTGGGTGTATGAATGTGAGAATGACAAAATAAAATAATAGCATAGGTAAAAAGAGGAATATGAATACTTTCTAACCCCACAGTATAATATTTACTTCATGTGCTTCACAGAGCTAAAATTGACCCCAACGACATGGACAAGACCATCCACGCCATCAACGTCATCTCGGGACTGCTGCAGGGCCCCTTCGATGTGGGTAATGCTCTGGTGGGACGTCAGGGCATCATGGAGATGATGGTGGCACTATGTGGCTCGGACCGTGAGGTGGACCAGATGGTGGCTGTGGAAGCCCTCATTCATTCCTCGTCAAAGATGAGCCGCGCTGGATTCATCATCACCAACGGCGTGTCTCTGCTCAAGGACATCTACAAGAAAACCAAGAATGAGAAGATTAAGATTCGCTCTCTTGTGGTGAGTGGACACTGGACAGATATGAAGTCAATGCAGATGAATTTACCTTTTGTTGTAGTTAACAGTTGGCCCACCTGTAATATTGTGCTAATAGACAACACTTTATATTGTCCAATTTTGATAAAAGGGTCTCTGTAAACTGGGATCAGCTGGAGGAGATGATTATGCCATGCGACAGTTTGCTGAAGGCTCCACTGAGAAGTTGGCCAAACAGTGTAGGAAGTAAGTAACCAGGATTAACTATAGAAAATCATTAGGCAATATAACACATTCAGCCATGTTTTAATAATGTAATATTGATTCTCTATGCTCCTATAGGTGGCTGTGCAATCCCCAGATCGACACCAAAACCAGAAAGTGGGCTATCGAAGGTCTTGCTTATTTGACTAATGACGCCGATGTAAAAGATGACTTTGTTGAGGACGAGCTCGCCTTGAAAGCCATGTTTGATTTGGCCAAGGTAAACAAGCCAAATGTGATGCAGATGAGTGACAACACACGATAACCATTTCTATATTAATTCCTTTTTCCTCGCTCCTGTCCAGTCGAAGGATAAAACCATCCTGTATTCAGTCGCTGCCACCTTGGTTAACTGCACGAACTGCTATGACAAGAAAGAAATCCTCCCTGAGCTCGTGCAACTGGCCAAGTTCTCCAAGCAGCATGTGCCGGAGCAGCATCCGAAAGATAAGAAGGATTTTGTGGTTCAAAGAGTGAAGAGGCTGCTGAAGGGCGGGGTCATATCGGCTCTCTCAGTCATGGTCAAAGCAGACAGCTCCATCCTGACAGATCAGACCAAAGAGATGATGGCAAGGTAAGCTCAAATAGAAAAAGAAACTGACAATACAATGTAACTTTTATGTAGTAATAACATGCTTTCTTCTATAGAGTTTTCATGGCGTTGTCCGAGGATCCTAAAGATCGCGGTACCATTGTGGCTCAAGGTGGTGGAAAGGTAAAATCCATATAACAATTCTATATTCTACACCAACTTTTAACATTTTAACTCAGCGCTGTTTGCCTCTGTTAAGGCTTTAATCCCACTGGCACTTGAAGGAACAGATGTCGGAAAGGTGAGGGCCTGTCATGCCATCGCCAGAATTGCAGCCATTACAAACCCAGAAATTGCATTCCCTGGAGAAAGGGTAAGAGGCTAAGAATAGTAATCTTAAAAAAAGTGTTCCTATTGTTTATAAGATTACGGTTTAAATCAAACTTTCTCTGTAATCCTTTTGGAAGGTGTATGAAGTTGTTCGTCCCCTTGTCACCCTCTTGAGCACAGACAAGGAGGGAGTACAGAACTTTGATGCTCTGAGAGGCCTCACTAACCTGGCTGGTTTCAGTGAGAAATTAAGGTAAAACATATATTAGAAACTTCCCTGAAATCAAAACAGATTATTAAATGATCATGTTTCCCTTTGGTAGAGTAAAGATTGTGAAGGAAAAAGCCCTGCCTGAAATTGAGAACTACATGTTTGAGGAGAACGACTTGATCCGACAAGCTGCCACCGAATGCATGTGCAACCTCGTGACATGCAAAGAGGTGAAGACAAAGCAAAAAAAAAAAAAAGAAAATACATATAATAGTCTCTTTCAAAGGCAAATATATATCAATGATTAACTGTCCCTTTATTCAAAACTGTAGGTTCAGGATCGTTACTTGGAGGACGGTAATGATAAGCTGAAGTTGCTGGTGCTGCTCTGTGGTGAAGACGATGACAAACTCCAAGTCGCTGCAGCCGGGGCTCTGGCCATGCTCACTGCTGCACAGAAGAAGCTCTGCAATAAACTGACACTTGTGGTGAGTAACACGCCGATTTTTTCTGATCGTGGTGGTCAGTAATCCAAGAAAAAACGCAGAACATGTTTATCAGAGGAGAAACTGGATTATTTATGGACGTGTAGAATCAACAGGGGCACATGATACTGACTATAACATTTGTAACCAGGGTTGATTTGCAAAGTTTGTCCTTGTAATATTGTAATATTACATGGAAGCATTAGATATTGATAGCATTTTTCCAATATGAAAACAGGCCTGGATATTGAATTATTGCAGTAATAATTACATTTTTACTGTTAAGTTTTTTTTTCTTTTTTTGCCCATCTTAAATCCTGTCCAATTTTCTTTTACTTGTTTGACTTTATTTGGTTGTAACAAAGCAACTTTCATTTATTTCCGCAATTTCACACATTGCATTTGTTGCTACATCAGAAGCAGTGTTGGAGGTCACATATTACAAAAGTGACAAGTTACAAAAATACATGACTTTTTCAGTAGCTAAGGTATACAATATATTACTAACACAAAACATGGTGATGTATTAGTCATTACAATTTGAGAAACAAACTCTCCCCAAATAAAATGCACCGAATCAAGTTGGACACTGGTGTACAAGATCTTGTAGTCAACATCAAAAGAAAACGCAAGAGAACGGGGAAAGAGAAGGAAAAGGAAATCCCTGACCGCACCCTCTCTCTGCGGCATCACAACCATCTCAGTCCATATCTCACCAAAAGTGTTAAGTAACTGAAAGTAGTGTAACTCGACTACATTCTTGAAACAGGAATATGTAACACAAAACACATATTTTTTTTAAGGCAATAACTACCAATATAGAACACATTACAACCCCAAAGTAACTTGCCCAAAACTGATCAGAAAAAAACTATTGTGTTCATGTGTTACAAATTCTACAGCCTGTTGGGAATCTCTCTTTCTCTCATAGACAAGCCAGTGGCTCGAGATCCTACAGCGTCTCTGCCTCCACACGAACCCGTTCATCCAGCACCGCGGCATCGTAACAATCTACAACATGCTCAACTCCGACGACGCGGATCTGGCCAAGAAGCTGATCGAGAGCGAATTACTGGAGATCCTGACCGTGGTGGGAAAAGCTGCGAACAACCCAAAACGACAGGGGCCCATAAACGCAGCACGGGAATGTCTGATTAAAGCGATGGATCTGGGCCTCATCAAGCCATTCGCTGCCTCATAAAACGTCAGCTTCGACTGAAAACGACAGGCATTAGATTGATAGACATTTTTAAAGCTTTTTTACATTGAAAAATTATTTTAATATTTATTGATATGCATAGTGAGGGTGAGGTAGATGTTTGCAGAAATGATTAATGTGACTGTTTTGGAAGAATTTTCATATTGTGTTCACCTTTTTAATGAATAAAATGTCATTTGACTTGAAGATGTTTTGGCGTGTTGCTGTAAAAACCCACAATGACACCCATTTGGATACAATTCAAGGGGGTAACAAACTACAGAAGTAACTGAGGAATATAACATATTACTTCAACAAAATACGGGAATATACAGTAGTCATTACAATTTTTAAATGGTTTGTATTGATGTGCGAACAAAAAAACACACACACAGGAAGATGAAATCTCTGACTGCACTTTTGCTTGGTGGCATTATTGCTATTTAGTTCATATTCTGCCAAAAGTAATAATAATAATACTACTAATGGCTTACACTTGTATTGCACTTTACAAGCCTGTTTTACTAAGTTTCGAAAAGTGCTACACTGTCGTTATTCACACCATACTCGGTGGTGGTAAGCTACTGTTGTAGCCACAGCTGCCCTCGGGTAGAGCAGTCTGTGCCATTGGCCCCTCCGACCACCACCAACAACTCACTCACTCACTCACTCCATTCACCCAGGCTACCCTGTGTCTTTTATTTATTTTTATCTTGTTTGTTTTATTGTTTTATCCATTCTTTTTAATTATTTTATTGTTCTATCTATTTTATTTCTATTTATGTTTTTTTTTTACAAACTATTCATTGTTTCATGCAGGTTTTAAAGTATTCTCTTTTGCTTCATTTTTAATCTGTTTCTTTTGTGGTAGAGCTGATTAGCATTGTATCTGTTTATAGTTTTTATGCAGCACTTTGGAAACATTTTGTTGGTTAAATGTGCTTTACAAATAAAGTGGATTCGATTGATTGGATTACAAATCAGTCTCCCATCCAAGTACTGACCAGGCCTTCCCTGCTTAACTTCCGAGATCTGACCGGATCGAGCATTGCAGAAGTAACTCAAAAGTAACCCAAGTTGTGTAACTCTGCTACATTTTTCAAACGGTAATATGTAATACAAACATGTTACATTTTTAAAGCTGTTACAACTAATATATAATGAACTACCCTTTTAATGTAACTTGCCCAACACTGACAGAAGGTACAATTATGAATGTATTATTAACCTATCATTGGTTATTAACTGGTGAATTAATGGTAGGCCTATTTTCATCCTCTAGCCTTACACTTGTATTTGCACTTACTGTAACGATTGGTGTGTGATTACTATATAGGAAATTAAATTAGCAGTATTTTACAAACTACAACGCTCCATCGTACGAAAGAGCTTTTCATACTTTTGTTTACGCAGTCCTGCAGGGGGCATAGTGGAGTTACGCCGCCAGTTTCCCTCCCCATTATTATCGAGCCGTGAGGTGGCTCTACGTCAGGATGCAGGGCTGGGACAGAGGCACGGGGCTTTCCTCCCGCTGTAGTGCTCTCCTCAGTAACATTCAGCCAGAGAGAGAGAGGGAGAGAGGGAGCGAGCGGTGGACTGCGTATGTTTCGCTCATCTGCGTTTACCAGCGCTGCTCTGGGGGACGACGCAGCAGCAGCAACGTAGGATTTCTTCAAAGACCGCAGCACAACGTGACTTCTACAGAGGAAAACAGCTGTGAGTTTGCTGCTCCACGCCACACGACATTAGGGGCTGTACGAGATTTTGGCGATTTAACTTCAATGACACAGACACATGGATAGGGATCACTTCCTTCCTGCGCGCGAGGGACAGGTGAACAGGCAGGTGTTTTCTCAGCAAACCCAGGCAGCTGACAGGGTGATGAAGTGTAGTGTGTTTGAATTTATAATTGCTAAACAAGGCGCAGGAAAAAGCACAACATTGTTTTTTTTTCTCCCCCACTAACAATCCACGTTGTACTTTTGCTTGCTCATAAGGATCTTGTAAAAGTAAACAAAATGACTGAGGGGGAAAAGAAAGAGTCTAAATCTGGTTATTTCAGTGGTCAGCCGCAGTTTGCTGACAAAGCTGTGTCGCAGCTTGGAAAAACTCTGTTAGCTGAAGTTATGACCTTTGGCTCTTCAGAGGTGTGTAATGAATGCTGAATTATGTTTGTGTGTGGGTGTCAAAAAGACTGTGAGGGGGGGGGCGCCTGCAGTGGCCAAATATCTCAAAGTGTGACCTGTAATCATTGAGGATACAGACTGTGCTGTGGCCTCTAGATTATCCCCATTATCACCGCACTTTGCAGTCCAGTGATACATTTCTCTGCTTAATACAACTGGCAGGCAGCAAAGCTCTCTGGCCCCTTTGTAGAATCAGTCTGAGAAAAACAATACAGGGGAATAGGTGGGCGAATGTGGGTCAAATGCACAATAGGCCTAGTACACACACAAAAAGACAAAACGTCAAAATAGGGACTGTGGATAGAACAAACATCAAATAGTAATGAACTATATTCCCCCAAGCATTTTCCTAGAACATTGAATATTTTTAATTGCTGCCTTTAAAAGCTCACACTTGACTGTGTTTGGTCAAAACCCCCTGTCAGGCACTCAGAGCATGACAAGACTGACCAACAGGAGGAGAGGTCAGGGAAAGGGTCTGTATTGGAGCAAGGAGCTGCATCTAACTATAAAAACTGATTGTCAGGGATCAGATCGCTGTTCGATTAGTATCCTCAACCAGAACAAGGAGTCACCAGGCAAATATCTCTGCCAAAGAACTTATCAGTATGATAAATACTGATTTATGCACAGCCATGCTTAGAGTTCTCGTAGCTCAGGTGACATTTCCATTGAATAAAAAATTATTTAGTCATGAGAGTTCATAAACTTTGAAACTGTATTGTATTATTAATTCCATTGAAGGCATTTAAAATGTGCACCCTTCTGTTTATGTTGCTTTGAATAAAGTAGTGCTAATTATCGTATATTCATTGACAATCACATCTATACAAATAATGCTAAAACCAAGATGACAAACTCTGTCTCTGGCTTTCACCCTTCGATCTTATACTCCAAGTGTAATGGGGAAACACTTATATTCAAACTTTTGTTCGATTGAATCTTCTTTCTTTTTTACCACATGATGGATCGGAGTAATTATGCAAATGGTGCAGGTTCAGATCAGGCAATACAGTGGATGGGGCGGTGCTTTTGCTTGTCATGCTCTGAACACTTTGGTCCTTATTTGACTCCGCGGCAGTGACTGAGGCTGCAGGAGTTTTGAAAGGGAAAACGAGTCATGCAAATCCACTGCTGGCCCCGTCTCTGTAGCAGCACCTGGGCATCTGCAGTGCAGCCCCTCCGTGCTGCAGCCCCTCTGAGCGGCTGCTCGTCTGACTGACTGCTGTTGTGTTATGTAATATCTCTGTCTGTGTGGCGCCGCTTACCTGTGGTTGCAATCATGTTCAAAATGAGGCTCTCAGCTTGTTGTGTTGTCACAGATTATACTGTGTCTATAGAGAAAGACCCAATTACTGCAGTATGAAAGGCTGGTTTTGCTGATGATCTGCCTGCCTATTTCCCTGTTAGAGTCCCTCCATCACACACTGTCAGGTTTACATGTTGAAATCTTCATTCATTTACACTGGGGCCTGGAACAAGGAGGAAAGAAAACACTATACAGCGAACGAAAGCAAGATGAGGAGGGTGGGAGGTCCTTATGGGGATTTCATGTGAATTCCAGGAAGTGAAACAACTGAATAATGTGTTTCAGCTGTTTTTATTTGCATTTTCTAACCAACAAAGTGTAACATAGTCAGCAAGATGTGTTTGTGATTATTACCTAATACCAGCAAATGGCACAGCTTTAAATTTGACCAGATCCTACAGATCATCTCGGGGCTTTTTTTATCCACAGGTCTATCAATCTTGTGGCAGTAATAGCACCTCGTTTGGAGTGAAGTTCCGACTTTGGAGAATAAATTAGGAGCTGATTTATTATTGATTAACATTTTGTGTTAAATGGCACTGGAGTGGAAACCATTCATTTGTTGTAAACTGAGGTTTGTTTAAAAGGTCTATCTTGTCTGTTTTCATGAAACCTTCGTTAAACCTATATTTTGTTTTGTTATTATTATGAAAATTAAATTAGATTTAAAATTGTGGAGTAAATATGAGGATTTATGTCCATTTTCATTCTCCACAGCTTGCGGTGATTCCATAGGATTACATTGAATATATTCTCTATGTTTATCCTAAAAGCCCGATTGCCAGAGGTGTTTGCAAAAGGAGTTAACGATAACAAAGGAAGTTCGATACATTGAGGCAGGAAAGTATCGCGATAAATGATATTATTGACCCTAACGATACTGGACACAGTCAACTCTCAGGCATAACAATGACAGTAAACCTTTGTTCCAAAAGTTCATCATCATATCCTGAAATACCACACAAGCTGCAATAGACATGAAATATAATGTAACTCAATTGACTTGAAAGTTTTACAAAGAAAAAATAAGGGGGAAATACTAATAAATGAATAAATATCGAGTCTAAAATGTATTGTTTGTCTGTTAATTATTGAAAGATAAGTCAATACAGTAATTATCGTGACAGCCTTTGAGTTATAGACTGACTATTGCAACAACAAATCATCAGTGGGTAAATCTAACCTGTCTCACCACGGTCTGATCCCCGCTCACATTCACTTTACATCAACTATAATACATTTCTATGACTTTTAATCCCAACATTCAATGATTTAAATCTTTTTTTTTGTGCCTAAATCTGGCAGCTGTCATGTTTCAGGCCGGAGGGGGGCTCAGAACTGACATGTTTTTACTTTGATATAGCATTTGTAAACTATCAATGTACTTTTGTGGTAATTTTTGGCTGGGACGCCGCTATCATAACAGTGTGCCCTGGGATCCCGTCTTAGATAATCCCAAAATAACAGGCACATGAGGCTCATTTAAGACAGTTACATAAGTCATTGCCTCCAACAGTAGTTCTCAGCCCTCTCTCATTCCTGATAATGTCCAGCCAGACAATGTGCCCTCTGTCCACTCGCAGGGGTGCGGCCTGGCAACGTGTCCAGTTACATTCAAGATGTTGTGATAGAAAATACTTCGCCGCGCTGTGATAATGAAATCCAGCGTGTGTAGTACTAGTGCGGCTGCGACTACAACCCCTTCACAATGCTCTGCCAGGCCTGTCCATAAAATGCTTTGTCACTGTCAACGACAAGTGCTTACAACCTCTGCTAATCAATGCTTTTCTGCTGCTTTCAGTCCTTTTGTAGCGGGATGCACATAATACAAGCAAGTCTCAGACAACCGTAAAGTAGATTCTTACATACTGTACATACATAAATATACCCCAGGTTCAGGGGGAATGAGAGTGTGAGTGGGGGACAACGGATGGAAAGAAGCCCTACAATACAGTGTGGCGTGTTTACATGCATGAAACCCATGTGTAAACACGTGGGTTTCAAACTTATCCATAGAAAACCCTTGCAATACATACCTTTGAATTGGTGGCATACAGCAATAGATCTTGTTAGAAATTGGGATGGGGCAACAAAAAGCTATTTATTTTCTTTGTCAGTCAAGTATAGTTCAGTTGGCAGCAACATGAGGGTGTTTCTGAATGTCAGCTTATGAAGGTCACAGGGATCTGATTTGTCAAATACTGAAAACAGTCTCCTTCTTTTGATAAACAACTGTTTTCAAATGTTTCTCCAATGAGTTCTGTTCTTTGACTTACTGTATAAGTTTTTTTCGAGATGGTTTTCTGTGTTTGGATTTCCATAGTGTCCCAGTTTCCTCTAAATACTAAAAATGCTAAAAAGCACTTGGTATAATCATAAACAGTATTACTGATTGTGTGTTTCTAAATAGGCTTTTCTTGTCTTGTTATGTCAATAGGCATTGTGCGACCCACTTCTATTGACCAGGTTTAGTCTTCTCACGTCTGTTTGGCCCTTGTGTCGATGTGTTGTGCCTCCGCTAGGCACAGGCTGCACTGCTCTCCATTGGTGCTATCATGGCTTTTATTGTGCTCATTCAATGGCCAGGCTGTCCCCATGTCAGCAGATATAGTGCTGCTGATAACTGCATCACAGTGCAAACCTTATTAACCATGTATTTTACTACTGCCTTGTGCCATGCTTACCTCAGCATACAAAACACTACTATATTTATTAGTGGTATATGTGAAAACACATTGAAATACAATGTGGCCCTGATCACCTTATGTAACCCTGATTTTATATCTTTATCTAATTATTCAGAACTGTGTGCTTTACTTGTTTAGAGGTTCATTTTGCTGCAATTATAAACAAACTACAGTCACATGACCGTTTCATTGACTTAACGGTTTATCAGAGATCTTAATGACCTTCATAGTTTCCTCAGCAGAGGACACATGTTCCCCTCAGAAGTACACAGTGGTCCACACTGGTTAGTACAGACAAAATGTAGTTTTCAAAGACAAATTAGCTTGACAAAAGTAATTACAGGTTACGGGTTCGATCCCCAGGCGGGATGGGGCCTTTCTGTGTGGGGTTTGCATGTTCTCCCTGTGCCTGCATAGGTTTCCTCCGGGTGCACCAGTTTCCCCTATCTCTAAGAACATGCAATCCAGGATGAATGATGTCTGTATGAGTGAATGACAGGTGGTGGTCAGAGGGTTCGTTGGCACAGATTTGCGCAGATGTGCAGAGCCACGCCTCTGTCAGTCTCCCTCAGGTAAACTCGTACATTTTTCCATTGTATGTGGGAAATCACTAAGTAGGCCATAAACTTCTTGTAACCCTCCCAGAAGAGGACCTTGTACTTTGGGCTTGTCTGTGCTGGGCAAGGCTCTTATTTGGTCATGTGATCTTCCTGTTCAGGGGCTGCTCTTTTACTGCCCAGGGAAAATTATTGGTAATACATATACAGTACAGTATCTCAGGACACAGCAGTGCCTCCATCTGTGACAAACAGGAGAAGCTTTGCAATCCTTCAAATAGATTTCAATTATTTTCTGGTCTCTACATCTGCGTTTGTATACTTCTAAGCTTCATACATTTTTATATTTTTGTTGTTTTTGTTTTAAGGTACACATGACAATTTTGAAAACACGTTAAACTTCCCAGCGTGTTTTCCCTCCTCTGTCACTGCACCCAGGCTTTCTCTACTGCTCCAGTTCATCATGTGACGACTGGACACAGAGGGTGATCTCCACTCTACTTAATATGCAGACCGGCTCACAATCACTACTGTACTGTACACGCTCACGCTGCAGTCTTCAGAGAACTTATTGACTTAGACTTTACATTAGAAAGAGCTCTCTGACTTTTCATTACTTTTCTAACCTTTTATGGTGGAATTTTGCTCTCCTTCGTCTTCATCTTGTGAATTCTTGGATAGTCCATGGCCAATAATAAAATATCAGGCTATTAGGCTTGCCTTTCCCACGGCTCATAAGTTTATTGTTGCTGCTGTCCCAGACCACATAGTACTTCTATGTCGCTATATCAAGTTAGTTGTGTATCTATCCACATGACTGTTGCTTCTGTTGCTTAGGAAAGGAAGGATGTTTAGTCTGGGTCGGATGTACAGCTTTAATTTTCAAACAAACGGGCAGCACTTTGAAGATTCAACACCGATGTCAAAAACACCTCTGTTCTAAACGACGCAGCACCAGTGCACCACAGATGTTGTTCTACTGTGCATTATAATTTGATTGTTACAGTAAATATTAAGGAAGTGAAACCAGATATGGTTTAATGGCAAACACATTCTGCAGCGAGAGTGATCAACAGTAGCCCCACCGCATGAACGTACAACCCGCCACAGTCTTTTCTTTCAGTGGCCACTCCATTCTTTATATGTCACCAGTTCACCACTGTTTTAACCTTGAACCCCTTTGATTGATATTGAACTCTGCAGTCTAGACAAAACACACAAAGCTGCAATTTGGAGATGCTCCTTTGACACAGCCACCTTAAATCATCTGCCGTTAGACATTTTTAACTTCCTCAAACCCTTAAGTTAGAAGCAGGGATTAGGGCTAGTTAAGCTATCACCAATTTGTCGAGACAGGTGCATAGTACTTAGATTACTGAAATTGGTCTGGTGAAAGACATGTGAAAAAAAAAACAGTACAAATCTCAAAGTAGTGTGTTTAAGTTAAAGTAAAAATGAATGGTTAAATGGCGGTGCTAACAGTGGTCCTTTGGAGGTACACCAATTGTGTATGTGTATACCTGATTTTTTTTTGTAGTTATGGAATAAAATTAGTTTTGTCCTCCTTTAGTTTATTGTAAACGCAGACATTTGTGGGGAAAATACTGTGCATGAAATTATACAGCATTTGTATAAATTTCATAATAATAATAATAATAATAATGCATTGGTTTTATATAGCGCTTTTCTGGACACTCAAAGAAGCTTTACATTGCATTATTCGTTCACTCCATACTAAGTTACTATTGTAGCCGCAGCTGCCCTGGGGTAGACTGACGGAAGCAAGGGAACCAGTCAGCGCCATCGGACTTACAGGCTGGTTTTCTAGCATTTTTGTAAAAGAAACCCTAAAAATTGACCCTGCAAATTGTGAAATGAGCTGATAAACTCATCCCAACAAATATATTACAAAAATAGGAATGGGTTCAGTTCTCAACTAACATTTTAATTTAGTGGTTTTCTCTTTCATTGTTTGAAATAAAAAAATAAAATAAAAAAAGAAGCGCGATAAGGGCCTTTAAGTTTTCATGTAAAAAAATTAAAAGGGGAAAACAAAAGATTAAGCCATACTTCATTGTTGCTGTAAGGACATTTTTTTTTATTTCACACTTCCTTCAATGCCGCTGGGACAACCTTACAGTAGGAGTGAGTGACCCATATCCAGATCCTAAGCCAGATCTGGTCAGTTTTAGCATAATTAAGCCACCAAATCCAAGGCTCATAAACTTGACCTATCATGTTATGCTACACTATACTTTGTTTTTAGGAAAGCATACATTCTGTGGCTTTTCTGACCATATGCTTGAGTTAATAAGATGCCCCTCTCCTGGAGGCTGCACTAAGCTGATTTCAATCTATCTTCTTGATTGTATCTCCCTAAATCCAGATATCAGTGCTTATCTGACGTCTTACTGTTGCAGATGGAGAAGGTCAGTAAGACCCAGCGGAGCAGCCTTTAGCCCCATGGCATTACCCGTCTCCTATTGATTCTCCATTGTGTTCCAAAGCTGCCGCAGTAATCCAATATTACCCCAGAGCGCAGATAACCTATTAGCTATTTACTTATGTTTAGTTTACTTAGGGCCTGGTTTTCCTGCTGCTTAGACATCTTTGAATGGTCTAAACCGGCGTCACACCACACTGTCTGCAGGCCTTGCCAAAAGTGTCTTGGCACAAAAAAGCTGTTAGATTTGCACAGAGGCCGCCTTACTGTGCTGTTGGCTATTTCTCCAAAGAAAGAAGAAGGAAATCTCACGTTAGGGCTGTGTTTGATCTAGACTTTTGTTTGTTTGAAGGGTGGTCAGGTTTCTGTAGGGTGTGTTCAAGAACTATAAGCTTGTTATTTTCCTTGTCTTATGTGTTTGTTTTTATATTTTTGCATATTAAGGTTGGATAGCATTAGATACCATTTATTTGAGCTGAAACAACCAAGTAACTTTCTTTAGTGCTGTCCCTGCACATCGAAACTTGGTATCTATAGAAAAAAAGGTAAAATATTGCTACCAGTTTTCGATGCCTTTTTCCCCCCGTCCCAATATTAACTAAAGTTTTTCTTGCTGTTGTTTAACCTCTTAACCGCCACCAGTTTGGCTTTTCCCAAATCGAAAAAGCTTCTGGAAAAGAGCGTCAAAACAACGACCGAAACGAGAAGAAAACGCAACAAAAATGTAACAAAAAAAAAGCGAGGCCACAAAAGAGAGACAAAAATGCAACAGAAAAGTGGCCAAAAAAAAAGCAACAAAGAAGCAATTAAAGAGCGATATAAAGGTGACAAACACGTGACGAAAACACAGCAGAAAAAAGCAACGGGGAAAAAAGAGTGCAACAAAAACGCGACAAAAACAGGGTGGCAATGCGACTAAAAAAATTACGATCACTTGTGTAGGCCTTAGCTTTCAAATGAGGCGTTACACTGCTGCTGTCCAGTTGAGAAGCTTTTAGATTTGGGTATAGCCAAACTGGAGAAACTGCACTCGGTAAGAGGTTCATTGTAATCATAAACATCATAAATAAGCAAACTCCATGTTGTTTTGTATTATCAAAGGCCACATCTATTTCTATTCACTGCTATAAGTGAAAAGTCACAAGTATATGGTGAATGGTCTCGACTTACTGTATATAGCGCTTTTTCACTCTCTTTCATAATGCAGGCAGACACTGGAGGCAAAGGGGGTGAAGTGCCTTGCTCAATGACACAATGACAGTGTGCACAATGTAAACACAGAGGGTGCATTAGGCAGGGCATCTGACTTAACCTCTTAACCCTCACCTGAACCGAGCACATTTTCTCCAGTTTCCCCAAATCTAAAGTCTTCATGAACAAAGTATCAAACCAGTGAGGAATTCGAGGATGAAAATACAACCAAAAAAAAGACAAAAAATGCAACAAAAGAGCGTCAAAAACACGACTAAAAGTGACAAAAATGTGACGATGACACGATTAATAAAGCGTCTAAAAGCAAGGAAAAAGAGTGATGAAGAAAGCAACAAAAATGACAAAAACACGACAAAAAAAATACATAAAACAGACAAAAAGAGAGACGAAAACACAACAAAAATGTGATGAAAAAAGGTCACTCTCAGTTTTGTAGGCCCTAGCTTTACATTGGCCTATAGGTAAGCTTTTAGATTTGGATAAAGCCGAACTGGAGAAAAATGTGCTTGGTTCATGTGGGGGTTAAGAGGTGAACATTGTTATTGTTGGTGCCATTGTCATTGTTAGTTACGCAGAGCAAGTTAAAAAATCAGACCAAATCTTACATATTTTTGTACATATCATTTACCACCAGATCCACGTGGCCTTTCATCCGTCTGACCCCCTTTTTGTTGACTGAAACGTTACCTACAATTCTGCTGTTGTGCACCGCAGAAGTAGGCCTCACATGGACTGTTCTGGATACTGTGTGTTGGCGGGGCGGCTCACTTTTGGAGAGGGGTGAGAGAGGGGCGGCTAAACAAAGCGTCCGCACAGGAGCTGCAGCCTGTTGGGTCTGTCAGGTCAGTTGACGACAGAGACTGAGGTTCATAAAACATACTACTGTGGAAGTGTGATGACAATCCTAGTGCGTGACCTTAGATTAGATAGTTGGTGTTCGTTTAGCAATTTAGATTTCAGTCCTTTTTCTTACGATCCAGGACATAATTCAAATCTGCAAAACATCAAACGATCTTGATTGATGATTTGTAGATGAATAAAGCCAAAAGACACTTATCCAGGAGGAGTTTAACCTCTTAACCCCCACCTGAACCGAGTGCATTTTCTCCATTTTGGCTTTACCCAAATCTAAAAGGTCAAAGCTTATAGTGTAACCCCTCATCTGAAAGCTAAGACCTACAAAACTCATCTAAATGGATCTTTTTCCTCAAGCTGTTGCCACTTTGACATCACTTTTTTTTGCATTTTGTTGTTATAGTTTTCATCGCATTTTTTGCCACATTTTCATCACTTTTTCATCACTTTTATGTCATTTTTTCATCAAATTCTAGTCAGGTTTTTGTCAGGTTTTTGTCGCTCTTTTATTGCATTTCCATCCTTGCTTGCGTCTCATTTTTGTCTCAATTTTGACACTTTTTTTCAAGAAGCTTTTAGATTTCGGTAACGCCAAATTGGGGACAATGTGCTTGGTTCCGGTGGCGGTTAAGCGGTTAACTTGTAATGGTAAAGATGGAAACTGAGAAAGCGTCTTGGATGAGAGGCGACACGTCTTTTTCCCCTGAACCACTTGTGACTTTATCTACCAAGTGCAGATGGCAGCCTAAAAACCTTTGCATAAGTAAAGGCACTGTTAAGAACCCGCTTTAGAGATATTAGCCTTGTGTCAACTTGATCTGCTACCAGTTTCTTTAAGCAATTTCATCATCGGCGAATGCAGGATTAATGCGTTCTGTCCGCTATAGGGTGCCAGTGGACAGCAGAGGTGACCGCTGGGACATAGTGCGATATTTGCTGACAAGGCAGTTTGTCCCTGTAATACTCTGGAGGTGCTGGTGAATTTATATGCAGGTGGTGATGTGACTGCAGGGCGGCCCACCACCACAGCGCAGAAAACTTTATCTAAACTTTGAAGTTTCTATTAATCGCTCCGCTTCTGTTCACTTCACAAGCACATACTGTACTTTAAGAGCGTCACCGGGAGATATTTGCTGTGTGCTCTTTCAATAAGTTAGTCACTCTGCCCCGAGGGTGCTGTTCCACTGTGTGTTGTGTCTTGACTTGAGGTTCAGGCTAAACTTTAAGGACTCAGATTTGAACTCCTGGATCGTGGACTAAGACTTGACTGACTCTCAAGTCCTTGGCTTATTCGTGATTCTATTGCAACTTTTGCTGCCTACGGGTCAGAGTCACTAATACACACTAATAGAATCACGAAAAAGAAGCTAACAGGCTAATGGGCAAAGCTAACTGTGGGCTAGCGCCACTTAAACAGTATTTACTGCCAAGTTTGAGTGAAAAAATTATCTCCATTGTGTAACTGGATGTACAATATCCCTCTGTCCCCCCACTGAGTGCCCCCACTCAGACTCTGACTCGTTTTTAGGTGAAAGTGACTGGACTTAGTTCTCAAAATAGTAGAAATTGGAGATACTCACTGATTTGCGCATTGGCTAAATGGGAAGGATAGAAGTGATAAAAATACTGGAATAAATATATACAGTGGGAGGAATTTCTTACAGTACTGTCTGCCTAAATTGGTCATAAAATGTGGTCTTATCTTTATTAAAGTGCTTAAACTAATACCACCACCCAAACAATTATATGTTGTCATATTTGTATTGGCCGTAACATGTAAGCATTCACAGTAGAAATTCCTAAGGGTTCACTTACTTTTTCCTCCCACTGTAGTGCAGTGCTTGTGAGATGTTGCCATGATTCGCCCCTCCCCTACCCAAGAAAAAATTCCAGCCCCTGCCAAGGTGTACTGTGTATTTCCCATGTCTTGATGTTTCTATGTATGTGCTTTGCCTTAACTTAATCTTATTGTAATTTTGCATATTTTCTTTTGAAAGTTGCATTGAGTTGCCTTGTGTACTAAATGCGCGGTATCAATAAAGTTGCCTTGCCTTACCTTGCCAGGTGACCTGACCTTGAAATTAAAGTTGTGTGTCTCCTGTTTTCCAGATCTCCTAATGTTGACTCACTCGTGTGAGCTGTTGCCATGATTCGCCAGGCTTTCCTCTAAACAAGGCAAGTAAACCTTTTGGAAAACAGACACTAATGAACAATATTGACTTTTCTGATTTTGGGTCTTAAGTAAATTGTCTTGTATCATTTGCTGCGCTTCACAGATGTCAACCACAACTGAGAATGGGATGGGAGGGAGCACAGGCCGAGAGAAAACATACAAAAAGGTAAGCTGCACTGGTAACCTTTTTTTGTATTTACTAATCTCAAATGTAATCCTTCTTTTGTAACATTTATTTCGAATTGAAAAAGCCCTAATCCAATAAAGCCTGCTCAGGTCGTGTAATCTTTTTGAAAAGTCTCACGGCAGCACAAAATGTCCTGACCCTGATTGAATTTCTGCTCACTCTTATTTACTTGTACTTAAGATAACCACTTGTGACTGTTCTTGATGTTTCCAGTACTTTCCACAAGTGTTAAGGTTGATTTGTCAAAACTACATTGCTACAAGACTCTGAACTAGTGTGTTGTAGGATTTTGAAAACTGTGCCCATTATATTCTCCGGTGGGTTCAGGAAGTCTCATATCGGGGTCTGATATTGAAAATATAAAAAAATATTGTCCTCACCATTCAAAAAGCAACCACTCCTGCGCACTTCCATGTTGTTTTTAACATGTTTTTTTTTATTTCCCAGACCACGTCATCGGCCTTGAAGGGGGCCATTCAGCTGGGCATCGGCTACACAGTGGGGAACCTGACCTCCAAACCAGACAGAGATGTCCTTATGCAAGACTTCTATGTGGTGGAGAGTGTTTTTCTGCCGAGGTGGGTGCTTTGACGTACTTAAATACTTATATAAAGGCCTCGGTGCTGCGCTCTTTATAATGAAGCATTGCTCTATTTGAACACCAAGGTCACTTCCCTTAGGAACTGGAGTTGCGCAGAGTGAATATGTGTAGGTGGATACAGCCCACACTTCGGGCAAGAGTAATTCAAGATGTATCAGATTCAACTGAACGAAATGCCAACTTGTCAGCTAAATGCAATACGTCTGGGGGTAGAATTAAATGACGTAGACACTGAAGCGCCGCACTTATTATTAACAGGTTTATTATAGAAAAGTTATGGATAAAGTAGCTCGAGTGGATTATCCTTACCAGCGAATTTCCCAACTCCGAAATGAGCTTATGGTGGACCTCTTACAGCTGTGGCAGTGTGTGTCAGCTTCATCGTTCTTTTTTGGTGTATTTTTTATAGCTGTCTGCAAAATTACATCACGGGCTTTAAGAAATACTTTACATAATCCACCACAGTGCGAGAAATTCTTTGAAAGTGTGAGACGCACATTCACACGTATATGCCAGAGTAGTTACTTGACAGGCCGGTCTGTTGGATTTCACTTTTAGACCGAATGAAAAAGTTACCAGGAAAAGGGAAGTGCGGCTCCTCATTGTCTCCACCTAAATATGCAAACTCGGTGTGGCTTATGCAAACCTAGGCTTGGCATGCACTGGCTTTTACTGCCCTGTCCCTCAGCAACAACTTGATAAATAGATATGTTGTATGTCAAAAGCTACTACTGTACATTGAAGGTTTAGGTGTAACATACGCATAATTTAGCTAATCCAGTGTCTGAATAAAAACAAGTGCCTTTTATTTTTTTTTCTGCCTTGAAAGAAACAGTTTTGCCCAAGGGCACAATGCCAATTTGCGCCTGCGGTAGCCGGGATTTGAACTGCCAACCTCTCGGGCATTAGAGCCTAGTCTGTACTGTCTGAGCCACTGCCGCCTCCAGTCTTTGCTTGTACTGAAGAAAAGGAACAGGTCTCAGTTATGATTGAGTCGCTCACTGATAATTACACCTTGAAATCCAATCTCTATGGAGCAGTACCAGGCCCTCTTACTCTGTGTAAGATAGGCTACATGGAGTCAGTGCAGCTGCTAGCCGGGGGAACTTTATATAATTGACAAAATTATCATCCTTAATAGCAATTTTCACTTTGTGTGAACTGTGATGTAACCGAGGCTGGTTGCATAATCCACTCCGAGAAATGTCATTGCAAAGTTACTGAAGAAATAAAGAAAGAGTTGACACCAGTTCCCTTTTCATTTCTCTTCTTGGTCAGTGGTTTTAAAAGCGTTCTGAAATGGTAGGTGTATATTCGAAGTTGAGTGCAGAGTGATTTGGCTTTTATGGCTGGCCTTGCTTCCATCTGCACTTCTGCTCGGCTGCTGCTCCTCTCCTGGGGATTTCTCTTGTTGTCTGTCCTGTCCGTCTAGTTATAGATGACCGCTGGAGTATGACACAGATCACTTTCTGTATCTTTGACAACAAACACACACGCACAGTCGGTTTCCTGATTGAATTGAATGAAACATGCCCCACTGCTGTGTGTGTGTTGGGAAATGATTACCAAGAGATTATCGTGACAGTGTGACCAATCATTTACGGATAGGGGCAGCCTGTAGCTGAATGTTTTTTGTGTATGTTAAACAGAGCAACCAAGATTTCTTAGCATGGTAATTGCAGGTGTAGTGTTACACTGTAAGGCAAGACACCGTCCCGAGTCAGAAAGTAAGACGCCCTCAAAACAAAAACATGCGGCCTCATTACCCAGAAAACTCGCCCGAGATTTAGAGCAGCTCACAAAACAAAAAACGTGATTGGCCCAATTTCTCACAAATAAGGTCATACTGGATGTAACGTGATTATTTTATCAATCTGGTTGCACGACAGCTAAAGAGATTATTTATTTTCTGTGATAGTCTTTCAACCCCTTGGCTTGTTGTTGCATTTTACTTCAGTCCAGACCATGTAATCAGATCCATCTTCAGTCTCAAGGCGAAGAACTCTATACAGGCCAGTTTGCTACTACAATGGTGAAATATGTGGGTTGCCTCGGGAGTACAATGCTTACACATGGGTGGAGCGCATCACCAATACACAGATGCACAGACACTTGTCCAGGTTATTCAGCGCTGAGAGAGATTGTTTCTCTTCTAGAGCAGTGGTTCTCAAGCTTTTCACATCACGTGCCACCACATACAACATTTGACCTTCCGCCAGGCCTAGATCGAGATCAAACTAGGACTAAATCGGGTCTAAAGGTGTGAGGTGAGGGTAAACAGGGAATTCTCAACTTAAAGTGCATATGACAGGTTTTAATGCTTTTGAAAATGCGACTTATTTAAAAGGATAACATCAGATGCATAATTATCATTTTATTTCAGTGAAGCAGCAATTTTAATGAAGAAATGTTGGGCAGAAAAGTTATATTTATTTGAATTTTTAAACTGCTGACAGGAAGTGACGTAGATAAAGGCAAAGTTTCATAGCACTTTGACTAATTTCTCATAGACTTAACACGGTTGGTATGGCAACAGTTTAAAATAGTTGTCCTCTATCTATGTCGGTGTCCAATAAGGAAGTGAACATATAAACATCACAAAAATGGCCAAACTAAAGAAAGCTGGATACAATCTCGAGCAAAATTTTGAATATGATTGTATTAAAGAAGCTTTAATAAATCCTTTTCGTAGTCCCTCTGGGGGTAATACCAGTGTTAATGAAATGATTGGAGGGGTCTTTCATCTCCCCTGGTGTCTCAGGTCAGAAAACCACCTTTTCAACTTCCCTGCTTCCAGGTTGGAACCACCAATACACACTAATAGAATCACGAAGAAGAAGCTAACAGGCTAGCGGGCAAAGCTAGCTAGCGCCACTTTATGAAAACCCCTGGTCTACAGTATAGTCCAAAAACGAACAAAGTGTAGGTGACTGTATGCTGTGTACAGATCAGTCAATAATTAGGATTACGGTCGGTTTAACGGCTCCAGTAAAACCATGAATTCAGATTTCTAACCAATATAATGTCTGTTTTGGCAGTGAGGGAAGTAACTTGACCCCAGCACATCATTACCCCGATTTCCGCTTCAAGACCTACGCCCCTCTGGCCTTTCGCTACTTCAGAGATCTCTTCGGCATCAAACCGGACGACTACCTGGTAAGATCTGGACGAATCGCATACTGCTATTATTAATGTTATCTCCACACAGCAGGAGTAGAAATACAGTTGGTTTTGGGCCATCAGGCAAAAAAAATAAAAAAAGAGGAACAATCCCTATCATGATTTTCTTACAGCCAAGTAGATAAAAACTTGCCATTTTTGACATTTCAAAGTGGCTTCATCTTACTTTGACAGCATTAGCAAAGTCAGCTGAGGGGTCATTTCCCAGCAGTTGTGTGACAGAGGTGTTTGAAAGGAAGTTCTTTGTTGATTTAGTTGTGCAAAGCTTTCCTTCTCAGTCACAGTGGCAGCTCATTATATAAAGTAAACTCCCTCTATGACATGTCCTCTATAATATCACATTTCATGCATATTCACCATCCTCCATCAAGCAAATAAATGCAGCGTGCCACTTCATATTGTGGAGAGCGTTTCCGTCATCCTATATGACCGTTATTATGTAAGGATGCTGTTGTTTTGTATCACAAATTAAATTACCCCTGTGCTTTGAAAAGGCTTCCCTCAACATATAGAACAAAACAAAGATTAAAGAGCCAGTGGGACCATTGCAGGGCTCTGGAGATGTGGACTAATTTGGACAGATGCAAACCTCTGGTCTTAATTAAGGAGACAAGCACACGGCATCTGCACACGGCTGATGTAATAAAGCGCTGACGTGTTTGTCTTAACGGCTCAAGGTGACTGCAAATATTGATTGAAGAAGGCAAGGACTTCTCGACTGTCTCCTCCTCCCTGCTCAAATTACTGAATTACTTAGCTCATGTCATCTAGTCAAGTTATGCAAAACTGTCAGTAGGGCTGGGTACCGTTAAACGATACCAGTCTGGTATCGGAAAAAAGGTTTAGGTGCTACTGGTATCAGAAAAATTAAAGTATCGAAAGCAGGTACTGAAAGGAATTTGAAATCTTCATATTCAAGTTTTGATGCTGTTGGTCCTCAAAAAGTGGGGGAGAAAATGGAGGTGAGACAAAATGTAAAGGAAAAATTTAAAAACAAGTTGAAAAAAAAATGGGGGGAAAAAATATGTGTGGTAGGGGGAATGTGGGGGAATTTGGTAAAAAAAATAAACAATAAAGGGGAAAAATTTAGGTGTGTTTTTTAGTGTTTTTTTTCTGCCCTTTTGTAGTTAAAGGAAGTTTCTTAGTTGTTTCACCTCAGATAAATGATACAAATGCAAAATAAATCAAATAGGAGGAAATGAGTAAATTAACATTAATATGTTTTACGGTTCTATATCACAAAGAATTTGCATAAGTATCGAGAAAGGTGTCCTTCAGGTATCGAAAACCAAGTATCTTTAAAGTATCGGTATCAAAAAAAATGTAACGGTACCCAGCCCTAATCGTTATTAAGATCAATCATGATTTGTACGTTGTTTATATTGTTCAATAAATAAAGCTTTTACTAATAAACGTAGCTAATACAGCTTACACAAAAACTCAAACTAAAATAAGAACTGCTCTGTTCATATGTTACTTAAAGCCACACCGCGTAGGATTTTCACTTATAAATAAAATTGAAATACTAGCATTTAATTTATGATGGATCATTTCATCATTGGAAAAATACCTCATAAATGAACAAACAAACATATGTTTTTGCTGTGATCGGCTCAGCTCTCCTAAGACATGACGGTAACTTTACCGGGAGTGGGTACGTCTCCAGCTCGTCTCCATGGAGATGTGATTAAAGTCTGTAGAATTTGATATTGCAATAGGTTAGGTCCTCATCCAAAACCATTCTTTGATTATTCTCTGCAGTAAGAGCATTTTCTGTGTTGAGCTGGTCAATTAGAGCATACTGATGACAACAGTATAGTCCAAAATGTTGCACAGTGTCCCTTTCACTTCATAATCTGACTTTTGACCCGCTTTGAACACAGAAAGCTCTTGAGGATCGGAAATGAGAATCAGTATGTTAATGTTTATTTGTGTTTTGACTTCCCAGTACTCCCTCGTCAATGAGCCACTTATTGAGCTGACGAACCCAGGCGCCAGCGGCTCCCTCTTCTACCTGACCAGTGATGACGAGTTCATCATCAAAACCGTCCAGCACAAAGAGGCCAAGTTTCTCCAGAGATTGTTACCCGGATACTACATGGTGAGACAGAGTGAAACTACGTAGGCACAGGCACTTGGTACTAGATTGCTTTAGCAAATATTTAAGGATTTTATGTATGTTATCTTACTTCATGCTCATGGCTCTCGTGTGGACAGATTGCAGAACCCAGTCTTGACCCAGATTATTTTGTCCCACTTATTTTTACACAAAAAGTTGCTTTGTAGTAGTTTCTGTAATGTTGTCCTTTATAGTAATAAGCTGAAAGTAGGTCCACACAAAGTCAAAAACAATAAAGCCCATGACAAAGTTAAAAGTACATTAGCTGCTATTGAACGAAAGGTATCTTAGCTATGACTTTTCACTTTTGAGCCATATACTGACTATTTGGAAACAAACTTTGAATACATTTGCCAACCTTTGTCATTTCTTCATGCTGCTCACTGTATTATTTTTGTGTACAATCTTCAGAACTTGAACCAGAACCCCCGCACGCTGCTGCCAAAGTTCTACGGCCTTTACTGTATCCAATCAGGAGGCATCAACATCAGACTGGTGGTGATGAACAATGTCCTGCCGCGCTCGGTCAAAATGCACTACAAGTACGACCTGAAGGGCTCCACGTACAAAAGGAGGGCGTCCCGTAAGGAGCGGGAGAAGTCCTGTCCCACATACAAAGACCTGGACTTTCAGGACATGCACGAGGAGGGACTGTACTTCGACACAGAGACGTACAACAACCTGATGAAGACCCTGCAGAGAGACTGTCGGGTAGGTTTAGCTCTACATAACGCTAACAGTTTCCACTCACGTTTGATCAGACATTACTACACACAGGGGCCTGACCTCTGCAAAGCAAACACCACGTGAGGCGTAATGTTATGTGTCATATGACGAGCTTAGAGTTGATTAGACTTGGCCTGGGAATGTACTGTAGCAAGTGTTTGTGACCGGTTTGTCGTGGTTATACAAACCTATTGCAATGTTGTCATTTGTATTGGTTTGTTATAAAACATGTCCCATAGTAAAAGTAAAGATTAAGACCTTTTTCAAGCCATACGAGCTGTGGCAATTCAACATGTTAACCTCTTAACTCTCACCTAAACCCAAGCACATTTTCTTCAGTTCGACATTACTCAAATCTAAAAGCTTCTTGAAAAAAGCATCAAAGTAGCAACAGAAACGAGAAGAAAACACACACAAAAAAGCATTAAAAAAGTAACAAAAAAACTATGAAAAAGTGGCAAAAAAACGCTATAAAAATGTACAAAAATGGGTAGAAAACACACACACAAAAAAGCCACAAAAAGTGATGAAAAAAATGGCAAAAATACGATGAAAAAGATTGTGAATTCAATCATGGCAACAATACCAGGAAAAAGATTTATTTAGCTCAGTTTTGTAATTCTTAGCTTCTTGACTGTAAACTTTTAGACTTGGGTAAAGCTGAACCAGAGAAAATGTGCTTGGTTAAGGCGGGGGTTAAGAGGTTAAATAAATAATCAGAGTTCTAAGACAGGCAAAAACAAGGTCCACAGCTGTAGCCTACCATTTACCAAAACACTCGTATTCTACATATTGATTGCATAAAATACAAGCATTTATTTAAATACAGTGTTTGTTTTTTGGAGTGGGTCTTTACAGTAAGTGGGCTTTTACTCGTTAAATATGATATGTTATAGTAATATGTTTTAACATGTTACCGAACAGTACCGGTTTTGCTCTTGACCTGAAATGTTGTGAGTGTGGCTTAAAATTATAGTAAAAGCTAATCCATTCAATCCCCGACAAATACAGTGTGTTGCACCTGGCCAGGCATCTGACTGAAAACTGATTCAAATCTGAGTGCTTTACAAGGTAGTGTTGCTGTGGTGGGTTGAGAAGAGTACTGTATATGCACATTACACACTAACCTCTTTAATAGACAGATGTCAGTGTCTGTTTTTGATGGCACTGAGTGTTTTCAACACAAAATGCTGCTTAGTTCAGTTTATCCCACTTCCAGTTACCTCCAGTTAATGTAATACGAGACAGCTCTGGATACTAAATGTAATTAAAGCTAATATTGGAGATACAGACCTAGTTCCAAAATAGGCCTCTTGTTAACAGTACGTCATTCTCAGCTCCAGATACTGTATTCTTGCGGTTCCGTTTTGTTTTCTGCGCGTGTCAGACGCTTTTACCAGTAACAGCACACACAAGTTGTACAATCTAGGACAGCCCAAACACTGCTGCAATGCACATCACTTTCCTTCCTCTGATTATGAGGTCATGCTAAAATGCAGCAACAGAAACACTGAAAACAACAGAGGACACTGGGGGCTACTGTACTGTAAATTTAGAGATGACTTAAGAAGTATAGGAACTCACTCTGCATCATTACCAGTATACGATCATCATCATACTGTGGACTGTAAAACTACTTATCACATTGTGCACATAGCAGTTGTACATTTTACACAATGCACTGACTGCTTGGTGTCGTCATTTTCAGACCTAGTTTCAAACCGAGTTTTAGCCTTAAATTCCTCCCTTAAATTCCTCCCTTGTTTGTCGAACAAGTTGAGCTCATGAGACCTAATATTGCGTTTTATGTAAGGATTGAATAACAAGGAGCAGTGCATTAGCCTATACAATTTTAATGTACGACGCGAAGTGCACTAAAAGTGTCTAATGCACTGCTCAGAGTTGTTCCCACAAACTGAAACTGTTCATTTGGGCCTGTTTGCTTTTTCTTTTTTATTCCCGGGCAGGAGTTATTTCACTTTTTAAGCCGTTTTACCTGAAGCTAGTTCCAGCTCAATTGTTTATCGTTACTATGGAAACACCAGCAGTGGAGTGATATACAATGTGATATTGCACATCCACTTACACAATGGAGACAATTCTTTCGCTTAAAACTTGGCTGTAAATACTGTTTAAGTGCCGCTAGCTTGTTAGCTTCTTCTTCGTGATCCTATTAGTGTGTATTGGTGCCTCTGACCCATAGGCAGCGAAGTTGCAATTGGGGTTTTCTGGCCAAAGACACCAGGGGGAGATGAAATACCCCCCAATCATCCCATTAACACTTGTATTTCCCCCAGAGGGACTACGAAAAGGATTTATTAAGGTAAACAAGTTGCTTAGGACTGCTTTAACCATAAACGTCATACAGTATATGTTTGTAAGGGAAGGCTATTGGATTGGTTGGACCTAAAAGAATCACTTTTATATCACACGGTGTTATAGTTTTTGCCAGATGCCTGTTCTAAAATATTTTACAGACAATCCGACTGGCTAATGATAGGTTTAGACTCTAAAGCCCCCTGTGCTGTAATCCCATTAGTTCTGCATGATGTGAGGTAATTATGCCACAGCTATTGTGTTAAAGTCCCATCATTGTGACTGCATCGTTAAAAGGTGTACAGTCACATGTGGCAGCCCTGTTATATAATAGTTTAACAAGCTTCATTACAGCAGGATTTGCTCAAAATGTCTCTGTGTGGGAAGAGAGGAACTTTGATAGTTTGATAGATATTTTTCAGCGGTGTAAGATAGATTAATGCTTGTAAGGGTGTCAGCTGTAATGAAAAGTGTGCTGCTGTTCATAAATTGAGAGCAGGCTTTTAACTTGTCAACACAATAATCGTGTCTTCTTATAAACACATGTCTCCCATTCTGGTCATTTTCTGTTTGCTCTGGAGCCGAGGGCTAAATTTAACCGGCTTCCTGATGCCGGTGCCTCTACACGTCCAGAACAACTGTTGCTTTCCCACCTGCGTTTTCCGGGAACAGGTTGCGTTCATGTTCTCTAGACGAGCAACAAATCGTCACCAACAAGAACCCAGATCAACATTATTCATTTCAACATCGAATAAAAACACATGAATGTGTTCTGTCGGGCTCTTTATTATACATTTATACATAATCATATAAAAATACAGTATGTCCTCACATAGTTTGTTTGATTTAAGATTATCTATGACAGATTATTTAACCTCTACCTGAACTGAGCACATTTTCTCCTGTTTGGCTTTACCCAAATCCAAAAGCTTCTTGAAAAAAAGTATCAACATAGCGACAAAAACAAGATGGATATGAGGATGAAAAAGAAACAAAAGAGTGACAAAAATGTGACAAAAAGCGATTAAAATGTGGCAAAAATCTGACAAAAACACAATGAAAAAATGAATATGACGACAATGCAGCAACAACATGAGGAAAAAGACCCATTTAGATGAGTTTTGTTGGTCTTAGCTTTCAAATGAGGCGTTACACTGGCCTATAGGCAGTACCCTTTTAGATTTAGGTAAAGCTGATACAAAGATCATAGCGAAAATGCTTTAAAGAGGTTAAAATGTAGTAAACCTAATAGCCTCTGTATTGTTTGTAAGCTGATAACAATCACCCCAGTGTGTTCCATAATGCCCCCATTTTTGCTATTATTGTGAGAAAACCATTTAATCTCTGTTCATTTGTGTGGACAGAGAAAACCTTGAACTTTTTGGCAGTTTGATAATTGGCCTAATAATTTCAGAGATATTAGCCATAAACCTGAGCAGTAAATTTAAAGGTAATAAATCTTAGTATTCTGGCCTCGCTCCAGCTCAGTTTGAATCTGAACGTCAGGTGAACGACGCAACCAATTCTCTTTGAATGTTTGCTGGTTATTTATGATTTTTTTGCTGAGTCACACTCAGAAAATTACACCAAACAAAAATAGATGTCACTTATACTTTAGCCCACCCAGCAACCACATTTCACTGCATGTTGTATGTGTCGTTTTTCTCGGCCGTGCCTGTAGAGGAAATACAATGCGTTTGATGCGGCAGACAATTTGTTTTTGTCACAGCTTCCTGCGTTTGCCTCTTGAGCGGGAAACAAAGTGCTCTCTAAGCACAATCTTTTCCACGAGTAAGCAACTAACCTCATCACCTCGCGATAGGCTGTGAACTACTACACAGTGAAGCACGGCTGTAATGGGGCTGAGGAGGTCATGAAAGCAAGAGAGGCTAATGTAAGAGAAGTATCTTTCCCCTGTAGATTACAGTCACCATTCACGTTTTATCAGGTGAAGTTTTAGATCATTTTAGAGATTTTCTTTTGGCCTATAGTCTTTTTGGACCGAACAGTGTAACATGATGGAAGGTGAAGAGTGGCAGGAGTCAAACACTCTTTCAGATGAACGCATACGGAGAACCTTCAAAATGAATTTGAGTGCATTGTTTCATTCCTACATTAAAGTCAGGAAGAAATACTGTAAGTAACTAAAGTTACATTGGACTATTATCTTGTTTTATATTTTGATGTTATTGGCAGAGGTGGGTAAAGTAGCCAAAATAATGATTCAAGTAAGAGTAACGTTACTTTAAAATGTTTTTACTCAGGTAGACGTAAAAAGTAGTGGCTCAAATATGTACTCAAGTGAGAGTAAAAAAGTACTGTGAGTATTGAGTAAATGTTTTACCGTTAAAGTCTGATTCATGCTTTAGTTGTGGCATAAATTCTGAGAAATTCAAAACATGAAATCCCATAAAAAACACGTATAAAGGAATCATTATGGAGAATTAAGTAAACAAAACACAGAATTAAGATTTGTCACTTAAAGTACAGAGTACAGATACTTTATTTTAATATCACTCAAGTAGAAGTAAAAGTACTGTATGAAAAAAAAAACTTGCCAAAGTACTTTAAAAAGTTGCTTAAGTACATGAGTACTGGAGTAAATGTGATCGAGGACTTAAAATCGGGGACATAAAATACCAATTTTCTTTCCGGTTATCTTTTTTCCCTTTTCATATCTCTTTCTTTGTCTGTTTTTTGTTTTATTTAAAGACAAACAAACATCTGTTGACATGTAAGTTATTTTTGTCCCTATTGCTGTGCTGAATAAATCTAATGATAATAAAGAAATAAAGAAAACAAAGGACCAGCTCTAACAGATTTTGCAGCGTGATGAAACGATGAAGACACACCAGACTTCCTCGTAATGTGTGACAGGAAAATGCTGGGTCTGCACTCTCGACTCTATTACTCCGCAGCTCCCATGATACTCCCCAAATGCCAAAACAACGCACTGCATTAATAATTCATGCAAACCCGTAAGAGAGTGACTTCGAGAGAGTGCTGTGGGTCCATAACATCCTCCTAAGTCTCAATGCGGTTCATTATTCCCCTCAAATCTTATTTACTTGAAAGGAAATTCTGTTTGGCTCATTAGTCGCCTGGAATAGAAAGATTTACACTGTGTTGAGACTTGAGCACGTGTTGTTGCACAAGACCAAGTGAAGCCAATTTCTAATGACGGTCACTGTATGTCTGCTGTCAACTATCAAGGTCCGGTGACAACAATAAGGACTATAAATCGTCCCATTGTTCTTGTTCTGGGGAATGGCCGGTCAAGTGATTTACAGAATAAAATGTACGTTTTAGTCTCTAGACCTTTTAGAATTTAGATTTTAGTCGTATAATTAATTAGCACATTGCATAATTTGAAGGTACTGGTCTTTTGGGCAGTAATTCTCTAATTCAGTTTTGTTTTATTCAGCTTAATTTGTAACAGAGACGGGTAGTACTCAGTTACAGCTACTCAAGAACAAGTACTTGTTGAACAAATTGCACTTCTTAGAGTAGTTTTATCATTATGGTACTTTTTACTTAACCTCTTAACCCCCACCTGAACCAAGTGCATTTTCTCCAAATCTTAAGTTTACTGTACAGCCTATAGGCCAGTGTAACGCCTCATTTGAAAGCTAAGACCTACATAATTAATCTAAATAGATCTTTTTCAGTTCTGTTCAGTTCAGTTCAGTTTATTCGGTCAAATTATAACAAAAGATTTACATTCAGTTAAGTATACTTCTTCATAACATAACATACAAAATGACCGAAAAGGTATAGGCTGAAGCTAATGCTTATTTTGCCTACCCATCCATCCATCCATCCATTTTCTTCCGCTTTATCCGGGGCTGGGTCGCGGGGGCAGCAGTCTCAGCAGAGATGCCCAAACTTCCCGATCCACACACACCTCCTCCAGCTGTTCTGGGGGGACCCCGAGGCGACACCAGGCCAGCTCGGAGACATAGTCCCACCACCGTCTCCTGGGTCTTCCACGAGGCCTTGTCCCACTAGGACATGCCTGGAACACCTCCCGCGGGAGGCGACCAGGAGGCATCCGGAACAGATGCCCGAGCCACCTCAGCTGGCTCCTTTCGACGTGGAGGAGCAGCGACTCTACTCCGAGCTCCTCCCGGGTAACTGAGCTCCTCACCCGATCTCGGAGGGTGCGCCCAGCCACCCTGCGAAGGAAACTCATTTCGGCCGCTTGTTTGTTTGTTTGTTTGTTTGTATACTTTATTGTCCCCGTAGGGAAATTTGTCCTCTGCATTTAACCCATCCTTCGATGCTGCTGGGGCAACCCGTAAGGAGCAGTGGTCGACGGCAGTGCCGCGCCCGGGGACCCATCTCCATGATGTGGAGCCAGGCTGATGGTCAGAATCACCTGGCTGGAGGATTCACCTATTGCACATGTTTTTAGTGGTAGGGGAAACCGGAGTACCCGGAGGAAACCTACGCAGACACGGGAAGAACATGCAAACTCCACACAGAAAGGCCCCGTGCTGGTGGGAATCGAACCCGGGACCTTCTAGCTGTGAAGCGGAGGCGCTAACCGCTGCGCTACCGTGCCGCCAAATTGTATTCGCGATCTTGTCCTTTCGGTCATTACCCAAATCTCATGACCATAGGTGAGGGTGGGAACGTAGATCGATCGGTAAATCGAGAGCTTTGCCTCCCGACTCAGCTCCCTCTTCACCACGACAGACCGATACAGCGACCGCATCACTGCTGACGCCGCACCGATCCATCTGTCGATCTCACGCTCCATCCGTCCCTCACTCGTGAACAAGACCCCGAGATACTTGAACTCCTCCACTTGAGGTAAGGACTCCCCACCGACCTGAAGAGGGGAAGCCACCTTTTTCCGGTGGAGAACCATGGCCTCAGATTTGGAGGTGCTGATCCTCATCCCGGCCGCTACACACTCGGCTGCAAACCGCCCCAGTGCGTGCTGAAGGTCCTGGTTCGTTGGAGCCATCAGAACAACATCATCCGCAAACAGCAGAGATGAGATCCTGAGGCTCCCAAACCGGACACCCTCCGGCCCCTGGCTGCGCCTAGAAATTCTGTCCATAAAGGTAATGAACAGAACCGGTGACAAAGGGCCGCCCTGGCGGAGACCAGGTTGTTTTGTTTTCCTCGCATTGTTGACATTTCTTTTTGTCATTTTTCTGTTGCTCTTTTGTGCCATTTTTGTTGCTTTTTGTCACACATTTTTGTCACCTTACTGTCACTTTTCTGTCACTTTTCTTTGTGGTGTTTTTGGGCGTTTTTGTCACATTTTTGTCACATTGTTGTCGCTCTTTTGTGGCATTTTCGTCCTCGTTTTTGTTTCTATTTTGACGCTTTTTTCAAGAAGCTTCAGTCAAACCGGAGGAAATGAGTACTTGAGTTACTTGAGTAAAAATAATTGCTAGTTTTTCCACTGCGAGTAATGTAGATCGTCTCGTGCTCCTTGCTCTTTAGAATTATATTTTGTTTCTGTGCCATTTTCTTGGAATTTTCATTGTAAATATCACAATTTCCACATGATTTAGGATGACTTACGGCGTAATTGAAAATAAATCACACTTTTTTTGCTCAGTTACCTTTTCTCCAAGTACTTTTTTACTTTTTACTTGAGTAATTGTTTTGGTCACTGCTTTTTACTTCTTCTTGAGTAAAATTATAACGTTACTCTTACCTGAGTAAATATTACTAGGCTACTTCTACCATCCTCTGATCTTTAAAAAAAACAACAGTTTCTTCATGGGCCTTTTGTAGAATAAACTAACTAAATAATCAAACAAGACATCAGCAAAGTAACTGAAGTTGTGGATGTGTTCAGGTGTAGTCCATTTGTAGTTGTGCATAGAAAGTAAAGATAGTAACTCAGTGTTTTATATTTCAGTGACAGAGTTTGAGGCGGCCTGATGTGCATGTCTCTATTCAAAATGGCAGCTTTTTGACTGAATAGACTGCGGGAGGGATGGGATGCAAATAGTTGATATGGAAACAAAAGCCGCAGTGTTTATCAGGGCTGCCCATTCAGATCAAGTGTGTCTGCGTTTAAGCGTCACTTCGGCTCTGACCTGACTTAGTGTCGAGCAGTTTTTAAAGGCACAAACTGGATTCACAGCAGTGTTTCAAAGCATATGAGAAGGAAGTTAGACAGAGGTTATTTTCTTAGCATTGCAAAACGGCATCAGTTGATTTGGGACATGGACTTACTTCCTTCCTCCCATACGTTCTCACGCTTCGTATTATTAAACATGTCTGCTGTCTTTGCTCCCTTTTTATTCAGCACAAAGTTTCGAGACACAAAATCAGTTCAGTGCACCACAATGTGACCAGTTGTCCTTCCTGTGTGACTGGCATAGTGTGACTTGAGGAGGTGGAGTAGGTGTTTGGAGTCAACACCATGCCACTGCCCCACAATGGCAGTACGTGCTTTAGTTTTAGAAAAGGCTTGTTTTCTTAAAATAATTATGGTGGATAATTATTGACTAAAACAGCTGGTTATTGTAATGCATTGTCAGGTCAAGTCTATTAAATATATTATATATTAAAATGTATAGTTTATATATTGTTAAGGATACCAAATATGTTAGACACTTTAGGTCTGATTAAAGTTTAAAAAACACCTCAATTATTACTTATCTTAAAGGGATGCATCAGGATTTTTGACATAGGGCCTCTTTTCCTAGTTACCCAGTGTGTTGTTGATTTCTAGAGATTTTACAATTTTTTAATTCATGCAGTCCTTATATTTGAAGAGTTTAGTGGTGCTAGGCTAGTGCTAGGCTAGCGCATGTCTATGGTAACTAGTAGCCAGCATCAAAAACCTCTTCAAAATCATGGGGTAGTCCTTCAAACGTTGCCATATCTGATTTGTAGAAAGCTCCTTTGTGAATTCCACGTGTAGTAATGCCGACCGCAGGTAAACAAACTACTTCAGATCCGGTAACCTAGATCACTCCGCTGCTGCGTAGCTTTCAACCAGGAAGCTGACGCTGCTCTAATATAAGTTCTTTTAAATGCAAAATGGTTATATTTCAATTATTCAGTTAACACAGACATTTATATCGGTAGTCTGGTGTTATAAGTGATTTGCCTCAGGTGCACTGTGCTTGGGTCAGGCTGATTTTAATGCAAGCTACTAGTTACCACAGACATGCACTAGCCTAGCACTAGCCTAGCACCACTAAACTCTTCAACTATAAGGATTACATGAATAAAAAAAAAAATCTCCAGAAATCAACAACACTCCGAATAACTAGGAACTGAGGCCCTATGTCAAAAATCCTGAAATATCCCTTTAACATCTTCTCTTATTACAGAGAAGGTAGTCTGTGCTTGAATAACAATGTATTGTCAAATGTGGCCCATTCCAGTCTGAGTGATAAGTATCAACCATGATTAATAATTGATGATCGTATACACAGATCAAACCTAGTACTCCCTTGTTGTTTTCTTGTGAGCAGCACAGACAAGAGACTCAGAGTCGCCTGAAGTCCCTGGGAGTGGGTGAAAGGCTCCTTACACAGGTCAATGTGTAACACTTGGCTCACTGGGGAGAAACACCTTGTTTGTTTTTGCTCAGGCCTGGTTTATGCTGTAGACAGGCTCCTTTCTACCATTCTGAAACTTAGTCGAGATTTGCAACAACCCACAAGTCACACACTGCAAACTTAGAAAAATGCATTTACCTGGATCAACTAAAACTCCCGGTGTCACGTCGAGATGCACGTCTTTGTCGAGCGGCACTGAAAGTTCCACTGTGTGTGCTCCCAATGCTAGTTTTGCCTGTAAAATGCATTAAAACCCTGTAAAAGTATGTCATAAAGGGTTTTAATTTAAAACCTTTTATGACATACTTTTACAGGATTTAAGCCTAACCCTAATCCTAACCTTAAAGGCCCTATACCTGATTATTTGATTGCAAACAATGAAAGGGGATGCCACTAAATTAAAATGTTAGTTGTGGTCCAAACCGTCACTTTCCTTATATATTTGTAGCAAATATTTGTAGCACATTTTTTTTTACAGAGACACGTTTATAGGCACATTTCATAACTTTTCAAGGTCACTTTCACAAAAATGCTAGAAAACCAGCCTGAAAGTTCATAACATACAAATGTACAATTATAATTTGATGCACGCTGTTTTCCCCACAGGGAGGACAAAATAAATTTCATTCCATTTCTAGAAGTAAAATCAGGTATAGCTCCTTTCAGGTACTTTAATTCTAAACAGTTTTAAATTAAATGCAAGTTGGAAAATGTCGACAAGCCATGTGTTTTGATGGTACATCTGTCCTATTCTATAACTACCACATAAATCTACTGCTTCTGGTGAAATGTGTTTCAAGACCAATGAAGTCACTTCCTGTTCAATGTGCAGGTCCTGGAGAGTTTCAAGATCATGGACTACAGCCTGCTGCTGGGTGTGCACGTGTTGGACCAGCACCAGCGGGACAGCAGCGAGGGACAGGCAGGGGGCGATGGCAGGAGGCCGCAGGGCCAGCGGGTGCTCTACTCCACAGCCATGGAGTCCATCCAGGGAGACGGCAAGGCGGCTGAAGTACTGAGCACGGACGACACGTGAGCACTGCCCTGGAATACTCACAGCATCTACACATATATGGACACAGCCATAGCGACGCTGATACAAACAGGCCATCACTCTGTGTGTTCACTGTGACAGGCAGAACACACCAATATAAACGCTGGCCTCTTTTACTAACAATAGTAAAAGAGCTCTGTGTGTTTGAACAGGACAGAAACAGTAGCTTTAGGATTTCATTCTCTGCTTTCTGTGAAAAGGTGATTCAGATAGTTCTGCATTTTGTCTTTTCACTTGTAACATAATCCCTTCTAAGGCTCTCTGTTCCCATTTCTTTTCACTTATAGCTTTGTCGTTACAGTTTTGCTCATATCACTAAGATGTGGTCCTATGCTTTAATGCAGCTTCCTCTTCGATGTGAACAAGCTTCCATCAAGTGTGGGCTAATAATCATCTTAACTGTACTGTGTTTCACCAAAAGTAACTAGAGGCTGTTGTGTATAATTGCAGGATGGGGGGCATTCCAGCCAAAACACACAAAGATGAAAAGCTGCTGATCTTCCTGGGAATCATTGACATTCTTCAGTCTTACAGGTATTTCAGATTGAGTGGATCCAAAATGAAACAAAATATGCACATAATCACCAACCAATGTGGCTGGTTCAGCGCGTGCCCGCACTGGGAGATCGAACCAAAAGTCACAGTGTTGCGAGCGGATTTGTCACTGTTTGCGCTAGACATTTTCCACCCAATCAAAGTCAAACCTCAAAGACCGATGTTACATAATTGGACTTTGAAGATGTGAAATGTTAAAAATCGGATGGCGGCGCAGCGTGTTGTGTGACGAGCATCTGAGATTTGATGAAGCATAAAAGGAAAATAGCAGTGTTGCATTTAAGCGTGTTAAATTGTCTCACAACATATTTATTTATTTTTAGGTTAATGAAGAAGCTGGAACACTCATGGAAGGCACTCGTGTACGACGGAGTGAGTAGATTTTGTTTCATTACATTTATCTACTGTTTATCTGCCTTTCAGCATCGCCACATGAAAGCTGTTGCTTCTTAATAAAAGCTCTATTTTTGTGTGTGTCTTTAGGATACTGTCTCAGTGCATCGGCCCGGGTTTTACGCCACCCGCTTCCTCAAATTCATGAGCACAAGGGTGTTCAGGAAGAACCAACGTGAGTGTGTAGAGTGTGTAGTTAAGGAGGAAGAGATGTTACAGGGTTGTTACATGTAGTTTCCTTTGTGATATAAAGGAAAGGGGGCTGGTCTGGGATTTGGCCTGGATCAAAGCTATTGTTTAATTTAAGACTTTATTTTATGATCATGGCTCGGTTCCAGCGCGCTGCATTCAGGTGGGCTGACTGTTACCTTGAGCATGCACTCATCTTAAGCATAAAGAAACAGGATTTAGTTGCAGATTGTGCACTTTACAATTACTTTGTGAGTTTTATGCACAGTTTTGTTGACATAAATTTGAAAAACATTCTTGAAACTGAAAACTGAGTAAAAACTGAAAATGAAAACTATGAAAAAAAAAAAATTGTATATAATCTATTTATAGGATGTGTTTTTAGAGATTTATTGAAAGACACTAAAATTCTGTTGAGGATTGAGCTGCATTTGAGGACACAAGCACAGGTTTCACCATCCCTCATTTGAAAGCTAAAAACCCCCCGCACGCACGCACGCACACACACACGCACACACACAAACACAAATAAAAGGGAGGGGAAAATCCATTAATATACATTTATTCATTTGTCTTAATATTTCTGTGTGTTTCTCACATGAGCAAAGCCTTTTTCTCTATAATTTTGTGACCCAAATAACACATCGTGCACAACAGTTATTTTGGAAGAGGAACTTCTGAAGTAAATTTACAAAATTTCACTGCAATGTTTCGTGGAACTAGGGAAGGGGCACTTGAAAGCTTGAAATGTTTAGTTTCCAACATATTGTCTCACTATCACTTTCTGTTCCAAGTTATGTCTGAAATTCGGCGATATTGTAGATGCAGAGCATGGGGTTCAAAATGCACTGGTAGAGTCCCTGTTTTTGGTGATAGGATCTGGCAACCCTAAGTGTGGGGTTCATTTAATTGTCTAATTGGATAAAAAGCAAAACATAACTTTTATATAATATAACTGTTTCCAGTAAAACCAATATTTGATTTTAACGTCTACCACAGATCTGGGGATTGAAATAGATCATGTTCATGAAACGTTTCAGAACTATTGACTGGACACATATTTGTCAGTGTTTGAATCTAAATATAATGAACCCCTTAACCCCCGCCTACACCGAGCACGTTTACTCCAGTTTTACCCAAAGAAGAAAACTTCTCGGCTGGAGAGTTTACAGCCTATAGGCCAGTGGAACGCCTCATTTGAAAGCTACAAAATTGATCTAACCTGATTTTTTTCCTCGCGTTGACTTTTTTTACCTTAACTTTTGTCTCGTTTTTTGTCACTGTGTTGACGCTTTTTTTCAAGAAGCTTTTTGATTTGGGTAATGCCTCAATACCAGGATAATAACTGGAGAAAATGTGCTGGGTTCAGATGGCGGTGAAGAGGTTAAATTAAATGTACTGTATGGAGAGGTCTCTAATTCTTCAGGGTTCAGTGATTAGGTTGGTCTCCACACTCTGGACACACTAAACAGTTGCACATGACAAAGTAAGTAGAAGGTTGCAGTGGCTCTTTTTTTTTTACTCTGAGAAACACGAACGATGAAATCCATGAGTGATTGATTTAGCTTGTTTCATGCTGACTGTATAAATGTGGTATGTGGAGCCTAAAACGGATCATCTGCAGCAAACGCATAACAGTCTATCTTCAAGTTGCAGTGTCAGACAGAACTGTCTTGTAACTGTTCTAAGTAAGGAATGGTGAGAAGCAAAAAGATTGTCTGCAAAGGCACAGGTACTGTCTCATGTCACAATAGAAACTATAAAATACAGTGCCCAGACCAGACTAAACTGAAAGACTTAATGTTGAACTTTTTTGAATGGCCTCTTACTTTTAACAGCATTTGACAGGCAACTGAACCTTTGCAAACTGTATTTTCTATTACAATCTTAATTTGGTATTTATCTTTTCTTCTTTCTTTTTTTGTTCTTGAACTTGCAGCTCTTCGATTCTCCCCTTCAAAGAGAACGCGCACGTCTATCCCAGCTCTGAAGTGTTCGTCGCATGAGATTCTCTCATCCCAGACGGATGAGAGGATTGAAGAGGACCAGAGAGACCGACTGGGAGGTGCGCGCAGCCTGGCCAGCCTGGACGGACAAGGTACAGCAACAACTTTACATAATCCATCCTGAGTAAGCTAAGCAGAAGTGATACACCCTTCCTCTACAATAGTATGAAGAAGTCATGTGACCAGTGAGTGAACTTTCTCACTGTTTTTTTTGTTTTATTAGATTGCAGTAATTCGTAACACACGCCCTTCAAAAAGTGTCACCTTCTTCCTCATTTATTATAATGGGTTAAACCATAGTTAACCCATTAAAAAAAATCCCAATATGGACATTTTTTTTAGCCAAATGCTTTATTTACCTTATTTTTCGGACTTTAATTCGCTCTGGAGTATAAGTCGCACCAACCTTGGCAGCTACCTGGGCATGGAGACGTAACTGCACCGTTTACAAGTCTCTCCCGGCATCACGTTGTTCAAGCGCTCATTTGCAAACTCGTTCCTCTCGCTGTGGCCATCTAGCTTTTAGCCTGCGATTAGCTTTTTTTTTTTTCTTCATTGCAGTAAGGGATACCTCCTCTTTTCACCAATCCCTCACAAGTGTCTTGCTCACTCAAAACTTTTTTTTCTCCTGCTCGATTACCGTTTTTTAAATCTTCATTGGTACAGGAGTAGCAGATACTGGTACACAAGCCGAGAGCGCCCTCTAGCGTTTGTCATTGTGAATATAACAAACATGTGAAATTATGTATTTTGATATATAAGTCACACCTGAGTATAAGTCGCACCCCCTGCCAAACTATGAAAAACAAGTGCGATTTATAGTCCGGGAAATACGGTATATGACAGTGGTTTATTTTCAGTACATGCAGTGGATGTCTATTATTGGGAAACACTGTACTAAGAGACACGGGTGTGGCTCGATGTGAGTTCGACTGACGCAACTGTCTCTCTTCTCAGCGGTGTTCGGGTCATACCTGCGCCCCGACCTGGTCCCTGCGAACCCCTGCTTTTATGAAGGCTCCTCCGTGGGAACCATTTCCACCTCCTCCATCTTTGTCAACGTGGACAACCAAACAGAGGAGAGGTACAATACCGTCAAGCATGTTTGTCTATGGATGAATATGTTTTACTTTGGCTTGACTACGTGTGCGTGCGCTAACTTCTAAAGCAGTAGAGTAAACACGACATGGAAACAAATGCACACAATGGAAATGTAAACACGCTCAGTCTGTGGTGACCGAGTTCTGCGGGTGATTTACATGTTTTTACATTTTGTTTTGCAGGATGGTTAGTTATACATTTTGGTTATATATAGGTCATATGGTTGTTGTTCCCTCTTGTTTCTTACTTCTAATCTAAGTGTTAAACTAGCGAAACCAATGGAAGAGATAAACATGATTGCCTGTCTTATGAATGTTGTGTTAAAAAAAAAGAATCCTAAAATACACACAGGCCTCCTGTTAATACTCAGCCCATTTGCAGTTACATGGCCACAACAGTAACACAGTGGACACATATTACTTTTGGACACAGTTTTCATAAGCAGTTTTCCCATATATCTGTGTCCCCTGTCGCCCATAGACATATTAAAGATCGGAGATATAACTCATCCATGGTTTGTTTTGCCCTCACTGTGCAAGGCACTATAGGGCGGCCCCGCCCCGCTCTTCATCAGTCACCTGCTGCTGGCCTGACATGGTTCTGTCAACTGTCTCCATTAATATTTGAACAGCAGCTTTGACTCTTCTATTCTGCCTATTATTGTACTGAAAAGACTTTGGCAGACATGCGGCGCGAGAAAGTCTTTCAATACAGCGACATCATGCGTCACAGTGTCTCATATTACACAACATCTGTTCAATGTTCCAATCCTGTCGTGTTTATATGTTTATATGTCTCTTCTTTTACCAGGCGGAAGCCATAAAAAGTATAAACACACTACTTGCTTATTTCTCTGTCAGTGCCATTAACTAAAAAGAAAATCTTATATTTGGTGGCCCTCTAGTGGCTGTTTTGTGCCATATAAAACACAAATAGACACTTGTTTTATATACTGTGGCCTTAGGACAGCAGGTGAGGAAAGGGGTGAAGAGTAGGGAGATCCATTTAGCAAACTGTCGATTCCAGGCCTCGAACAGAATATTGTCCTGCCATATGTGCAGGAGCCTAAACCCCTACTCATTTTGATCAATGGCTATATCACATTGTAAGACACAAAACAATGCAGTTTGAAAGTAGAAAGGAAAAATAATAGAATAAAACTTGTGAGTGAGTCTTTGATTGTAAGACTGATGTTTGCTTCAGAGTAGGTTTTTGAGAGCAGGTAACGAAAGAAATATGATATCTTTTGACTTTCAAGTTTTGGTGCCTGTTGGTCCAGGGACAGCACTAAAGAAAGTTACTTGGTTGTTCCAGCGCAAAGAAATGATACAAATTTAACCTCTTAACCCCCAACTGAACCGAGCACATTTTCTCTAGTTTCCCTAATCAAAAATATGATTAAAAAGTGAAAAAGCAAAAAAGGAGCCACAAAAAGAGTGGCAAAGAAGCAATAAAAGATCAACAAAAACATGGATGTCTTATGCAGGAGAAGTTTATTTACCATCGGTGCAGGACCCGGAGACATGAACTCGAGACATTGCGCTAGTCCTACCATTCAAGTCTCTCTATGCTTCCACAGAAAAGGGACAAATACCCTCTCAGAGCGTCATACTGATATGCAAGAGTCTGAGCTCCACAGTCAAGGCTATGACAGAGATTACAGAGTACAGCCATACTCAGTATGATAAATAGCGATTTAATGATATCCTCTAACGTATGCCAGAAAAGCAACAATAACACAATACAAAAGCGACAAAAGCACAACTTAAAAAGTGACGTGAACATGGCGAAAGTGCAATAAAAAAGCGTGAAAAAGCAAGGAAAAGATGCGATGAAGAAAGCGCCAGAAATCAGACACATAAGAGACAAAAACACAACAATAATGCTTAAAGAAAATGTGACAAAAACGCAGTGACAAAAAAGTCTGACAAAATCAGTTTTGTAGGTCCTAGCTTTCAAATAAGGTGCTACTCTGGCCATTTAGATTTAGGCAAAGCAGAACGGAAGAAAATGTGCTTGGTTAAGGCTAAAACCGGCTAAGAACGTTCTGTTTTCTGGTTCATTTTTGTATCAGTATCAAAAACCATGTTACACCTTGTTCACCTTATTGCTATTGCCCTACTTAAGACCACAGAAAACACAGTACACAAAAAACAAACTTGAAAGTAAAAAGTTGCTTGCTGTGTGATATAATTACTCCTGGAAGTACAATAGGTTGCATTCATGATTTAGAATGTGATGATGTCAGGTGGAGAGCAGGGGCCAATACAACTCTATGGGAGTTGTACAGTTTTTGTTAGAAATCCCCAAAAGAAAATTGATGAATGATTTTCCTCATCAGTATTTGACAGTTATGATATTCACAAACCTGACATATTACTGTATTTTTATGCCTGAAAGTCCTTTCTACGGACCAACATCACGCTCATTTTTTGGAATATCCACTGCTGGACACCTTTATGAGGAAATAATTAGACATTGCTGAAAGAGGAGACAATGAACTTTGAGACATGTGTTTCATGTGGATTTTTCCAGTAATGACGGAGATATTAACCTAAAACTAAGACCAAAAAAATCGGCAGTTCACCGGTTATCATAGTTACCGTCCGGCTCCAATTTAAACCTGTTCAAAATGTTGTCTTGTTACATGAATGCAACCTATTACATCAAAAACACACTCATGCACATGTGACTATGCTGAAATGTAAACCCGCTCCTGTGTATTTGTTTATCGCTTGCCTGATATAAAGAAGTTCATATAGTTTCATATTTTTACTCAACCTCACCATCATTCCCCTCAGAGATGACGTTGGCTCCAGCTCCACGTTCACCCTGGAGGACAGCGCCATCTGCCTGACCTCAGAGCAGAGCACCATGGACGTGGACATCGACAGAGATGATGGGTCGGTGCTCGATGTCTACCTGGTATGTAATTGTCTGTTTTCTGAGATTAAGTTTTGTGTGCACGTACGTAATCCTGAAACCTCCTGTGTGTTTCTCTTTCAGTGAACTTGCTCCTCTAACGGCCAATCATCAGACAATCTGCATGTCGGCACAAAGGCCACAGTTTCTCCAATTCCAGTGCTGCTAGATTCATGTTGCCACTCATTTTTGCCAAGAGAGGAAACACTTCAATGGACTGAAGAGAGAAGTAAATCCATGGCTATCTGGACCTATGTGACATTCCATTATGTTGAATGAGTTGAATAGCGCCTTTAGAGCATGCATTTACTCTGTGCCATTAGGTTTTTATACGTGTATGTTTATATGCCCCATTGCAGAGGTTAAGCTGTACTGTAGCTGTTACAGTGCACATCTTTTTGTTTTCCTGCTGAACATAGCTAGGAATGAAAGACACTTTTAGAGTTTACAGCTGCTTTCATCATCACCACGAAGGTTTACGAGATGTGACAACCGTCGTGGCCCATGCTTTCGTGTGGGACCCCGAAGAAACACGCCTGCTGAAGCCAACAGTAGTCACAAGACACTGGAAAATGTATCGAGGCCAAAGTGTGTGAAGCAGCAGGCCCCTCTCTCCCCCACTGCTCTGGTTTCTTGTGCTGGATAAAAAACAGAACCTTGGCTCTACACTGAAGGACTAGTTACTGCATTATGGACAGAGTTTGATCAATTTGCCATTTACAAAGGCACTTTTGACAGCCCTCATGGTTACTGTAAGATTAGCACATTCAGTACATTGCTTTGATGGGTGGTCTTCTACCAGATCTATGAGCTCATCCCTTGGTGTGTACAATGCACTTTTACTTTTCCAATTACACACCATAGTGTCATTCAGAGGCAAGTAGTCTCTTGATGACAAGAGTATCGTAGATCATTCTGGTGAATACACATTGTGCTGTTTCTCAGGATAACAAGTGTGTCCTCTTCAAGAAAATATGACCCAGCCAATGCTTATGTCCAGTCATTGCAGAAAATAATTTATTCTGTAAATTTAAATATTCCTTCTTTCTGAATCTTAAATCTTTGAATGTAAAAGGCAATGCATATTTATAGAGAAGATGATATAAATAAACTACGACTCAAACAGCTGTTTTCGGAGCACTTTGTTGGCACTTCAGAATCACTCTTGATGTTTGTGTAACAATTTTAATGTACAGATTATTGTCAAACTGCAGTACATTTAGTGCAAATAATAACACTTTTGATGTACAAATTAGAAAGATACCGAACATGTAATTATGGCGATATTAAAATGCTAACTGCGACTCCTTATAATCATGAAGAGAGACAGTTATGTCTTTATCGAGCTGTAATAGATGGCTTGCCACATACAACATAAATGCCCGCACTAAGGGGTAAGAAGCACAGGCCTGATCAAATGAGGTAAAGTGAAGTGAAATGTCTTTGTCCCCGCAAATGACGAAGCTTTTAAATGCACGTCTACTGTGAGAACCAGGGTCAGTGTTGGACCTGGCGTCAAAGGCTCCAGGGGCTGCTTCATCAGTCAATGATCTGAGATGGTGCGACGCTGCTGTTGCGTAAAATAGTGTTAAAGAGTATGACGACCTTAATTAACTGCACATCATCAGTAGAAGAGAGCAGTTCAGTCGCACACAATTATAAAGTGGGGAATTAATTCATGGCGAAGAAGATCCTGGGCAGCCAAACATTGTTTAGTAAAAATAAAAGAGATTTTTTGAAATATCAATTGCAAATGATTTGTATTAAAAAGGACACTACAACTGGTCTATCAGTGCTGGCACCGATACGATAATCTCAACAAGTTTTCTCAATATGCTCCAGGTCTTCTTGGTCCATTACCTGTCTGCAAGTTCAAGCATTAACAGTCAATTCACATTTCACACTGATAAAGTAACATTGTTTCTGTACAATACGCTGTGTCCATGGTACTCTCACAAAGCTGCTTAATCTACTGTAGAAAATCTAAACCCTCCAGGGAAACAAGAGGGGATGGTCTGCCTCTCTGCTTGGACACTTTGCAGTTATTCATCTCTTGCACTGTAGTTATTGTAGCAGCAAAACAGACAGATGTAATACTAATGATTTAAGCAAACCCCAAACTCAGAATTTTCTATAATTATATAAAATATACAAAACAATTTACAAAAGCAAATATGGTGGTAGCAACCAGTCAAAAATATTTAGAAATTGTCTAGATACAAAGAAGCGTGTGACCAGGACGATGGGATTAAAGCCTTATTAACTTCTGTAGCAGAAATCCAGACACAGCTGATGTGGCCTGCTCTGACTCAGACGCATGACTCATGTAGTCGCTGACAGCCAGAGCTGAACCCGTCTCCACTCCACCTTTGATACAGTCCTAGAAAAAACAAACTGTGCTGAACTGTGCTGAACATATTTTATGAAAAGCAAAGTAGTGCCACTTTCTGTAGCATATAACATTTATTTCTCAACTAAGATTTACCTTTATGTCATCAGAAGAGGATGGGATTCCCAGCAGTTTTTTCTTGCACGTAGGAGGTGAAGCGTTTAAGGAACTTGGGATATTCTCTTTTGGCCACTGCTCTAAGAACTGAGGCTGGGGCCCAGCCACCAGGGTTTACTGCAACAGAAAAGACATTTCACTCTGAATTACATCAATACAAGATAATATGACTGCATGATACTGTATACTACTAAGATCTCACATGATGAGATCAATACAGGATGATCTTATCTTATGTGACAAAGCACTCACCGTTGGCAACATAAGTGATTTTACAGAGGATGTTGTCTCTGCTAATTTCTTTGTCTCCCTCTGGTGGACTGACCAATGTTTGGCAGATCATAGCAACATTGATTTTGGCACGAACACAGCGGTTGGTTGGCTGAAAGAAAATGAACATGGGAGTGGTTTGTGAGCACAAGTCAAAAGATCTTTCACAGATGATCTCGTGAGGTGTAGTTATAGGGACAACACTACATAAAACTCAGAGAATAGTCATGGGGCTTTAGAAAAGAGCGGTAGTTACAAGGGCATTCTCGTGGTCCACTGAGAAGTTGCAGACGAGCCACGTGTCTGGGTCGTTTTCATTTGTTGCTAAGATTTTCCTGATGGCCGACAGGTATAGGACGTCCCGCTGAGAGGCAGGCCAAACTCTCTGAAACACAATCAGTCACTTGTTCATAACTCGTCAGGCGATATACAAAAGAACTTTTAGAAAAGGTCAAGTATTACCTTGTGTGTCTGATACACGATGACGGCATTATCTGACAGTGTTTCCACAACATTGAAATTTTCTATAGTGGCTACAGACAAAGGTGAGAGTCTAGTTGAAACAAACAGCCAGAGCATGTTGTCATAAATAAACGCTGTTTACTTTAACGGGCGACTTACTCTCCCAGTCCATTCGAACAGACGTGTCCCAAAAGTAGTGGCAGACTTCGTGGCCTGTTACACCTTTCACAGAATGCGTCGCTTTGAGGGGATCCAATACAATACCATTCTCTTCCACCTCTCGTCTGTAAACCTACAGCGCAGGAAGATTAAGAAATGAAATATCAAGGAGACTGACAGTGATACAAAGAAAATAAATATATGAAAATGAGCAATCTTCACCTTCATCTCTCCCTCCTCGATCACCAGCTGCCAGTTGGCATCACCGCCCACGTCCTGAAGGGAGTAGGTCATGTGATTCTGCACCATCTCCTCCACCTGACAAAAGGCGAATCAGTATCTTCAACATAACTGGATTAACATCTGTTCTGCTGCTCGAAGGCCAATGAACAGAAAAGCTGAGGGCGCTGGCACGGAGTAAACAAATATTCAGGCAAAGGTGGGGTTTGTAATGTAGAATAGGGCTGCACAATTTATCGCGATGTAGGTGATACAAATATATCGCAGGAAGCCACAGTAGTATCGCATAATCCCTGAGAGGTCTTCCAACGGAGGTTTACACATTTTGTTGACACAGCTGTAAATACAAAAATGTGCATATCATCATTTGCCTAATTTTGTATTACTTCAGCCGTTTTTTAATGTATTTTTTTTTGTTTAAATCTTGTTTTGTTACAATTTGACAAAAAAGTGTTTCTCGGTTTCTTGTCTAAATTGTAATTTTATGCAACTGTGAAGCACGTGTGTATAAATCACCGAATATTCAAGACAATTATCGAATATTGCAGTTTTTCTTCATATTGTGCAGCCCTGATGTAGAAGCATGTTAATGAAGAATCATGCTTCATATGACTTGGGTATTATTTCCGGTATTAGACCATAGACTGTAAATAAAGAATGGACTGAGGGAGCGAGGCTTAGCTAGCTGAAGCTCCTTCATGCTAGCAATTAGGCTGGGTTTTTGGAGCCACCTCCATTATTTAAAACATAAATGGTAAAAGGATAAAAATTAGGATGATGTTGCCAGGAGCGGCGCCGCCACTAAATCAAAGGAGCACAGTTAGCTCCAGTAACATTCCTCGGACGTTTAACATGAAAAGGAGTGAGTAGGACAGGTTTAGTTCTTAAAGGACAGGGTATTGTCCGAGGCCCATTATGATGTTAATGCGGCTGTGCATCAGAGCGCGCGCTCGGCGACAGCAGGAGTAGGGCTGAGCCTGACTCCAGGGTTATTATTACAGTCATAATACTAAATTTGATCAATGAGCTGAAGTTAGACGGATGTTATTAAGTCAGACTCTGCTCCTCTGGCTCTGTGCATAAATCAGAGGTTATTATTGTGCACTTTTGATACAGTGACGTGAGTGCGGCTGAACATAAAGCACAAGAAAAGAGCGAGTCCTCCAACAGCGAGACAGAGTCTGGACGAGGAAATTAGGCACAACAGCGGAAAAAAGTCAACTTAAGTCACGAGCTGTTGCCGAGCTTCTCTCAAGTCATGGACATCCGTCTGATAATCAGCTCAACTTTAACATTAACTGTGTAATAGCGATGGAGATAGAAGCGGCTAAAGGATAGGTGAGAGCACAGAGCCACACATTCACGAGGAGCTGCTCCTCTGGCCACACGTCCTCCCGGGGTTGACAAAAAACTGTCTCACGGAGGCTCCTCGGTGCGTTTTATTTTTTGTGAGCACCCCAAAGAAAGACCTCAGCACCCCCTAAGCATACCCTGGGACAAATCGATGTTGCGCATGTTGGAGGTCAGACTGACAAGTTTGTGTTCAATAATGACGGAATTTTGGAGCACGGAACTTCTGGAACCAGCTGCTATTTCCTTATGGTTACAGGAAGAAGTCGGCCACAATTAGTCCATTCTTAATTTTACAGTCTGTCTACAGTATGTATTAGACTTGGTTCACAACATAAACCTTCTGTGGGTTTAAAGCTCTGTAAAACACTTCAACATTCTACATAGAGTATTAGGCTAAGACAAGTTTAACAAAGAGAAACAGAAAGCATCAATAAACTAATGTTACTGTTGTAATGTTAGTGAAGCGTTGTTATTCACTCATACAGCGACAAACTGCATTTCTCACAGCTGTAATTGCATCCTCAATCAATGAGCAGAAACGGAAAGCTCCAGCAGGATCCTGGGGAGACTGGTTAGTGGACATTTTTGTGCTTTTTTTCATGCGCTGGTTATTAACGGTGGAAATCGTGGGCAGATGCATCCCACTGACTGAGAGCCTCTTTGGTGACTGTACCTGTGCGCTGAATCTGTGTATGTCATCTGACGCACTGAATAACTCAACGGAGGACAGGGAAGAGGAAAAGCTATGAGGCTGCACAGCAGAGAAAGACAAAGAAAGAAGAATATATAATAGACAGGATTAAAAAAAAAAGAGCTTGATTTTGCAAACACTCACAATATGTATACACCATGTTCATCAACAGCGAATATTTTAAATCTATCACACACACAGATAACAGATAACAGACGGGGCACCTTGGCAGATAACCGATGTGAGCCGATGGAGGAATAAGGGTCTACAGCAGGAACCGGAGTTATTCTTCTGACTTTTTCAGAATGGCTCTGAACAAAAAGGAAGAAATTTAGGAAATTAGCGCTGATATATTGAAAACATTGTTAATGACATAGACATAAATATTGCACTTTCTATCCTTGACAAGAATTCCAAAGCTCCACAGTCGGCAAATTGACTGAAATCTGATTCTGCACAAACGTCGCCACCGATCTCTTGCTCACAGTTCATTCGTTCATTCATAAATCCTCATCTGCTTACCTGCTCTTCGATCTTGTCTTGTCTGTCCAATTCTGCTTCCACTGCATCAAAAAACTCATCCTCGTTAATAAGACTATTGGGGCCCTCCTGAAGGAAAGAAACAGGAAGAGGTCAGCTGTATTCGTGCCATTGCAGACGCTATGCTACATTAAAGGGTTCAATGGACAAAAACAAAAAGAATTTAAACGCTGACTTGCCTCATAGTCTGGACCTCCGTAATGAGATTTCTTCTTTAGCTCATTCATGGCACTCTTGTAGGCATCTTCTAGTCTCCTCCTTTTCTCCAACTCCTGAGAACAATAAAAAATAAAACAGATTAAAACAATAAAACAGATTTGTGCCTTTTTGCAACATTGAAATAATTCATTACTATTCCAATGCAATCTGAGGCGACAGACCCACAGCTATAAAAAGAGACGAAAAACAACGCATTATTCACCTGTGGGTGGAAGTCAACAGGTTTTACCTAACGCGGTTATTTGTTGCCAGAGGCAGATGGCATTCTTTAGAGAAAATGAGACACATCAAACTGCAGCTGAGCAAATGCAACTGATTTTAAACGTATTATCTGAAATAATCCTGAAACACAGCCGAATGCCTGATGAGAGCGTCATACAAGTCAATCTAAAATATGAAGCTTTAAAAGGTAAAGCCCGACACTGGTAACTAACTAACCAACAGTGACCCTGAAGTATGCAATTACACAACAGATATAGATAACTCTGACGCCAAAGGAATACAAAGAAAAACTGTATCCGTAACATCTGGATGTCTGAGCAAAGGCCTGCGATTAGAGACCTACTTTAAAGAAGCGACTGCACGTCTGAAGAGGGATCCAGCTCTGAGTCTGGCATTTGAGAGACTCTTTCCTCCATTTCACGGAGTTCGCTGACGGCTTCCAGAGACTGCGCCAAGAAGTCATTTTCCTTCTGTGTGTAGCTGATCCACATTAGCTGTTACACTTCAACCTAATAACTGATAAGGCTCAGGTAGTCACACTCTCTGTCCTGAGTCTGTGTGTGTTTAGGGTTGGGCAGCACTCCCCGTCACAAAGAAATAAAACTGGTTTGGCAAGGTTTGAGTTTTGTGACGAAACAAGCACGAGTGAAGAGTGTTTATTACAGAAAAAATGTGGGATTGTTTAAACAGTTGCTATTGTGTATTGCAATCCAAATTCAATCTAATTTTAGAAAAAGGTGCAGTCATTTCATCTATAGAAATAGCAACTTTCAATCAGAAACCAAATCACCATAGTGCAGAGCCTCCTAACATGTGGCTGTGGACACTCCTAATGTCACGTCAACTCAGCATTAGCCCTTTGATTCACTGTGTATAAAGCTGTATACAATACCTTATCCAGTCTTTTCTGCCAGCTGTCTTCTCGTTTCACCATGAGTTCGATACAATGGGACATAGTGGACAGGATGCCTGCTGTGGTGGCTTTGAAGGTAATCGCTTCTCCCTTAAAATCTATGCCATTATCACCTTTGGGACTGGCAGGGGCAAACACTAGGAAAAAAACACATGCAGAGCATAGTTCTAACAACAAATGTATTATGTACATATATTAAATAATAGTTTATCACAGTCTCACATTTCTCTTTGCTGCCGTTGTTGTTGTGATTGCACTCAGCGTCAGTTCTTGATGTGGCCGGAAAGTCATCCTCATCCTCATCCTCTTCAACTATCATTTAAAACCACAAAAGCCCGTCATTATTCCTGCTTTCTAAAACTACCACCAACGCCTTTCTACACAGTATGGCTTACCTCGGTCTCTTTGAAATTCATCTTTAGAGACGGCATCAGCGCAGGAATCAAAAAACTTCTGCAGAGTGTCCACTTGACGACAAAGGATATCCCGAAAAGTTTCCATCTCGGCCAGTTTCTCTCGTAACCTGTGACCCTTCTGAACAAAGCATCATTTTTGACTCATTATGATTGCTGTAACCCACATTATGCACAGTATAGTGCAAATAGTAGATTTCACCTTAAAGGAGGATGAGGATGTGGCAGATAAGGCACTTGCTGCTGATGTAAGTGACAACATTGAACCATGACGTCTCAAAGAGGTTTCAGAGCCATAACCAGATTCAGCCTGAAACAGAGGGAGATGCACGCAGATGTCAGCAAGTGTCATTTGGATATAAATGTGCAAACTGCACACAAAGCAATGTAGCCAAATGCAATAATGACCATATCAACACAGCAGAACATTATTTTGTTATTATGTTGTCCATTAACAAAACCACATTCTAGTGTTAATTACAAAAAACAACTTAGAATTAAAAAAGAACAACATGCAGCACTGAGTCCCTGGTTAGTGTAATAAAAAAAATGACATTTTAAAATACTGGAGTTAGCATTGACTGATCACAGCTCTTTTTATTTATTCTTTCGTTTATATTGTTTTATTACCTTGTAGGAACAAACAGGGCAAAATGTTTGATTTTGACATTTGATCACAATCACATCACAACTCAACATTTAGAGAAACTGAGGAGCCGTGTGAAGACTACATCTGTGAGTCTGTGAGTCTGGATGCATCAACAGAAATCTATTTAAAACATAAACTTACTTTTAATCAACTTTCTGATCTGTCAAGTGGTATTTAAATATTTAGAAAAACTGTTAAGCATGACATAGAACAGGCTGGTCCGAATGGTTACGGGACTCATGCAAACAGTGCAATACAGAATACACTAACAGCAGATGCAATACAAAGAGAGCAATGACAGGTCATAGATCATAAGAGTGCCACAGTGGAACTCTCCGGCAGTGAGCAGGCAGCAGGCTCATGCTGATGCCCACCATTGGGCCAATCCCACAGCCAAAGCAGAGCAGCACGCTGCTGCAGTCCTGACGGATTACTGGTCCAAACATGGCCCTGATGCTCCAAACACACAACGCTGCCGTTTCCCTGGACACACCTCCCAGACAACACAAAAGCAGAGATGGACAAAATCCCCCAGGACCAGAGGGATTGGTGAAGTGTCCGCTTGGCCTGACGCTGGCAGAAGACACAACTTGCGGTACGCAAAAGCATGAGAAAGCCCCAAGAAAGAAGTCTATTCTCCGCTGAGTGGATAAATGTGGTTCTACTCACATAGATGGAGCCAGACACAGACATACGGGCAGTACAGTCCTGCTGCGCACACACATCCACAGAGCACACACCCTGTTACATGAAACCTTCTCCTCTTGACGCTCTTTATGTCCAGCATCCATCACCGAGAAAGCTCTCATCATTATGCGTGGAGGCAGAGAAACACAGGCAGCCTGCACATGTGCATAAGACGCAGCTATGGCTGTCTGGGCTGTTGCTGTAAGAAATCAGTCAAGTGCTAAATAGGTGGGCGATTGAAGCAGCCCACAGTCCAGCAGGATCAAGAATTACAATAGAGAGAGAGTCAACAATTGAATGATCTTCAAGGGTTTTTCCTTTACATTATAATCTATACTGAGCTTTGAAGGTCTTCAGAGATGTATCCGTTTCTCCCATTCTGAATTACATTAATAATGTAGCAACTTTATAAAGTAATCCATTATGCAGTGAGAGTAGCACTTAAAAAAAAATCACACTGTTTAGTACCACCGACACAAACACGCCTACGTGAAAAAATAAAACACAAACTCTTTTCCTGAACTGCCCAATTAATGATGTACTAAAAGACAGGCAATTGTTACGTTTATACTGATAGGTTGAGTCATATAACACTTGCTGCTTTTTGAGGTCAAACTGAACTTTCAACTGTTGAATAAGATTAGCTTCAAAAAGCTGTGCTGATAATGTAACCAACTGATTTGCAGTGAAGGCAAACTGCAAGTCCTCGTCTGTCCAGATGGGAGCAGTGCAGGCTAGAGCCACTGCAGTGCTGCAGCTAGTGCTGCATTCCCCTCAGGTTACTATAGGTCAAACACAAACAACCCCAAACACTCAGCCGTAATGGCTAAATGTGCAGTGTTTCACCAGCCGTAACAATCCAACATGAGTTAACACAAAAGCACCTATAAGATACTACAAATGATTAAATTATACTTATAGATGGGGGCATTTTTCAGGGACAGGTAAACTACCTTCAAGAAAATGTTTCATAGTGTAACATCCATTCATTTTAATTTTTTAAATATATATATATTTTTAAATACTAATCAACCAAATAAGAAAATGTGAGCGTAGTTTTAGTTTGGACCTATTATTTATGACATGATGAAAACAACGTAATACACATAAACACACGGAACAATAAGAGTGCTGACATTCTTGCAACGGAGCAGCTGTCTCGGCCTGGTCTCTGATGCCGGGGATACCCACTTAAATGCAGCACTTTTCAGATTCCTCACATTCCCGAGAGAGGGGTCAGAAGACTCCCTGTCCCACCACCACCACACCCAGCCCACTGAACAAACCCCGTCTGCCCCACTCTCCAGTAAAAACACCCCGCGTTTGTTAATATGCTGTTACTCTAACAGCATTGTACATTAGCATTATTCTAATCTTTAAAATACTTTTGGGACCATAAAGTCAAAGCCTAAAATAACAGCAAACGCAATTGGGGTTGAATTTTGCGACTTAAAAATTCAACCCCAATTTTGGAGCACGTGCAAAAAACACCGGGACTTGTGGCCAAATAAACAAACAGATAAAATGCTACCAGCAATGCACAAGAACAAATGTGTAGTGAGGACAATTTGAGAATGAGTCCGGTTAAAAGCCGTGTGGACTTTCAAAACACAGAGGACATCATGACCTCAGTGGGTGGCATTTTGAGGTTTCTACAGAGAATGAGCTGCAGTATTTAAAAAACCTAGCCCGGAGCAACCTTTATCTGCAGCAAAAGGTAAAAAGGGGTGAACAGCTCGAAGAGACATTCAGCAGATTGTTGGGGAAGGGACTCGAACCCAAGACGCTGGGGAAAGAACAGCGCTCTCTCGTATGTGCAGTAGCCTTAAGCTTTTACTAATATGGTTCATGAGAGACATTTCAAACCTCAGCTTAAACAATGCATTCATACTTTTCATTCCAGCAACATTTAATGCAAAATAGTTTCCGTTTCTTTCCTCGGAGTCAAACTGGTGCCGCCCCAGGAGGCTGCAGACGCGTCAATTGAAAAGCACCATATCTATAAATTGACCGATCACAATTACAGAATGCAACAATACATAAATAACACAAAACCAACTCGCAGTGTGGGGTTTGACAATGGCACAATCATAACAAAGCTCACACAAGTCAGCTTAGCGGGATATATGGGCCTTATATTATAAAAAAGAGACTGCTGGACTCACCTTGTGTAGCTCTATGGACTCGATCCACTGTAGTCTGTGCTCTGGGTCTTCCGCTCGGAGATACCACACGCTGTCATTCACGCTGATGTCAAAACGGCACTCGTCAAACTCATGAGGCTGCAGGGGTGAGAGGTCAGCAATTAGCAAACATAGACCAAGACAAGGAAGTGAAATATGTAAATCTTCATATATCTTCTCATCTGGAGATAGGATTTCAATGGATTTAATCAGCCACAGATTTTCATTCAGCACACAATAAGCACGGTAATTGGAAGCTTATGTTGAACGGCCACAGGCATAATCCAAAAAGTCTGCAGTAGATGTTGCCTCACTTCCAGAGGGGCTTTTCCAGGTCACCACAGCTTTAAGTTCCGCCACAGTCCAAACTATTCAACTCCCCCGCTCCACGGTGCACCCCACCCAATCTCTAATCACTGAGCGCCTTAGGCACCCAAACACGTGCGCAGAGAACACCCCTTTCCCTTCAGAGATCGGAATTTAAACAGAACACACGGATGAGGAGGGTGACCTACTACTGCTGGAAAAAAGTTCAGATTCTCTCGATTCTCCTCCCCAAAGCATCTCCCTCAACATCAGCTGACATACCTCATGTTGTTCGCCTTTATTAAATTTGGTGAACGATGCTCATGTGCCATTTTATTTGCTGCCACTGACAAGGGCAGCATACAGCCGTCCAGTGACCCTAATGCAGCCATGTCTTTGCCATATTACTCAAGTATTTGACACCGTAAGGGGGCATATTTTAGATAATACTCAGCTACATCGAATGACCAGACTGAAAGTTAAACTATAAACTATCAGACAATAATATCCAGTAGATAGAGTCCAACACAGCCCATTAACCTGTGATGAAAAATCCACGCTCAACTTGGTCTGAAACCTGCTGTAGACATTCTTGTATGATCCATAAAAAAGTTAGAACAAAAAGTTAAATGTAAATGGTATCTGGAGCTTTTACGTATGGTCTTTTAAAAAGTCTGCAAAGATTACCTTGATCAATTCAGTGTTTCTCATAAATGTCTCAGACTATATGGGACTAGCAATGCTACTTTTAAGTTTTTGTTCATACAATTTCTGGAGCACAAATGTTACTTAATGCCTTAATTTATTCTTCAAGCAGATTGCTACAGTATAGTATAGCTTGTCTGTGTTAATAATCACTTGACTAGTGACTGTGTCCATACACATTAATACAGTCAGAGGTGAGTAGCAGTAGCAGGAGCAGAGTTTGTTTCTGCATTCCTTGGCCTTCATACCAGTGTGTCTGTTGGAAAGTGCGGACTGTAGAGGAAGAGGAAAGCAAATAGGGACCTGGAAGCTGGTAATGTTCATGCTATGAGCAAGTGCAATTATTAATTGACAAAACATGATGTCATGATGTTTATTTGGTTATTGATAGATCTTCTGATCAAGGTTGCACACCAAACTATGGTTATTGTAATGTTAAATTACACAATATGTGTGTTGCAAAGAGCCACAATATATGGCAAATCACTGACTGAGATTTACTAAAAAAGCATGTGTAAAAAGTTGTTGCCTTGTTCTGGTCTGGATTTAAACTTGTAAAGTTTTGGATTGACTATATATTAAATGCATTGCACACAAAAATAAAGTCCATTTTTTTTCTACTTCTGATATAGAAATATCCATTTTTCTTACTGTTACCACCTTAAATCTTTGTTGTGGTTTCACTCCAATAATCCGCTTGCACAAATCACAGTAAAGTATTTCAGCTTAAGTGTACAGAGAGAGAGAGACAAGGGTGAATAATTAACCCGGGTGTGAGATTTCTGTTATCTGTCAGCAACATGGAGGGCTAAAGGATAAAACACAATTGTTACGTGGATTGTAGCACAAGTTTAGGCCAAGAAAATAAAAGATGTGATTGTTCTGAAAGCATGTGGACATCAGCAAGCATGTGGTCACTAGCGGATGCTGTATCTGGGATGTTATGTTTAACTGTTGCCCTAAAGTTGTGATTGAACTGTAGATGTTGCTGCAAGTTAATTGTTAGCTAAAACCCTTTGATAAACATGAGGTACGGGTTAAATTGTTGAAAGGATCAAAACATTTAGAGAGACAGGTACTTGCGGTCAAGCCCTCGGAGTAACAAGTCATGGATGTCTTATTCTTAGCCCAGATGGATACACAGGTATTTTGTTTTCAAAGGGAGGTAATAAAGCCCCGATTGTTCCTCTCAGTTGAACAGATACTTACTGTGATGACGGCCTTGCTGAGGCACAAAGATCCCCTGCATCCGTATTCCCGCTCATCCTCTGATTTGTAGTAGCTCAAAGTATTGTTTTTCAACACAACCCATCGGTCCTGCCATCCGTGTATGTAATTTGTCCACTGGAAGAAAACAGAAGGCACGTCAGTGTGTAGAGAGAAGAATTATATTCTATAATGATCGTATGTTCACTTTTAAATAAGTAGGCTACTAACTTTGCTTAAAACACCACCCAGCTCCATATGCTGTCCAGACTCGGGATCCACATCCTCATCTGACCCGGACGATGAACTCTTTTCAGACATTTAAACGCGAGTGTACAAAGTCTCTTTGAAGTTGTCTGTGTGATCGTCGTCAGTTCAAACAGATCAGAGTCAGATCTGTTTACAGGTTTAACTTAGGCTAGCTTTCACGTAGCAAATATTAAAGCATTGACATGGTGCAGAAAGTGCAAACGCAAGTAATGCATGTAATAGAGAGTAAGTAGTGTACCAGCGCATGAATCCTCCAATAACAACAAGTCAGATGTGCCCTACAATCTACGCTTTGCGGGCTTTGTTTTGAATCTGACGTCGAGTACCAATGAAACTAGCAAGTTAGCATTAGCTTTAGCTGTCAAACGACGCAACCAATGTAAGCTAGCGGTAACTTAACTAAACAGCAACTTGGGAAGAAAGATGGGTGTCTTTTTTTTCAGCTGCAGACGATGAAGCTATCGATGAAAGGCCACGACATAACTGCAGCAGATACACCTTTATCCAATAGCGTCGAGAAATTAACAACAGTGATCTAGGTTCCGCTGTTTAGTCAGCTTTTGGCGAAGTCTTCATTCAGGTCGAGGGGGAGGAGCCGCGGCCACGCTTTACTGTGTACTAAAGAGAGAGAGGAGTGTGTCAATGGTCAATGGTGTCAAGTTCAGAATAACACAGCCGCACCGGAAGTACCAAAGTAATGCAGCCCCTATGTCAGTGTGACAGACAAGGAGGTGATTTCAACTTTTACAACATAGTATTTTATGTTCTTGATTTTGTTGAAAATAACACCAATTTTCGCCAGTCCAGTCATGTCACTCTCTGGTGTGACCACAAGAGGGCGCGGCCTCTTACACCTGCCTTATAGCGTATAATAAATAATATATTACTATAGTCATTATTCAATAGCTTGGTACCGCCATTTCATACAAAACTATATATATATTTAAAAAAATCCGTAATAAAAAATAAAAAAAAAGAGAACATTATTTAAAAGCGATTGACCCCGCCTTTTCTTATAACGAGCGAACCCGGAAGTGCCGCCCAAATGACAGCGGTGTTTTGAAAACATGTTCTGACATGAAAGTAGGAGAGCAAATTTCATAAAAGAATATCACTTCTGGTTGCAACTGTAAGTAATGCCATCACATAAAGCTGTATATACAACTGCTAGTTGATCGGTTATGTTATATAAACTATAACTACGGCGGGAGTTTCGGAAGGTTTTCTGTCAATGATGGACAACGATGCTGCCAATGCCAATGCAAAGGGAGACGGCATTCTCTCCAGAATGGCCCTCAACGACAATAAGGCAGGTATGGAGGGCCTTGACCGAGACAAGATCAACGCAATCATCATGGAGAATTCAAAGGTATTGGAGAGACAAAGTACTGTCTGTTTTGATATATCTATGCATTGGTTTTTCCCAGCCTAACTTCCATCTTGCTCTTCCAAAGTTTTATAATTTATCTTGTATTTTCTCTTATCATTAGGGATCTAGGTTTTATGAGAATGAATTGAAAAGGGATCAGCAAGTGAACCAACGCATTGAGAAAATGATGCAGCAAAAGTCATCAATTAAAGAAGAGCAATTAAAGAAAGCACACCTTAAGGTACAATTCATTCGACTAAAATATGTGTACCTTATTATGACACAGCTGTTGCAATATAGCTGTGTTTACTTTAAGGACATTTACACATTCATCTCAAGCGTGCTAAATTGTAATTTCTTTGTAGGTTGAAAAGATGGCCACAGAGATGGAGGAGCAACGTGATCTCAGTCGGGTGATTGTACATGTGGACATGGATGCTTTTTATGCAGCTGTAGAGATGAGAGATTGTCCTGAGCTGAAGGACAAGCCAATGGCTGTGGGCTCTATGAGTATGCTTGTAAGTAGGCAGCGAATATAGTTATGATAAAGACTTTTTGTCAAGGGGGAAAATGTGACAGAATCTCATTTATGTTTTCAGTCAACATCTAATTACCATGCGAGGAAATATGGGGTGCGAGCTGCTATGCCTGGATTTATTGCAAAGAAACTTTGCCCAAATCTTGTTATTGTGCCCGAAAACTTTGACAAGTACAGGGCTGTTAGTAAAGAGGTGAGTGGAATGACAAAAACATTAGTTAGGAATTCCAGTCAGCATCTTGGCATTGCTTGGTCTAATGTAATTTCTGATGTGGTATTGTCTTACTCTCAGGTCCAGGTGATATTTGCAGAGTATGATCCTCATTTCCAAGCAGCAAGCCTGGATGAAGCCTACCTGGACTTCACAGAGCACCTGGAACAGAGAAAGAGCTGGCCAGAATCCGCCCGCACACATTATTACATTACCAGCTTAAGCAACAATGGCAAGTGCCTGTTATTTCAGAAAGCTACAAATGTTACATATTTACTGGACACTTATTCATGCTTTTCTCTGGGAACCTAAATTTGTCACTTTATTACTCTCGAAATTCAGGTGAGGTACAGATGGATTTAGTGGATAGACCAGAAGACGAACAAAATCTCTCCCCGATTTTGTTTGAGGACAGCCCTGTCTCCTCTCCTGTGCTTACCAGCTGTGGAAGCGGGGACACTGTTGGCAAAACATGTGAAGTGTTTGGAACATCTGCTGAGGAGGCTGTAAGAGAGATGCGCTTCCGCATTGAGCAGAAGACAAGGTTAACAGCAAGTGCTGGTGAGTGAACACACATTACTACACAAGGTCCCTATTTTGTCCATATATTATTTTTTATATAACGCAGCATTTTTCATACTTATTATTTACATGTTTAAAAAAAATGTTCCAGGTATTGCTCCTAATATGATGCTGGCCAAGATCTGTAGTGATAAGAATAAACCTAATGGTCAATACAAACTTCCCCCAACAAGAGATGCAGTAATGGACTTCATTCATGATCTCCCTGTTCGCAAGGTACAGAAACGTCCATCTTATTAAATGCCCTATACCTGATTTTTTGATGATTGCAACAATGAAAGGGGAAGCCACTAAATTAAAATGTTAGTTGTGGTCCCAACTCATTCACTCATAACAAATTCTTTACAGGGACAGGTTTATAGGCACATTTCACAACTTGCAGGGTCACATTTCAGGGTCACTTTCACAAAAATGCTAGACAAATAGCCTGAAAGTTCATAAAATTGGTACAAATGTTTTATAGTTTGATGCACGCTGTTTTCCCCACAAATGTTTGAGTCTACAATACACTAAAGGAGGACAAAAAAAATCATTCCATTTCTATAAGTAAAATCAGGTATAGCTATTTAAAGTTTTAGTTATATATATCTTATATACAACAATATTATCAAGTAAACGGTGAATGTTTCTGCAGGTGCCTGGTATTGGTAAAGTGAGCGAGAAGATGTTAAAAGCTCTAGGCATCTGTAACTGCTCTGATCTCAGACAGCAGATGGCGCTATTGTCTCTGTTGTTCTCTGAGACTGCATGGCATCACTTCATGGAGTTATCTTTGGGTTTGAGCTCCACATACATACCAAGGTAGATTTATCTGTTCACATACAATAAAAGTTCTAATAAGCACATTGTTTTATTCAATATGTGATTTTTTTTTTTCAAGGCACGAGGAAAGAAAAAGCATGAGTATTGAACGGTATAGTAATATGACTCAATATTTACATAATTAATTATTTTGTTTCAAAATGTATTTCATTTGACAGGACATTTAAAGAACTCAGTCAACCTGAGGAGCAGTTCTCTTTGTGCAGGAAGCTTTGTGAAGACTTGGCAGAAGACTTGAAGAAAGAGGGTCTGAAGGTACTTTAATCTCAAACCAGTATCTGCTATTTTATTATTCAATGTAACTCTGATGTCTTTGTTTTCAGGGTAAAACCGTAACAGTAAAACTAAAGAACGTGCATTTTGAAGTGAAAACCAAGGCAATGACGCTACACTACGCAGTCGCCTCAGCAGATGAGATTTTTGCAGTTGCAAAGGACTTGTTGAAAACAGAGATAGAAAATGTAGCTCCCCAACTGCTCAGACTTAGACTCATGGGTAAGTGAACAACAAATTACTTTAAACAACTGTTCATCTTGACATTTATCTTATTTTTGTGTTTCTTTAGGTGTTCGAGTTTCTGCTTTTGTCAGCGCCGAGGACAAAAAGGTGCAGCAGAAAAGCATTATGTTATTTTTGCAGCAAGGGAAGAAGGACCGCAGCGCCCCTAGTGGCCCTATGGAAGGACTGCCTCAGAGATCGGAGAGACCTCACTTTCTGTGGCAGAGTAAGAAAACGGGCCAGGAGGACGTTAAAGAATCTGACAAACCAAAAATGTCTTTTTTTCAAATGGCCCAGGCCAAGAGAGTACAAGTGGAAGCTGACATTGCTGCCTCACCAGAGAAGGATACAGTACAGGAAAAACCCTCCACTTCGGGCAATAATCAACGTAACAACATTGAGCAGACTCCACAGATCAATGCTGGCTGCTCTACTGCACATAGCAACATCACCCCATCACCAGAGCCCCAAGCGTCCACCTCCGGCTGTGGCCTCACACGGTCTGAAGGCCTCACCTGCCCTGTGTGCTTCAGTCAAGTCAAGACGACAGACTTGAAGATCTTTAATAGCCACATAGACCAGTGTCTCTTACGCGGCACGACAAGGCTAGACCACAACACTGACTCAGAATCCGATTTGAGCTCACAAAATACTGATAATCAATGCCACACATCCGACCAACGTAATTCAGGAGAAAAGGAAGTGGATTGTACTGTACCATCTCTGCAAGAACTTTCCCAAGCAAATCCACTGGAGGGTCATAAGAACAGAGACATTACGTTGAACAATGACGTCAACATGGATTTCAAGCTGCCTAAATCGTGTGATGATCGAGGCTCTGTCCTCGTCTGCCCAGTGTGCCACAAAACCCAGGACACCAGTGACCTATCTGCCTTTAACCGTCACGTTGACATTTGCCTGAACCAGGAAGTACTGCACAAGCTCGAGGGGAAAACCATAATGTCAGTGAAGCCAGCATCGGTTACACTCACAAACCTTAAGGTTGCAGGTGGGTTGATTGAATAATGAACTTAAAACATAAATGCCTGTTTCTAAGCCTCTGGTCATCTGTTTGCAGTCACCAATCAACTATTGCAAAAAGCTACCAAAGGCAAAACCAAAAGGCGAGACTCTCCGTCATCTCCTCCCTCGAAAAAGGTTAAAGGGCGCGGACCTCGCAACACCATTGACAGATTCTTCAGGTGATGACCTACACAATCAGCTCAAACAATGAAGGATGCTTGTAATGAACATGCCGTTACAGCATCACGTCAGGATGAGCTTTAAGTTTTTATTTGAAGAAACATTTGCACTACCATCATTTTCCTCAAGCCGTAAAAATAAATGATTAAATAATTTATTAATTCAGTTTTATTTCAGAAATGATTTATAATGTTTGTGATAATATTTATCGGCTGCTTGCAATACGTTTTTAGATGCTGGAATCACATGGTTATTTATTTGTATTTTAAAAATGTAAAAGTGACTTGTGAATTGCTTTCAATAAATCATTTTTCAGTGACAAAATGTCTTCTGTTTATAAACCCAAGCTAATATATGTATCGACTATTAATAATTAGTAAGATATCTCTGAACAGGAAGCAATTAGTTGGAATAATTGAATAAAAAGGACTGAAAATACCTATACAGTTTGTAGAGGCCCAGAGCAAAGCTACATAAATTGTAAGACAAACATTAAGTTAAGAGATAGTCCAGGAAACGGCAGAGCTCCAGATTGTCATAGCAAGTTGCATTGCAGAGTGCAAATGTTTAAATCTGTGACATTTAAATAGAAGAGAATGAGAGGGTTATTCACTGACACTTGGCTGTGGCCAAAAGTAAATGGGCATATATTGTAAGCATTACTCTTAAGGGTGTGTGCTACAAAGTAAACATGAATCAGCCTGCAGCTATCAGAAAATACAAGCAGCACAACATCAAGGCAATATGCTCAGTTCAGAAACAACACCTCCAGACTGGATGAAGTTTTTTAGGTTTTGGCCTCTTTGTGCTTTAGAGGTAGTTATTCTAATTCACAATACTGTAAATGTGGAGTAATAAGACGAGACCCACCTTAGTTACACAATGGAGAGAACACCAACTTGGAAAGCAGCAAAGAAAACCCTGGATCCTCGGATATGGGCAAGACAGGACAGTGTTAAGGCTTTTGCTGACTTTGTCCTGAACAAGAACTCAGAAAAGGAGCAAGATCAGAGCTTTGACAACAAAGAGATGTGTAAGTGAATATTTAATTGAACTTTCAATTAGTAAATAGATATTTAGAATACTGATCATTTGTTTCAGTGTACTTCTACGCAAAAGGTCTCTATAGATAGACCATCTCTTAAACATTACTACACACTATTCGTGATTTGAGGCATAATTAAACAAATGTTCCAAAGAAATCTGTTTTTGTTCAGTGCTTCTTCCAGAAAAGCAATTCATAGAAGCAGCCAAGAGGAATGACATTGAGACAATGAAGTTGGTTGGAAAGGGGCTGAATGCAAATGCAAAAAATGTGGTAAGTCTTTTAATACTGTGCAAAACTAAGTATGCTTTAATACAGTTGTGTGCCTTAGGATGACAGGGTGGCTCTTCACTTTGCTGTTGCCAGAAACAACAAGGAGACAGTTCAGTTTCTCCTCCAGCGAAGAGTCAAAGTAGATCAGAAAGACAAGGTGGGTGACATTTTGAAACACACACTTATTCAGGGGTGACCAAAGTATGGCCTGGGGGTCAAATGCAGCCCTTAGACAAATTTTGGTTGGCCCTCAGGCTTCCTGCAAAAATTGACCTGAATCACCATTTGGTTTAAAAAAAAAAAAAAATGCATCACCATACGACCTCGATAAATAATCATTTAGGTTTGGGACAGCGTTACAATTTGCAATTCTTTCAGCGAGTGATGATAGTCCATAGCCCTCCAGTAAGAATATGTTTTGGGGCCCTTAATGTAAAAAGTTTGGACACCCCTACACAAATTTAAACCAAAACTAATATTTTGCTTTTTGTGTTTAAAGCACGGTGTTACACCCATTCATCTAGCAGCCTGGTTTGGCAGTTTGGACATCCTAAAATTATTAGTCCGGGCTGGTGCGGAGCAGAAAATTGAAAATGAGGTTGTTTCAACTAAAATAAACATTTTGAAATGTTTTTGAAGTAAAGCTTGTGTCAAATTGTCCTGTTTTGTTCTATTATGTATAGGATGGATGGAACATGTTGCATTGTGCTGCTCTCAATAACCACACAGAAATAGTGGAGTACATTGTCAAGGACTTGATAATGAAGGAGTTAGACAAAGAAGACCGGGTACCTGTTTATAAATATATGTTGAACTTATATTCCGATCTCATTTTCTTTATGCTTGCTCATGTCTGATTTTTCAGTATGGGCAGCGCCCCTTCTGCTTGGCAGCGAAGCATGGCTGTGTGGAAATGCTGGAGATGCTTATGGACTCTTCTTACAATATGGCCACCATGAAGCCCAACAAGGTTTGAGCTCTTGCATGTCATTATTGGTGTGTAATGTGGATTTTGCAGAAGAAACATGCTTTTCCCGTGCACATTAGTGCCACCTGTGACCAAGTTCAAAGTCAAACATTGACTAATGCGAGTTGTTCCCCTCCCTGCCGTCTGCCAGAGAGGAGACACGCCTCTGCATTTAGCTGCCAGAAACGGCCACCGGGACACTGTCCAACTGCTGCTGCTGAGCTTTGATACTCGCAATGAAGTCAATAAGGTAGACAATCAGTGTAAACAACATGTCCATCACTGATCATTTACATATGCAAGGTGTTGGTGGTATTGGTATTGTTACAATTATCCCTAATATGTGACTTTACACACTTTAAATGAATCATGTATTGGATTTGTGTTATTTTTCAACTGTTACACCCAGGGCTTTTCTGTTGGTGCTCTGTCCCAAAGAGCAGACAGGTTTTCTTTGTTTTTTTGAGCAAATGGCTGAAGGCTACCAGACTTTTTTCTTTGATATTTCTTATGCAATCATCAGTTAAATTCTTTTCTGTGTTTTTTTTAAACATTTTCTGTGTTGAGCAGGTCATTAGAGCATGTTTTCTTTTGCAACAGTTTAGTCCAAAATGTTACGCAGTGTATCTTTAAATAAATAAATATATATATATATATATATATATATATATATATATATATATATATATATATATATATATATATTGTGGTCATACCGCCTTTGCGATGCCCAATCCCGTCAGACCTTGGAAGCTAAGCAGGGAAGGGCCTGGTCGGTACTTGGATGGGAGACCGTTTGGTAACACCAGGAAGCCTAGCGAATGGAGTGAGTGAGTGAGTGGTTGGTGGTGGTCGGAGGGGCCGATGGCGCAGACTGGTTGCCGCGCTTCCGTCAGTCTACCCCAGGGCAGCTGTGGCTACAATAGTAGCTTATCACCACCGGGTATGGAGTGAATGAATAATGCAATGTAAAGCGTCTTTGAGTGTCCAGAAAAGCGCCATATAAAACCAATGCATTATTATTATTATTATTATTATATAAAATAATACTAATTGAACATGTTTTTTTATGTAAGGATAAAGAGGACTAAAGTTTGTGTGGTATTAAATAAAATCAGGTGAATTTGTACTTCAGGATGGTGAAACTGCTCTTTACCAAGCAGCAGACAAGGGACAAGAGGAATGTGTCCAGACACTGCTTGAATCAGAGTGTGACCCCAACATTGTCACAAATGTACGACAAACACCTCAAAATCATATTGACCTTTTGTGTCCACTTCAAGAAACTGATACTCAGCAACATTTTGTTCCACTATAGGACCAACGTAGTCCATTACATTCTGTTGCAGAAAGAGGAGACTCAGCTTTGCTACAACTTCTTTTGGAATATGGAGCCCATACTGATTGTCCAGATGAGGTAACCGTTCTACCAGTTTATTCTGGGACTTTTTCTTATTTTTTAAATTGTATTTATATAGTTGCATTTACTTCACAGAATTTACAGACTCCCTTTCATCTCGCAGTGAAGAAGGGCCACCTTCCAGTCGTCTATTCCCTACTTAATGCTGGCTGCAATTGTGATGCTACAGATAAGGTTGCATTATGCATTATGATAGTGATACAACTGACCAATAACCAACCTCTTCATTTCTTAGAGGTCCCAGACAGCAATGCATATAGTTTCAGAAATGGGTAAAGTAGAAGTTGCTGAAATGCTTCTAAAAGCAGGAATAAATCTTTCATTGCAAGACAAGGTATGTTACTTTATAACAATCAATTCAATTTTTTCTCAAATGGGGTAAATTTTGCTGGTTTTGCACACAGCAAGAGAAAACTGCTCTGGATGTAGCGGCCCGAGCCGGCGAGGCCATAATAGCGGACATGATTATCAAAGCAGAGCGTTACAATGTTTGGAAACAGGTAACCTTTCTTCATTCATTTCATGCAAGGCATTAATGTGGCAGTGACATTTTAAAATTCCTAATGCTTTTCACAGCCAAAGGGAAAATAGTTGGGAACATAAGCAGTTGTGACAGCTAATTAACTGCTAATGTAATATTGATTTATGATTTTTAAAATGTTACTGGCACTAACAAGGCTAATTGTGTGATCTTTCATCCACAGTTTCTCATTTCTTTGCAGCATATGACTTTCTCTTACAAGTGAAATAATTCAATTGCCCTTTCAGGCCAATCCTGAACTTAATCAAAGTGTTCGGAGCGACTTTCCTCTGACGTTTAAACTGGACCATCGTTACGAGACGAAGCAGCTGCGTTCGACTGCCTGGCATTTAGCATATACACTTTTGAAACCAGGGCAGTGGAAAAAACTGGCTGAGCACTGGGAATTCACAAAACAGCAAGTGGCAGCTATAGAGAAGCAGTGGACAGGTACCACACACCTTTAACTGGAAATTTTGGAGTAATGTGGTGGTCAAATTGTAATGTCATGAGCTCCCTAGTCACTGTATGTTATCTGTATTTTCTCTCTCGTCACATACTTCGTGGAGAAAAAAATACTGAATTGAATGATATAAAGAAATACAAAATTGTATGACTATATGTTTTTATCGTTACAGGACAGAACAGTTATCAAGAACATGGAAACAGGATGCTGCTCATCTGGCTCCATGGTGTCGAATTGTCAAATGAAAGTCCACTTAAAAAACTTCACCAAAGTCTTGTGCTCACAGGCAACCAAAAGGCTGCAGGTATTATAAAACATACTCTTCATTCTTTATGCAATAACAGATTCAGTGCGTTTTTTATTTCAGATAAAATACGGAAGGAATCAGACGTTGTCAAAAAGAGCTGCAGAATTTCTTGAGAAAACGAAACTCCGAGTTCCATTCAAATGTATTCAAAATGAATTAATGTGTCATTTGCAGAAAGTGTAAACGTATTACATTCTCTTTTATTCATAATTTAGACAAGCAATGCATGTGCCAGCAATCTAGATAAGAATAAAATACTTTACAAAACCAAAAAAAATATTTAAAAAGCTGAAACTAGTTAAAATCAATCAACCACTTTGATGGAGTGCACGTGGCAGGTGCCGGATTGAGTCCTGGACGAGCTCCTGCCAGTGTTCGGCCGGTGACTCTGTTGGGCTGAGCGAGGAAACTTAGCAGCTGTGGCCTGACCAACAGTGAGCTACAAGGAATACAAAATACATTATTATTGTGTTTGGTGCATATCTTAATTAGACTCGTGTGAAGATACCTGTGTAACTGGATGGTGTCGTTCCACTATGACAGAGCTCATGGGAGGAGACACGCCCATCACCTGGAGGCTACTGCGAGCAGCTTTACCGACATCACTACGAGCTGAAATACGAGCTGTAACCGTCTTGGGTTTTTGTTGACCTGCTGTGACCACACGGCTGCTGGCCTATAACAAACAGATAGAAAATGATGTAGAAATGTGATTTAGAGGCAGAGACGTCTACTACAGGCAAGAATTACCTGCTGCACGTTGACAGCTGCTGTGCACCCCAGTGGCACAGTGTTGTGGCCTATTATGGAGGACGGAAGTACATCTGTTCTTGATGCTGGATGCAAATTCTTCTAAAAGTTGATCCCAATTTTAAAAGTGAATGGCAATTTACTGTGGAAGAATAAATGACAGAGCATTTAACACAAATATTTTCTTACCAAATCATCCAATTCGCTCAGTAAGGGATGCTCTGTGTGGTCAAAGTGAACAGGAGTGAAACGTGTTGAGGGACCAGGATGTGGTGGATGTGATGCCATGGCAGACGAGCCGGGATCGTCTGGAGGAGGGGAGTCTACAAACACAAATGTAGAATTTGTTTTTTTAATACTGCTATAAGTGATTAATATACAATTTAAATAGAGATAAAACTGGCTGACAGACAGCAGAAAGAACTTGTTGCCGATAAGTCTCGATAAATGTGCAGACTCTATTCTTATTGGTGTACAGAGGGTATGCAGATGGTGTTATAGTCTGGCAACAGAAGTCAAATAAACGTCAAGGTCACAATTTTTATTATCTATTTTTTGACACTCGATCCGGAATGTTGAGGATTCTTATTAAAATGAAACTATGCCTAATTAGAAGTCCCTCTATTGCAACATGCAATGAAAAGATTACACTTTTCTCCATGTTGATAATAAAATGAAACTTGGCATTAGGTTTTGTACAGACCTTGCTGCTCGTGAGAGGGAAGTTGCTCTGATGACTGAAACATGTGAAGAGCTTCCATGTTGAGGGCACACACGCCCCTCATAAAGGCCTTCTTCATCGATTCCTCATAGCGCTCGCGTTCTAGCTGCAGTCTCTGAATCTCCGCATGAGCTTTGTTTATCACTTCACGGTGCTGAAGAAAAACAATAAGTCATCGGTCATTTCTACGCCAGGTATTAATTTGACATAATTTTGCTATTTTTTTTTTGTATTCACATTTTCTCAAGAAATGACAGCAGAGGGCAGCAGAGTACAGTTCTGTTGTGATATTGAAAGTGAAAATTGTAGTATTGTAGTATTTTTAATTCCATTTACTTTTTGCCTTTATTTTTTATTTTTTACAATAAAATACGTTTTGATAAATGAGTTAGACTTGAGTGTGTTTATAGGGTTTTAAATTAAAAAATAATGAAAGTCAGAGGAAAAAAATTAAGTAACAATTTCTTTACCTCCATCAGTTTGGCTTCATACTCTGCAGACAGACGTTCACAGACTTCCTCCGCCTTTGCGCGACAAGCACGCTCCACATTGACCTTCCAGTGTTTCTGGATCAGAGAGTTCCAACCAAACCACACCTTTCTCTTCAGCTGCAAATCATAGTGTCTCTTTGCAACCTGAGCAGCATGAGCCTGGCAAGACAAGATCACCAAACAAGCACAGGTACATTTATTCACTCATATTCCATTTTGAGCACTAAGCAGATAAGCCACATTTCTTGCACTTTCTGCATTATTCATTTATGTATAAATTTAACATTAAAATAACACATTCTTAGTAAACATGGCATGTTACTGAAACTGGCCCTTCTACCTCCTCCTTAACTTCAACGTGCTGAAGTCTCCAATGAGTAAAGGCTCTCATTTTCTCAACCTTTTCTTTTTGTCGTTCCAACACCTGACTCAGGTTCCCAATGACCTGAGAAAGAAGAACATTTATTCCACTTTAAGCAAAATAGTATGTTATAATAGTATATTAGACTTACCTCATCCTTTCTTTGGTTTGAAATTTCATAGGTTTGTAGCAGTTCCTTTAAGTGATCTATCTCAGTCCGTAGACCATCTGTTTGCAATGCACATTTTTCTTTCTCTTTCTGCATTTCTAACTTGTGTTTCTCCATAAACACAAGTTTCCATTTTCTGAGTTCAGTCAGCACATTGGACTAAGGGAAAACGCGAGGTCAGATAATTGACAGAAAATTGTCACAGTGTATTATGCTTTGTTGTTTGATCTAAAAACCTAGTATCAAGTAAAACAAACCCAACTAAAATCACAGTGAGAGACACTTCTGAATGAATTATGGAGCTAGATATAACCGACTCAAGGATGTGCAAAAAAACACATACTAAAAAATATACAATATTTACGCTGGCTAACACAGAAAGCTTATATAGTGAGCTCCTATGTAAATGACGGCCTGAAGCCATTAAACTGATTGCATTCGTACATAATAGCTCACACAAAACCAACCTTGAGGTTGTTGCTCCACACATCGAGGATGTCCTCCATTCTGCTTATGTTTTCCTCTGAGACGAACATCTCGGCCACAGCAGATTCAAAAGGATCAGCGCTGGTGGGACTTGACCTGTCGGACGGTGTCTGTAGCTTTTCTGAACCAGCCTCTGAGACCAGTGACCCCATACTTGAGGATCGGCCAGCTGTTTCCATTACTGAAAATTAAAATGAAGAATACATTTTACAACAGGATAAGTACCCAGCCCAACAGTTTTACTGATTAACCAGATATTGTGTTAATACAGTGTACCTTGAGAAGCTCTTGAGGCAGTACGCTTATTTAAAGTGCCGTGAGAGGTGGAGGATCGTGATGATCTTCCACTAGCAGGTCGTTCACCTATTGTTTCAAATGCAGAGTCTAAGAAGGAAAAAAAGAAGAGATAAAGACAAATAAGGAAAGTCATTTTAATTATAATGATGTATTCAGTGTTAATAGTATGTTTGAAATTATAGTTGTGTGAAACATAATATGACTGCCTGAACTAAGTGACTAAGCAAAAACACTGGGTAAGATGACCATGACTCTTATCCAGGAATGCATTAATCTCAGCATCTTAATTAAATACTGCCTGTAGAAGCCTTACTCCAAAGAGCCTTTTGGGCAGAGCGCCAAGGGATCATTACCAATCATCCAGCCTGTCTGTAACATCCCTGTGCAGTACTCCCCTGCAGCTGCAAGGTCCAATAAGAAACACCGCTATCCTTAGTAGAGGGGACTGATGGACTGGAAGATGCTGATAAATCTTATCAACCTGATGGACGAGGTTTACAAGCTTAACCCAAGACTTTTTCGACAAATCCTCAAAATGGATATATGTGGCGATTGCAACACATTTGGATGATAGCAAATCCGTTTCTAAATCGTTACTCGTTTGATGTGACCACTGTGTGTAAAAGCACATGTCGTAGGATTAGTGATAAGATATAAGACTGTACCGGCTGGGTGCTGTGCTTTGGTCTCATTTTTTGTCTGGGAACTCGGTGGCTCCACCGACAGCTGCGATGATCTCTGCTGAAGTGTGTCAAGTTTGGGGGTCACCACAGCATAACGAAGTAACTCCTCATACTCATCCTGTTGATGAACAAGAGTGTAGATTACCTCAAATATCTCTATTAAACCATTATTTTACGCGATGATATGTTATTAAAATATTTTTGTTGCATGTCAAATGTATCAATTTGGTTAGTTGGATTATCCATACACTTTTTGGGAGGAATAGAACTCGTATTATCACATGCAAAAGAAGTGTAAAATACATTATAGTACCTGCAGCTCAGAAGAGACAGAGCTGCCCCTGTCTGAATCCTTGGGCAGAACAGGAGGGGCTCTTTCGTCCTCGTCTGAAGATGAAGACATCTGACCACAAAGGAGATTATCAATGAAGTCTTGAGTGTACGCAACAGGTGAATTATTAGCTGCTACTACCGGAACATGTGCGATTATTGTTCTAAATAATCCAAGATTGGCGAATAATCGTGTACAGAATTGGTATAAATGCACACACATCAATAAATGTAAGAACCACTTTGTTGTTTTTAGCACGCCCGGATTCACAAAAACAAATCAGAGGATTAATGTAACTGCGGCGGCGGTGTTAAGAACTTGCTGTTGTTCTTGTTGTTGTAGTATGGCTGCTGTCTACTACATATGGTGTTGCTAACATAACATAATGCATGTAAAGTCTTTTAAGATACAAGTTAAACTATATTTACCAGACTTTTCTGTTGTAGCTTTCAGTTAAACGCTTCTGTCGTTTCAAACAGACGGACACCTCGGAACAACGCGTCCTCTGATTGGCCACACTCTCAGACACGCACTGCTGATTGGTTAAAGTGTTTCCGTAGTAACAGTACACGGAAGTACACAGCACGCCCAGTTTTAACATAAGATACAGCATATTGTAACACATTAATCCAAGCTCAACAAAACGACTGCTTAGCCATTGGAAAATATGGTCCAAATTGCCATATATCTCGATTACAGGAAAGAATGATTCTATAGTAGTTGGGTTCACATATTTCTTATCCCAAGTACCTAATAAGAGCTAGTATTTAACCTTTCAAATGTCACTTCATAGAATAGGCTACTTGACCTCCCAATTACCACCAGACCTGGATCAAGATCAAGTTAGTACTAAATAGACCTAAATAAATGATCTTTAGACTCTAATTAAAATGAATAAAGTCTAAAATTGCAAATGGCCATGAGTACCACTTGAAGAGGCTCAAGTGCCACGAGCGGTACACGTCTTTGGCTCTACAAATCGCATGCATACATCCATAATCATTTAACTGAGTCAACATATTTGTTCTTGGACCTTCCTGACTTGCACACAGATTGAGAGACAGGGGGCCCCTTTAGTGGATGTTTTCACAATGATATTCCTTTGAATGCTAATCATCCTAATCATGCTTTTTGAATGACAGAAAGCTGTGGCTCAAACAGATACTTAGTATATTTGTGAGTCATGTCTTTTTGTGATGTGTTCTTTACCTTTCTCTAGTATAGTTTTATTCTTTTTCTTTTTTCTTTCTTTTTTTGCTTAAATCCTGGCTTAGTTATTAATTTCTATGCTGAATAACAAATGTCTTGTCACCCTTTCTGTAAGATAAGAAAAGGTGCAGGGGGTTTGTAACTGAAATATTATAAACATTGACAACCTATAGGTAAGTTGAATTATTTGATATGTTTTTTTAAGCATGGGTTGTTTCAACTGTTCACTCACATTTGATATTGCACAATGTCAAAGGTGATTTAAGCTCTTTAAGGAATAGGCCACCATTTTTCCATACTGAGATATGTTCTTTCCTGAGCTGATGTTGATACGTAGCTGTCTGGTCTGTGTGTGTGCCCGTGGAAGAGCTTGGTCGCTTCTAACTTCAACCTGTTTGGAGCTATAGGAATATACTGGAAGAGGCCAAATGCTAACAACATCTTTGGTCTTTTTGCGTGACTGAGGGCACACGGTTCTTCTATACTGTGATATGTACTTACCTGAGCTTACATGAGTTCATACGTACCTGTCTGGTCTTTGTGCGTGCCCGTGGAAGAGTGTGGTAGCTTCCAATTTCACCCCCGTTTGGAGCTTGGGAGAGGCCAAATGCCAACAACATCTGTGGTTGTTTTGTGTGACTGAGGGCATGCACAAAGACCAGACAGGTAGGTATCAACTCGTCTAAGCTCAGGTAAGAACATATTTCAGTATGTAAAAACGGTGGCCTGTTCCTTTGTATCAGATTTAAGCTCTTAAATCACCAGTCACAAAATAAATAGCTTTATTCACAGCAATTGAGTAAAAAAATAAGTAGCTAATTAAGTAAACTTTTAGTTTGCTTGTTTTTGTGCTATGAAAACAATATGACTTTGTCTTCACATAACAGTTTTCCTTTGCAATCAGCTGATAGCCGGTTGGAGCTCCTCTCTGGAGTCAGTCTGTGAACGTTGCCTTCCTTGAGCTGAGGAACTGCACCTGTGTGTTCTAATGGATTCAGCTCACATTCTTCCCCCGTAGCCTGTTCAATCTGTTCCAGAACAATAATCACAATCCATTTGACTCTCTTCCCCTCTGGTATTTTAGCACAGCATTCAGCACCTATAATGCCGAACTGCATATAACAAGTTGCTTTTATACTTCAATGTAGTTATGCAAATCTGTTTCCTCTCAGCTGAAGCATGATGCCCTCTCTCAAAACAAAAATACATTTTTGAGTCATTGATGACTCAGTGGGTTCAAATTTGGATGAATCAGGAGTTCCCCTTCATGCCAGTCCAATCCATCTTTCATTTTGCATTCAGTGTTAGTCCTATCGTTTTCATCAACATCAGTTTAATATGTTTTCCATTTTATTAATTATGGCTAGAGTTATAAGCAGCAAATAGAGAGGGAACTACTCACACCGGAAATGTTCACTGCAAGTGTCTGTAATTTAACCAACAATCTTTGTCCAGGCAGAAAAGCCATAAACAGATTGACACAGTGTAACTTTAGTTAGCACAGCACCAATTTTATACATAACAAAGAACAAAGCAAAACAAAAAAACATCAAAATGATTTGGTACTGATTACTACATTACAAAAAACACAATCTCCTTTTCAGATTATGTTGCCTGTATTGCTCCCTGAGTGTGTGTGTGCATGTGCATGTGCGTGTGCATGTGCGTGTGTGTGTGCCTGTGCGTGTGCATGTGCGTGTGTGTGTGTGTGCATGTGCGTGTGCGTGTGCATGTGCATGTGCGTGTGTGTGTGCATGTGCGTGTGCATGTGCGTGTGTGTGTGCATGTGCATGTGCGTGTGTGTGTGTGTGCGTGCGTGTGTGTCCATGTGCGTGCATGCTTGTGTGTGTGTTTGCATGTGTGTGTGTGAGTTTGCACATGCGCAGTGCCTTTGTGTGTGATGGAGGGTCATTCTACTGTCCCGTACATTAAGTTAAGTGCTCTTCAGCAGTAGTAAGTGGCTTCTTGTCGCCAGAGGGTGAGTTTGGCTCCCAACTCTGAATTAAAAGCAGAATGTCTTTTGCCCTGGGTCAATGCTTCAGTGAATGGTCAAAATATGGATACAAGGATCCTCTTCATAGCTATAATTTGCATTCCTTTGTAGCATCAATGCATTTGTGGTTAATGCAGAAAACACCTTTTCAATATCCTCTGTCCTGATTTGATTCATAGCCATTGTCACAGCCTTGGTCTAAACACAAACAGGCTATTCACTTTACAAATTGCTTCCGTCTGGAGTGGTTTTGTTTTTTTGTGAAAAATAGAGAAAGAGTGCAAAGACGCAGGTAAGATGCACAAAAACAGCAGGAATCAATCTGGCCCCTTGGCTGCTCAAACTTATGCACATCAGGCAGGCATACAGGCATTTACAGCCACTTAATCTTCACCATATTTATAAACACCATTGTAACTACAGATTTCAAGCTGACGATAACTGTGATACTCCATCCATCCATCCATTTTCTTCCGCTTTATCCGGGGCCGGGTCGCGGGGGCAGCAGTCTCAGCAGAGATGCCTAAACTTCCCGGTCCACACACACCTCCTCCAGCTGTTCTGGGGGGACCCCGAGGCGACACCAGGCCAGCTCGGAGACATAGTCCCACCAGCGTGTCCTGGGCCTTCCACGAGGTCTTGTCCCACTAGGACATGCCTGGAACACCTCCCGCGGGATCCGGCCAGGATACTATCAGCTTATATTGATTCATTGATATAGCTTCTACATAAGCTAAATAAAAATCTGGAGAAACAAGTGCCATGTAGTCCTTTAGGTGAACAGAAAGCACATAACTAGCACCACAACTAACATCTGTTATTACAGGTTTGACCTAGACATATAATGTGTTCCATAAGTGAAAAAATAAATAACTGTACTAAGCCTATTCTGTGCTATTTTGATATAGCCTCAATAGGGAGGTTTTAAAATTAAAGAAGTGACTTTCCTGGAGCAGCGTATCGGTGGAGCAGGCAGCCCCCCCCACCCCCTCCTCTGCCATCCCCCATTCATCCACTCTGGAGTCACGAGCCACGCGCACTCAGCACCATGGACAGAGACACTCTTCTGGGGCTGTGCTGGGAACACCGTGCAAGGGCTATTGCCACTGTGACAAAAGAACAGGCTACATTTGATAGAAGAGTGTTGAAATAAAGGTGTACACTTGTTTTAAAAGTAGGATCGGCCGAAATGTACTACACGAGAGAATTCACTTGAACATTGTTTAATGGAGTCCTTATTTAGCATGCGTGCATTTGCGTCATTCGGTCACCTAACAAGATTGTTCCATCAGACGGAATTGGCCGCATCACTCAGTGAAATACAATTATTGATTACGCTGCCTCCCCTCTCCCCTTCTCCCCCTCTCCCCTCCTCCCTCCCCCGTCCGTCAGAGCGCACCATCACTCTCTTTCCTCTATCGTTTCCTAAAGTAGCCCACTGCAGCGAGAGAAGGCTGCATCGGGGAAAAACCCTGCCGCGCGCGCTCCCTCGCCTCTGGTCCTGTTCGCAGTTCAAAACACTTCATAAAGCTGCGGTGATGGCTAATATTGAACGCAGTCAACTCCTCTCGCCGTAAAGGACGGTAAGATTCACTTTCCTTCTCCGTTAAACTTTGTCAGTCGTTTTCGCGTGAATTTCAAAATCTGACGGCACTATGCTGCACTTGCGATCATTTGGCTTGTCTCAATTTTCGTGACTGAGGAAATCAATGAGTTGAAACCGCGTGGACAAAGTAGTGTGGCGTCCAAACATATGAAATGTAACTTTGTGGAACGCACTGTCGACTCACCTACCCTGACTAGATGAGATAGTTCTTAAAGTTGTCAAAATGTCGCAAATGTGAATTGTTTTTGCTGTACAGACAGAAATAGCTTAACTTGACTGAAAGGGTTGTCGTTTGAGTATTGCATCGCTCCTGTGTGCAGTCCGGGCAGGCACATTCCCCAGGGCAGTTAAAGCACTCTGCATCGCCACCAAAAATGTTCACGGGGGTGAGGTGCAGGAACAGGCAACTGACTCAGCTTTGCACCTTTGAGAAAGACTGGGCTACTGACGGGACACACAGAAGCGGGCGCAGCCAACTAGAAATCTGCGCTAAATGCTTTGTTTCCAGGTCCACAGGCCCCACTGCACCTTTGTCCTGTCACTGGCAAATTGTACATTTACGTGCAGCATTTTTACTTGCTTATGTAGAACTAAAAACTTGTACATCCTTAATAATAACAATCCGTACAGTGTAGTCC